>NW_027223333.1:1447342-2094728 GCF_030449975.1 Polyergus mexicanus | reverse complement strand
ATATATCATATATATATATATATATATATATATATATATATATATATATACACACAATATATATATTGTATATAATTGGGGACATCCTGTGTATATATGCAGAGTGTCCCCAATTTAAATGGCAAAACTTCAGGAGCGTGTAGGGGACCGAAAAGCTAAGACAGAAAGTTTTTTTAGAGGTTTGCTCGTTTTTTGCTCCATTTTAGAGAAAATTGCAAAAATTCAATCTCACATTGTCAGTTGCTCTCTTGAGTCGATTGGCACCGAATAAACTTTCTGCTTCAAGGTTCTTTACATATGTAAACACTCAAGTGTTTCTCTAAAATGGAGCAAAAACGAGCAAACCTCTAAAGGACTTCTTGTCTTAATTTTTCGGTCCCCTACACGCTCTTGAAGTTTTGCCACTTAAATTGGGGACACCCTATATATATTATATGATGTCGGATATATTTAATACTGTGTTCCGATTTTCCATCCGGCTGCATCCGATATTATAGTATATGTCACATACCATATACTATGCATCTGGGTGGAGAATCGGAACACAGCCTAACGGTTAGTAACTATTATTATTATTTTCGATTTTCAGATGGAAATAAATTCATTTATTAGCCAAAAGATATGTTAATCATTTTGATGTTGGCTGAACATTATGATAGAAAAATGCATTTGATATCGAATAAGATATGTGTCATTTCTGTCAATTTATTACGATAAAATCGTAAGAAAAGCCGAAATCCGCCGGTAATTTAGTTTTATTTAATTTAATTACGCTTGATTGCATTTAACATAGATATATATTAAAACATTTATTTAAGAGCGGATAAAAAATAAAATGTGTAAAAAAAAAATGCAAAATAAACAAACAGTAGAATGTAACAATATAAATCATAAGCTGCCGCTTATTATTTTTTAATTTACGCACTAGTCGGATTAATATTATTATATCGCATCGTAATTTTATAGACTTTCTTTATAATAATTTACTTACAAAATTTCATAAAATTAAACGATTTCAATTAAATAAAAAATTGATATATACAATATTTTATTTAATTGAAATCGTTAAATATTTATAATTTATATTAATTTTTCATCTGATATAATGATTGATTTCGATCTTTATTCAAGTTTTACTAAAGCTCGAGTTAGTCAGACATTAATCTTTGGCTGAAAAGAACTTAAATATATATATATAGTATATATATATATATATATATACAGGGTGTCCCATTTTAATCTCCTCAGGCAAATATCTCAAAAACCAAGCCCGGAAGAGAAAAATGTTTCAGACGAAAGTTGTTTGGTTTCGAGGGGGCCATAAGATGGTACCATTGGTTTGACCTTGGAAAATCATTTGAAGGTCATGCGAAGGTCAACTTTAAAATCTTAAATAGAAACTCCCATTTTTTATTTAGTATTCTTGTAGCTGACATCGAGAGCTTTCCAAAACACTATAATAAAGTATTTTTTCATTAAGTACTTTTTGAGATATTTTATATTTTAATCTGACATATTTTGATATAAAAAATAAAATATTTCGTAAAATATTCAGTTTTCCATAATCTTACCGTAATACTTTTATGTACAGAATAATGAGACAAATCAATTAGTATAGATAATAATAGCACAATACTCTAGTTAACTTATATGATAAGTCGTTGAACAGGGTTCTTATTCCTACCGCAGCATCTTTATTCCTATGTCGCCACCGTCAACTCGAAGTTTGACGGTGACTACTCAGGAGCCGTAACTGTCGGATATATCTGGTTGTAATCCGACAACCCGACAGTCTAGCCAATTGGTCCATATCCGTACAAGTAGATCTCTTATTCGGGCGCGTTTAAATAATGCCGAATATATATATATTGAGTTATAATCATAAAATTGGACCGAATCAAGATAATTTTTTTCAAGTAACACGATTTCATAAGCAGGACGATTGTACGATAAATTCTCAGTCTTAATAAAGCATGCAAGCGCGATCGATTAAAGAAAGTCAATCTTAAGCCCAGTAATCTTATTAAAATTCGTCTATCCGATTAGAAGAGGCAGAACACGACGATCTATTCTGAGGAACGAGTGGCGATTCCGGGAATGAAAAGAGAAAAATATAACAACAAGGCACAATGATAATAATGTTGACTGCAGTGATTTTAACTCTTTTAGTTATGATCGTCGTATTGCGACAGAGATCGAATTATCTACCAAATTATCCACCAGGTAAATTATTCTTGCTCCCCTTTTGCGCCTCTAAGAGATGTACAGAAAGAACAGTAGATGCTGTTATATTTCTATTTTATTGGAATTATATTTTAATAGATTATAACATATTCTTTATACAGATTAAATGTCTAATTATAAATGAAATATTTACATCCCTCAATATTCTTAGTTATTTAATTTTTCGTATACAATACAAAATCTTATTCTCTCTCTTTAATCATAAAATAGAATTTAAACGAGATAGAATTGAAATAAATTAATAAGAATTTAAATAAAATAGAATTTAAAACGGAGAAAAAAAGTTTTCTTCTTATTTAATTAATAAAGGCAACAATAAGCCGCATACATTTTAAAAAATTTAATTATTTATTTAATATTACGATTGCCGACATTTATACATGCGCATGAAGGTAACATCAAAATAAAATGTTAAATGATAACATATTATTACAAGAGAGAAGATTGAATGGATTTGTGAAATAATAAATAAATATATTTTTTAGAAAGTTATTGAAAATAATACATAAACAGTTGGCTAGAATTGAAGCAAGAAGGAGATGAATCTATGCTTCAAAATAAATCGAAATGATTGATCTTTATCAATTAAAGCTTTGTTTTCGAGAAAAATGGATTCGAAAATCTGTCGAGTACGCGTACTTAACTTAAATTCGACGAATTCGGTTTTATTGCATACCATTGTTATGTTTTCTTTTATTTTCGTTTCTTTTATTCATTAAATTATTATTAATTTTGGTCAAGTGTGTGCGCATATTGGACAGATTTTTTTAACTTATTCTTTTCGAAAACGGAGCTTTAATTGAAGAAAAATTCTTCAATCATTTCGATTTATTTTCAGACGTAGAATCATCTGCTTCTTGTTTGTACCACGAATTCTAGCCCATTCTGTATTTAGTAACTATTCTGATGGAAAAACTGACGCGCAACATCATATATATTTTATTGCAATTTATACAAAATGCGTATTTTTTTGCGCTGGTTATTAAACATTTATTCCTTTTAACAAACAAAGCATTACTTTTTACATGTCTATAAAATTTGAGCAAATTATTGCATAAATTTGAGCATTTTATACATTTTACGCACTTGATTCTCAAGCTTTAGGCTATAAAATTAAAGTGATATTGCTCGTCTTATCAAACTAGCAATTTAATGTAAATATCTGTAAATTAAATCGATCTGTTAAACTACGCAATTATTAATAATGTTTTCGATTTAATGACTTTTGATCAATCCAAGTTTGATCAATAACATCATTGCATCATCTCTGTCAATAAAAAACTTGAATTCATAATAAAATAATAATTAATTGATCCGAGATGGATCAAAATCCGTCCATTCGAAAAGGCTATAAAATTTTAAAAAAGTCACTAGTTAATTTGCTTTTTTTTTCAAGTAGTCATTCATAAATGATTTTTTTATAACGTATATTTTTTATATTACTCGTATTGTTTATTCTGTTAATGTTCCGTTTCCAAATAATCATCTATAAATTGTTTTTTTATTGTTTTTAATTATTTCTAAATATTTGGAAGCAGAACAAAAACTATAAGGACGCGTAGCACGAATAAAAAAAACATATAGACGTAAAAAATATGTATATTATAATTTAACAAATACATGTTACAATTTATTTATATACGCTAATGTTACGGTATGTATTTATATTTGGAGAATATAACGTCTATAATATAAAGAAAGCATAATCTTTGTTTAATATATAATCTTATAGGAAGAGAAAGAAAGTAATAAACATAAATCTTTGTATAATAAACATAATATAAATGTAATAAACGTAATTTTTATATTATAATATATAATTCTATTAAAAGAGTGAAAAAGTGAAAAAGAAAGAACCATAAAAATAGGATTCATTTTATTGATTGCATTTTCATCGGATACACATTTTTTTTTAATTTTTAAATCATATCGATCTCAACAACATATCTTTGTTCATAAAGTAAAACATTTGTTTCATAATATTATATTTATTATGAAACAAATATTTTACTTTCTTAATAATTTAATATTATTTATTATCGTTATATATTATCTATCTATGTACATTATCGTTATATATCTATTATATATTTATTTATATTTATTATTATATAAGGAATCATTTCTTGCGTCAGTACTTTAACTAAAAGCTTACATAAGTGTAAAATTGCGAGCTTGTTATATGGCAAATAGATAAATATATTTATATTGATTTAAACAGATAACCTTAAGAATTAAAAAATAAGAATATTTTATTTAAGAAAAGAGCTGAAATGCAGTAATATGATATTGTGATTAAGCAGAGAGAGAGAGAGTGTGTGTGTGTGTGTGTTTGTTTGTTTGTTTGTGTGTGATTCAAGATTCTACGAATTTAATTGCGATATGATAAATTTGAAAAAAATAATTTTGCAATACGGAAGTCCAGCATAATTTAGCAACGCCAACAAAATATTAACCGATTATATTATGCAAATAATACTCGTTAAAAATTTAATTTTTCTACAAATCATTATCATTTAATTCCGCGTAAAGCTTGAGAATATCAAATACTTCCGTAAATTAAATATCTAAAACGAATATTGATTTAAAATTATTTCTAAAACAAGAATGATATTAAGCATTAAAGAAGAGACATTTTCATTGCGCAATGATAATTTTAATGCCTACTTCTCATATCAAAAATTTTTAGGTCCTTTTCCATGGCCAATTGTTGGGAACACATATTATTTTCAAAAATTGTCAAAAAGACTTGGCGGATTACATTTTGCCTTTCTAGAACTCAGCAAGCAATATAATAGCGATATCATCAGTTTACGATTAGGCACCAGCGACACGATTTTTGTTTCGAACTATGAACTTATACAGGAAATACTTAGCAAAAAAGAGTACGACGGACGTCCTTGGAATGAATTTATAAAGATACGAAACATGGGAATGAAAAGAGGTAACGAATTTGTTTGAAGCACGCTATATTAAAATTTAGAATTTTAACAAAAATTTATTTTTTCATAATATAAATTATAAAAACTTATATGTACAATTTTATTATAGAGATAATTACTTTGCTATTTTAATTTTTGAATTAAAATGAAGTTTCTTTCTTTTTTAAACTATTAGCTAAATTATTCATACATATGCGTTCTCATTAGCTACTAGTTTTTAACATCTATATTTATATCTTTTATCTTCCCAAATATTTGATAATAGCAACAATAGCCCAGGTAGCAAAAGTAGTCTTTTTGACGTCATTTTGACCTAATTTGATGTCAAAATAACGTCAAAATGACTACTTTTGCTATCGGGAGGTTTAAGGTAAGAAAAATCAAGTAGAATATTAAAAAAAAAGATCCAAGGCGCAGATATCTGCGCCTCTGGCTCTTATCTGCCAATTTTCCACTTGATTGTTCAAGTATTTTAGATATATATAAATATATAGATTAGTTTTTATTTGACCTATTTTTAAAATTTTACAAAGTCATCTAAAACATAATGTATGATATTTTTTAGTTTGGCAGATAAGAGCCAAGGCACGGATATCTATGCTTCTAGCTCATCTTATCAGTCAGTTTTATACTTGCCCAAATATTTGAGATAATATATAGATAAGTTTTTATTTAAAGATAAAACAATTCAATTCTCGGTGATATATGATGTTCTCTGAAAATGAGAAATCTTTTAAATTTTTAAACGAATAAATCCGATTATATCCGGAAATTGTTAATTGCTTAAGTTGAAAAAATTATGATGATGAAGGCTATCGATTAATTAAAATCACTGAGATTAGGGATCACAATGAATGATGGTCAAGATTGGAAAGAACTACGCTCTTGGTCGGTACGCACTCTAAAGAATATTGTTTTCGCTAAACAAGAAATGATGCAGCTTCTTTTGGATGAGCTGACACTTATCCTGGAGAAACTGAAAGACGGTGGCGTGCAAAATATACAAATCATAATTGCACCAACTGTAATAAACGTTCTTTGGGCTCTAACAACAGGAATGAAACTTTCTGAAGATCAGTCAAGGTACATGTAGCGTTGTCAGAACGATGTTCCTCGAGACGTTTTTCGTTTAGTTATTATCGCAAATTTATTTCCAGAAAGTTTGAATTCAAAAGTATAATCGACTCTTTATTCTCTGTTTTCTGTTCTTTACTACTTCTCTTTCGTTAATTTAGTAATATACTTTATTTTTGCACGATCATATATAAAAGCAAGAGAGTTGTGTTAGAAAACTCACAAAGGTGCTTGCAGATTACGGAAATTTTTAGACTTGATGAGTCGTCGGTCACAAATTTTTGATGTAACTGGTGGAATTTTGTCCACTTTTCCTTGGCTACGTTTTCTCGCTCCTGATATTTCGGGATATAAAACCCTTGTCGCATTAAACACCGAACTTAAGAAATTATTAATGGTACGCAATTTTAATGGCTCTCAATTTTAGCATGTTTGTTTCAGTTTACAAAATATATACGACTTATGCATTGCAATTCTTTCGAACATACAGGAAACTATTAATGAACACAAACAACAATATGTCCAAGGAAAAGAAAAAGATTTTATCGACGCGTTTCTCCACATGATGTTCACACAACAAGACAAGAATTCTGTGTTTTCAGGTATGAGTCTAATTGCTTATTGTAATTAATGACTTTCAGAGAGTAATGCAACAACCCTATTTTTCTTTAATATTTATTGTAAAAAAACTTTAAATATATTGTTGCATCATATAAATTCTTAATTTATTTAAGTTTATTTTTCGATATAGTCCTATTTTAATTTTACGATTTTATGCCATTGAAATACGCGAGCTTATATTGCTTTTACTGCTCTGTGATTGTATTATTTTGCGACTTAAATGCGAGAAATTAAGAACAACTTAGAGAGATCTTATTCTAATATTTTTCTTCATAATATACTACTATATTGATTGCTATGTTTCTCTCTCTATAAGCTTGATAAGTGTTTGCAAATCGAGCTATGATTACGATTTTCTATCGATAAAAGATTTTACTAATGCTTTCTGCACTCAGATTTTATTTTTGAAAGGCTATCAGATAGCGAAAGATCTTGAAATCATTATATATGCTTTACTTTTATCCGATAAAATAAATCTCTTATACTATATTTTATATTATCAAGAAGATAAATATCCCATATTATTTTTTTTTAACATACGATCTCTTATATTTTCTTTTAAGATGACAATCTCATTGCAACGTTGTTAGATTTTTTCATCGCTGGAGCAAAGACTACGACGGCAACATTAGATTTTCTCTTTTTGCAAATAGCCAATCATCAGGACGTGCAACGTAAATTGCACGAGGAGATCGATGCCGTAATCGGCCCCAATAGACTTCCTACTTTGGAGGATAGAGTAAAGTAATAATGTGTGACAAAACTTTTAATATATTTTTATATAAGCGTCGAACACACAAATTTTAATTATTATTTCAAAATATTTTTGGATCTTATTTTTCTCGTATATTTTTTATTACTCAACTCTTGAAAAAGTCCATTTAATTTTGAATTATTCATTATAAATTATTCATTTAATTTCAAATTACAGAATGCCTTTTACGGAGGCTGTACTTGCCGAAAGTCAACGTATATGGCTCGTTACACCTATAATTGGCCCACGCCGTGTTCTCGATGATACGACACTTGGAGGTTATGCGATACCAAAGAATGTTACCGTTTTAATGAATGTATTTGATAACAATATGAATCCAGAATTATTTCCTAATCCGACTTTATTCAAGCCAGAAAGGCATTTGGATAAGCAGGGCGCTTATCGAATAGATCAAAATGTAATACTATTCGGAAAAGGTAAATGATAGAGAAATAATAGTTATAGGGAAAAATTAAATATTGCAACATATTTTACAAGATTTGTTAACTATAATTATGTAATTATGAGTTCTATCTTGTTTTCCGATTGTTTAATAGAACAAGAGAAGATCCTGAATGTTTTTTCCTTTGAAAAGAAATAGTATTCTCTTAATTAATGTACGTGCGAAATCGTTTGCATGATGAATAATTACACTGTATTATAATTATGATTAAATTGAAATCTAAGTATCGATTATTTCGTAATTTCATCCCTAGAGCAGTAACGTGAAAAGTGAAAAATATTATCGTTGAAATTAATGGCAAAATTTTTTACTTTTCACGGTTTCGCCTTAGGGAAAAAGTTACATGATTGATATCCTAGTGCAGCAATTATTTCGACCAATATATTCTAAAAATTCTCTTTTTTGTGTTAGGGAAAAGAAGATGTCCCGGTGAAGCATTGGCGAAAAGCGCTTTGTTCGTATTGTTTGTCGGCGTAATGCAAAAGTATTGTTTACTTCCAGTACCAGGTGAAAAATCTATCAAAATAGAAATTATCAATGGATTGATAAACGTACCAAAGCCTTATCAAATATTAGTTGTTCCACGATAATATGATAAATATATAATATGAATGATTTGTATTATAAATATTAATTATGCATTCTACTTGAAGGAATCTGTTTCAAATAAATTTTATGTTATTTAATAAGTATAAAAATGGTTGTAGATGACATATTAAATATGAATTTTATCAGAAACTTTGATACATTGACTTTTTTCAAATATCTCTCTCTATAAGCTTATAAAGAATTTATAGTATGTTATAAAAAGATAGAAATATCAGGTGTAATCTGTTGTGTCAATACCCTCAAATATAAAGTCTATTAGGTCGCAAGAGATAATAAACTTACCCTTCCTTCGATGCGACCGATAAAAAAACTGTTTAGAACTGTTACACATAAACATTTCGCTCGTGTTTTTCTTGTTTGTCTTCTGCTCGCTCATTCGCGGATATTATATCTTCGTATTCGCAGGTACTTCAGCTCTTGTTTTAAATGTATATGAGATATAATAAAAATATTTAATACACTAATAAATTTTTTTCTATTTTTAGGATTCTTCCAAAAAAAGGCTTTTCATGTTGATTTTTTGGAGACATTGGAGTCGATGTTACACATAAGTATACAATATCCTATACATAAAAATGTCTTATACCTAATGTACATGTGCAAATGAAAAATTCAATTAAGTATTTCCAGGGAATAATAGCAGAATTTCACTTTTTAAGATTATTATTATTATTCTTGAGATTCTTACTAGACATTGTTTCTCACAGCAAGAAATTTCCAATTTTTTTTACCAATATTTTTTTAAACATTTATTTAAAACTGTTTTGTATGTATAATAATGTTTTATATTTATTTATTCCTTAAGATAAAAAATATAATAGATGCACAGACATGCAACAGATATGAGAATCTTTTTATATAATAAAAAATATTTTATTATTTTTTACACACAATGTAAATTATATACGCTATCATGAAAAAAATTGATTACTTAAATTATTTTTATATGATTCTGATGTTAAATTCCATGATTAAATTCATTTATGTTTTATGTATATTAAATTTTTTAGAGGACACAAGTATTATATAATTTCTAACATACATATATACATATATGTGCAATCTTTTGAAACTAATTCGCGATTAATTTAATTCTTATGCACAAGCAACATAGTAATATATAACAAATCAATTGTACCAAACTATAATATGAACTATGGTATTATATTTTTCTCTATTCCAATGAAATATTATTTTTGTAATAATCGCGATGCAAGAGTAATTTTCAAACGGATTTATATTACTGTAAAATGGCTGTTTACGTTGCGACGTCATGCGAGTGAGCAAGCAATTAATCGAGAAATGTGTGTGTGCGTGTGTGTGTCACGAGCTTCTAGTTTTAGAAAACTAAAAATCTATAAGATAAAATTTCTGTCGCGTCAAATAATTAAAGATTTAACTAATCTAATTTCTTATTCTCTAAAGTATGTATATTTTTTGTATATTTTATATGAAATATATTTGATAGATATATTATATTTTAGCTAACTTACAACACTGATATTTCTTTCTCTGTATATATATAAAAATTATAGTGTAATGCAAATCAAAACATTAATCATAAATATAAAAAAGTTTCTAGAGATTTTAAGAAAATTGATATTTTTTTCAAATATATCGGAGATTATCAATAGCATAATTTATATATGAGAAAAGTCAGATAGTATCCATATGCTGTCATATTATAAAAAATTTTAAGTGAATATATAGATAACAGTGATTTATAAAATCAAAACGATATATATAATATCAAATTAAAATCATACAAAAAGAATATTAATAATCACTTAAATTGCTGCTATCTAGATCTTATGTTTTATCTTTTATCTTTGCGATTTTACAGTCGCACATTTACTGCAAAATGTTAATTGAATAAAATTTCAAACTCAAAACTATACTCAATGCCAAATGGGCCTATAAATAGGGATCATTGTCAATACAGTATGTAGCTGTCTTACACGTAGCTTACAGCAATGCAAAAAAATAAAATAAAAAATAATTTACTGTATGGATTACAGTGCAGATTTGTTAAATATTAGGATATTCGGTAGATGATACTTCTGATCCTAATATTGAAATGACTTTATGCTAATCTAAACCGGGAGGAGCTGGTTCCGAAAGATCAATTTCCATTGTATCTGGTTTTTGATCATTCGAATAATCATCAGGTGGTGCCTGAAAGAAATTGATGGAGGAGATATTTTTGGGTCTCGCCAGTGTTTATTTTAAAGAATTATATTATAAAGAGAGGGCTTAAAAAATTGTTCCTTTATATACAGGCATCTTTACTCACAATATCAAACTCATCGTGCATGTCACAGAGCACTTTACCCTGTATGACATCCATTATCGATTGTGGAATGTGTGCTTTCTGGAAAAATATTAATATTGTATTTTGATAGAATATTCTTCTTCTTTTTCTTTATTAAATTCCCGAATTAATATGAAACATATATAAAACATACATAGAATATTAATATTATTTACACTAAAGCTTTGCTTATTATTATATTTAACATCATATTTAGAGTTTGCAATTTTATTTTAATTATATTTATTCATACAATAAATTTAGTTATGTTTAATATTGAATGTGTGGTAAAAATATGCTAAGAAAATTACCTGATTCTCGGCAAAAGCTTCAACATGGGCTAGCAAAGGAGCACGTAAATTACTGGCCATTCGGAGCGCCTCTGCCAATTGTGCCGGCGGTAATTGCAGAATAACGGCAAAACTTTGCGGTTGTGTGCGTTCGCAACATTTGACAAAGCCCTCCCATACTTTTGGCTGCTTCCACACTTGCTTCAGAATCAGACGCTGAAGTATGTTCATGACAAATCCGCTTAGCCTGGGATAAAGGGCCAAACTCTGTATAACTGTGCGCATCAGTAGTGTTGGCAGAGGTGTCATTTCCATAAGATGTTGCATTACAACCGCGACCGTTTCCTGCGTATACGCTTGTTTTTCAGCAAAGCAAAGCGAAGTTGCTGTAAACAAGAGAAGATATATTTATAAAGTTTATATATAGGTACAATTTTGCCCTAAATATAATATCCTCTTAAATAAACAAATGCATAGAATGATTTACCTTTGATAACAGTTTTTAATTCAGCCTTGCTTGAATCTATATTATGTAAAGCTATTAATAATTCTGCAGGTGTAATAGGCGATGTATGAGGTACACCACTATCATTGTTATGTGTTCCAAGTAATCTATTAAATACCTTAAAAAAATACAGATATATTCATTAGTGATACTTTTTAAAATTATGCTTAAGAGATAGTAGATGAAAAATACTTAAAAGAAATTATTTACTTCTTTTACGACAATAGGATTTAATTTTATCAATTTTGGAAGTGCAGCAATCACTTCTTTTTTTGTGAGTCCATTTAGGACAGGTATTAAAAATCTGACATCGGAGACTCTAGTCTGATATAACTCTCGTACCCTGGCTACTAACTCTGTACTTGGAGCAGCTACACATACAAACAACATTATGTAAAATACAAATGAAAAAATCTAACAAATATATTTTATCTATAAGTACAGTGATAACATACATTTCTCTGTAAGAATATGTATAATCCTTGTGACTAAAGTTTCGGATCCTTTTGGACAATTTTCAACAAGTGCAAGCAGTTGTGGGCTACCCATACCTAAAGATCTTACTGGCCCTTCCACTAATCTTAATACAATACGTTTCACATCTGCTGCCATTGATGTATACACTCTCGCTAACCTATGATTAAACATATAATTATGAGAATATACATCTATATTCATATTCGTTTTTTTTAATAAAAATATATCCCATACATATATATATATATATATATATATATATATATATATATATATGTACACATATAGCATATATCTTTCATATATATATATATATATATATATATATATGTGTGTATGCATTTAATAATGATATAAAATATGCTTTAATTGCACTCACTCGTGAATAAGATCTTGATGTTCACTAAGAAGAGCAAGATATAAACCTAAACAAGCACGTGTAGTTGATTCAGTCCATTGGCTCTCAATTTGCGGTCTCCCTCTGTCTTGCCCAAAAACAATTTCAGGTGGATTATGAAGGCGTAAAAAGCCTAGATATAGAACTGCATATTCCTCAATCAATTTACTTAATTCTGGCCTGCTGTACAACTGACAGACTAATTGTATCGCAGCCTCCCGTATCTATTTATATAATATATGTTTTATGTGATTTAATACTTTTTTTATACATATTATATATACATGTGTCATATAAAACGATTGAAAATCTTACTGTATTGTTTTCATGTCCGGTATGGCATAATAAGACATTTAAAAATACCAGTTGTTTTGTTGGTCTACGCACTACCATTTCTTTCAGAAGCTGCAATGGTGCAAGACCTCTAATTTCATCAGATGATACCATTTTTAAGGCCTCTACAGCATCTTCAGTTATTAGTGGTGCCTCCAGATATAATCTTTCGTAAAAAAAAATATATATATATATATATATATAGTTTGCGAATTAGAAATTAATATAGATACTAGTATATATACATTTCTCTTTTTTTCCCATACATTCTCACACTGTTATATATATAGATGAGATAAAATTTAATATTACCTGGATAACAATGTATCGCGATCTTTACCCTGAACTAAATCGATAGCTGACACTAAGGTGCATAATAAAAAGTTATATGCTTGATGTGGAGCTTCCTGTGGTTTTGTACACAATGTAGTTCGCCTCTGAAATCCTTGCAACAATGCATACTCTTCATACAGCCAACCTAGTGCTAGATCTAATCGATTTCGCATATCATCGGTAATATATCGCAGTACAGCTTCCTTAATATAAGGATTAAAAGTAGCTGCCAGAGTAGTCAGAATTTTAGATCTGTAACATACAGCAGAAACAAATGAATTATTATAAAGATGAACAATATTTCTATTATACATGAGAATCTGTGTGTTTATCATTATCCAAATTTATATTCTGTTATTACCTTATAGCAGCTACGCCACCGAGAACTGCAGTCTTTTCTGAAAGTAATATTCGATTGACTGCCATCGATAACATTCGCTCTTTAGTTTCCTTTGAAAGTGGCTTTGTCACTTCAGTTAATTTTAATGCCTTCAAACGATTTCTAGCTTTTGCAAGAGATTTTTCATGAGCCTCCAATGATGCTTTCGCTTCTTTCTCCTTTTCGCGATCTTTTTCGCGTTTACGTTCACGCTTTGCCTCAGCTACGCTAATAGTGGGATTCTTAATTAAATCTTCCATTACAGCATCTTCCTCCTTGGTATCTTTTTTGTGCTTTTTTGCTTTAGTTTGTTTGATTTGCGCCGCTAACAGTTTGGCGATTGTTTGACGTTGTATATTAATATCAGTAGTTGCAGTAGGTTGATATTCCCTTTGGAAAATTGTTGTCATAGTATCCGGTACCCATGCCTGTTGAATGCAGCCATTCAATTGAATAAAATACATTTTAATAGCTTAAACTTTACATAAATATTAATTAACATATAATTCGTAATACATACCATACTGTCCATCACTAAATCTGTTGCAATCTCTACACTGAGTCTTTCAGCAATAAAACTTTCAGAAAGTTCAATCAATTCTGGTAATTTAAATGAAGGAAGAAGACTTGAGGCCGCTTCTACTTCCTCGGATATTAGAGCCACATCAATTTTTGCTCGTTTTGCAGCACTAGCAGCTGCTACTTCCTACATGTAATAAAAATTCTTTAAAAATTATACAAATACAATAAAAAAATGTCTCTTAAATATGATCTCATATACCTGTTGACGCTTTTTTATTCGACGAATATCTTCTGGCTTTGGATAGGCCTTAATAATTTCCTGCTCTTTTGCTCCAAGTTGAGCTAATTGTTTAGCTATGGTTGAAGCATATTCTACACTAGCAGGATGTTTTATTAATCCAAGAAGTGTAAGTTTTAATTGTTTTTGTACACTAGTTACTTGAGAATCAGATAGTGTTGGTGGAAGATCATGTTGCAACCTCTGTAAAGCTGTCCATTACATAATTAAATTTTATGCAGAAAAGTTTTAAAAATTAGCATTGATATATATAGGTGCATACCTTGAATTACATTTGGCATAAACTGTGGTCTCATTTTAGCAATTAACGCCAATGATCCCATGCATGTCATTAAATTGACGCTACTAACATGTGGAGATCCATGAAACTTAATCAACAAATCCATAACATGATTTGCTTCTTCTTCTAATTTTCGTCTACGAGCTATTTTCAGTGTTAGCGGAATATCTTCAAGAGAAAAGTCATCCAGTTTCTTTGGATTGTCAGGATCTGGATATGTCTGTATTAGAATTACACCTTCAAGGAATTTTACAGCTTGTGTTCTTATTCTGAAATTTAAAACATTTTAACAATATTAGATCTAATGATGAAAATTACTTTCATAATTATTTTTTATTATTTTACTCACCCATCGTTATCACTGTCAATCATATTTATGATTTGAACTTTGAGGGCACTTAGTTGAGTCCATGCCAACTCCATTTCTGGTGTAACGACAGTAGCGCTAGCAATCCATTTGAGAGCAGCTCTAAGAATTCTACCACTGGCTCTAAGTGCACGTTTAGCCACAGCTGATGTTTCATCCGATGCTAATGTAAGAAGTATTTGAACTATACGAGGGATTACCTCTGGTTGTTTTATTCTAAAAAAAAAAAAAAAGAAAAAAGAAAAGAAAAAAAAGATTAATTAAGATATATTATATATCACATAAATATTTCTTATAAATATTGTGCATGATAATAGATAATAGATAAATTTAATGATAATAACCCAGCTTCTTCGATAAATCCTGTAATAGTTTTCCTGACTTCAGCGCTTCTATTTATCGAAAATTGAAGAACATCGTCCAAGTAAAGCTCTAACAAATGTGGTTCTTTATTCAACAAAAATTCCTGTATTTTACATATATTTGCGACCTTAACTTCTTCAGAGGGGTTCATAGAAGCCTCATTTATCCATTCAACAATCTGCATAACAATACAATAAAATAAATCTAAAAATTATATATCGGTTTGTTTCAACATAGAAGAAAAAAATAATCCCATACACAATTACTATAAATTATTTTTGCGATAATCTATTAAACACTGTTTAAAGAAACTAATTTTAAAGCGATATAATAATAATCATCTCTCCATCTTCTCTAGTTTTAATATAGAAAACCATAAAATTGCTATTACATCATTAAAATATTGTTTTTACAGAGAATTATGCATTCGCAATATTAGCAACAATTTGTCATTGACATTTGCAAGTGACAGAACCAAAAATATATGTATGCGACATATATGTGTAATCTTTGATTTTGTGCATAATGTTTATACACGAGATTTGCCATGTATTTTAACACAAGAGCACAAAAGCGGCTGTTTGCGTTTTCTTTCATTTACGCGAATGCATAACGCGAGAAACGCATCGAAGGAGACACGGCAAGATTGTCATCTCGCCGATAAAGTTTCGTCGATAGACTGTGGGCGCGGCTAACGAGACGTGAAATTTTGAGATGATAAAATCTAGCCACTAACCAAATCGCCCGATCCCTTTTCCGGCTCGGATCTTCTATGCAAACGTGGATCCATCGTTATTTAAATACAAACAAGCGGCAATGAATCGCGGAATTTTAACACGGTATTATGCGCCAGCAGGCACGAATTTCTCGGCCCACGTGCGTCGCATAAGTTTGTTCGACGTGACGATTAATCGTTACGACAAATAAACGGGCCCTCCTCGCTCAATCGTATAATATTATGTAAATATCCGGTTACGGTATCGTAAGTTTGAAGGTAATTTTAAACGACGAGTATTGGGCGAATGTGCTGAAAGCTCGATCTCGTCGCCATCTTGGCATTTTGATCACCGTTCGCGAACATCACGATTATAAATTAAAGAGACGATAAAAAAAGGGAAAAGGTTAGGTTCGAGAAAAAAATACGGTAAAAGAATAAATCTTAGTTAATCTAAATGTAAAACGATCGATATATAATCTCAATACTTTGCAATTATGTACGCATACATATATATGTCAACGCGATAATCATGACAGCCTTTGGGTGCGGTCAGGAAGACGCTAAGGATGCTTCGAAGCATTGCATTAACCAATCAGAATAAAGAAATCTTTACTCTTTTTATCCCGATTGGTCAATCAACACTTCGAAGCATTCCTAGCGTCTTTCCAACCGCAGCCATAAAACATATAGTAATCAAGCATTCCTTTATTTCAGATCTGCGATTGGTTGACTTGTTTGCGCATACGCTTTAAGCCCGTATTGAGATTGAAATTTGATCACTCGGGACAAGGGGAATTTTAGTTCCCTTTATCCTGATTGGTGAAATTTCAATCCGGCGATTTATGCAAATTCATGCGAACAGGCCCTAATAAAATTGATAAAAATTTCGTGCACGCTTATCAGCCAACTTCAGAGACGTGGCCGCATCTTATACAGCGCATCGGATGCGTTTATTCACGTGGCTGAAACTTCAAACTATTACAAGTCAAAAGAGACGCGTAACCTTGGCTATTGAATCGTCGTCATGACATCGAGCCAGGAGTCTGACTTTCGTGAAAAGATCATCGACGAGTCCTCCACGCCAACGGAATCTGATGTGTTGAAGATCCTATGCGTGGGACGTATCTGTCTCGACATCGTTCAAACGTGCGAGCAGTTTCCTGCGGAGGATTCTACTCAAAGGTTAGTTTGTATCGTTGCGTGATCGCACGAAATTCGTTCGCGCCCAATTCAAATGAGTTTGCCGTGCGAGCGCACAAAAATTTCATTGGTCATACCTTAGTGTGCGTGTGTGTCTGTGTCTGTGATATACGACTGCGTATAAGTTTCATATCAATCGTACGATATGACAGTCGAATGATTTTTCCTTTTTTTTAACTTTTTTTTTTTAAACAGGTATGTTTTTCAGCATTTTACGCGAGATAATTTCAATGAAATATATATAATGCGCACGTGTCCTTTCAACGTAATTTTTCAATTATTTTTTCATATCTATAAGAAACGAGCGATGCGTATTACTAACTGACAATGAGAATAATAATGGGAAAGAATTCTGAGAAAAATTATTTTATCATTTTTTTTTTTTTTTTTCATATAGAATACAAAAAAATTTGCTTAGATTTTTTATCTGGAAGAAAGGGATAAGAACATCAAAGAAATAACAGTGACAAATTTAATGATTATACAATATTTATAAATATATGAGATAAATTAGTTCTTTTTGTTGAACTCTGCAAGAATTTTTTTTTTTTTTTTTAATGACGGGAGTATATTTTCGAATATTATCTTTTATTCTATACAAATTAGCAACATTTATTTTCATCGAAGAAAGTTTTATTGAAGTTTTACTTTTTGTAATTTTCAATATTTTTAGTTTTCAATTTTTTAATTTTCAATATTTACAAAAGTAATTTACGTACATAAAACTGTCGTAGTCTTTTAATTTCTGATTTGAAAATATATTTTTATTTCTTATTATTTTTATTATTTTATTTTTATTTCTTATTATTTTATTTTTATTTTTTATTATAAATATAATTTTCAGATCTATTGACTATAGATGGCAAAGAGGGGGCAATGCATCAAACACTTGTACTGTACTATCGTTGCTAGGACAGTCATGCGAGTTTCTGGCTTGTTTAAGTGCAGATGAGCATGTCAATTTTATGCAAAATGATCTGCGTAAATATAAAATTGACTATTCTCACTGTCCTATGATAGAAGGCATTGGCTGTCCTACCGCAACAATTATATTGAGTTTAAATACTGGAACTCGTACAATTGTATATCACAATCAAAATTTACCAGAATTAACAGTAAAGAACTTTGAACAACTAAATTTAGCAGAATACAGCTGGGTTCACTTTGAAGTATGTTTTATAATGTAAACGATAAATTTTTATGTAGCGAAACAATTTTAACATTTCATGTTATTAGGGAAGAAATATAGATGAAATGTTGCTTATGATACAACGTATAGAAAATTATAATAATTCATTAAATGGTACAAATAGTCACGGTAAGAAACGTATGCCGATTATGATTAGTGTGGAACTAGAAAGTCCCAGATCAGGCCCCAGGTTATTGGATCTGTTATCATATACTGATGTAGCATTTATAGCAAAAGATTTTGCCAAGAACCAAGGTTTTAACAATATGAAGGAGGTAATACATACCATTGGCCAAGATGCCAGACTTAGGTAAGAAACACAAATTATTTTTTAGAATTTATATATGAAATATTACAGTATTGAGAGATAAATATTTTTCTAGAGGAGCTATTATTTGTGCTTGGGCAGAGGAAGGTGCAATTGCTCGTACTCCTTGTGGTACGATAGTACAATCTCCAGCTTTCCCACCTCGTAAGGTGATTGATACTTTAGGGGCAGGTGATACATTTAACGCAGCTGTCCTATATTATTTAAATAAGAGCAAAATAGAACTTATGCATAAATATAAAGACGATGAAGCGAATGATATTAATAAATTTGAGAATAACACTATTGATGATAGCATAGTAGTTAGACGAAATATTAAACAAAAGAATCTCTGTATAGAAAATTTGGAGTGTAATCGAACAAATTTTATTGATGAAATAGTTTTACACAAGGCTATCAAATTTGCATGCTGTATTGCTGGCGCAAAAGTTGGTTCAAAAGGTTTTGATTGTCTCGATAAAATTTTTAATCATATCTTGCAACTCGATTTTCCAATACATTAGTGAAGAAAATGTTTTCATATACCATATATTATACATTATTGTGGATTTAGATAAATACAATATAATTTGCATTTCATATGTTTATGTAGAAAATTCAAATTTATACAAATTTTTTTGTATGTATGCATCTGTTTATGTATGCAAATAATTGTATTTATTATTAATACATTATTCTGAAATTAAACAACAATCATAGCTTTATATTCGCTATACATATATCCATGTATTGTAAATTTTGCAGTGTATGTATATATTTTGTATAATTTGCCATAAAGCTATGCTTTATAAATAGCATATATGCTAATGCTTATGCATATCTATCTAAGATAGCCAGAAACGAATTCTTCTACTCATTCTTTATGATATAAAATTTTTAATATTTTTATTATCTCTCTTTCTATACACGTATATACTGCAAGAATAAATTTCAACTTTTTTTATCTTGGAATTTTATATATTTATATCTACATCAGTATTTTAAAAATAATTATATATATTTATTATCTTATATATGAACATTAATAAGTTTTTTATAAGTAATGGAATATAACACACATATTATAACAATAAGATAGGAGATAGAAACACAAAATAAATACAAAATACGATAAATGCGATATATGATAAAATAAAAAATACAATAAAATACAATACAGTAATATACAAAAAATAGATATAGTTGTATCACGCATGTCTTCTGTTATTTTATTTTATTTTTTTATTTTTTTCATAATCTTCGAAAATTTGATGTGCAATTGCGCAATTTTCATATTAATTAATTCTCTGGTTCAACACCAGTGTCCAGAAAATCTCTTACATTGTTTTGTGCCTTTTCGGGCAAAAGTCTGAAAAAATTAAGTTATATTATAAACAGTCTCTACATATTTTAATATATATCTAAAATAATTTAAAATATAATATCCAAAATTGCAAAATGTGTAGTATTATGTTCTAATTTATTGTATTTATTTAATAAATTATATAAATCTTTTGTTATACATACTACACACACATATACACACACACACATAATAAAAATAAATTTTTGTTCTCATAGAAAATTTGATGTGATTGTCGATTTTAAGACAAATGTGATATACTAAATACTGCACAATTTACGTTTTTATTTGCTATTATATTTATTATATTATTATATTATTTGCTATTACGTTTTTATATGCTATTTATTTGTTATTATATTTTGCACATACAAATTTACAAATTTATCACTATAAATATCGTATTTTATTGTAGTTACCTAATGAATAAAATGCATAATAACCAAAATGATGGTATAGTCAGATTGCATCGGTTTCGCCGTTGAGCATTAATTATTTGTTCAGCTACATATTTTGAAGTATTTAACGGCATAAAGCTTGAAAGCCTGAAAGAAAAATGAAACAGAAATATTAATTATTTATTTAGAAATAAGCGAGCTTTTTACATCTGCGTTTGCAATTGCATGTGCTCATTTATTGTATGAATTTCGTCTTAAACTTACATTTTATTTATTTTTGGCTTTTTGCAAAGTCCTGTATCTGACATGTAAGGATAAATGGTAGAGAATTTAATCAAAGATTTTCCCTGGCTAGATATTCGTAACTCCTGTTCAAGCGTTTCCATAAGACCTCAAAAAATAACATTTGTGAAAGCAAGGTTTTCCAAATTGGGCCAATTATTTCGAATGAAATTATTGAAAAAAAAAAAAAAAAAAAAAAAATCTTGTAATGTCCAAGCACGAAATCATAAAAAAGTTTACCCCTGACTGCAAATTTTGTAGCGCAATAAGGTACTAAATAAGGAATTCCTGCGAGTCCAGCTAGCGACGAGAGCGCAACGATATGACCATGATTTTTTTCTATCATGCTTGGTAGAAATGCTTCTAACATCTAGAAACAATTGAATATTAGTTCGCGAAGACGAATAATATATATTGTGTCCATCATACATATTTTTCACAATTTTTCAAATATAAGCAACGATATTGAGTTAAATTTAATTTATTGATTAAATTAAATTAAATTAAATTAAATTAGATTTAATTTAATTTATTGAGTTAATTTTTATATTATGATGTAATTCCCGAGTACTATAATTATATTAACCGGAAACATAAAACGAAAATAATATTCTTTCAAAAGCAAAAAGCTAATTTAATATAATCTTAATCATAATCTTAATTCTTACCCAAATATGTGCTAGTACATTGATGTCAAAGAGTCGTTTGATCTGATCGCTTGTGTAATTCAGGAATTTGTGGCAAGGCATTATACCTGCATTATTGATTAAGATACTGACATCACCGATATCCTGTTTTATTTTCTTAGCTATTTCGAAAACTTGTTTCTTATCAGATACATCACATCTGTAGAGAGATATTAGTTAGCATTGATCGTATGATTATATAAAATTGATCTTTAAATAACCTTGAAAACATGATCGGACGATCATATAAAGTTGATGTTGAAATAATTTTGAAATAATAACACTATTTTATAAGAGAGCAAAACATACTGATACGCATATACCGGACTTTTCTCGATTTCTTTGATTTTATTTGCCACTTTCTCATTTGATTGTTGATTCACATCTATGCACACAATTATTGCACCTAAATGCGCGTATTGAACAGCCAACTCTTTGCCTATACCATGACCTGCGCCTGTTATCTATTGCAATAATATAATATATAATATATAATATATAGAGAAACGGGACTAACTATTATACACACAATGAAATTCTTGTGCTCTTATCAATTTTGTGTCGTATAATGTAAAATCATAAACTCTTAAGAATGCTTCATTATTAGTTATGCATCGAATTTAATATCAGAAGCGCAAAGTCGTACGAGTTTCTTTTTAAATAACTATTTATTATTTTTATCTTTTTAGTTTCAGCACTTTCCGAACAAACTTTTTCTCTTTGTAGCAAAATATAATGAATGTGGTTAAAAAAATTTTTTTTTTTTTTCCAGTTGCACATATATATATGAAACAATGACAGCACATGGAAATTTTTTTTTTAGTAATTAATATTAATTGTGTGTTCGTCAATTGATATATCAATAATGTTCCCACTGCAATATTTTCGCACTGTCCTTCGTCAATTTTAATTTTTTCTAAAATTGATATTTTTCTCTTTGATTACGCAAGTTTTTAATGCATCTACATCATAAATTTTGTACGTACCAAAACAATCTCACCAGCGACGCTCTTTTCCTGTAATCCAAATAATTTGTAATATATACTCTCACAGGTGTAGTAAAGAATTTGCAGAAGAAGTCGTAATATATTTGCCAAGATATATATAATCTTGTGTAAGATAATCATGGTGCGCTGTAAAAAATTAATAATTTTTTTATACAGATCCGGTATCCCGGGTGTATGATTAATTGAAAGTATACAAATTTTAGGAGCTGCTATAGAGAATTCATTGAACGATATATTAAAATGTTTTAAAAACATACATTTCAAATCTGTTTGTGTTTTATCGGCATATTTAATTTTGTGATTTATAAATCTCTCTAAATAGAGATATGTACAATATATTATTACAGGTTCTATAAAATATAACTGAACATATTCTTGTAAAACTTTTTGTTTGGCTCGATGAATATTATTAATTTTCTTCTAAAGTTTTTATTTATAGTTTATTTACGTATCCGGTATAAAAGATCAAGATTTTATAAAATATGTCACATTTCTGGAAAAATATATAATTTGCAAAAATATCGAATGCAAAATTTTGATCATGTATATCTCCAAAAGTATTGAACATTTAACAAAATATTTTAAATTAACTTATTTTATAATATAATATAATATAATTTATTCTATTTTAAAGAATAGAGAGGTATTTGCGAATTTTAGAAACGTCTTTTTCTGAAACAAAACTGCCGACTACGATGTCTAACTGTTCATTAAGATTTTTTTTTTTTCTGGAACAGACTGATTTTAATTTGAAACGTTTTTTTGAATACGTGAGCTTACTTACCGTTACTTTTGAAGATGTGGGCGTGAAACGGAATTATAATGGAATGGGAATGTTACGCTTACCATAAAACGCTTGTAAAAAATATTTACGTAACGTTGTCGAAAAGTTTAACGGATTTCCTAGCTAGATGAAACAGGAAAAAGGAAACAAGATCTTTAAAAATATAATTTTTATGAACGGCATGTTTAGAATATAAACGTGTTTCTTTGCACGAACAAAACTAAGAACTGACGAACACGATTATGATAAGCTCGTCTATATTTACCTGATTATAGTGTTCATGACAATCGATCGGCTAGCTGAAGGTTATCCTTTATCGTGCACTTATCATTTAAATAACTATTTCTTTTTTCTGATTTATTCAATCGAAGTTGGGCGTTAGTCTTCGCAGGTAAAAGCGAAGGTGAATTCTCTCGTCGATACTCTCTGGCGAATGTTCAGAAATGGACTATCACTCTCGCGAGAGTCGCTTCCACTCTTAAAGTGATGAATATGAGTTACGTATACGTTTCTGCATATTTATAAAGATAGGATGCTCAAGTCTCTTGTACAGTTCTGTCATTACAAATAAGTCACGTATGAATTTCTGCTAAAGAAGATTACTTAGGGAATAACAATAGAGATGTATATTAGAAGAAATAGCAATTAAAATATACAGGATGTCCCATTTTAATCTCCTCAGGCAAATATCTCAAAAACCAAGCCCGGAAGAGAAAAATGTTTCAGACAAAAGTTGTT
The DNA here is from genome assembly GCF_030449975.1 of Polyergus mexicanus. NCBI lineage: Eukaryota > Metazoa > Arthropoda > Insecta > Hymenoptera > Formicidae > Polyergus > Polyergus mexicanus. Next base: position 2,070,494 of record NW_027223333.1, on the reverse strand, counting down.
TGGTTTCGAGGGGGCCATAAGATGGTACCATTGGTTTGACCTTGGAAAATCATTTGAAGGTCATGCGAAAATCAACTTTAAAATCTTAAATGGAAACCCCCATTTTTTATTTAGTATTCTTGTAGCTGACATCGAGAGCTTTCCAAAACACTATAATAAAGTATTTTTTCATTAAGTACTTTTTGAGTTATTTTATATTTTAATCTGACATATTTTGATATAAAAAATAAAATGTTTCGTAAAATATTCAGTTTTCGATAATTTTACCGTAATACTTCTATGTACAGAATAATAAGACAAATTAATTAATGCCAAAAAAACAAATAATTGTTTAAAAAAATACATTGTAAATAATTTTCTTAAAAACAATTTTTTTTTATACTAATTGATTTGTCTCATTATTCTGTACATAGAAGTATTACGGTAAGATTATCAAAAACTAAATATTTTACGAGATATTTAATTTTTTATATCAAAATATGTCAGATTAAAATATAAAATAACTCAAAAAGTATATAATAAAAAAATACTTTATTATAGTGTTTTGGAAAGCTCTCGATGTCAGCTACAAGAATACTAAATAAAAAATGGGGAGTCTCATGTAAAAAAACATCGATCACATTGACTTGGTCTTGAAAAGATCACTCAATGTCAAGTCCATGTTTTCATCATGTGGCCCCCTCGAAACCGTGTAACTTTTGTCTGAAACATTTTTGTCTATCGGGCCTCGTTTTCGAAATATTCGGTTCGACTATTTAAAACGGGACACCCTGTATAACTCTTCATATAGTTGAAAATAACGCATTATATCAATTCTATGAAGAGATTTTTTTCTAAAAATATTATTTTTTGAATTGCTGTACTCTGCGAGAAACTATAAAAGATCGTGAAATAAGATAAAAGAAATTAAATAAAAAAATTAAAAATATTTTTGATTGGGTTATGTCATCATTTATTCAATTTTATGTATAATTTAATTAACATAATCAATATTATGTATAATTTATTTATGTAATTACTTAACAGTTATTACTAAACATTTGTAATCTTTTATTTTTATAATATTTCTAATATTTTGAAATTTAATTTATTTGGCAGAAAAACACAGTGTAAATATAATAGACAAATTAAATATAAACTCGGATGTCTCGATACAGCATTCGTATCGATGAATATTGTATCGAAATTATAGTCTGTAGCTTTGATCGAATAAATTCCCTTAAACTTAAAGTATGTGCGTACAATATATGGATATCTTATTTATATATTATATATAATTGACTTTCGTATAATCCTTTATCTCGGTTTTTTTTTTAACTTTCTATAGTTATATGCAATGATAGCGCTAGATTGACAATCTGAGTATGCCAAATTATTAATCATCCGAAGAGCGGGCTTATATTATTGATAAGAAATACGCATTATATTATCGTACATGCAACTCGCAGATAGCAATTTACAAACAATTTTATATATATAATGTATATTATATTACGCTCTGTCATATAATGAATTACCAGTGTATATATATTATAAGTAACTTATTAAATAACAATACACATAAGTGTGAACAGTAATGTTCGAAAAATTATTGAATTGATTTTATAAATGACAGATTATGCGCGATTTATATCATTACGTATATATTGTATCATATTTTGGTTATTATATTTCACAGAACGAAATATTATTTGTTTACGAAATTGATGCATATACTCATGTGGTTAGAAAACAATAAAGCAATTTTACACAGTTTCTTTCGAGATACATTTTACAAAACATCTACTTACAATACTTACGTTAGGATATAAAACATCTATATTTGCACGTTTACGCGCATTACTTTTACAACAATTAATTATTTACGATTTATTAATTAAAATAATTATTTTTACTCATATATACAATATATATATATATATATATATATATATATATATATGTATATGTATATGTATATGTGTAGTAATAACAGTATCGGAAAGAGAAAGAAAGACAACTAAACGTCTTCCTTCGAATGTACTAACAATATAAAAAATGTTGGCAATTTTGGCTTATATTTTATCTTATAAAAAATTTGATAACATAAAGGATTTTATATATAATTGTATAAAAAATTTTATCCACATTTTTTTTTTTTTTTTTTTTTTTTTTTTTTAATTATATGAGCGTTTCTTGCACCTGTTAGCTCGCCGCCTCGACGCCGCTGTCGAAAAAGTCTATCATATTGTGTAAAGCATTGTCGGGAAAATTTCTGAAATGAAAACATTTATATACTCGACACGTGTGTCGCTTTTCTTATCTCTATTTATCTAACGTTTGCTTAGGAAACTGTGACAGATATTAACGAAAATTGGCACTCGTAATATATAGTGAAAAAATTTTAAATATTTTCTACAGATATATCGATTTATTTTTGACGGTTTATTTTGTTTATTAGGATCTTTATACATTTGAAGATTTTGTAAGAATTTGAATTACCTTAACAATATGCTCAGTGGCAGCCATACTAATGGTACAGATCTCTCTCGGTAATCGCATCTCTGCGCACGGATTATTTCTGAAGCTGTTTGCTGCGGTGAAACCAACGGCATGGCATTCGGAAACCTATTGAAATTAGAATATTTATTGCTATTGATGATGAAAAAAAAATTATTAAGAATTTTATGCTATTTTAAATTTTACTGGAAATGCTAAAAGAAAGCGTGTGCTCTTAACGTGTACGATCTAAAATAAATTGCTTATAAATTTATTTTACATCATACATATATTCCGTACATTTTTTCTGCTATAAGAAAATTGTGCAATAGCTCACCTTGCATCCAAAAATTTAGTCTGCGTGTAAAAAGTATAGCTACTTATAATGATATGTAGATAATTATACTCTTGTGCGTATCCACGCGTAATCTATCATTGTGATTTAAAAATATGTCACGAAAGATCCAATTTTACGAATCAGTCTTGCACGTAATTATTTGTTATAGTACGTAATAATACATATATAGTATATATAGTACTATTATCAATAATAACATAATTACATACATGTCATGTATTGTAAAAGATTCTTTATGAGCACATTCTTTGTATGTATGTACGTTTCACTCTTACTTTATTTTTGGTTTCTTGCAAAGCCCGGTGTCCACCATGTACGGATAAATGGTTGTGAATTTGATTAAAGATTTCCCTTTGGTAGATGTCCGTAATTCCTCGCTCATCGATTCCATAAGCCCTGCAATATTTACATGCGAGTAGTTTTGTGAGTATGTTTACGCATAAAGTGCAATATTAAAATCGAGTTGAATATGAGCTTGCTCACCTCTAACTGCGAATTTCGAAGCGCAATAAGGAACTAAATTCGGAAGGCCACCAAGTCCTGCCAATGACGAGAGTGCAACGATGTGACCATGATTTTTCTCGATCATACTTGGTAGAAATGCTTGCAACATCTGAAAATAATGAAAATAGTAGAACACGAATAACATTCTAAATAGCGTAGCTTGCGAATAAAAAAATATTTTACATACTGTTAGATATATATAATCATTTCAAATTATTTTTATCAAGAGACAGCAACATTTAAGAGCCGTTTATTTGTACATGTATATTCAATTAACTTTCACATGTGTTTAATTCTTATTAATTTACCCAGAAGTGGGCCAGCACGTTAATGTCAAAGATCCGTCTAATTTCATCGGTCGTGTGATCAAGGAAGGCGTGGCAGGGCATTATACCAGCATTGTTAATCAAGATAGTAACATCACCGATTTCTTTTTTGACTCTCTCGGCTACACTAAGGACCTGTTCCCTCTTCGATACGTCACATCTGTGTAACGAAATAAAGATACTTCTGTTAGAATTCGATCGAATTTCTGTTCTATCGAATTTTAATATCTATTACAGCGCTTCGCGAGAAGCGTCGGTCTTTTTCGATTTTATCGCGTTTTGTAGGGGGAAAAAAAAACAAAAAACGATACGTACTGATACGCGTATACTGCAGTAGTTCCCGTCTTCTTTATCTCGTTTAATGTCTCCTCATTTGCTTGTTGATTCAAATCCCAACATACTACGGTTGCGCCTAGAGATGCGTAACGGAGTGCCAATTCCTTTCCGATACCATGACCCGTGCCTGTTATCTATATAAGTATAATAAAATGTAAATTACACATAATTATTATATAATTTATATACAATATCTTTTCAAATTATTTATTATACTTTTCAGAGGCAAAGATAATGTTAAATCTCATTTATTTTAATAAGCAAATGGGAGTATTAATTTGCCTTCATTCCAAATTTGTCTTAAAACTGTTTTCGAAGAAGTGAAACATGTAAAAAGTAAAAACTATGTAATATATTCTTCGCAATAAACGTGTTATAATCATGTATATATTATTCAGAAAAGGGCATTAAAACCAGCTAATTACGAGCGAATTTATAAATAATAAATAAATTTGTGATAATTATATTTATTTTTTTATTATTTTTATAATTTGTTACTCATATTAAGAAACATATTAGTTTAGAATTATAGGACGAATTGCAATGACACTATAATTAATTTTTTAATTGATCGAAACGATGAATATGAATTTATGTGCATATGATAAGAGCTTCTAGTAAAAGAAACAAAAAATTATTTAAAACATAGCTTAATGATAGCATTTAAGTTGCAATAATTGCACACTGCGTTTCACGTCGAAGTAATTATATCAAATTGTAAGAATTTTTTGCATGTATAATGCAAAAAATAGCATGTATATATTATATGTAAATATAGTTTTAATATGCAATATCAGTAATGCACATATATTGTAAATTGGATACATACTAAAACGATCTCACCGGCTACGCTCTTTTCTTCTGTTGGAACAAAAAATTTATACACGCTCTCGCAGATGTAATATAGGATCTTCAAAATAAGCAGCAGCACATCCGCCAGGATTAACGCACCGTTGTACGCTTTTACCATGGTTATCTGATATATCGATCTGCAAAATTAAGGAAAAATTTCGATTGTAATTTGTATTATTAATAATATTTTATTGAATAATTCTTTTAATAAATTATTTTTTGCAACGCAAAGAATTTATAAACTATTTATGTGAAGAAATATATATGTATATTCTTTTTTAAGATGACTAAAAGAAGTCTGTTTCGAATGTTTATGCAATTATGATTTATTCTGTATGCTACTTTGAAGAATTCATATTAATAAACTTTATACAGAAAGAAAGAGAGAAATCTTGTGAATATCAGCATGTGTTTTAAATAAATCGGTAAAGACATTTTTGCAGATTATATGTAAAAGAAATCTAATGTGTCAAGGATATTTCGACAGAATAATACGCAATAGAATAACATAAATCGCTGCCGGTATTATAACATTCGCGACACCATTCTCTTTTTATGTGTTATAGTACCCTTCATATCTGCTATGATAGTAGCTATAAATGTTGGCGAGTTGCGACACAGCTAATCATCATGATGTGATTACAATCACACTAATCTTTATAAATTTAAATACATTAAAATGGAGCGATGGAATAGGAAAATTGTTTTTATTTAAATTGGTATGTCGTATTTTTATCTTTATTTTTTAATATAAGAAGAATAATTTTTACATTAATTATTGATAAAACTTTATCTTAGAACTAGTAATTTATTAAGAAATATTTTTATTATGAATATAGAATTTTAGTTTTTTTTGTGCTAAGGTAATAAAATACTTGACTTCTTACAAGGAGAAGAAATGAAAGCGTCCCTTTCCGATTTTGATGAGTTTTGAATATCTCGTAATCCAGGTTATAAATAAAAGACATTTTTTAAATTTATTTTCTAATAGTTGTTAAAGGGATGAAATATTCTCTTGGGGGGGAAAAAAAAAATCAGTTTTTATAAAGTACATTAAAACGATAAAACTTTTTTTATCTTTTACTATTTTGACAGTATTCGTTCAGGAATATAAAAATCGACTATCTCGAGAGAACTTTTCATTTCCTCAACGATCATTAGAGAATACAATAAAAAAATATGTATCTCTTATTTTAACCTAGACTACAATGCTTATCAAAATCGAAGAAAGACATTTTCCATCTCTTCCTTTGTTAGAAAGAATCGAAAGATTAATGTGGCATCAGTAATTTATTTATTTCATTTATTTGGTAGGAGCAATAAAACGGTAATATAATACTTCCTTTTATTCGTATTTCGATAATTGATTTTTTTCTGTAGAAAGAGAGGAATTTTGAAACGATCCTTTTTCCAAAATAATCGAGTTTAATTTTTTGCACGCATACGTGTATATGATTGCTCTGTAAATCAACTCAAACTTGGTAACAAGAATCTGTTGTAATATACGTCTATATTGTGTTATATAATACTCGTCTTGCGCAAGAGGAACATTAATCATAATGATAAGTTTAACATTGCGAATCATAAATCATATCTTGATAGGAATATGACATGTAATTATTTTGAGATATATATGTCAATCTTCTCATCGATAATCTCAGTGATAATCTAATATTTTGCAATGATTAATATTACATTATTATTTAAAGATGATTCGAAAGAATAGCAACTTGTGTTTTTATTTCTTTATTAGTTTTTTTATCGATAAAGAAATATATGATTAGAACGCTGTTGACATAAATGATTTTTGAATTTCTGAATTAAAATACAATAGATTGTTTTACAGCAACTTACATTTTGTAGCTGAGAACCAGAACGATATTACGGAGATTAGCCGTCGAGTGATCCTTTGTTATTGAATTCTTTTCTAAGCTTCTTTCATATTTGTTCGTATAATGAGTAATACGAAGGTTTTAAGAATGTTAGATGAACAAGCGTATTCGACCGTCTATCTTGTTGGAAGGAACTAGGTTACTGCAACAATCGTGGGTAGTATATGTACTGATTACGTGTCACATATCGTGATACACGAACGCATGATATGAGCTCATTGTTGCACCTTACACCTATTTTGCGTATCTATTAATTTCATTTATAATTCTTCCTTTTCATAACATTTAAAACGTTTAATGTATTTTTTTTCGTATCTCATTATTTAAAGAGACATACTTCTACTGAGTCCTCTATTCTATAATGAATTCAATATGTCTTTAAATAAATATTTATATATGCATTTTGAAGAGTATATTTTTTGTTTATATGCGATTTATGTTCGTCACGTTATATTGTGTTGTTTCGAAATCTTTGATCGTTAAACAAATAATCAAATGCAATAAATATTGAAAGTAATAAAATAAATTTTTGTGTATTGGTCAATAATTTTGCGTTATATGTTATTAATAACGTCTTCTTAATCAAGGTTAATTTTATAAAAACTGTTATTAACACGTTCTTTGAAGCTTCAAAAAGGCGGAAAAAAGATTAATCACGCGATCTCGCAAATGTTTCAAAGTACAAAGCCACGCGATAATACAGCACGTTTGAGTGAGGTTTGTTAATCTGTTACCGAAAAATACAAGTGTGTAAAAAAACGTGTCATAATCTTAATTTTCTGTTAACAAGTTCATTGAGATAAATATATGAATATTTTTTACTGTAAAGCAGATTGATGAATATATTTTATAAATACGCTAATATATAAAAATTATATTATATATGTAATTAATATATCGAATATATATTTAATATATATTTAATTATTCATTATGCATTTTGGGCAGGGTATAATAAGGTTTTATATCACGAATAGAAATCATATTTTTCTCATAAGAGAGATAAATATTTATATCGCATCTTATATATATTTGCCATGTATATAATAATAAGAATATATCAATAAAAATAGTTTTAATTCAATTTTCGATCGCGTTTTATTTGATGATAAATGAACAATTATTGTTTATATATTCCTATTATTAGGTGTACAACTTTGCTTCCGCCGTTTTTTTCCCGAAATTCGAGGCTTTATTGTAAAAAACTGGTTACACATTTATGATTCAAAGTATTGTCCGCTCTCAATGATCGTGCCAATTCTTGTTGACTTTGACTCGAGTCTTCATTAAGTAATGCCTCCGATTCTGCATCTTCGAAAACCTTTTCCCTTCCACTGCTATGCCGGTCTTCGACGTGAAAATCACCGTTCTTGAAGCGTCGAAACCACTCACGACACGTTTTTTTACTAATAGCGGATTCACCATAAGTATTTGAGAGCATTCGATGAGCCTCAGCCGCAGATTTCTTCATATTGAAGCAGAAAACTAAAACCTCCCGCAAATGACGAGAATTTGGCTCGTAAACTGACATTTTCAATCGAGAATAACTTTATGACGCGGACACAAATCGACTAATGTTTCTATGGGATTATGTTGACAGATGCCCAAGTTTATCGCATGACGTCTATGATCTATTTATTTCGACCACTACTTACCGCTAAAAGCCATCTGTAGGAAAACGGCGGAAGCAAAGTTGTACACCCAATACTATACATGGCAAATAAAATGCAGTATATAAGTATCTCTTTGTCCAAAAATAAGTTGTATTAATTAAAGTATAGTTAAGTATCTTAAATATTATGCTTCTTATCCGAAAGGCATAATAAAAAATTGAATATCTATTATACAATAGAAATAGTAAAAAAATAATTTATACTATACTTTTTTTTTTTTTCGTGATTTTATTTATCAAAAAGATACTTTTAAATAATCTTCAGATTGTATCCCAGATAATTGATACATGTGAAAACGTCTCTTTTTATGCTTCCGTGATAAGTGGCATTCGTGTTACAATGTGTTTTGTACAAATGCTACCGATGGCAGTTCAGAACTACATTTTAAGCAATCTTGACCGTGAAGGTAGCGAATCGAATGGTTTCCTTTCCCCCTCCAGATGCAAATTCTTTGTCAGCTCTGCGAATATCAGAGTCTGTCTGGACCAGACACAGAGTTACTTGATAGAACGTTCTTCTCTATACATATATTCGCGTCTAAGAGGAGCAACCTTGCTCTCTTTTACTTTTCCTTGATCTTTTTCTTTCCAAACCGATGTACAATCTTCTTTGCCAATTTAAATTATTCTTATACGACGATCAAGATTAGCTAAAGTGTTGGTTTCGAAGCAAAACATGTTATTCGGTTATAATTTTAAGATATTGATCACGGCAATATAAAAGGGGCGTTTCCAAATACATTAATTATCTTGGAAATAATATGAAGATTATTCGAAAGAATCTTTCTGATAAATCAGACAAACAAACAAAAATATAGTATAAATTATTTTTTACTATATACATATATAATAATTTTATTATACATATATAATAAATATTCAATTTTTTATTATGCGCTTTGAATGAGAAGTATAATATTTGATATGCTTTTATAATTAATAGAAATTATTTTTGACACACATACACAAGAGAGATGTTTATATACTGCATATTAAGTTTGGATTAAGTCTCGAATATCAAGGATAAAATGTTTTATATGATTTATAGGAGGAATTAATTTTTTTCTTTCCATTATTATGCCATAAAAATAGTCATTATAGTCTAACTAATTAATATATTACAGATTTATTATGCAGTGAAAAATGAAGACTTTGTGAATGTCGCTAGCTTTGTTCAAAAGTTTTTTTAAAGTCTTTAAAACTCGGAGTATTTATAATGTCCGATTAATTTATAAAGCTATCTTCATAAACTTATATATTCTAAATTTTTTTTGTTCCACGCAGATCAGACTGTATTACAAAACAAGATCTATCTATAATAACAACAGCGTGAAATATAAAACGGATAAAGAAAAAGATTATGAAATACACAAGCGCGCCGCTTGTCTTATAAGATTTATGATAAACTTTCGAAGCATATTCTTGAAAGAATGCCAAAGCTTATTTTCGACTTAGCGAATATTTTATTGACTTTGATGCTTCAGTGGTTTAATAATTGATACAATAGAATTTTTATTATCCGAATTAAAATCGGCAATAAGAGGCTCAGAGATAATGGATTTTTTAAAAATAATTACTACACAATTTTATATATTTGTCTAATATTAAAAAAAATTTTTTTTTTTTTTTAACGAATTTTATGTTTTTGAATACTTGACGAACTCTCAACACAGATCATATCCTTATATTTCTTCTTTTTTTTTCTTATATTTTTTTTATTTTTTCTATATGATTAATTTATCATTTCTATATTTAATTTATTTTCTATTACGATGATGACATCATTGATTTAATAACATTTTATTATATCTTGTTTTTTTTTTTTTTTTTTCACGAATGATTACGCTTGTTTCGTTGAAAAAATTCTATCTATTTATGAAAGAAATAATAACTACTGGAATCGTGTTTAACACGTCGCTAGAACTGTACATATTTACTTTTTTGATCAATTGGTGTTTGGATAATCTGGATTCAGAGATACCACTATAAATAGAAGTTTTTCTCTTAATATTGGAAATAACAAAAAAATATTTAAATTTACTTAATTCGCACAATTTATTTAATGATAAAGAAACTATATATTAATAAAGTTGTAATTTATTTTTGATCGTTGAGAAATATGAGAGAAAAACTAAAAAAAATATTATTACTTTCTAATAAAGAGTATATTCATAACTCAAGTTGATTATCAGAATAATTGAAAACAAGTAGAGAGGACGGATTCAAAGAACATTGCGCGCTGCTGCATGCTGTTTATAATCACATCTTGCGTGTAGTTCTTGCAACATGTCTGCTGCACGTTCGTTTGAATTATTAAAGACGGACTGTAATTTCTTAAAAGGATCAGTTTGGCATGATCATTATAAGAGTATTAAAAATACGAATCGGCAGATTTTTCTCATATTATTAAGGATTAATCTGATACGAAATACAAAATACAAAGTTTTAAATTTAACGTTCATTCGAAAAGAGTCAATATCCGAAATTTCCAGATACTCGAACAGATCATTCTCTTACTCTCTCTTCATTTTTCTCCCTCGCGCGAAACGAAAATTTTTCAAATTACATTCAAATACTCACTCTCTCTCTCTCTCTCTCTCTCTCTTATCAATGACGAACAATCCTTAGATCTGCCTTCAGGTGAGCACCGAAGACGACGTGGATGAACTTCGATAAGTTACGAACCGCCGCGGGTTGTGTACGGATCGCGACTAAACCGCGTTCGACTATAAAGCTTCTCCGACCACCACGAATTTTCCATCACTACCACAATCGCGACAGCTGGTCGGCGCGCGAGCGTGAGCCATCGGCCGTTGCCAGAGATGTCTGACTATAAGACGACCGCAACTATTATCAACGCGCGGTAGAAACGTTTATTAAAGCGAAACCGTCTCTGGATGGATGGGTGGGTGGTTGGGTGGGTGATCATTCGATACGCGTTTGTACTTCCGCCAGTAGAGGCCATCGTTATAAGAGCTAGGGTTGCTAGATAGCTGGTGGAAAAATTATTATGTCTCGCGGGGAAATTGAAGTCGCGTGATGTAAATATTTCTTTCTCTCGAATATTGACCCGAAAGCCCCGGGTGATCTACGTGACATTAAACGAGTGCGAGTTCTCCGTAAAGTTCATCATGCAACGTGACTATTTGTGTCACGGTTTATCGGAGAGGATGTTGGATGAGAAAAAGAGAGACGGAGGTTCTCTCTCCCAGACAGCCGCTCTTTAAATAGAATATCGATTGCGCATTTCAATTTGCACTTTCCGAAGGATACTGTAAATTGTTGATTTAGAATTCCGATCAATTGATTATTCTCGCGATGACGATTTTTTTTTTTTTTTTTTTTTTCACGCTAACTAGGTGCGAATTCCTGAAGAGCAGCATGGCGAATCGATACGCAAGCGTCGTCGTGAAAAAAACATACACAACCACCCTCTCTCTCTCTAATGGTTTATCTCGGAAAGTAGATAGTATTTTAATATTACTTTTAACACGAATATATCGAATGTCTTATAATCGCACTTGTATTATATACTTGGGAAGAATTTTGCGGAGGGATCTTGAATTTTAATTTAAAAAAAAGATGCGTTTCCATGTCGCACTTTCGCCGACATGGAAACGCATCTTTTTTTTCACGAAAACTTGAATGAAATCGCGAGATCTCCCGTTCGGATTTGCGCGCGATTCCTCGCGATCCGTACGCTCACTAACGAATTGCTTTTGGGAGCGTTTACGCAATCTCACTTTCGTTCTGCAATATGTGTATGCACCGTGCGAGCCGGCTGTTACAACGGAACGAGATCCGCTCGCACGGATGCATTTTACGGCAAGCGTGTCGAATAACGCGACCGTGTAACCCGTCGACCTTTTGAGTAACGTATGTACAAATATTTTCTATAAGATTAAGCCATGGAGGAATATTGAAAAATTAACCGATTATTTCGTATTTTTACTTTTCTTAACTGGTCAAACTGGTTCTTTCAAGGAATTACAATCTCTCTTGTCCGTCTTTAATATATGTTTCATTTATATACAATGCGTACAGCTTATCTGAGCATAACTAATGATAAGCGTGATCTTCGCGTGAAATTTTTAGCTTATATTATCTTCGTTGATGAAGGAAAACTTGAAAAATATACAATTATGAGATCGATGTAATATAATCCTCTGGAGATTAGTTTTTTACAATAGCAAAGTACACTTGAATATTGGACTTTTGTCTCTCATTAAAACCTGTTCTATCAGAGTTCATTTCCATATATCTCTTTTACCTTATAAGATATTTGGTAATCAACGATGCGGCAAAAAAGATCCATTGATATACGTGACAGAAATTATATGTTTTTGAGTTCTAAGAATAATAATCAGTTTCTAAGATCGTTACATGATTGCTATCGATGCAAATATAAAATATGAGAGAACATAAAAATACTTCTTTATCATTGAAAGAATAAATTATTGCTTACATTTGTTTACCTATGCACTTGCATAAGAATTGTTTGACACGTACATACATAAAAAAAAAATCTCTTCTAATTATTTTTTTTTTTAATCTCTTACTTTGTAGCTAAGTTAAAGTAAACAATAACAACATTCTATCATCTCGAGACGTTTCAGAATAAGAGGATTCTTGCAATCGAGTTCAAAGTGCATTGATATGCGACAAAATCTTACTTCCAGAAATTCAATTTAAATCTTTATATTATGTGTTTGTATAAAAGATTTAATTTAAAAAAAAAAAATTATGCTGAGATGAATATACAGGATGTATCTGAAATGACGCACTAAACTTTAGGAGCATATTCTAGAGGTCGAAATAAGACTTTTTTTTTCCCCTATAAACATGGGTCCGCAAATGAATCCTCCTACGAGCTAGAGGCCCCTAAAGTTCGGAGAAAAAATTAAAAATTGGCTGTATTTCAGGGGGGGAAAAAAATGGCGGTAAGTTGAAATTTGATATAGCCCAGTAAATTATGAAGTAAAGTAAGCTACTGAAGTGAAAAAATAAAAACCTATATTATGAAAACATTAATTTGCCAAGCTGGCAGTTTCGAAGACTTTCTCAGTTTTTAAATGATATTTTACTGTTATCTTGGCTGCGCGATGCAAGCTTCCATCCTGCGCCTCGTGTATTGCCTGCCCTACCCTTCCAAAAATTGCGAGTGTTTGATCAATTTCACACATTTTCGAATGGGGGATTCATTTGCGGATCCGTGTGTTCATAAGAAAAAGAAGTCTTATTTTGACCTCTAGAATACGCTCCTAAAGTTTAGTGCATCATTTCAAATACACCCTCTGTATAAATAGTGATCAAGATGTAATAATCAATTTAGATGTCTGAAAAATTAGACTGCATTAACAAAAATAAGTTTTATTGTATTGCCTTGATCTCAACGAATTTCAAACATTCGGAGAAGATCAATGCTGCACTGAGAAAAAAAAAAAAAAAAAATGTTAACTTGACTAAACGCGTTCAACTGAAACTTAATTGAACTTTAATTGAAATATTTAAGTATATTTAAATTAAATATGACATATTAAATCTATAAATAATCGCGGGCTGGTAAATTCGATTCCCGATTCAGCGACTTCGCTCCGATATTTTTCTCGCTTTCGTCTCTCCAGAGGGGTAAAGAGGGGTTAAAAATTATAAAACTCCAATTGAGATTAATTTTAGAAATCTTGGTATAAGACACCAAGTAAATTTCGTGCCCTGTGCACATAACCAGTTTCAGATAGAAAACTTATTTTTCTATGAAATTGACTCATTACCATCCGCGTATGACTCTTACTAACCCGTGATTATTTAAATTTGTTCAGTTTAATATGATGTATCAATATGATGTATTTGAATAATAGATTCAGATGATTTTCTAGTTTCTACTTTATATAATATATGTGCATATTAATGAGTTTTTATTATCGCTCTAATTATATGTAAAGATCAAATCAAACTTATAAACACTCTTGCAATTTAACGTAATTTTATAAATCTTGTGATCTTTCTATAAATCTTGTAATCATTTTGAAATTAAAACACTTTTTCATACTGTAAATCTTTAATTTAGAATCATTCTCGATAAATATGTCATTAAATATTTATTTCGAATTAAATTTATAAATTATAATATTACATATTTCATATTTCTTACTTTCAAGTTGAGAATTGCATAAATTCGTGAAACATTGAAATTTGAAATGCAATATGGCGCTTAAAAGACATTTAGATAAAGTTGACGAATTTATTTAAGATAATAAAACTATTTGTCTCGAGGAATTCCTAAGAAACGTTCGTTGCAAAATAATTTCACGCATTGTAAAATAAATTGAAGAATTAAATCTTTTTATTAGATATACGTTGAAGATAGAGATATCTCGAAGACTGTGATTTTCATAATCATCAAATACTCATATAGATCGACTTGTATTACACACACATATACATACATAATTTCTTTTTCTAAAATTTGCATGTTTGTTAAGACGCAGTATGGGGAAGTTTGAGTCATGTTTAAATAAAAAAAAGTTTTACACAAACAAGTAGAACAAAAACAGGAGTATAATATTTCATTGCACGTTATTAAACGAAGAAATACTAAGTAAATGATTAAGAATACGCGATCGATTGAAAATTACGCTGCAATCAACCAATTAATCGCTATATATCGATTGATGGATGTTGTGTAGGCTTGATATAATATGCATACTAGAAATGCTGGTAGACGAGCCAATTATATAAGAAGTAGATGATTAAAAGTTAAATTTTGTAGATAATTAAGAGTTAAAATTTCTTTTTTTATTAAATTACACGATGTCAATTTTGTATTCATTGAACTAAGTATATATTTCTACATATTCGGATCTTATCTGGTTTATAATTAAATAGAGCGAGGAATTAATAAATTTGTAATTTATAATACGACACTTTTTAATTATCATAATCCAAATATTAGAAATTATATCATTTTTTTTTTATTTTTGATATATTTTTTCTTTCTTTGGTTGATTATGTCATTTTATGTCACTAATTATTAAATAAAAGTAGAGTAAAATAAAGTAGAGAATATATATATATATTTATATACTCTATTTTATTTTATTCTACTTATACAATATAAATATTCGAGTTTGATTGACAGATATCATTTTTGTATTAATAATTTTTATATTAATTATTTAAAATTTTTAAACATAATTGTGTAAACGAGTAGTAGCAATAGATAAATTATTTTCAATTAAAATAAAGGATAATTGTACCAATTGGTGGATCGAAAAATACCAATCAATCAATTTTATTGATATGTATTAATTTATCAATGTTAAAAATTTGTTCTCTTGTTATCTTTACGCGTATATGTATTATATAATGAGTAGTTATATCGATAAAAATAATTTATAAAATAATAAAAATTACTTACACATTATCACTTGACATAACAATGGTATCGTGAGCTGTTCTAGAGAATTTTACGTTTCTCAAAGCAACGTGACACAGAATACACCTGATATATAATTGTATGGTACTCTGGTAACGTAATATTATTACTGTTGAAAAATATCTATTACCATGTTTGCCGATCTGTTCGGCACTGGTAGGATATCATATCTGGCAGCGAGAGTCATAAGTCCAAATGATAAGTTAGGTTCGTCTTGCGATAATATACAATTAAATAATGATTCCGCATTATTTCGATAGATATTAATTTTCAATATACGTATGTATTACAAAATTAAAAAGAGAGACGCGCACAGCCAGAATTTTAAAATGTATCTATAATAATTGATGTGCATTTTTTAGAATGTGCTTTAAATTCAAGATTTCATGCGTTTTAATAATTATTATTAAGAGGCTGTCGTTTGATTTAAAGCTATTGATACGTCATTTATTATGAAACAAAACGTTTAAAAATTAATAAATTGTAATAACACGTATATCCTTTCATATTCATTCTCTCACATATAAGAGATACAATATAAGCGACTATTTCGAGACAGTATTTCAATTTATTGATTCCCTTCGGTCGTAACATTTATCGATCGGTAACCGCGCGTTAAGTCATGCAAATCTCTGAATAGAACGTAAGACGACATATTCTCCGCATAAGCAGTCTCTCAATCTGTTTGGCTGGAATAAAAGTATGTTTTTTTATCTTTTATAATAACATGTTCTACTTAATAATTAATATGTCACGTGCATGATGTTCGTTTTAATTATATTCTTCGAGAAAAATCTGCAAGGGACATAAAAGAATCGCAAAAACTTAATAAAAAAAATATTTTTCTAAAAAAAATTTTAGAATAATTTATATATATATATATATATAATGTATTTTTTATTTCTAAAATAAAAGAGAGATTAGAGAAGAAAAAAATACTAATAATGTAAGGCGCAATGGAATTTATTAGAAAAGTATAAAGCTATTATAGATGGTATGTATCATATTTGCAATTGAATATTAGCTCGTTAGGAAGGTTACGCCAATAATTTTCCTTTCTTTTCCTTGACAATGAGAGTAATATTTATTACATGTTTTCCTTTTAATCCACGAGGGATTAATTTAGTGCGAGATTACTATGTTTCGACTTCTCTCTTTTTTTCTCTCTCTCTCTTTATACTTTTTTATCATTTATTTTATACAATTTTTTTATCAAGCTCTGTTATTATGAAGCATATGATTTCTGAGAAACTTATAGCATAAAAGGAGAGGCAGACGAAAGCGCAGTAGCTAATACGGCTGTGATAAACCGTGTTATTCCGGAAACTCTTACAATAGCACATACGAGACTAATTATAAGTTCTCTCTTCGGGATACGTTAAGCCAAGTGCATAGCCTTTAAAATAAATACAAATAAGATAAATGGATGACTATTTTCGGAGATGAAGTTCTTCGTCGAAACGCGTCTCTCTTTCCCCCTTCTTTATGATTTGTAAGACAAAACTATTTCGAAGGTTGAAATTTATAATTCGGCTTCAGACACAGAGCATGCAAATGAGAAACATTGTGACACGTCGTAAAATTGTAAACGTATAGACAATTCGGCATTAGGCCATATATTGTTTCTAAACTATTGTTTTGAAAGAGAAAGAGAGAGAGAGAGAGAGAGAAGACGTTGGGTTATTTTCTTTTTTATCTTGCATACATTATAGATACTCGCAATTGTCTATTGTAAAGTAAAAAAAAGAGAAGAGAAGAGAAAGAATCTGACTGTATCGTTTCTCTTTTTTCATAAAATTTGACTCGACATAGTAGAGATATGATGGTATTTGCCTCTTTATATTTATTTATGCAACGTTCCTACAAATTCATGCAAATAACAGATAATTTTAGCAACACAATAATATCTTTCCGAATTGCCATAATATAATTTCCGACTTGACGTTTTATAATTGCATATATATATATTATTATGACATTTTATTTATTATGATTCCATAAATCTTCGTTTTTACGTTATAAGCGGAGATTTTTTTTTTTTTTTTTTTTTTTGTTATTTCACTATTATTTCTAAGAACTCGCGTATTTTGACGTGTCGCATTTTAATATATAATATAATATATAAAAGAGAATCCTCTCTCTCTTTCTCTCTCTCTCGGTCTCCTTAATTTCTAACGTATATTTATTTAAGAGAAAAAATTCGGGTTAATTAGTTTGTATTATTACGACTTTTTGAATTATAGAAATTGCATTGTAACTATAATACATTGCACTCGAAGGGCAGATCGATTTTACGGCGGTGCCCTTGCAACATATGTTCGTTGACGTACGATCAATTTACACTTTATATATATATATATATATAAGTTGCAAAAGAAGGAAGTCAGTTATAGACTTGCTGTTAACCCACGCTCTACGTAATACATATCAATCGAAACGAACAGCAGTCCATTGACCGGTCCTGTGTCATTTCTATGAATAGTGAAATCGATATAGGGTTCACGAACTCTTTACGCGAGTGTTCTCGGACGAGGACGACTGTATTTGGAAAGTAGAAGAAGGATTATCGGTATATGCGGGATAAAAAGAGGAAAAGAGACAGTTTTGGTCTTATACGATACTCTCATTTTATAAACAACCTTGATTCTTCTTTTCGAGTTGAAGAAAAAAAAAAAAAAAAAAAAAACTTTGCGCGGCATTGAGACGTTATGATAGAAACATAAATAAGAGCCACTCGAGCATTTAATTATTTTCAGATGTATTTTTAATACTTATATAGATTAGAAAGATATATTACATTTGTAAGAGGAATATTTGAAGAGGATTATTATTCTTAAAATTTACATAGTAAAAATTCATTAATTAATAAAAACTTACTTAATATAAAGAATTGTTTGGCTGTGGAAAATAAATCCAATACTGTTATAATAGATAATATTGTGATAATAATAATTTATCCATGTAAATAAATTAAATATCTTGGACTAAATTTGCTATCTTCGCTGTCTCCATACATTTTTATTCTCGCGCAATTAAATTTTTATTAAAAATTCCTACAAGATACATTATTAATTCTGAATATTAAAATATTAATTGAAAATAAAAGTAACAAGGTCCATTAGCTCAGTTGGTTGGAGCGTCGTGCTAATAGATTACGAAGGACGAGGGTTCGATTCCCTCATGGACTAAATATTTTGCCTTTCTCTTTGGCACAAAGTATTTGCACACAATATACTTGATATTATTTTCGCAAGTGAATAGCAAAGCTGTAGAGAAAATACTGTCATGGGTAGGTATTTATCAAGAAGGCCCATTAGCTCAGTTGGTTAGAGCGTCGTGCTAATAACGCGAAGGTCGTGGGTTCGATCCCCCCATGGGCCATATTTTTTTTTGCAATTTTTAAAATAATATTGTTTGTTAAAATATTATAACTTACAGTTATGCGACAATTGTAAATGGAATAGTTTTATTCGAGATATTATAAGAACTATGAGAAAAAAATGTGCAATTTGTTATTATTTTTATCAACGGAAAATATTTTATCTCTTTTATTCCTACCTCTCTTATTCGTTTTATTACATTTTAATTTAAACATTTTTAAATTATTTATCAGCTTTCTCTCTTGTAATTATCCGTTCATGATTAACTAGAAAATAATAAAGTTAGATCTCTATATAAGTGACTATGGATAAATTGAAACGTACCTTTTCTATGCAACCAAAACGGTCGGTAATGTTATCGTTCTTCAATTTCTACTTTTTCAATGACAGTTACGAAAATATATTCAGTGTTGACGGTCTTCAATAACATATATTCGGTCTGTGTCTTCGATAAGATAAAAATTTTTCATGCTTTGAAATATATAATGAAGTTTTTATCGAATATTGTCATCTTAATACAATAAATTTATATACAGTGATTTATGTGAACGTATTTGTTTTTTCATATACATATTATATCTACGTAAGATTATACAAGGGAAGGGGGGGGGGGACATTTTGCTGCATGGGTAAAATAGGAAGATCAGGTAATACAAGAATGTGCCGTCACCTGTGGTGACGCGATGGTGAGGAAGGAACGGCGTGTGACACCCGGGCAGCCACCTGTCGCGCGCATGCGCGCTCGTCGCGTCGCGCAGGACACCATGCCAGATTCGGGACGCGCAACGCGCCAAACCGCGGTGGTCGGGATAAACACGCAGTGAGAGCCGCGTACGTGTCTCACATGTACGCAGTTTTTTCGATGTGTGTATCCCCTCTATCGCTATTTGGCGCGTTGCGCGTTCCGAATCTGGCATCAGTGACACCTCGCCGATCGCGACGAAACAACAGTCAGTGTGAATCAAAATGGCGAGCGCGACGACGGTCCGCGAGGGCTCGCAGCGCGTTTCCGCTCCGCTCTCGTTTCTCCGAACAGGACGTGCGCGATAATGTGATCCGCGTGACTCGCGTCGACACTCGCGATCGCGATATCGAAGATCCCGGCGGCGCATTTTTCTCAAAACAGAGTGCACGACAATACGTCAGCTGGATAATACGCGCGCGACTCGTAGCAGGCCTCAGCGCGAGCGGACACCCTCCTGCCTCTCGGACGATCAACATCGGGGTGACATCGACGCGCTAAATTTCCCCGAGAACAGCTAATCGTAAGTGTCGACTTATCGTGCTGATTAATTTGACAGAAATCGAAAGTTTGGTTATGTTTTAAAAATTCGAATTTCGCGTTAACGCGGTATGCTCGATATCAACGTGACATAAATACGATCGCGCGTGCTTATCGACTCGCTCTTTACGCACGCGACAAAAAAAAAAAAAAAAAAAGAAGGAGTTCCGCACTAATTCTCTCTCCTTCGCTACTTATATCTTACGTAAAAGAAACGGTGCTGTATTTCGTAGATTATAAAATTATTGTGATTATTTTGTATTGTCCGCATCGCGCATATAGCCATACTTTTCCTTCCGTATAAATCGAGAACTACGTGAATTATTAAAAAATCACATGAGATTTCTTTCATATATTTCGCTATTTTATCTACAAGTAAAAAAATTAATATATGAAAAATACCCTAAATATTCTTTCTATAAATATATATATATATTTATAGAAAGAGGCTTAATATACTCAATCTTTAAATCTTGATAAGTCTGAATTTTCTTTGATAATGTAGCGATTTGAAAGACGAGAAAAATATAATTACAAGCGTAGCTTACACTTCTCCCGGTTACATGTATTCATGTTGTAAACTTCCCGATATTGGATGTTGTAATTATTATCTTGACTTTTTATTAAAATTTACGATGAGAAAAACTCGCTTTTCATTACATCGGGATTTCTCTGAAAATTACATCGTCGCGTATTGATTTATCGTTGTCGACCGATTGTACACGTTTGTTAAAAAACATGATACGCATATATATATATATATATATATATATATATATATATATATATATATATATATATATATATATATATGAAGATGAATCGCGAGAAACAATACGTCTCGTACATCTCGCCGCATTCTTCCGGAAAATGGATGCGCTTCTCTTCTTATATATATCGATATGGCAATAAATGAGATTCCATTTTATCGTCTTTATATGCGAAATTAAAAAATAACGCATCACACCAACGTCATTAATCAATTAAATTATAACGTGATTAAATGTTAATATCGGATTGTTTTGAATTTTCATATGATTTAATTTTCATTAATATATCCCGATATATTGATAATTAATCAACATACAGATATATATTCGTTATAGGTCGAGCTATTCCATATGATTGTATAATTAAAGCAATATAATTAAATTAAATTAAATTAAATTATTAAATTAATATAAATAATTGTTTCTTTAAAAATACGGAAAGAATAAGAGAGAGAATTTTATACAGTAAAGAAGATTATAAATAAAGATGACTGATTATTTTCTGATTGATATGATATATATATGTAGGTGCTAAAGAGGGGGGATCTTTTTTAATCGTAAAAAAGATCTTTTATGAGACTTTGAAAATACGGGAACTCCCCTGAATGTGTCTATGCGTCAAGTTCGACACATATTCGACTGAACAGCGTTTAAAGGTGGGTATACAATTAGCGAACGAACAGCGAATGCAAACGTTCGTTATTTATCATTCAGCAGATATATACGCCAAAGCGAATGCAAACGGAAGGTTCGATTTACATTCAGCTCGATTCCCTCACGAGGCGGTACATCAAAGACACAATTCGTGCGAGAAAAACGTTCGAAACGTTTCGCATTCGCTGTTCGTTCGCTAAGTGTATACCCACCTTTATGTTGATGCTGCGCGCTACGAAAACGAGCGGTTGGTCTAAAGATCGATGCGCGACTAAAATTCAACGTGTTCGTAAAATACGCCGTCTTTTGCGAAGGGAAGGACGTCTTGCGATTTACAAGCGAGACGGCATTTGCACATATAAAGCGCGAACGTACCTAATGAAATTATCGTGATATATATCACACGGGATATTTAACCATCACGTTTATTATCGGTTTCTCATTAAACTTGCGAATTGGAATAAAAAGAGGGGTAATCTTCAAAGGGGTAACTTTCAAATAGCTACGTTATCAGAGAAAATTCAGGCTTATCAACACTTGAAGATGGATCTATATTTAACCTTCGAAGTCAAAGTCAAGTCATCGTTGTGTTTTAGATGTCTTTTAGAATCCAATAAAATTTCACGGAAGAAATATTCGTTTCGTTGCGAAATATGCATTTGGAATATCGTAGATAAGTTGTAAAGATATTTATCTTCCCTTCGGTTAATGTCAGATATTCCGGATGGAATTTGCATGAATGATAACGCGAAATGAATTAGAATATTTGCACTTTTTAAAATAAACACCAATACATATCTAAATCATTGACAGCTTCTTTATTCCTTTGCTAGACTTTTTTTTTTTTTTTTTTTTTTTTTTAAATAAAATTTCGAGATTTCGTATATACTAAGTGGAATTTAAAATAACATAAAGTTTATTAACAGAAATGTCTGATTATTTAATTTTGAAATGTTGATCCAGTATCGATACATTTAAATCGTTCATCGCGAACTATAAAACTAGGTCAGATCTGAAAATCCTGAAGGGCATCGAAAGAGAGGACATGTCCCCGAAAACTAGGATATTCGGTCATTTCAATTTTCCACTTTATTTATTCTTGTTTATATATATATATTAATGATTGATGCAGATTTTTGTTCTTTAAAATAAACGAAACGATTTTCATTTTTAAATGGATTTTTTAACGCAAATCTGAAGGCGCTTATAAAGAAAACTTGATATAAATAGGAGATATCTTTAAATATTTATATATTATTAATAATATGAAAGAAATTTATATATAAAATAATAAATGCATATATATATATACACATATACAATAAAGAAACGTCACATCTTGTAGGAATATAGGATTTAGATTTGCCACTATTTGTAATAAATTGTGACATTATTTATTATATTATTATTGTATATACAAGTATTTCAAATATTGAGAATAATCTATCTTTCGTTTATATTTGACGATTCTTTTATACCTTGATATGTCGTTTAAATCTATCTCGTAATCGGATGGTCCTGTGGCGCAACGGATAACGCGTCTGACTACGGATCAGAAGATTCCAGGTTCGAATCCTGGCAGGATCGAGGTATATTTTTTTTTTTCGTTTTACATTTTTCTGACTCATTACACCTTGAGCAAGAATGTATTGTTCATGACGACTGCGCAACATAACCGGTTAGACATGATATCCAATCGAGTATCGCGTAATATCGCGAGTATAGCGTATCGGAAAAAATAGAGAGAGGCCGGATAAAATTGCATCGATATACGATATACGTCACGTAATAAGGAAATATTTCTTTCATCGCCATTAGTATTGTAATTAGTGTTTCGAGTATCGCGACTAATCAATGCAATTTCCGATGAGACAATTAACGCTTGCGGAAATTATGCGGCGAACATTTCGTCTTTCATCGATTGTATAAGCAATGTATCGTTGATGATTCGCATACTATCGATCAACTTACGTAAACACGGAAGGGAAGGGACACTCGCAGCAACGAGACAATTCTCACGTTTACGTAAAGCTCGTTTCGCTATTCATTAAATTTCATTGAATGTTATACAAAAATAATTTTATATTAAAAAACGCGTATACTCATAAAATATCTTGTGAATTCTATTTTTACGAGATTTGTAATCACGATAAATTTAATTCGAAATAAGGCAAAAATAAATTCGCCAATAACGAGGTATCGCCGAAGAAGCGATTGCGACTCTTGGGTTTATTAATTTTTCGACGATTCTATTTTTGAGGTGCATCGAAACGCATGTCTAAACTAAGCTGAACCAGGAAATGATTTTTTTTCGCAACGCGAACCACGAGTTCTTCGACGAATGTCCAGAAATAGTCCGCGTTCCAGGCGTGCCGACCTGACGCGCCTGTTCACTTCCTTTTTTTTTTTTTTTTTCCTTCTCGACGCTCGACGGCGCATCTTCGTGTCGGTCGAGGAGCGTATTTCGAGATAAATTCTTTTATTCGTTTCTCCTTCGAGATCTCCTGCGAGTTCTCACACTTTTACACTTTGGGTAAAGTGTCCCAGAGCGCATTGTTCACTCCGCGAAATTGTTACGCTTCCGATGTCTCAACGATATGCTTTTCTTTCTCGAGGCGAGAAAGAAAAACTTTAGAAAAGAAATATAGAAAAGATTTTGAGAAGATTATACAGCCGAAGAGATACCGTAATATCTATATAAGGAAGAAGATATTAAAAAAATAAATAAATATTTAATAATATCTGTAAAGTCCTACTTTGATGAAAAAATATATATAGATAAATATACGGATTAAAAAATACGTGTTCGCTTGATATTTTCATTTCGTAGTAGAATGAAAAAAAGTTCATTTGCAAATAAATTATTTATCGTGATGAAATATAGTGTATCTATATATATCACAGATGACGGTACAAAACTTGTTTACAAGATAAATCTCTCTTTCTCTTTCTTATCAGTTTTTAGATTACATTTATTTTAATTATTGTAGTTGCATGATTTCGAGAGAAATATCTTGTTTTAATTTTTTTTTTTTTATGTCTGCGTTTTTTCCATACAAATATATTTGATATGCAACTTTCGTTGCTTTCGATATGTTACATTTATCTTTCTGTATTAATTTCAGTCTTATTTAATTAATATATGGATACTTTCACACAAGCACACACATTCTAGGAAATTAAAATACATGATATATGTAAAAAAGAAAATAAAATCGAAATCGATTTTGAAAGTGATTTAATCTAGAAAAAAAAAAGAAAAGAGACTCAGAGAACGTAAAATTAGAATTTGAAAATTAAAATTGCAGTTTAAATATAAAAAGAACGTTTTTACTTTGAGATTATTTTCAAATCACTATCGAAGATTTGATCTTACTCCGTATTTCATGGAACGTTGCTTGTCCGACGATCGTAATGTTCGTTGCCGTAATTGTTCGCTCAGCTGTTCCTCTAACTTCACCCGCGTTCTCCCTCGGGCTTCCGTCGAGGGTCGCGAGTTTCCGCACAGGAAGTTCCTATTTCCTCCGAGCGTCGTGCGAACGACCGGAACGAAGTTTGCATTTTGCTTACGTAACGTCTGCTCGCGTTTACGAAGAACGGACCGTGTCGTTCTGGGATGCATCGATCTATTGTTGCTCCCACGACGAATCGCGGAAAGATAGCTGACGTTAAGCGAAGGGATTCTCTTCCCGATTCTCGTCGTATCATTTCTTTGCGCGAACTTGCCGATTGTATCGCGCGAGAAAATATTTCTTTATATTAGGTGTACAACTTTGCTTCCGCCGTTTTTTTTTCCCGAAATTCGAGGCTTTATTGTAAAAAACTGGTTATACATTTATGATTCAAAGTATTGTCCACTCCCAATGATCGTGCCAATTCTTTTTGACTTTGACTCGAGTCTTCATTAAGTAACGCCTCCAATTCTGCATCTTCGAAAACCTTCTCTCTTCCACCGCTATGCCGCGCTTCGACGTGAAAATCACCGTTCTTGAAGCGTCGAAACCACTCACGACACGTTCTTTCACTAATAGCGGCTTCACCATAAGTATTTGAGAGCATTCGATGAGCCTCAGCCGCAGATTTCTTCATAGTGAAGCAGAAAATTAAAATCTTCCGCAAATGACGAGAATTTGGCTCGTAAACTGACATTTTCAATCGAGAATAACTTTATGATGCGGACACAAATCGACTAATGTTTCTATGGGGTTATGTTGACAGATGCCCAAGTTTATCGCACGACGTCTATGATCTATTTATTTCGACCACTACTTACCGCTAAAGCCATTTATAGGAAAACGGCGGAAGCAAAGTTGTACACCTAATACAAAATGAAAAGAACGATTGCGTAAAGAAATTTGGCGAGATATTTTCCCGCCACCATCGATAAATACTCTATTGTTGTCGACGAGTAAATGCATCGAGATTGCAACGTTCGAGTGAACGAGACGAAATGTATGAAAATATTATATTGTATCGAACTTTCAAAAAAATTTCACAAAATTAATATTCGGCATTTTCGTGCGAGTGCTTTACACAAGATCCGGTGATATTATCTTAGACTCGTCGACAAGCGCGGTTTCTTTTCCGCAACGTGTTATCGTCGGGCGGACGCGTTCACAAAGGAAGAGGAAATTCATCTCCTTTCGGTTATCGCGGCTTTTCTTTCCGCGCAATGAAGTGCGAAACAATCAAGTACTCGCTTTCTCATGGCATCTTTGCTCTCGTATCATTTCGAAATATCAACGCGCGTGAAGGCTTTACATCA
This sequence comes from Polyergus mexicanus, assembly GCF_030449975.1. Lineage (NCBI taxonomy): Eukaryota > Metazoa > Arthropoda > Insecta > Hymenoptera > Formicidae > Polyergus > Polyergus mexicanus. The sequence goes on along the minus strand of NW_027223333.1, from coordinate 2,043,790 downwards.
ACTGCATCAAATTCTATACCGTTGAGGTGTGTACGAGATGCATCAGCGATTTTCGTCGTTGATGAAAGCAATTGTTGTATGGATCTCGTTGCTGATTAAAAGATATCCATCACGGGCTTCGTGACGCCACGTGGCCTACGCACCTGGTAATCCCATTAAATACGCGATACCCTCCATCTCTCTATCTTTCTCTCTTCCATTGAACCATTACAACTATTAAAAATGATTTATATTTATCTGCACACACAGGCGCGTGTGAACAATTTTTTGACTGTCCCAAATTATTTCATTCACTGCACAAATCTCGTCGTATTTTTGTCATTAAGATATTTTAACAAAGATATCTCGACATCTGATAATATAAAAATAATAATAATTCTTTATTAAACGCACGATTTTTTAGTATTTTAATATGTTTCATAAATTCTAATATAAAAAGTATATATATACTTTAATATTTTTATTATATTTTAAATGTATAAAAGACAATCGAGATGAAATTTAAACTTAAAAGTAAATTTGCTTGAAACTCGCGCGAAAATGAGTTTAAGGAATATTTATGGGGAAGATTCAAACATTTTATATAATAATAATGACGCTGGAATAATATAATTTGAAAAATATAATTCTAGAAATGAGAAATAAAAATGCTATATAAAAAAAAAAAAAAAAAAAAACTGCCTAAATATAATTCTCCTGCACAAAGTTCAAACATGCGATTTTGTTACATACGATTTTTGTAGAATCACTCTTTTCATGTTTTCCGCAACATCGTAATCAATTTTGTCCATTCACATCGACGTAAAAAAGTCTCTACAGTGGTTATCAACGTTTTTTTTTTAATCCCAGCTTTAACAATGTTATTAAATTATAAAAACATGCTTGACATATTCTACCATATGTCGAAATGTCTCTAAATTATTTTAATAAAATATAATTAATAGTTTCTTAGAAAAAAGAATTGTATAAAAATATATAAATGACGTATAGGATTATGAATAATTATATATAATTAACTGATCAATTTATCGATAAAGTTAAATAAAATTCTGCCAAAACGTGGCAATAATTTCTTTAATTTATCTCGTCTCCCGGCACACGTTATAATGTCAATTATGATTGGAACGGTTTGAAGTTTCCACTTTTTTTATTGATCCTACTTAATTATATTTGACGAAGCGAATTGCTGCCATATACATGAGACGGCGATGACGCTGGCACAACGAAAAAATGCAATTTTTTTCCCCTCTCTGAAACGCTCTGCGTGACGTACGTGACGCAGAGGGTCGCGCTAATTACGACAGTGGGACTTTACAGCGGCATGTTATCACTTAACGAACCTTCGCACCTTCGTGCTTGTACACGCCCGATCATCCGCGTGACCTCGTGCATGCACGCGCATATAGTCTGCCTTTTTACAGATTCATCGTACGTTGTTTTCTGTTTTTCAGTTTTAGATAAGTCGTATCTTTGTAAAAAGATTCGCAACAGGATTCGCAAAACGTATCTTTTTCATATCTCGTTGAAATCCTCTGTTATTCATTACCGATTAGGAAACGAGTATAAAGTTAATAATTATTCTAATCTAAAGTTTATCTTAGACCATCTGTGATTTATCACAAAATTCAAAACTCGATTCTATTTATAATTTCGTGTAATACAGAAAATATTTGAAGAAGTAAATTTCACACTTATTTAAAATATATATATCAAAGTACATGTATATACATTAGGAGATATATATCATATTTATAAAATTATAAATTAAATTTTCTATCTAAAATTTCGTAGCGAATCACATCGTCTGAAGCGAGTTAATAAAACACGAGCAAGAGAGAAGCGTAATAATATTAATTATAATTCCATCATTTTATTTTAAATAAAAAATTATTTGCAGTTATTCCACGGATATTATACTCCAAAAGGTTAACATCGTAGCCATTAATTAATAAAGTTACGCGATATCACTATCCGTTGCTGAAAATTATCGTACGCAAATTTTTCATCGATAGCGCTTGCTCCGGAAAGTGTTTTCATTAAACTTAATTAAGGCGCCCGTCAGGGTGGGCCTGGGGCGGGATTGAATTGAAACGAGGCATGCAAGAGGAAGAGGTATCTATCCCGATACATCACCTTCGATATAACTGACGCACATTGATTTCGCATGCTTCTATGTGGAAAGCGAATCTTCACTTTCGCTAGTTTTGCAACGACGCATGCGTGACTTGCGGATGCAGCTGCGGCGCATCGAGCTTTCGCTTCTCTCTCTCTCTCTCTCTCTCTCTCTCAAGAATAATATATATATGCGTTATAAGTTATTATCTCCCTCGTGAAGGTAGAAATTTGCAGTGCAGCGAATTATATATGTCCAACATTTGTGCAGTTTCTCTCCGCGCTCATCTAACTCGAAATATTCCGCGTCCTTCGGCCGCGTGTCGAAATGGACGACATGAGCTACATATATAAATGTCACTTAAACGTCGATTGAATAATGCTGATTTGATAATGCGACGATCTTTTTTATCGCGCATGCATGCGCCGTATCGTCGTTAACGAATGTCGCATAAAACGCTCACGTAATCTTCAGAAGATAATTACACGTCGTACTCTCATGATTCTTTGATCTAATCAAGAGAGCTGCTTTTTCCTTAATATATTATTTATATAGTCGCGTAACTTTTTTTTTTTTTTTTTTTTAATTTTTTTCATATATTTATCGAATATATTTACGGGCGAAAAAAAGCGTCTTTTAAAATATCTTTATATTGTATATAATCGTTTAGATCTCTGAAATACATAATTCGATTGTCCCCTTTCGATGTCTTTGACTTTTAATACGCTTGCAATTCGCGCAATGTCGATGCCCGAACAGTGTACACATACGGACAATGTTTTCGCGATAAAAGCCACGTTTTTAATAAATTGACATCGGAATTGCTTTTTATACTCCCCAGGCGACAAGATAGCCGTGTAAAATACATTTTTATCATGTCTGTTAAGCGTTCGTCTGTCAGCGTTATGATACATGAATAAGCCGAAACGAATGTATCGCAATTACAGTGAGCTAATTTTCCAGAACAATACTGAACAATAGATATTTAACGAAAGTTTAGTTTTACTGAAAACCGTAATATTTCCATTTAATACATGTGATCGTTAATGTAAATTACATTCGGTGGGTAAAATAAAGGTAGAGAGGCTATTAATATTGTACATTGTACATTAACAAGGACGCATTTACCATATAAGAGCGACATAATCGATGTGGAATCATGTCAAAGGGAAATGATGCATGTCATAATACTTGGCTAGCTCATTCCGCGCTTAATTACCAATTAAGCCAGTATAATTGTACATTCTCTGGAATATATAGGGCTAGCGGCCGCTAGTAATCCTCCGAATCAATTTATAGGCCGAGTGACCGATTAGATTAAATTAGATTAGATTAGCAGCCGCTCGATAAATTACAATTACGAATGTAATTGCGAAAGTATCGGTATCGTCACGTTTGTAATTCTTATATAAAGCTTTTCTTTCGAATATATTATTATATTACAATAAACTTGGGGGAAAAAAAAAAACGCGCGAATGAGAAACACATTACAGTAGATTTTAAAAAATGCGTTTGAACCTTCGAAAAATGAGTACATTTTCTAGATTTTTTGCAGCGCGACGATTTGATAAAAAATGCTTTTTTTTTTTTTTTTTTTTTTTTAATAATATTCTTAATATTTAATATACAATATTATTAAGTACTTAAATACAAATGGTCAGCTTTTTTTTTTTTTTTTTTAAAGTTATGCGTACTTTTTTTAAAGTTTTTTTTTTAAATATTTGCAGATTTGTTTATCATATCTGAAATCAATAATCTATCTTTTTTTTTTTGTTTATAACAGAAAATGGGAAATTGGATTAAATAAAGGCTTTATTAGCAAATGCGGGATCTTATTAGGAACTCGCATGCAAAATTTGAAGTCAATCCAAGTCGAACGTAGCTCGAGGAAAATAATATAAATCTGCAAATATTCGCGTAACTAAAAAAAAAAACAAAAAAACTGATAATTTTTATTTAAGTACTTAGTAACATTGTATTAATATTGTAAAAAAATAAAAAGTTTTTATCAAATCGATGCGCTGCAAAAAAGCACTAGAACATGTACCCATACTCTTTTCGAGGGGATATGCCCTCTTAAACATACGATAATCTCGATAGGTATTTGTAAAAAAAAATAGCCAGGATAAAAAAGAAGTTTACCGTTCTTAAAATAAATTTTCCGGTAGCGTTTACATTTTTCGCGATACTTGAATGGAAATAATATCGATATTGCTGTCAAAGTGAAAATGGATTGTCAAGCGACGAGAACAGATGCACGATCGATGAACTAAAAACTATTTTCCCCGCGTTTTTTTTTTTTTTTTTTTTTTAAGAGGACAAAAATGCAAGAAAAGCGACGCCGATTATTTGCCGCTCTCGGGGAATTTGCAAAAAGAACGACGAAAAGATGTCTGTGGAAGACAATAGAGGCTCCAAGAAGAACGTTTGTGGGTGAAAGAAACTCTGTTACGAAGAATAATGAATAGATCAGACCGTCTGAAAATCAACCTCGTAAACGATGGAAATGTCTCTTGCGGGAAAAATTTTCATCGTAATTGTAATAAGCATGTGTTGCGTGACGTGGAGCGATTACAAATCTCTATAGAATTTCGGTGCGAGGTTGAATTATTAATAGTTACGAATGACGGTGTTTTTATTTAATGACGATTAAACTACGATTAAATAATATGCTGCTATCAATAATCTTTAGCTATGTTTTTTCATATATATATATATATATATGTACATTCGATTGAATGATAAAAAAAAAAACTTATAATAGCTAATAATATATCGCAATCTATAGATTTGATAATTCTTCAAGCACGAATCGTCATTTGATTTTCCAGATTTAAAATCGTGGATTTTACCTAACCGCTTATCCCACGCTTTTACCTTACTCATTCACATATGATTATGATTGCGAAAGTTGCTAGGAAGTGTCGGGGACTAATGAATATTTTCTAAATTTCTTTCAATGTACTTAAATACATATATAACATCTACATATCTATTTATTATTCTAATTACAAAAATTACTTTGTCAGTTGTAATTAATTATATCTATCAACTTTCTTCTGAAAACGTTATTGTAAAATACAATCTGTACATGATCTGTGTGTATGACAATTATTAATAAGATGAATGAGATTTTAATCACATTTAATTTTTTTTTGTCTTCTCGTTGGTTGTATAATATTTTTTTCTCGCTTCGAAAATTTGCGAACGATCTTAAACACCTTTTAATGAATCATCTTTGAATGACACAGATTTTAATACGTTTCTTAGAAGACATTAAATCGCGTTTTCGCCTATTTAATGACCGAGATTCTCACGCGTGATAACACTTTTATGTAAGATTAATTGGACGAAAAGAGCGATCTCACGTCGTGTGTTCTACAATCGGGACCGTGTTATTCATCGAAATGCGATGAAATTTTCACGGAGGAAATTAGATTGCAATCGGAATATGCGCGTGTATGCATGTGAAAGTTGTATATTGCGAATATGATATCGAAGACGATCGAGCTGCTGCTGTTATCCGAATTCGCTTCGAAACATTGACATTTCTTTAATGCGTGATTTCTTTCTTCCTGCTCGTGAGCGTGGGGCATTATACGATTATTTTCGGTTTGACTGAATTTTAATTTCAAATTTTCAAAATTTGGAAAAAAGCTATAAAGAGAATACTAAAAATTGACCAGTCATATACAGGGTGTCCCATTTTAATCTCCTCAGGCAAATATCTCGAAAAATATGGAAGATACGGAAAAATGTTTCAGACAAAAGTTGTTTGGTTTCGAGGGGGCCATAAGATGGTACCATTGGTTTGACCTTGAAGAGTCATTCGAAGGTCATGTGAAGGTCAACTTTAAAATCTTAAATGGAAACCCCCATTTTTTATTTAGTATTCTTGTAGCTTGCCTCGAGAGCTTTCCAAAACACTATAATAAACTATTTTTTTATTCAGTACTTTTTGAGTTATTTTATATTTTAATCTGACATCTTTTGATATAAAAAATTAAATATCTCATAAAATAGTTACTTTTTGATAATCTTACCATAATACTTTTATGTATAGAATAATCCGATATTTCTCTTCCCGATGCATTTCGCTCGATAACTCGACAATCTGACAATCTTCGCGGTCTGATGATTTATGATTACGCAAGAAGTGCAGTAATATTTTTTTTCTCGCTTCACTACATTGTAATAAGAAGAAATGTCTTGCGTAAAATATCTCTTGCATTTTTTAAAATGATAATATTTAATAATAATAATAATAATAATAATAATATTTTAATGATAATGTAATAATCATTATATTTATAATTTTATTAATAAAATAATTATACTTAATAATAATAAGAGGGTTCAATTTTTAATAGTGTGTAGTTGGTAACTGAAAATAATAAAAATTATATATTTTTAATTTCTTAATAAAAAATAAAAAAAAAAAAAATTATTTTATATAATTTCAATTTTAATAGAGAAAATGCTGACATAAAATTTTAAAGTTTACCTTCTCGAAAACAATGACGTTGAGTATTTCTGAAGAGTGTATACTGTTCATAATAATTCTGATTTAGAGATCTCTAATGTAATTGAATCCCATTTTTATATTAAATCTAACTCAGATTAACATATATATTGATTGAGATAAACATGGAAAGTAAATCAAGTGCAAAGAAATCAGTTTTCCATTCGATGCTGTTATGTTAGTTTTTATCACGGTCTTTCCGGAGATTGTACGATCAAGAGGTAAAATAATGCATTTCCACGTGTCATGCTCCAGCGATTGTATCCTGTCGCGCTCATTTCTCCCACTTTTTATCGAATGTTCTATAAATCAGATTTGAAGATCGAAAGCAATGGGATTGAACAGCGAAACCTTCATGTCGTATACCACAAGTCTTGTTATATTTTTAAGAAAAATAATTTTTTATTCTGATAAATTAGTTTAAGAATTCGATTACACGCAATTATCAAAGTTATATTAAAGATGTTATAACGTTTAGATATATACATTTATACACACACTTTATATGCAAAGATGACAAAGTCAAGGTTTGCGCGAAAAGGCTGCAATTTAACAAATTGATTGCAGTTACGTGACTCGACACTATAATTCGATAGCATGATATCAAAGATAATAAATTACATTGTAATTTCTCGGTGACGTGAGAAATGAACATGTGGTAACGATCCATGTGAAGATGCAGAAAACGGTGACTACATGAAAGATCGCAGTCTTGGATAAAAAAAAGACGCTAGAAAACGATAGAAAAGTTGGAAAATTCTACCGAATTACGCCGCTAATTTACGTATATTAAACGCGTTGTATCCGCTTCGGGGAACTTAATATACGCGGCGGTTGTTGAACTCGGATTATACGTTGCTGCCTAAACCGCGAAACGGCCTTTTTTTTTTTTCACAGGCTTTCACGAAGAGTAATATGTATAAGGCAGTAAAAGCGAATTCATTAAATCAATTATCTCTTTGATCTGAAAATCAAGTGGAACGGAACGTACACGATATGTGAAGTTAACACCTCCCACGCGGATTTACTCCTCCGGTATGTGTTTGCAGTGTTTTATAGTTGCATTTTGATAATTTTTTTTTTTTCGGTATTGAGTCTCTAAATTTCGTTTGTGCTATTTATTTAATTTTTTTTGGGGAGCTATATCGTTATTTTGTGTCTCTAAACTTTACAATATTGAAATATCAAAAATAATTTAAATTCTGTTAAAATAACCCATTGATAACTTGAGTCTTGAAAAATAATAATTTTGTAAAATTTATAATTTCTTCGATTTCTTATGTTTGGATTACGATTTCGATAATGAAGATAACGAGTGATTTAATCTTCTCATGTACGTCGACATAATTAACATAATCCAAAGAAAAGCTTTAAATCCTTTATGTAATAAGAAACTTTAGTTTGACATTTTCTCTCAGGTATACAATATATATTTTTCCTCAATTTGATAAAGCAATTTTATATATATACTCTCATATGCGATTATCCATTTTGAAAATGGAGTTTCTATCGATCTTGACTTTATTCTCACAAGAGTCAGACATTTGGATTAAAGCAATTAATTACCGTTAATGCGAGCAACAATTATAAGCGCGTTAACGGCATATTTATAATTGAACGTATTTTGCATTCTTCTTTTTCTTCTTCTTCTTCTTTCTTCTTTTTTCTTCTTTTCTTCTTCTTTTCTTCTTTTCTTCTTCTTCTTTTTTTTTACCCAAAAATGAAATAGGGCGAGGCTTAGTACGCGGAAGTTGCGTTATGCAACGCGCGATGTGCAACGCATTTTTTTTTTTCCCCCTTTATCTACTTACACTTCGCGCGCAATTTCATACTTTGCGGCGATCGTTTGCGGGATCGTATTTACGAAGCGTAAATGTGTGCCTACGCGTTCTAATTCGTTTCATACATAGCGAATTAACCAGTAGGTGCATTAGCGCGATCCGAGTGTATGCTTATTCGCACTTATCTCTTTTTGATCTCGAAACGAAATGGAACGCGGCATAACGCCGTTAGATTCGCGTAAACATATTAAATTCAATCTGCATTAAAGAAGGAACTGGACGGATCAGCTACGTCAAAAATCAATAAATTAATACATTTCGGGATTCATGAATTCGACATTGCAAACATACAAAGCACTTGAAAATTTTTAAAATATTTATAAAATTAATAATTAATTAATAAATCAAAGATTTGTCCTGTAGAATTAAACCTTTTTATTTCCATGAATTTTTGTATGCGGTCACTGTAAAAAAAAAAAGTGTTAGTTTGATATAAAATAATATTTACGATTTTAAGATTAAATTTATATTTTACGGGATAAATTTCTCTTTACCTTTATTCGTAAATTAATTTATATCTTATATTATTTATAAATTAAGATATATCAAATTTTGATGTAATTGATTCGTTCAATTCCTTCTTAATCCGCGGAAATTTATTGACGCGTCGGTCGGCGTAAATCGGACGTCGTTATTTACGAAAATCGAAGAGTATATATCATCTTTACATGTCGATAATAATTTCCAAGTCACGTTAACCAAATATCGAGCGTCGAAAAAGGAGCTGGATAAAATGTTTTCAAATAATTTGACACTTGAAAGTCCTCGTATTTCGAAAATTTTCTTTTATTCTCTCACTTCCAAGAATGTCGGGAAGCGTCGTAAAACTTATCCAGTCACGTACCTGCGTGCGCCTCATTCATGGACGCGATACGACGTTCACGAGATCGCGAGCGTTTCCGGTCCATGAATGAAGTCACACCCGATGTGCGAAGGGTGCATTGTCAACGAGACCGGACCCCCTTTGTCGCCCAAGCAGAGAAGGAGAGCGGCCATTGTTCCGCTGTCTTTATTAAGCCTGAATTATCAGTGGGAAAAAATTGCGACGTTCTCCGGAGCATCTCTCTCTACCGTCTTCCGGTTCCATCGCCGTGCCGCGTATCCGCGCAAAGGTGCGACTAAGTTATACATGCTCGGAGGAGCATGACCGGCTTGACTAACACGTACGCGTGTGTCTCGCATGCTCCTTAATTCTATAATCACTTTGGTCGAGGGAAGGCTTCGTATATGAGAATTATCTGAAATTCTTAAACGAAAGAATTTTTGATATATGATATTTTCATTTGCTTTTATATTTGTCAAAGTAACTGAGATGTCCTTAGTTCGAAGATAACCAATTCCATTTTTCTCAAGTTTCAAAAATTCGTGATTCTCTATTAATAAAAGTATTTATATGAAAATCGTAAAATTAAAAAAAAAAGGAAATGATCATTTCCATTTATATTAATTTATTTAGAATAATTTTCTTTTCTTTATATTAATTTTGAGCATATATTGGAAGGTAGAGATTTTTATAAAATGAATCCATCGATTTTATCGTTGGCGGTAAAATGCATGAAAATAGAATGCCTGCAGCGTGTATTTTGAATTAAAAACCTTTTGCGTTTAAAATAGCATCTGACGTATGAAGAAGAACAGCAATTTACATCTATATACGCGACGTTTCATAAGAGTTGCCTCCAACTCTTCAACTTCCTTTATACAGACATACGATTGTTCTTTCGAAAGTTCAAAATTATAATTATACAAATTTGTGTGTAATATTAAAAATTAAAAGATTTAATACACTCGAACGCGCATGTGTTCGAGTAACAAAGCTTTTTTAATATGTCTTGAATCGATCACAGATTAATTTTCTATGAATGTTTCGATAGAGAATCATTTACTCGCGATTACTCTATCGAGCAAATTTCTCTTTCGTCGGATAATAAAATTGAAAAGTCACGACAATCGATCTTTAAGTAATGCCATGAAATACAATTCGCGTCACGTCGCGAGTTGCAACTGGTTGCAGTCAACAGAGCATGACCGTCGTCGCACCGTATCCTATTGTTCAACGTGTCTCTTCTTTCCCCAACATTTTACGCCGCACGAAGCCACGGTGCGTAAAATAGATGCCCCCGAAATCTATCTTTAATTTAAAATTATTACGGATTATTAATATTCTATAATATAAAGAATATGTTATGATTTTATCGAGTTATTTCGTAATCGTATTCCTGGAACCGGGAACTGCCGATCCTAAAATTCCTCCCGCGACGAAATGAGTCACAGATCACACGATTGAGCAACACGCGGATTAATCACCGCAGTAATTTTTAACCTTCTCTTTGATAAAGTGACCAACATTAACTATTCATTCGTTCGTTCGAATCTAAATAGCATTTTAATATACTTGAACTAGTTTTATAATGCGACGATCGATCATTCCGCTCGTTTGTCGCACGTTGGTTCATTTTATGTAAAGATGCACTCGTGTTTTCAGATACATCCAGATGACGCGATGACGTTACATTGGTGGATGCATTGGTTCTGGGTTACCGCGCAATTTCTTGGTGAGTCATTCTATTCAGTTTTTTGTCGAATATTTTAACATAGTAAGTTTATTAATATGTAAATAATCTTGTTTTTTTTTTTTTTTTTTATTAAATATCTTCCATTAGCTTGATAGATGAATTCAGGTAGTATCTTAATTAAATCACTTTTTATGCAATCAAATAATTCATGAAGATAATTTCAATCATTAAGATTCAATTATGTTTAACTATAATATATTTTAAATAATTTTCGTATAATTAAATATAAATGTTTTAATCATTAAGATATTCTTAATATGTCAAAAATTAATAAGAAGCGCTTATATGTATAAAAGAAGTTTAGCCGAATTCTTGAGAAAGAACTTGATTTTCAAAATTTCATAGGTGAAAAATTTTTATACAAATATCAATATATGATTTTTTTGATGACAGTTATTCTCGGGAATCCCTTGCCGTCTACCACGTCGGATCCTGTCAATCAGCAGCCTCAGCCATCCCCGAGAACGATATCCCCGCCGATCGAGACCGAGGATATCTATCGCTCGTCGAAGTCACCTAGGCCGAGTTCTCGCATCGCCAAGGCCATTGGTCTTTATCCCCAGACGAATACGGCCGTGGTGGCTGACAGGCAGCAACCCGTCACTACTGTCGTTTCGTCACTGTTGGAGCCGCGTGGGAGTACCGGTCTCGAAGCGACCGATCACGAGGCTGTCAACGAATCGAGCTTCCACGGAAATATCTCCGACGTTATACCGCTTAGTGTAACGACACCGGCGCAGCGCATTATCGAGAGGATTAGGAATCCAACCACGAAGAAGGACAGTAAGGTCACGTGGATTCTGACGACGAGCAAGTCGTCGGGTAGACCCAAATACGATCAGGAAGAGAGATACAATCAGTCGAGCGGCACCGGTAGAAACAACAGCTTTGACGAGATCGAGGACCTCACCGTGTTACCTCTCCAAGAGGAGATGAACAAGGCCGACCTGTCGCTAAACAGGACAAAGTCTTCTCTAATGTCTTTATCCGCATCCGGTGCTGCCGGTAACGCCGCGATCAGGACGTTCAATCGGTCCGAGGACGAGGTCGAAATCGACGAGGTGGTCGCCCAGACGCAACACTTTGCCACAGCGGCATCTATTCTTGAAGGTGAACTCTTTGGAGGAATTATATAAAGCAATAAGAGAATAATTTCGTGGGCAATTAACAGCCATGACGTTAGTTTGCGCGAAAGATAAAAGATTAGTATTGTATTTTAATTCACGTTGATTTTCACAATGCCTTCATTGGCCTCCTTTTTCATACTTGCTAATTTTGTTCCACTTTTCAACTTAAACTTAATTCATCCTTTCATTTATCGCACGATAGAAATGACTAGATATAAAACAGTTGTATTTTTTTAATTATATTTTAATTAGCATTTAGCAAATACAAAAAACTTGAGTGTTTTGAAAATCATAATTAAAAGAAGAAAAAAAAACAAATGTGCAGTTGGCGTGAGTGAAACTCGTCTGAGCAGAGCGAGGAACTCTTTCACGCAACACTTCCAGAGGGATCAAATGCAGGGAGACAATCGGTCTTCCGATTATACCGATACCGATAACGGCAACAAGGCCGAACAGCAAAGCTCAGGGACATCCGCCGCCGGTATAGCCGCTATAACGGGCAGTTGTTTGGCGACCGTGGCTCTACTTAGTACAATGGGTAGTCTCGGATTTATTATATACAGGTAACAAAGTCTTATAATATGCTTTTAATTATTAGGTATAACACGCCTGCGTTCGCGTGTAATGCGTTAATTTGTTTCGCTCTCTTTTCAGGCGCAAGTACTTGAATCCTCCGCAAACATTGAACAGTGATAAATGCAGCAATCCCGATAGTTCCGGTTACATCGACGATTCCACCATTCGCGTTAGTATTATTATATATATGTATATAGATAATTCTTTAATAATGAAGAAATCAATAATTATATTATACATATAGGATAATTCTTCTACTGCGTGCTAGTGAAAATAATTTAGTGAAATGCACGTGTTTATACTTTAAATAAAATTCAGGAATACACTTCTAACGTCGTAACGTTTTTCTTCATAAAGTTTCATTTCACTAGATAAGTAATACAATTTTCGGATCTACTAAAGATATCTTTTATTTTCATAGGATAACTCGGAGGAAATGTACAGTTTGGATAATGACTCGTTCCTAAATTCGCTGGAAGCGATGACAATACAGAATTACTGGACGGACAGTGTTAAGCATACGAAACTATGACAAAAGAAGATAACCCATCCCGGCAGAAGAATTGAAACGTTCAGCATTTCCGACGGTGAAGCGCACGAGCAAATCTCTCTGCTCGAGCAATAGTACTTACACTAGTCTGTGTGTATTCTGGTTATCGCGCGAAAAGTTTTGTCGAGTTATGTGCAGCGCTCGTCTACAAGAATCGTTAATTAGTCTCAGTGGGCTGCATCAAGGAAGGTAAGCTACCATGAACGTTACCACTGTGTACGACGTAAAGAATTGTAGATCAAAAATTTGCGAGACTACGCGTATCTCGTGTGTCGTTTCGCGCGAGTGTTGATTTAAGTCACTTCTCCATCGTCTCTATATTTTTCTACGACGCATGCGATCCGTAAAGTCGCAAACTTAAGCGGGAAGTGACGCAATTATTCCTCTCAAATATTTCCATTAACGATATATAGTGCAATAAATAAACAAAAATTGATGTACTTTGTATTATTAAATTAATACAATAACGCTCCTCTATTCTGTCTAGAAAAGTAAGAGTACAAAATAAGACTATATTAGTCCATAGCTAGAATTTTGGCTAAATTAAAAAGAAAGAAATAATTTAATAAGGATATTGAAGAAAGAGAGAGAAAAAAAGAATATAATATTCTTAGGAGTACAATTATATATATATTAAAGTACAATATACTTCCAATCATGCGAATTGGAATCAGTATGTACAATATTGTACTTACCAATGTCTTTTTAATCTTGGATTGAATACTAATGTCTTCTACAGTTTCACTTTAAATTGCATTACGATTATGGTGATTAGCTCGGCCATATTAACGAATTGTTTAAATATTTTCGAAAATCGGATTTACGGAAGATCGGACCAAATCGTACGTAGATCTAGCTTTATGCATTCACGACATATCCAGCAGGAATATTGATTCCGTTGTTTTCCATTACGAATCTAGCTTATACCGATGTATATATATATATATATATTGTTGTAACGTTTTATGTATAAGTGTCTGTGGCGTTGCGTCTGATGTGAGGCGCGATTAATTTTAAGTTAGCTTTAGCACATTTAGTCAGATATATTTCTATACATCCGCGAAAGGAAAAAATTAATATAGAAAATACATTGTGATAGATCGTAGGGTTTAAATAAATATATAAAATTATCATCCGGCTCGTTTATGGTAACGGTTGTGAATAAAACGCGTGTATTATAGATTAACTTTCGCCGTCCCATTTCTTTATCCGTAGGCTTTATTTGCAAGTGTATTTCCGATTGTTTCAATTTGAATCAATAATAGAATAATAATCGTCGGAATTTTTATGGGTTTAGATTTATAATCGCTTTTTTATTTAACATTAATACATGCATAATATAAGCGTATAGCTTTTATCTAAAAAAATTGTTCAAATCTCCCAAAAAATGTTCAGATACTACAATAAACTAAAACTATAATTTATAACCATGGATGTTAATTAGCTCTTTGTCATTTTTTGTGACAATGATTCAAAAACTAATCGTCAATCAAGATTTAATCATGGCTATTTAAGTGTATTGAGAGAAAGATAAGGCAAAAATCATCCAAAAACAATTTGTCATATAAATGATTTATTTCGTTAGTACATACATTTGCGCCAGCACAAAAAAAGGATCGTATTATTATATATAAAATGAGAATAATGCAGAGTTCCTTTTTTCGAGACTAGACACATGCAGCATGGAATTCCTCTACTAATCCGTCTTTATCCTTCCTTTGTGATCGATTTTCGCTTTCGCTCTTCGCCGTCTCTTGTTAATATCGACCAAACGATTCGCATCAATTGTGTACTGTTATCGCGAAGGCAAAATGACATTGGTATCCGACAGTTAACGTCTTCCTATACTCTTTCCATCTCCGAGAAACGTCTAATCGAATTTCTCGAGTAGCAAGATTCGTAATCGTAAGAAAATCATGTGTGTGTTATTAATGGATTCTAGATATCACGAACAAAATAACTTGTATCTATACATGTCTTCTTTCGTTACCGAGCACATGTAACGAAATACTTTTAATTTCTTGATAATTTGTATTAAAGAATATCAATTAGAAGAATATCAAATTTGTATAATAATATAATAAAACTTGCTGTACGAATATTCCTTTAATCGTTGATCAAAAATTATTATTATTGGCAAACTGTGCTACTTTTTATTAGCATCGCATCGCTGCAAGAGAATTCGATTAATGTTTCTCTTTATGTATAGAGAGCCTTGCCACACAGCCCGAATCATAATATTCATAATATTCACAGGGCAGTGTTAGAAGTATCGGAATTACATTAGTACGCGTAAAAGGCAGGCATGAGTGACTCTTCAAGTTTCGTTGCTTATGAGTGAAAAAGATCGAAACTCGATACACTGCTTTCTTTCTCTAACGCTCTTCTCGTAGCTGAACATTTTGCGCGGTGCCACTGGATTCAAAGAACAAAGCAATTCTAAATTATATGCAACTTTTTTTATAAAATCACATATTGGAAATTTATCTTACGATCATAGTTGTCAATGTATTATATGATCTCCATTCACTTTGCGACGAAACAATAATATACAATAGTTTACTCATACTGCGTTATATAGTTCAATATCATGGAATTAAAAAAAAAAAACATTGAGAGTACTTAATTTATATTTAAGTACATCGAGAGTAGATTATGTATATCGCAACACAGAGCTTCTCAACTTTACGTAAATCTTATATAGTTTCGTAAATTTCTCTTTTTCTCATGTTTTACCGGATTAAACGCTGCAATATCCTAATCCTAAATCATTTAGACAGGACGAGGAAAACTGATGACGCTGTTTTAATTTCGCGCAGGATTGAGAAAAAAGATTTTGTATAAATGTATCATTTTGAGAGAAAGTACAGAGATCATTCAAAAATCAAGATGATAATAAAAGTGAATGACACTTGCGAACTAACGATACATTCTATTAATCTTAAGCACGAGATTTCCCTGGCATGTTACATCTACGCACAAATGACCCTCGCAAAAGATCGCACGCATTCTTCGTATTTATAAAAATACGTGCGCGACGGAAACGGCAGCTGCGAGTGACGTTTAAACACTTTTATCATTGCCCGGTGTTTGACAAAGAGCAACAAAACGCGTTCGTCATGAACGAGTACTTTTTTAAAGCTAAACTGTGACCTTGATCTATAAAAATATTTCATTCTCTTCGTCAATAGCAACGCACCTCGTTACAGTCGTGTTGACATTAATTATCTTAGGGTTACGTGAACATGTCACATAATCTATGTGAACTATTTTTCCCTATATGAATCCCTATCGCCCCCTAAGTCGAACGTCGATAAATAAAAAGATAAACTTTCCTGAAGCTCGCGTATCGTAACTACATCGAATTTGGCTGGAAATTGAAATATTGACTATGTACAATCCTTTCCCATTACATTTTGTCGCCTACAATTGACAAAAATTATATTCTACATTAGAGAAAACTTACGAATCGACGACCATCTATTTTATCTAAGTGTACAGGTATACACTGGAAACAATTATTCTCTATATATGCCAGATTCGTTAGTAGCGGTTAAGTTCATACATAGAGACAATGGATGAGTTTCTTATACAGATAGATAATTATATATAACAACGTCAGACGATTTTGCTGCGATCAAAGTGCATCGATCGCGATAATTCGTAATAATTTCCGGAATAATATATCGTTTTTAAGGCGATACTTCGTGTCCTAAAAATTTCACTCGATATCAATTCACTAATTCATGATTATTGTATATCAGTTATTATTTATTATTATTTGTTATTATTATTTTGAAATATTTGCGGTATGATACAACATTCGCAATTCTTCTAAACTGTTAGTTTACATATACCTCCATGCATGGGAACGTTTCCGAATTATCCTTCGCCGATTGTAACAGTTTTTGGTTATCAGATCTGCAACGTTAATAAATGCGATCATGAAAACCGGTGTTTCTCTATCGATCTGTATCGATGGGATCATTAAAATTCAGCAACAAACGATTCGCATCGCGAAGCAATAAGTAAGAGATCAAAAAACTCGAAGAGCTATTGGATTTCTTCAATACCGCTCGATTCGCGTGACGATTTTCTTCAGGAACGAATGGAAGATGTAGCCGAAGACGTAGACGCGAATCGATTCAGTTTGCTATCGATGATGATCTCGTCGCCGTTTCTAATGTTGTATCGGTAGAGTTGCTTGTTCGGATACAACATTTCTTCCGGTCCGTACTGCGCCTTCATTACCTAAAACGTCGAGATTCATTTCGCGCGTATTCCTCGAAATTGATATACGGATATATTCGCGATTTTATTGTAAATGATGAGATAAACATATCGTGTTTTTAATAATTAGCAGAAATTTATATAGGGTACACCGAGAAATTGTTTCCATACCTTGTTACTAATATTTCGGGAAATATTTTTTACAGGAAGTTACAAATTTCAAGCGATGGTATCCAGGATAAGGAATCATATGAAAGGACAGTATGATTTATATCGCGACTTCGGGTTTCTCAAAGGAACGATCGAGGAACCAAACGTTCTGCGAAAATAATATTAAAAATAATATTAATTAATGTAGAACGGAACGGCTTACCTGGTCAACGTAGAAGAGTCTCATTCTATTGGCAGAAATTTTCACCATACTTTCCAATTTGGTTTTTAATTCGAAAACTGTTCTATATACATCGACCGATCGTACCTAAAGGAATGAAAATACGTAACTGAATACATTGTCTGGTGCAGACATTGTTTTTATGCATGTCGCGAATAAAAATTTATATAATCTTCATATTTAATTGTATTAAAAACAATTCTCAGACGAAAAACAAGACTGGATTAATTTTCAAATTGCAAATTTTACTGTTTAATACGATAGATTTATGTAAAGTGTGATGAAAATTGACACGAAAATTAAATACCTCGACGAGATCTCCGTAAGTGAACGTGACCTTGACCCTTTTCTCCGGTGTCAAATCCACGTTTACCAAGGGATCCAACTTTCCGTGAATAGCCACAAGCTCGGAATATCTGAAAATTGAAAAAGGGGGTCAAGTTGGCGTCTCCGGTGTAAAGAAGCGACGGTCGTAAAACGAGAATACTCTAATAGGCTCGAGTAAAGTTAGAACCGCGGGAAAACCAGAATTGTAACGTGTATAAGATTCATTCGGAACGATCGCCTTGCTCACTAAGGGAGAAACGACGATTTCGAGACTCACCTTTCAGGCCGATCAGCTTCCGGTTTGTCCATATAATAACGTATAAAAGCCCTCTCGGCGTCCTCGCGTTCCTGGGACGATATCACGCCGCCGCCGTTCAGAGTCTCGACGTTTGGCAACCGAGCTATTAGTAGCTGCCGCCTCTCGTGTTCCGTGTACTCGCGAGGGCTCTGATTTTAAATGGAGAGATATAAAGTGGTGAATCAAAATTCGTACAAGTCAATTGCTATATAATAAAATACATATAATAAAGAGATCTAAATTTTATATATATGTATATATGTTTGCATTTTGAGAGATTATACAGATTATCTTAAAATTTTTGCCATCATTTTAGCTGTGCTCTAATAATGAACGGATCTATAAAAAATAATAAATTAATGATAGAAATAATAATATAAAAAGCAAAAATTAAGAAATAAAAAAAGGATAATGAATATATATATATATATATCTGAAATAATAATTCAGATTTAGATAACATCAAAATTCGAATTGCATTTTAGATCAATTATAAATAATGTCAAAGAGCTATACTATATTACCTTTGTAATATATCGCGACTGCAATTATAGAGGCCGATAATTTAAAGAATAGAAAACACATTCCGTAATAAAACTGGTTATTCATTGAATTGAAGGTCACCATGTTACGCGCACGTGTCGTTTTAATTGGCACCGTCATGTGTCGAACTATTTTATTCTAATTCTAACATGTGAAACACAACGAGGTTCCTCTGTTTTATAATACAATGGAGCGAATATTTTTCGCATAATTAATTCATACAGTACTTGAAAGTACAAGATGCGTTTGTAGAGCTTATCGATTCTGAAAACTTATTTTTGAAACTCATGCGTTACAATAATCTGTAAACCTATTTGAACAGTGCCAAGACTCAATTGCTTTATGTCCGTGCGGAAAGATCTCTTCGAGCTTACTAGGACGTATATTTCTCACGTATAGTCGCAAACAACTGTCGCATTCGATGATGTCAAAGATTAGACACATGTCTCTAATCTGTCTATCATCGAGTACGCTCAGATTGAGAGACGCATTTTGAGAGAGTGAAAATAACCCTACGCTTCAAATAATTTTCGTACCGTATCATATTTCGTACCATATATTCTCCCTAATCGTTCATCGTATAAATTTGCTTCGCGTTACTTCGAGGAACATATTTTTGCCTATTGTTTTAAGTACATAACGGTTAAAACTTCGAACTATCGCGTGCATTGTAATTATCTTCTCTGTTAGAATTGATTTCTGGCTCGTCGAGAAATTTATTTCATTTTTTATAGACATAGCATATCAAAATTTAGATATTTCATTTTAAATTTAATACCACGTGTAATATTCATTTAGAAAAGATAAAGAATGAATTGTGCATTTCAGAAGTGAAATCGCATCCGGTCTTTAATCGACCAACGAAACGTGATATCGAGATACATCAATCGAAACGTTTCCCAAACGGCAAACGTGATATGAGACTTGTCAATCTTTGATCGTCGGAAGAGGAAGAGTCGCTTACCTCGAAAAGCGGACATCCTTGAATCCTAAGCGACTTGAGAGCGGGGAACCTGGCGAGTCTCTCGACCTCGTCCCAAGTCGATAACAGGGTACCGTTCATGTTCAAGAACCTCAGCATCCTGAAGGGATCGTGAGGCGATTTGATGGTCGTTCCGTTGGACTCCGACTCCGATTCAGATCTATCGTAATTGACCTTGCCCTCGAATATTCTATTTCTCTTCTCCTCCGTCGACGACGTGTGCTCATCTACATCTAAATGATTCATGTTCTCGTTATCCTGCCCGTGGTCCTCTTCCTTCGCTCGTCGATCGTTCTCGGGCAGCAAATTCCGATTTTCCTCTAGAGCGAGCGATCTGATTGGGCACTCGGCGAGGACAAGACTCTTCAGATTTGGAAATAGATATCTAAAAAAAAAAAAAAAAAAAAAAGAATAGACGACGCCTAATGAGTGCCACCGAACTAAGCAATTTTATTTATATTTGAATATTAAAAGATCTCGAAACAACGATAATATTAATTGTACTTTGAATGTGGATAAAAATAGTTTTTATAGTATGATTTTATAAACCGTATATTATGAATCAATTCCTCTTTATTGTATTAGCATAAGAAAAACGATATCGTAAGAAAGTTACCCCAACTTGGAGATCTCGTTCCAAATTTCCACCGGATTGCCGGTGAAGTGTAACTTCTTCAGCGCCGGGTTTACATTCTCCGGCTTCTGGTAATCGAGGTCCACCGTTTTGTACTCGTTCAACGACAAGTGGAGCTCCTCGAGATTCCGTAGAAGCCGCACCAATCCCTGCACCGTCGACCAGGACACCCTAGTGCCGTTCAGCACGAGATTCCTCAGAAGATCGTAGTTACCGTCCTTGACGTCCAATACCTCCGCGAGGCAATTGAAACTGAGATTGACAAACTTGATTTTAGGCATATGTTGCAGAATGCCGAACACCTCCGTCCACTGCGACAGCTTGTTCTGCGCCAGATCAAGCTCCTCGACGTTC
Organism: Polyergus mexicanus; assembly: GCF_030449975.1. Lineage (NCBI taxonomy): Eukaryota > Metazoa > Arthropoda > Insecta > Hymenoptera > Formicidae > Polyergus > Polyergus mexicanus. The sequence goes on along the minus strand of NW_027223333.1, from coordinate 2,022,726 downwards.
TTGCACTTGCTACGTAGCTTTTCGGCATCGTTGCCCGCCGACTCGATGTCGCAGTCCTGGAGCACTAGCAAAGCCGGCACTGTATGCCGTGGAGATTTCTTGGGGATGAAGATGCTCACTGACAAAGCGGCCTTGGGCGAGCCGGACTCCGCTTCATCATCCGTCAACGAGCAGTCCGTCGTCGAGCTGCCGTACTTCAGCTCCAGCGCTTCCAGCAACGACGGCATTTTTACAGCATTCTAGGAAAATTTTAAAGAATATGCTTTTTTTTAAATATCCAACAATTTATTGATATCAAAACAGTTAAGATTTGTGCTACAGAATAGCGCTTCCAATTATTATTATGTGCACAGGGCACATAATAAATATTAAATATATCATTAAAGTTGCTACTTTAAGAAGAAAAATTAAGAAAGAGAGAGAATAGAGAGAGAGAGAGAGAGAGAGAGAGATTAATCTGTTTGAAAATATAAATTCTGTTCCCCCCGAATGAGAATTGAAATACAAATACGAGTGAATACGCACACTATCGGCCGAATATAACACAAAGCGATACCGCGGGAACATAAAAGGAGGAAGGAGAAAAAGGGAGAGAAGGAAAAACCTTCGAGCCGATCATCCTCGAGACACGTTAGAATCTGGTCTCACCATATCCGCTAAGGTCACGCCATTGTCTTTTTGCGCAGCGACTGAGAACCGGTACTGGTTCTCCGAGTAGTCGACACAAAACATTCCTCGCGATTGCGCCCAGGCTCGCCCACGCGCCGACACGCGAGGGAACTCGGAACGAATCTGAACCTGTTTTGCCTATCGGCGCGCCGACTGAGAATAATCATTCTCGATAAAAGAGAAAAAAATTAACAAGTATCGAGTATGTACAAGTATAAAAAAAGAATAAGAAGTATTTTAATACTTTGAAGATGAAGTCGAAATGAGAAAGAAAGAGACTGAAGAATCTCACGAGTAGAGTGTCCATCTCTATTTTGGGATCACTTTGAAGATTAGGACGGATCGAATACACAGATAAATACTTCAAAAACCTTTATCATAGACACTTTGGTTGTTTTTGAAACTCTAAGATACACAGAACATATGGAAGAGATATATTTCAGAAATTATCGGTTGGAAAAGTTTCTATCCGTGAAAAAAATCGTATTATTTTAGATATTATATAATCCTATTTTAAATAACATATTGAGAGAGAGATATATATATTTATAAATTAATTAAACTGTCATAATTCAAGTTTGTAATGTAAATAACGTAATATACTAAATAGCTCATAGATATTTTTGTTTAACTTTAAAAATTAATTCTTTATTTTAACGATATTAAATTATTGAAATTGCTTTTGTTCTCAAGCTCAAGTTGAAATTTCGAAGCCATTAATTCAATTAATATCATACTGTAGGTAAAACTCTCAACGATTCTTCATCGTATCGCGATTTCTCGAGCGTAGCGATGATTCGCTATGCAACGTCAACAGTAGTCATCAGAGACGAGCTTTTAAATCTATTATACACGGCATGATTATTAATACGTAGCCCTAGATTACCACATCTTCAATCAGCGATAAATGCCTTTCTACGCTATATACGGCCCACTCGGTCATTCGACGCGTCTTCACTATGCATGACGACCGCAATTCAACCATCTTCCACGTGTCGCGCAACACGATACGTACCTGACTTTAATATCCACAATTGCATTATTTATTAGACCGAAGAGAGTGAGACTGTTGCATTTGTATTCGCGAAAGTGTAGCGTCCGGCATAGTTTCGGCTTATCGAGACATCTCGAATTGTCCTGATCTTGACAGGAGGAAGGAGGTAACGCTTCCTATTATGTGATATCTAGTATCTTATCCACATCCTGCGAGATTGTAAGACCGATATTTATACGACGCAGAATTTGCATGCATCGGGAACTTTAAGGATTCTTCGAGCCCGCTCGAAAGACCGCGTTACGTTGGACGACATGTAACTTGTAAAAAGACCGTTCGCTGCGCGCACGTCAAATTACACCTGCGTTTATGCAAGAAGGCTATCACGATTACATCGCGTCGCACATTCTGGAATGTTTCATTAATTTACGCATGCCCGCGCATTTCGAAAAAATACACGTTATGGAGAACAATTCTCGCATAATCAGGATGCAAATTTCGCGCTCTACAAATATTCATCGCGACAGACAAATAATGATATACGCGATGAGACGAATTAATTATTTTTCTCAACCTTTTTCTTTTTTTTTTTAACTCCCACAATTTTTCTAAAAGATTCTATCCGCGCAATTAAATTTATTTGAGGAAAAGAAAGTACGAAATCCCTCGCATTCGTCGAACAAGAATAGGAAGAACTGAAACAAGAACACAAGGACATCCTCCAGAGAAAATAAGCATCTCAAGCTTTATATGATTTTTAGAAATGAAACGGAAATTATGGTAAAAAAACTTAAGCGACTCGCGCATCGAAAATTCGGATACGCTTGTTCGCGGAGAGAATCGGCAATGATGTGGCGAGAAACATATCGCGTATCATATCGCGAACGGTTAATTCGGGATGCTCTGGTTTTGATCAGGCGACTCCAGCGGCATCGTCGATTGGCGAACAGGATCGGTTTAGAGGAGTGAATGTTATAAATCGCGATCTCTAAGAGCGCGCTCGACTCTCCTACTCCTATACGTAATAGTCGGCGATATCGGTTCAACGGCCATGCGAAATTAACTTTCTCCGTTCTACGAGCGAGCAAACGGGAGGCGTAAGCCACGAAAACCGTGCACTGCATCGCGCGTCGCGTTAAAATCGGAGGCGCGTGTTCGTTGTTGCTCCATCTCGACGCGGTTCGGGCCCGGGAAAGTCCCGGCACGGTCAGTGGACACGTTCCCGCACATCTGGGAATTGTGTTCTAGATTTTCATCTTCTTTCGCGAGACGACTTTCTAAAATTACGAAAAATGTAAACAATCGATCTTTCATACAGTGCAGATAATTTTTTTTTTTTTTTTTTGCGAATGCAATAGATGGATTTTTTACCTAATGATATATGGAAGATTAAGCGCGCACGATAGTTACAAAATAATTCCGCGAAAAATACGAGATGCTTTTGTGGAGAATCGCGTATGTTATTTTTTTTTCACGAATAATGAATTACGAATATATTATTATTTTACGAATTTACATGATAATAATTACGTGTTTCTTAAGCGAGAAATGCAATTTCGATTTCAAACTCGCTTGCGAAATCACACGATTTGCTATTTAGACATATACACAATAGCCCACAGCTGGTAATAAAATAGAGAAAAGCAAGAGCGAGAATGCCGTGGATTTAGAACAGCCTTTTACGAATTACGGAAACCGTTAATGGAATACAATTGTAAGAGATTCACTCTCTATGTAATTTCACGCTGGTTGCAGATGTGTTTCGATTTATATGATAAAAGAATATTTATATTTCGTATACGACCACTGAAAGCGAAGCCCGAGTAGATTCGACAGATTCGAAACGAAATTCGTTGCTTCGAAAGAGAGACGAGACGATCCAAAAATATAAACGTAATAAATAATAAATTAAAGGCTCTGATATAACAAAATTAAATTTTGTTTTTAAATTTTAATTTTGTTATATACGTAATGTATATAAATATACGTAATAAATATTAATTAAATAATCACATATCATCACGTATAAATGACAACAGAATATAAATAGAAAGCGAGTGTATTTTGCACAAAAATATATTTTATTTTACATTATCCCCTACGAGATAAACAAATCAATTCTAAGGTAATTTATTATCTTCTTAACAGAGTTAGCGATTTATTGTATTGTTGCTAACGCAATAAGGGGAAAAAAAAAAAAACATGACAAGGAGACATCAGCGAGCATATAGCACGGATACACACGAATCGCAGCTGACAATCAGCTGAGTTGCGAGACTTGAACGGTATTAAAGTGAGCCTTGCATCCCGTTCGCCCGCGCAGCCAGCTACGCGTAACGTAACGCTAAATATACGACAGTGATGACGATTACGAAATGTCAGATAGAATTGGCGGCGCAGTGGGTCAGTCACGTTGCCGTTAATACAACGCTCGAACGTCGGAAAGGAACGTGGCCGACCTTCTTATTTCTCATAAAAATATAATTTTTTTTTTATATATATATATAATGTATATGAATCTCGACATTTTATCGTTTATTATTTTTCTATCTCGCGTTATGATATTTGTAATATTTTCAATTTATATATTTCACGAAATATTCATTTTCGCTTGCTTTGTTATATGTTTCCGCTAATTGTAAAAATGTCTAATGTAGGATTTTCAATCTGATTTATCCTTTAATATCTTTCGCGCCTCTACAGACCGGAAATCTCAAGGTCGGGATAAAAGCGCCAACGAGACGCGATAAATTCAAATGCGCGTTTAACGATGAGCCTCGGCGATAAGTCTTCGAAATTTCAAATATGAACCGAGGTTAAATCGCGAAGGAGGACATCGGTCGATGCGTATTTTACGCGTTTAAATTTTATATTTTCATCCACAAAAAAGGAATGTGATAAATGTCGTCTTCTCTCTCTCTCTCTCTCCTCTCCTTTTGTCTCTCGTGTCAGCGTCGCGGAAATACAGTAGGAAACGACGGATTAGGAAAGATTGAAGCTTTCCTTACGATGCCTTTCACCGATCGCAAAAAAAAAAAAAAAAAAAGCGAGGGAGAAACCAAAATGCGCCGGACGCGCATCGGAGCGAGACGACGAACGTCTCGCTTTTACGTCTCACGTGTAAAACCTGATGAAGTAACATTGACGAAAGTTCGCGTCGCTCCTCCGCTGCGCAAATGCAGCCGTGTCGACGGAATATTACTCACATTGTTCAAGGTTGCTCGCGGCAACAGCACACAATGACTATACATCTCTGTTGCATAGAGTCGCTGTCAATTTCATTGGCGGAATATTTTTCACAAGATATATGCAATTCGCGTAAAACTACATTAAATCCGCGCCAAGTTCATAAAAGCGGCTGAAAATTGAAGCGGCGAAACACTTGACGAAATTTCGAATAAAGATGACGAAAGATAATAGAATGTTTAGAGAGCTGATAATTAATTTTTGTATATATAAAAAAAAAAAAATAATAATAACGCGACCCTTAAAAATTTATTAGAATAATCAATTATTATATATAAGAAAAATTCGTTTATAAAAAAAATTTGTAGATCGATTGAAATATTTTCTTGTCAAGTTTTACGAGTCGAACGGATGCGATTATTAACAATACCGCGACGCGATAATCGATAAGCAATGCCCCCGATTCCGCTTATCTCAAAAATAGACGCACTACTGGAAATATCCTATATATATTATATATATAATCAAGGAATATATATATTCTCTCTTTCTTTTTCCTGTTTGTACGTCTCTCGAATCCTAAAAACGCGTCTCGCATCAGCGTATGGCAATTAAATTGATGTGTGTGTGAGAAAGCAGTAGCGACGAGAGAAGGAGAAATATACACACGTGTCATAGAGTCACTATGTAATTTTTCATTGTCAGATCTCTCGGTAAGTTTAAAATCCGTTTCTTTTCAGGCAAGATTTGATGATTACGATTCGATATAATTAGCGTGACCTCGAAATTTTCAACATTATATATACCTTCGCTCGAATTAAAACTGAGATTAGGTCGAAATGGGGAATCAACGCTAATTGCAAAATAAAATCATCTCGATCGTTTGTATAAGTTGTGTAATATTTAATATAAAATATTTACTTCCAGCTGAGAAACGCTGCGCAATAGTTTTGAAACACTCGGTGTGCATTATAGATAGACCGTTCATTAAAATACTATATCTATATTGCAGCGAACCTCTCCCTTTCGAGCACAACTAGCTGCGCGTTTTATAGCAGCGGTTTTATTACTACGTTATAAGAATCGCTAGACATTTTATGAGAGTTTCACGAATAAATCTTCCGGATCCGCTCAAAATCTTCGGGAGCCGAATCAAACTTTGAAGTTATACATAATCGGAAAATTTTTGACAATTTTTTTTCAAGATTTCGATAATTTTAATAAGGTCAGGCATTGTCTTCGCCAGATACATTACAGATTTACTTTTTACTTCGTCAAGATGACGAAACATTGTCAAGCAATAGCTCAGAATAAAAGAAAAATATGAGAAAATAAGAATAGAAATGCAAATAGTCATGTGTCAATATCGAAAAATATTTATTAATACTCTAGATTTCTGCGAATAATTCCCTGATAACGCGTCCGAGATGATTCGGTTTGTCTTATCTTATTTTCTATCTTCGTTATCGTCTATCTTGTTGGATTTTAGTTTCTTTACATTTGCTCAATATTGCCGTGTTGTAAACGAAACATTTTCCGTAGAATGGCCAAGTAGTCGCAGAATGAAATTGAAACGGAATCTACTTTGCTTTATCGCAGGTAGCAACGGGAAGTTTCGCGAAAATATATTCATCCGGTGAAAAATCTCGCTACCATAAGCGAAAAATAAACGTATCTAGTGCGTGAGATTTTTCAATTCGCCCGCTAATGAGATTAATTGCTTTGATTAAACTCAATCGGCAATTTTCAGACCTGATTTGCTTACTGATAAAAATAGATTCGATAATATTGCACATCCCAGAGATACACACGCAAATTATTTACCAAAGATTCTATCTATATTAATATCGATTTCTATGAGATTTTTTTCTACACGATTCATTTCATATAAATACAGTGCGATCTCGAGGAAAGGATACAATTCTTGGAATTTTTATATTTTCTTTATACGCATGCGAGGTTGGGAAAAAATAATGGCAGGATCATATTTAAAGAAATATCTTGAGGAGCGAGAACGGGAGAATAATTTACGGAGATTCACGTGGGAGCGCATCGAAAAATCTACGAGGCACAGCTGCTCGATTTCTACGATGACGATCGATAACGCAAATATGGCGATGCAATAGCAACTGCGACGTATTTTTAGCGATCGAATGCACCGAGGGATCTTTGTAAACTTCGGCTCTGACATCCAAACGCGTCTCTCGCGAATATACTTTTCCTACACACGCTCCTTTCTTCCCTCATTTACGTAATATAATTTTAAATCGATTGAAATTTTATGCGCGAAAAGTTGTTTAAACGCGTCACTAGGATAAAATTCGTTGCACAAAGGCGTTAAATCATCGCGAATGAAAGGACTCTGCTGTCAATGGGACGTGAAGCTGATTAGATCTCGAGCCAACTACGCGTTTCGAAACGATGCGCCATCAATTGCGTTGTAAATGTCAAAATAATTTGCATTTTATTGCACTTTAGCGAGAGCTTAGCAAGTTTATCTCGCGTTTTTAGAGATAAGATCTATAATCAGAGAAATAATATTAGGCGTACAACTTTGCTTCCGCCGTTTTTTTTTTCAGAAATTCGAGGCTTTATTGTAAAAAACTGGTTATACATTTATGATTCAAAGTATTGTCCACTCTCAATGATCGTGCCAATTCTTTTTGACTTTGACTCGAGTCTTCATTAAGTAATGCCTCCGATTCTGCATCTTCGAAAACCTTCTCTCTTCCACCGTTATGCCGCGCTTCGACGTGAAAATCACCGTTCTTGAAGCGTCGAAACCACTCACGACACGTTCTTTCATTAATAGCGGCTTCACCATAAGTATTTGAGAGCATTCGATGAGCCTCGGCCGTAGATTTCTTCATATTGAAGCAGAAAATTAAAACCTCCCGCAAATGACGAGAATTTTGCTCGTAAACTGACATTTTCAATCGAGAATAACTTTATGACGCGGACACAAATCGACTAATGTTTCTATGGGGTTATGTTGACAGATGCCCAAGTTTATCGCATGACGTCTATGATGTATTTATTTCGACCACTACTTACCGCTAAAGCCATCTATAGGAAAACGGCGGAAGCAAAGTTGTACACCTAATAAATAAACTGCGTAATCGTTTTTAAATAACGGCGAAGATTTCCCTTCGATACGATCATACACTTCGTAATTCATTTCGCTCGATATCGCTGACATCATATATTTTTCTAATATAATAGTAAACATAATCTCTTAGCTCAAATATCTCTTAACTCTTTTAAACGATCATTGTTTCTTCGTCTTCGTTAAATTTTCTTTTTTTTTTCTATTCTATCTTACCTTTTTTTTTGTGTTATATCTGTCTTTTTTCTCATCTATTCTCTCAGCATCCTATTCTGAGTTTTCTTGTTGATGTTGAGATTGTTATCACATTTTTCTTTTCTTTTTCGTATTAAAGGGATCACTTTTCCCGTTTATAAATTAAATAAATGACGCCGTTTATTTTTCTTTCTCCTAATTAAAATCTTTATGGTGCTCGAATTGCGTGAGGGTCGGAGTTATATGAAATCCTATCCTCCTTCCTATCTCGACCTTGTTGATCTCACCAAGGCTATTACGCGGTGACAATACATGCTCTTTGCGCGAAAGCGTAATCGTAAAATTCGCTAAACAATGAAACGGTCGCGGGGGGAGCATCGCTGACACGTTGGAATTCGATTGCGCAATCGACGATCGGACGTTTAGAGACGCTTTTGCCAGTAGGCGCGTTCATTGAACGTTACGTAAGTCGCGCTAAAGTGCAAATAGCGCGAATAAAGACTGCGACAACAAGCTCCGAGTTATATCTATGCAACACATTTTCTCGAGTTTACGAATTGTCAAAGTGTCGCGACAGTTCTCAGCGATCCCAATAAGGCGTCTTCTTTCTATCTCGCTTTAAAGTTACGCGATATTTCGCGAAGTTTTATTATCTGCGACTCTCTAAAAATGATAAATTCATTTTGCGAGAATTGCGACGATTGTCCAGAAATCTCATGCGACGAACAAAGAGGAGTCCTGGTAAAAAAAAAAAAAAAAAAAAAAAGATGCTCGATTTAATGAAGATGAGTAACGGAAAGGTGGTCGCTTGCACCGGAAACAGCGCGATCGATTTGCAGTCCGGCAGTAGCCAAGCCCATTATGCGAAAGACAGGATATGATTGTTCTATAAAAAATAAAAATAAAAGTGATAAACCGTGTACACAATAATAAATATTAGACAGAAAGCTAACATTGACAGAAGATTTTTTTATATGCTTCATGCTTTATAATATATTATTACAAATTAAAATAGATGAAGAATAAGCTTATTTTTTCCGTAGAAATGATCATACTTTTAAATATACGAAAAGATAATCATACAAATTTTATGTGGCAAAGAAAGAGATTAGGCTTTACGTCTACATTTTATTGTATTTTCAAACTATTTACATCCCTTTCCTATATATGTATACGACAATAATTATATAACTGATATATTTCAACTCTCTCATCTCTTTTATTTTGTTACTAGTCCCCTAAAAAAAAAAAAAATATATATATATATATATATAAAAATTGCTAACATTAACTGAATCATCCTGTATATCAAGGTGAGTTCCACATCGCTTCCGGACATCTTACAATTAGATCTAATTGTTGATACCGCTCGACGGATGTGTAATGAGCAAAATAGCTTCCCGATAGCTTCCTATGAAAACACGGTTGTCCGAGGTGATGCGCGAGCGCGAGACACGAGCTTCCGAGTCTTATCTATCGACAATCAGGTCCATATTCGAATCCAGGAACCTCTTTGGCGAGGCCCTTCTCTCTCTCTCTCTCTCTCTCTCTCTCTCTCTCTCTCTCTCTCTCTCTCTCTCTCTTGCCAGAAAGATCTCGATGACCCTAAACTAAACGCGGACGTGTATACGCATAGTAACGCAATCGCGGTAATTGCGTGCGTGCGTGTCACACGAGCGTGACGAGCGCGAACGTCGCGTCGCGACTTCCGCGATTGACGTAGGGCGCGAGTTGACGTGAAAAAGATCTCGAAAGGGGTCAAATCGGGTTAAGGATCAGATGGGACTCGAACGCCACTCGCATCTTTACTTACTGCTTCGCAGATTGCCTTTGATAATCGGTCACGTCACATCCGTGGATACATACATACATATATAAACACACGCACGCATGTACGCGCTCGCGCGCGCACACACAATCGAGCGACGATTATCTCCTACGCATTCGACTTCGCGGGCGGGATGCGCTTTCTGTCGCGTCAGCAACTTCACGGCGTCTCGCGGACTCGGATATGCGATTCCTCGAGCGGAGGACGAGTGAGACGTCGCGCGCGAACGCGCCGTTCGCCATCCAGCGTTGGACTGGCTCCTTTGTTTAGTAAACAGAAACAGCTGAGCGGCCAAGCGGCGGAGGTGGTGGCTGGTGGCGGCGGCGCGTGGCCGCTACTTCAATATCGACCGCATCGCGCGTGCGCGATGCCCGCGACCCGCGGTCACGTGGTCGGGAACTGTCACGTGGTCGAGAACGGCCGATGACGCGCACACGCGAACAGTCGTCTTTAAACTACGGACGCGAAATGGTATCTGGTCCGAATTTGGAGTTGTAACTTGAAATAAAGGATACGATGGAACGTCAAACTGTCGGAATGTCCTTCTAGCAGCGAATGCGGAAATTAAACGTAAAGGCTTTTGCAGTTTTAAATCCTGAATTGTAAAAGGTTTGGGAATATACCTTTCTTTAGAAATACTTGTTATATCCTTTTTTATGATTCGTGATCAATCTTTAAACTTGGATTTCCAATTTTTTATACTCGGAGTCTTGGATAATATCGTCTTATGTAGAGAATAAATCAGCTGGTTTATCATGCACGCGATAAAAAATACACGTGGCTTCAAAATCACATGTAATCCAACAGTCTCAAAATTTTGTCAAAGTAGAATATATATATATATATATATATATATATATACGATGCATATATATTTTACTTTGAATCAGTTTGAATGAAATATACGAATCTGTATTGTAATCTACATTTTTTGAAAATGTAAAAATCATCAAATTCAAAATATCCACTATACCCACGCAAAGAGAGATATATTGATATATATTAGAGGAAATTAGAGGAAAATAGCTCTATTATAGAAACACATTACATAAAAAATTATGTCGGAAATGTCTATTTAACGTAATTATATCGTCTTATTTTGTACTTACGGAAGTATGAAGATTAGAAGAGCATTTCGCGCGATTGCATAGTCGAACGCATAGGGGGACCGCTTGATCGGATTATAAAATTTTAATGTAGAAAAAAGACCGAGAGAGAGAGAGAGAGAGGATGAAAAAAAAAAGTTATACTGTATACAAAAGATTTAGACGTATGGCATTTTCCCGAAGCAATGTGAATGTGATTACTATCGAGGGGAAAGCGGACAATCAGCGTTGGCATGGAAACTTTTTATCATGTTATTCTGTGTATTTTAGGTTTTTTTTTTTTTTTTAATTCTTAACTTCTATATATCAGTGATGATGTATCGAGTCACAGTGTATAGAATTGCTCCGTTATAATACTTTATTACATTTTTATTATAATTCTCATAACATATCTATATATTTTTTTCCCTACCACGCACACTTATCGATCATGTAATTAATTATCAGTTTGACAATTAAGGACGATTAACACTTTCGAAATTCTTCGCTTCAATTTTTTGACCGCTATGAACATAAACAGAGATGCAACATGCTTGTAAAATACAACTTTATACGTCATTAATTTTCATACCTTAAATAGCCTTATATTATTTGTCGATACATAGAATCTTTATCACCGGTACCATCAGAGAGTTAACAGTGTGTTACATTTACTTCGTCTTTGCTTTCTAAAATGTCTATCACACGATCTCTCTCTCTCTCTCTCTCTCTCTCTCTCTCCCTCTCTTTCTTTCTCACATTTATAAATTATTATACACGCCGAAGAATCCTCTTGAAACGTCTCCGCTGTTCATCTTGTTACTCACATGTGTAATCATGTAATCATTAGGTTACACAATTAAGAGATAATAGATACATCCATAAAATACATTATATAAGTGCATTATATGTGTGTTACATATACATACATATACATATGTTTATGAATTAATTAGAAATCAGAGGTACTCCAGGCGTTTGGTATATATTTTCATTTAGTTGCAAGAGGTTATTAATATTATTATATATATATATATATATATGTATGTGTGTGTGTGTGTGTGTGTGTGTGTGTGTGTGTGTGTGCATTATTATATATTATTTCAATCACAAAGAGGACTGAACGATGATCGAACAGATTGAAAGAAATCGGAACAAAAAAAGTTTTCGTCTACCTTTTCTACAATACATTACCCAATTCACTTGCCATTAATTTACGCCAATTCGCGGACTCACGCGAAATGTATACGCGCAACAGTTACAGGAATTATCGACATCATATTTTAAATATTATGCGTCATGTATAACGAAGCTAATTAGCTCTTCATACTCATCAAAAATTATAGCTGCTCGTAATACAAAATGTGAAATCTGTGCGAGCTATAATAATTCGTGTTCCTGAGACGAAAGTTCTCCAAATATTTATTTCATGTTTTTTTTTTTCTGACACTAGTCTTTGTATACCTTCTTCGAGAAATCATATTAATATCAAAAAGTCTCTTAAGTTATATTTAATATCGTTCGTTCCATTTTTGTTATTTCTTAGAGATTTGTCGATTGTTTAACTTATCTCTTATCTTGGGTCTTCGTCCAGATTTCTTTTCCGATAGAATATTGTATTTATTAAAAAAGGATAATTCTAATAATTTTGAAATTTCTATTTGCTAGAAAAATAGATCTGAATTATTAAATACTTAAGATATTCTCTTGAGTATTTTTGTCTTATATGAATAATATGTATCGCGCAATTTGTTTAATTCGATCGAAATTCCTATAGAATGATGTTACGGTAATAATTATTCGCATAACATAATTTTTTCTCGTTACATCATCGTTGTAGCAATCGCAGAAGGTCCATGTCCGAATTACAATTTGCGAAAATGTTAGATGCTAGCGTTATATTATCACCATTATAATATATCGCGTTTCTGACAATGTATTATTACGTCATAAATCTAACGCGAAAAGAGAATTGCTGGCCACCTGGCCACCAATCGAATCCTGGTCAGATTATTATATACATTTGTTATGTAAAAGTTTTCACGCTTCTGATAACTAACGGTAAGGAAATTTGCAATAAATGAATGAGTCGATTTGATTTCGTATGATTGTATTATTCAATTTTTATCATTATTGTATTTTTAAAGCATATTTCGATGTTTTCCAGGAAATACGTTTTTTTTGTACCAAAAAATAGTAATATTATTAAACAAAATTTCGTTTTTTTTTTTTCTTTGCCGAAACAATCGGGACTTTTTAAATTACATGCGTGTTTCTGGAACCGTTAATTTTACAATTGCATTGCTTATTATTCGTGTTATTTCTCTGTGATCTATCCTTTTCATACAAAAGAGTAAATGTCAGATTTTCAATATAATAGGTTACATACAAATTCTGTTAATTAAAAATTGAAGAAATATTAGCTTTTATACTTTCATATGGTGAGAACTTATATGTATATATGCATATATCTCGTACACAGTATATGTTCTCGAATTGTTTAAAAGCACATTCGCGAGAGAAACATTTTTTGCCAATCTTTATACATCTAAAAGTATAGCATATTAAATTGGTCGAAATTTGCATGCGAATCTTGTATATTTTACTCGCGTAGCTTAGAAGGAACGCGTGCTGTGTTCTATAAAAAGCTCCGGTTTACGATATGTAACGTAAGTTATTTATTCGATCATGTCTGTATACATTACTGCTTGCCACGATGGAACAAAGTGTGGTATACATACGTTTTTCAGTTTTTCATTTGCGTTGATATCGATTAACCCTTAAATGCTATCATTCGCTGATTTAACATGCATTGTCACAAGTAACGCGTAATTAATATTCACAACATCAATATTAAATTAATGACACGTGTAATTTTTTTTTTATACTAATACTTTTTGATCGTATTTACTTAATCTTACTAATTTAAGAACCTATGAACCTTGAACACATTTCGAATTTTACATATAGTTCAATATTATTGGCAAAATCTATGAGACAACGCGTTTTGCGATCGAGAAAATAAATCTTTGAAAATAATTCGGAAAAACTTGACACGTCGATAGCGATATATGTTATAATCGCGCTTAACATTTCAAATTTATAGAGACGGGAGAAGGATATACACTATGCGACATAAATTTTTCTTAAACGACATTAACTCTCTCCTCATTTATTCTCGCGGCAGATACATACGCATTGGAAAAAAAAAAAACTGCAATGAAGCTTCCCTCGATGATCTCATTTAAGGGCGATCGACACGATGCAATGTTCTTCAAAAAAAAAAAAAAAAAACATTACTCTCTCAACTACGTATACGCATCTGCCACTTATCGAGAGACATTCCATTTTTTTCATATTTCCTACTCTCAAATCTTACATATCGTTCTCACAAAAAAGCGCGACTAAACTTTATCTTTACAGACTTTTTTTTTTACCTGTACAGAACATCTTCCTTTTTTTTTTTCCCCCCCCAATACGATAAGAGGACAACGGTTATATAATATATATATATATATTCTACTTGTTCCTTTACAATATTTATTTCTTATGCCAAATATTAGATCAACGGAGTTTAAATCTATTGTCCACTCTATACTTGATTTCTACTTGATTTATTATACGGAGATAAATAATGCTTTTTCTCTCAAGTGGTCGATCAATGTACGCGCATGACACATTTATGTATTATCGTAATGAAGGGGTGGGGGGAAGGTTGCGATACTAAATTTTTGTGTCTACTTCCAATTGTCCCGCTGCATACACGCTAACATCAAAAAGCTATATTTTTTTTTACAGAAATGTAGAGAGTATCATCACATTTGGCGAAACTGTAGCTCACGATTTATATATCATACTGTTATCGCGATAAACTCGCGTGATTGTATTAAGATACAATTGTAAATGAAATCAACAAATTGCATTATATAATGTATCGTTCATAAAGTTTGACATTTTAGAAACTTTAAAAAGACGATTTATATAACATTCTCATATAACTTTACGCGTTTGTCTTTCTCATGTTTATTTTCTTTCTGTTTGGAATGGAAAAACTATCAGAGAGGCAAAAACGTACGCAGAATCGTACAAACAATAAATACGTGGCAAGTGTCAATCTGTTTTTTTCGTTTAAAATTTAATTCACATCGCGTACGATTTCCTCTCTCTTTTCCCGCCACTCATTCTCTTCCATCTTATTCGCTAACTCTACTCTCACCCTTTCCTAAAATCTATACATGCAATGTTTAACTGTACTTTATATGCTTTTTTGCTTAGATACACGAACGCCGTTTCTGGATCGCACGACGGTACGATTATGCGTATTTTGAGATCACGAGCTGGAAACGTCACATATTGGCGCAGGCCCCTGCGAAAGGGAAACCTGCCCAAAATCCGTTTAAGATATCGAACTCAAATAAACCATGACACTGTAGCTCGAAAAGCTTTGCAGTGTTTCAAAGAGCGAGGAGCATCGTTGGATCCGATTTAGGTTCGTAGAATTTCTCTCGCGTACTCTCTTAAAAACTTTCGGTGATAAATTATTACGCATAAACATTTTTTAGATTTCAAGAAAAAATGAAGCCTCTTTGTTGTATAAAAAAGAATGAAAGAATTTTTCGATTATTGAAATTTATACGACTTGTCAAGAATTGCGGGAACATAATTAATGATATTTATCTTGATAAAAATTGCATCAAGTAAGATGATAAATTGTAATACATCTTTCATGCTATCTTTGATCAATTTGTTTCTATCTTTTATATAAAAAAAAATTGTGTGTTTTTTTTTTATTTCTGTTAAAAATAACTACTTTTTATTTACACGAAATATTTTGCGAATCAAAGGCGCGATTTGATGAGACATTTATTTAGAAATATCAGAAATTTATACGTCGCCGAGGATCAGAGTAGCAATTGACAACTGGCGCAAATTACTATGGCTTGTTTGGCCATCTATATATATATATATATATTAATACTCGCTGCCGAATGACGGAAGTAGCACTTATAATCTAGAGCCTTAATCTAGATCTTATTAGATTAATGTACGATCGACGATATATCCGTCTGAGTCGTACAGTTCTCTTAATAACTAGGGACTAGAATCAACTCTTCTGACCTTTCTTGCAGATTGAGAACGTGTCAACAAAAAATTCAAAACATAACTGAAACTTACGTTTCTAATCGTTTCAATATATATATATATATATATATATATATATATATATATTGATATAATTAATGTCTTAATGTCTACTAAACGTGCGATGTGAGAGTATTTTATATCTCATGGTTAATTAATGGAGATTTCTCTTTATATTATGTACTCTCGCTCGAAATCTCACGTATAATTATGCCACTAGTACAGTAGATCTTAATCCTAATATTTGGTGATGCTGCTTTCCTGCCACAAGTCGGTGCCATGTTGCGCACCGACCGGAAAAAGACGAAAGTAAAAGGATAACGAAAACGGAAACTTACATCTCTAGAGATTGTACTATAACTAAAACTACAAGCGCTTAGAGATTATTAACGCTTAAATAACGAATATCATTAAAGACTAGACACACTCTCTCGCAGTCTTACAAATTTATCGCATTCTCGTTGAGCTAGTATTACGCATACACGATGGACACTCGAGTGTTGTAAAATTGTTGATACCTTATATATTATTGTTGCCCGCACGCTAACCTACAGAAAATTTTATATAACGCACACACGAAGTAAATTGATTTATCTACTTAATATTTATTAGCGACTAGATAACGGTACGCGTAGATCCTCTATGAGCACAAAAAACAATGAAATATGCTTGCGTCTAAAAAACCATAACGGCATCTAATAGATCATTGCTCTCTGATCGCAACGACAACGTTTTTTAATGCAATATGTATACGTTTTATCTATATCTTTCTCTTTACTGCGGATAATATTTCGTTTAAGTAATTTATGGACAATTTTGATAACGTTATCTTATTAATATTTTGATATTGAAATAATATGAAATCGAAGCTCTCAAGATATTTAAATAAAAATTTTATATTATGTGTAATGTATCAATTTGTAATCTATGATAATTTGTGAAGGTTGTCGCGATAGATCAAAACGATACAAACGATAGGTCTAAATAATTTTGATGCAAATTTTTGGACGGAAAATAAACGTGTAATATTTACGATCCGATCGTTTAAAAAAGCACGCGATTATTCTCATCAATAATGGATTTTCAATTTCAGCCACGGTCGCGAGTGTGTCGAGATAAGTCTTCGAAACGTCATCATGAACGCGTGTCATGAACACAAAGCTTTCCACCGCGAGTGTTACGACTTAACAAGCTAAATGAAACGAAAAATCGGTATTGTCCTACCATTTTTCGCAAATTATTTTCTCTCTTTACTTTACCTCTCATTATAATCACTATAATTATTGCGCGCGAATACGGACGAGATGTATCATAAATCCGCCTGCTTGCAAGATTATTTTTCAACTAATGACGATTACAGATTCAATCGAGATAAAAGTATCATCCAATCCTAACAAAATCGTATAGATGTGAAAATTTTCCAAAATCGAGGATAATCTTTTTTTGTTTTTTTTTTGGGGGGGGGGGGAAATCTCGAACGATTCTATCCTCGCGATCTATGTGACTCTGATCGTACAGTTTTAGGATAACTGATGTGTTTTTTTTTCGCGCGCCACACTTTTGAAGATGCTTCCTGGTAGATCTGACTAATCTCAGATCTTTGTTGACCTGGTTCCATTTTATTCGTCCATAATATCGAACGTTAACTCAACGCGTAAAGCCATTACGTTTATCGCACACACGTGCAGAACGAGATTATCGCAATTTACCAGCGATTTACAAAACATCCCCGCGTTCGCGCGCATATTTTCTCTTTGTATACAGATTAATACATGAAACAGTATTTATGTTCACGTCTCTTATAAACGACTAGACTCGACCATATACGATTCTTCATCGATCTCGACTTATATAACGTGTTCTCTTTAGCTCTCTCTCTCTCTCTCTCTCTTCCGCTCCCTCCCTCCCCCTCCCCACTTTTTTCTCTTTCGTCTCGGTATGCATTAATTAACACGGATGTTTGATCCAGCGACCGAGATTACCCGCATTAATCCGAGGAGAAGGAATCGGACTCTGCCGCCGCGTCGGACGCCTCGCTATGAGTCTCCGGCGTGCTTTCCGGTATCTTCTTCGCAATCGTTGCCGCAACGTACGCATTCGGCCCTTCGCCCTGCGTATGCTCGATCCCCACCCTAAGCAACGTTTAATAATATAGCATTATCCGGAAATTCGATAGGAAATAAACTATCAGATTTGAGGGGCGTAGATTGACGTATATCAATATACAAGCGTTTCAACGTAACGGGTAGAAAATTCTTATCTAGAAAATTCTTGCTCCGTATAGTCTTCAGTGTCAAGATAAATGGACGGAAATCACTGGACCTACCTGTATTCGTGGCGCGATAAATTTCGGACATACTTTTCCGGAGGCGAATCACTGTCGGTACTTTGAAGACTGACGCTCCTCGCGGTAGTATGGGAGACCTGGGTCGCCGGCATCGTGAACTCCACGTAACAGTACTCCGAGAGATTTTCGGGGATCTGATCATAGGACGTGAGAGCCATACGGCAAACCAGCTGATGCGTCGTATACGCGCCTGGAAATAAAACGAAATTGGAAGAGAGCCAACAAAACTGACTGCGTGACGATTCGAACACGCGGTATATTCAAACTGCAACCATGCCTGGATATATCCATTCGCGCCGCGTCTTTTTATACATATAGTAGCTAAATAAATATTTTTATTTTTTGAATATATATTATTAAAATATATTATCTAGATTCTCATAAAAGAATTTACGATATACATTGAAATTAAATTCAAATAAAACATAGACATTTTTTTTATAAATATTGATTACAAAGAGTTAATAGAATTGATCAATTTTTCTAAATGAAAAAAATGCAGACAGGGAATACCTTGTCCCTCTTTAGGCAGCCTAGGCATCCTCCATACGATAGCGCGATGCTGATGTTCGTATTTCGCTTGACCGGAAGTGACCTCCATCAATTGCGGTTCTAACGTGTCAACGGCGCCCAAGAACCTCTCGATACCCTTGATCTTTCCGGTTCTCCTATGCGCTGATTTCACCGAGCCGTACCTGAAATGCTTCTCCACTCTGAAGAGGTAAATCCAGCATTCGGGTATAGGAAAGCGAACCGTCACGTCTTCGCATGGTATTTGGCCCAGTTTCCTGGATGCGAAACCCGGTACAAGAATATCCGCTCTCAACTCCACCTAATAACACGTAGAAAGAGGTCAGGTGAGCTATGATTGCAGAAACGCAGAAACTGAGTTGGAAGACACGAAGAAATTTCAATTAAAATTTTTATCAAACTTTTATCAATGGTATATTTTTATAATAAAGTAAAGAGAAAATATATAACAACCCTGATGGAAGAAATATAAGTAAAGATGTATTTGTTAAAAGCAAAGAAAACTACAAGTTTTCAAACTTCCATTTCTATAAATATCGGGAGGAGAAAAAAGTTTATTTATTAAAAAATTGTGAAAAAAGAAGCTTACCTTGTTCCCAGTAATGCACATAACGGCTTTTAACTGAAGCGGCAACTCTCTGTTTTTAGGCGGTCTTACACGGAACCGCATCAATTCAATGTAACATGCATCAGGCGGCTTGAACCTTAGGATGTGTTAATGCAGGTTTAATTATAAGTTTAATTTACATGCATATTTTCGGATTAGAAGGTAAATAAAATCGTATTAATTTCTTAAAGTAAGGATATTATATTTTATATATAGCTTCCGCATATGTATGTAAAGATTTAATTTTATTAGGAATCATTAAAGTTATTAGTAAAGTCGTATTTTTATGGCAATAAAATCGCAATGATATACGTACTTGATTATCCGCGATTTTTCGTATTCGTCCTGTTGCACGCAGGAATGGAACTCGACGTTCTCCAAGCGAATCCATTCTTCCGTTACGACCGGGATAATATCGTGTCTGCCGACGACTTCTTTACCCTGTCGCCACATATCATTTATTCCTAATTCTACATCGGGCATACCTAAAGAAGAAATCGAACATTTGTAGATAGATTAAATTTGAATGAGAGAAAAATAATAAAGAAAGAGTTATCATAACATTATTTATACGAGGAAAAAACAAAAATATGATCATACATGCATGTATTTGTGATTTTTGAGAAAAAAACCTACCGGAAAGGAAACCCAGGAAGAAGAGACGAACGCGTGCAATCTGTTTGTCCACATGACCCTCCGCGCTCTGCTCGACATACAACTCGTCTACGACCGTTATCTGGACTTCTTCCGATTTGTAAGTCAATGCTCGATCTCGGTGCACCGATAACCTGAAGAGAGCCTCCTCGATGGCGCAGGAGAATTGTTTCATGTCCTCGTAACATTGGGAACCGAGTTTGAATAGCTGCGAGATCTGCGAAACATTTAACGAAAATTTATATATGCTCATAATTTTATTATTATAATTAATAAATATAATTAATTTTATCATTATATTATATAATTATCAAAAAAGGTTTAATTACTATATTTTTTTATACAATATGAAGTATTTTAATGTTTTCAATATTAAAAAATAAAATAATTTACCTGAGGTGCGTGTTCAACAGGAAGACCCAGTTTCTTTAGATCACTGCCGAACTCTTTAACGCCTTGATAATCCCCTTGTATAGCGTATGCCGCAAATTGGCTGAGCTTGTTCGTGATTCTTTCCGCTTTCGTGACCTGACCGGGTCGTACGCCCGGTCTCTCCTTGTAGAAGATGTACTGTAGCTTTACCGTAAAGATCTTCCCGTATTGATCGAATTGCTGGGCGCCGATGTCCGAAACCGAATAACAGGAGAGCAAAGGTAATTCTTGAAACGGATCTTTGTCATCCTTGTTATTGAACAGCTGGAGGATCGGACTGTCAGCCTGATAGACGAGTTTGACGAAGATCTTCTTCCAGAATCGTTGCCCTGTAATTTTCTTCTTATTCGGCTGTCGCAACTGCATCTCCCAACCGTCGCCGGTATAAGTTACCCTCGGGAAGTCCTCGAGCGGTTGGCTAACGTCTTCGTCGAATAAAGGGGTAGGTGGAGTTTCCTAAAAAAAAAAAAAAACATTTTTTTTTATTTATACGTATATATATAAAATTATTGATAATATTTATTTCAGCTTAAGCTATATGACACAACACTTTTCGATTTTTTAAAATATTATTTTAGTAATGCTTGTCTAAAGCAAAAAATGTAGTAATAGAGAGAATGCGACGTAATTTAGAGGAACGTGACGTGACGTATGATATTAATGCGTGAATACCTGGGAATCTGTTCTGGTAATCTCGGCTGTCTGAGCGGTTTCGGATACCATAGCATCCTGCGCGATTCCGGATTTATCGAACGGATTGAAACGCGGCGAGGAATCTGTGTACGCAACCACCTGCGGACTCTTAGGCGGCGGTGCTAACGTAGGTACAGGCCCGCTTTCTGTCATTGCCATCTGATCTCCTTCTTTCGGTCTTGAATTAGATCGATGTTAGATATGCATTAATATATATTGTAGAAATAGAAGCATTATATTTTTGAATCTAATTTGTGCGATAATTCACACAGAGAAAATGCCATGAGAATTTTTAAATTTCCAGCAATATTGAATGTCATTAAATAGTTGTGATTATTATAGACTCGAAATCTTTTTATCTCCGATTTAGTGATCTAAATGATTACGTGTTTTTCTTTCACTCACTTGATGAATACACTGAAATCCGGTCCCTCATCCGATTCGGCGGATTCGGATCTTTTTACTTTCGTATCTGTCGGCGGAGCTGTCATGCTCAGGAAGGAATCGAAACCATCGGATTCGCCGAAACCGGTAATCGCCGTTTCCGAGCCAGCCACTGATGAGTCTCCCCAAACTGAAAAAAAAATAAAATCGCGACAAGTATAATTAAGTATAGTCTATTTAAACTTACAAATGGCCGCGTATTCCGTAGTCTACCTACCATCGCTAGAGGTGTCCATGGCGGTCGGTCCGCCACCGAAGGCATCCAGGAAGGGATCCCCTCCGTTGGTTTCCGGTTCGGCGGCTTTATCAAACTTGGATGCAAAGGCGTCGAACGAATCGCCAGTTTTCTCGATCGCCTTAGTCGTAGCGGCGAAGTTATCCAGCTGCTCTTCGGGCCGATAAACCTCATTGCTGGGAAACTCCGTTCCGGGGATCGGACTAGTAGAGATTAAACCGCCGTCATTCTCTTTGGTCGGTTCATCCAAGTCACCCAGCAAATCTGAGGCGAAGACGTCTTGAACGGGCTGCGTGATCTCTGATGTCGCGAACAAAGGCTGAGCAGTCGCTGCAGCTGCGAAAGGCGCGCAAGTGACTTCGGATACGCCGAATGGCGTTGCTGTAGTAGTGTCAGTCATGGAGAAAAAGTTGACATCAGCATTGGTAGAAACTTGCTCTCCTCCTGAATGAAAAAAAAAATATGCAAATCAATTATAAATCCATTATTTATATATAAATATTAAGTAACGGTGTAGAAAATGTAATGATTTAATTAATTAATATTACTTAATTATCATAAAAATTAATATTTTATTTTTAATATTTTATAATTATTATTTCTCTCTTGTTCTATTTCATATTTTTTTCTATTTTAATCTAAGAAAAAGTAGAAAATCTTTTTTCTAATCAACCTTGGAAGAGTTCAGTAGCCGCTACCAACGTGGGTTGAACGGCAGGGGTGGGTCCCGTGAGGTCCAGAACACTGCCAGATTTTCCCATTTCCGTTTCGACATCCACAAAAGAACTTGCAGAAGTTATCGAAGGCCGTTTCTCGTTACTGACGGTATCCTTTGAATATTCCATTCCGAAAGCAGGTTGTGCTTGCGAGACCACTGGAAGCGCCGCTTCTTCGCTCATACTCGCAAAGGGATTGTCCTGCTTGGCCATTATCCCGGTGAGGCTGGTAGTGCCCGTGGTCATCATGGAAGTGGAGAAAATGGTGGACGCGGTGACATCCGTGTTTGGCGCATTGAAGAGGTCCATAATATCTCGATTGCCCGGCGGTTCATCGACCTTGTTGTTGTCATCCGGAATAAGATCCGGCACGTTGCTATCGACATCCAGGAGATCGGCGAAACTGTGCTCCGGAGTAGGCGACGGGGAATGCATCAGCGTTGGGCTGGGCGTTCTGGTCATCTGCAAGCGATCTAAAAGGTGATTCGAAGTAGCGTCCATGGCACCCGTGACCGACAGTATCAGGTCTTTTGTGTTTTTGGCAGGTGGCACCGGCGGGGGTTGCGGTCTGGGTGGCGGAGGTCTCGATGGTGGTGGTTTTCCGTTCTTCGATGGAGGCGTCGCTGCTGGTTGCTGCGGTGGGCTAGCGATCGGTGCCGGTTGTTTCTCTATCGTCGTCGTCATGGTCGTCGTCATGGTCGTCGTCATTGTCGTCGTCATCGAAATCGTGCCGAATAGATCCACATTCGTGTCATCAGACGTGCCGAAGATATCGGACGATTGGCTAGTGAAGACGTTGGTTGCTGGCGTATTAATATCGGTGGTTGCCCCGAATCCGGCATCCGGAGCGTTACTTTCGATGCCAAAAGAGGCGAACGGATTAGTAGAGTCGGTAGACACGGCTGACGGCTCGTATGTCTGATCGCTACTGAAGTTCAGAAAAGGATTTTCGCCCGCGCCAGAACTTGTATCGGCGAAATCCTGAAGAAAAGGATTGGAAGCCTGAGGAGGCAGGCCGCTCCCCGGCTGCGGCGCGTAATCGTCCATCAGGAATGGATTACCGCCCTTGGAATCCATGATCGAGTCGCGATTTAAGAAACTTCGATTAAGAATTAATTATACCGGTCGATAAAATTTGACTGAAATCTTTGGAATTATAAGTTTGTCAAAATATAGAATGGACCGATTTCAGTCTGTTTATGTTCGCTCTGTGCGATATTAGATGTAGATATCATTTGGAACAATTTTAAGTCAGTTATTCGGGAATGTTCCTTCGAAATCTTCAATTTTAACACAGAGATTATTGATACCGCATGCAACGAGTAGAGTTTACAGATTTAAATAGTTTTTCATGAAGTTCCGAAGGTTCGATATGGACATTTATGTTCAACAATGCGATAACCAGATCATTGAAAGATTTTTTTTTTTTAATATTGTAGAAAAGAAGCTTCTGTAAAAGTCGTATTACTTCATCAATTCTGACTCGAGCAACTTCAGTTCAGTTCGTCCAGGTTCAATGGTCGCGAAACTTGTATCGAAAGGATCCACGTCGTTGTTTAAACTGAAGTCTTTGTTCTGAAGCGGTGTTAACACTTTATCGCCGGGATCCTGCCCGTCCAAGGACAAAAAGTCCTTGGATTCCTTTGCCTCGTCCGCCCTTGGATCAAAGTCGTCGATTTCCGGGACTATCGATGCCGGGATGGTTGGCACCACCGTGGGTAAATTGATAGGACGTGGCGGTGGTTGCTGAGGGATCTGTTCTAACTCGCTTTCCAATATTTTTAATTCTGCTTTACCGGGAAGAATGTTAGTCGCAATGGAGGTGTCGAAGGGATCTGAGTACAAAATCTCCTTCTCTTCAATGGGCTTGCTCTCGATTCTAGGTGTCAAAGGTTTTGCATCGACCTCGACCTCCGCATCTAGCAAGCTTTCTTGCCTCTGTGGTTCTTGCTTCGCGATCACTTCCTCTTCGACCTTCTGTATCAGCGATGATTGTAGTTGCGCGAGTTTTAGACTGCTCGGCGCAACCGAAGTAGCGGTAAAGTCACTTTGTCTCCTGATCGGTTCCGCGGCGAATCTCGGATCGAAATCGTGATCGCTCAAGCTATGAGACAATTTAGGTTCCTGCTTCAGCAACTCCGACTCGATAAGTTTGAGCTCTGTCTTGCCTGGCGCGACACTGTTGACGAAACTTGTGTCGAACGGATCGATATCTACTTCCTCGTCCTCCAACGGTAATGACTCTTCTATGGACTTCTCCGAGTAGTATGGTGTCAACGGCTTGGAAGGTAGAGTTTTCTCTTCTTCGGTGGTCGCAAGAAGGTCGGGCCTCTTTGACGGCGTTGGCAACTCGAATGCGACAGCTTTGGTCGGAGCTAGTTCGAGAACTTCCGGCCGCGAGGTTTTCCTCGCGAGATTCGTCGGTGTCGCTTCGACCTTGGTATTCTCCTCGTCAAAAGCAACTTCGAACACGGGCTTAACCGGCACGGGAGGTCTTTCAGGCGGTTGTTTCACTGATGGTTGCTTCACTGGCGCTTCATTCTTCCTCGGATTGAAGTCGTCGTCCTCGTCGTCGTTGTCGTTCTCGACGCAGCTGCCGGGTTGTTCGCCGAGCAACTCTTTCTCCAAGAATTTGAGTTCTGTTTTGCCAGGTGGGAGTTCCTTTACTGCAGATGTATCGAACGGATCGACATATGTGATCTCCTCAACTGGTGCGATCGGTTGATCCGCCAATTGACTAAGATCGGTCGTGGAACCGCCTAACAGATCTTTCTTAAGTAACTGTAGATTGTCATGACCGCTTCTTTGCTCCTCATCCAACTTCAGCAAGCCAGTTTCATAATCTCTATTCAAGCCAGCGGGATCGGTCAAGGATATAGATATTTCCGAGACGGGCAATTCTTCGAGCTCCTTTTCAATAAACTTCAGTTCCGCTTTACCCGGCAGAATATTATCCGCAAATGTGGTGTCGAACGGATCGGCCTCGTTGACAAAGGTGGCCGCTTCAAAGCTAGCCTCGATTATATCTGTTTGAAAATCGACCGTATCGGGCTCTTTTGCGGCAAATGGATCGTCGACCTCTTCGAGGTGAGCTGGTTCATCAGGCGTAGCGTTTAAATCGAATTCGGCGTCATCCAAATCAGGAATCTCCTCCAAGATAGTCTTCTCCTTTAGCACCTCAAACTCAGAGATATCTAACGGACCGTTCGAAGTTTTGTCCGCAGCTGTCGATGTTGTATCTTCTTGAAGAGGAGTGACGGGGGTGACCGGTCTCGGTAATACAGGTGGCAACTTTGTCAAATCAACAGGAATGTCGGGAAGATCGTTATCGTCGTCCAACAGAGTCTTCTCTACCTCTACTGGCTCCGCTACAACAGCTTCCGGAGGCTGTTCCGCTTCTTCGAAATCGTCCAACAATAGATCCTGCTGAAGTCTCGGTCGCCTTCCCTTGGTAAGCTTGCAAGTGCTCACATGATCGATCCTTCCCGATAATACCTCGACGGCATTACCTAGGCTAACTAACTTGTTGCCCTTCTTGTCGACTGTCTTGAGAACCTTGTCGGCGTTGGTGGTGTCGAACGGATCGTCGCCGGCTTCCTCTTCGGTCGGACTATCCGGTATGTAAGCTAATTGGATATCGATATTCTGGAGAACGTCGACATAAGTGGTATCAAAGATGTCCTCGTTGGCGGAGTCTTCCTGCTCATCCTCGTCTTCCGGCACGTCCACAAAACCGTCTTCGTTGATCAGCGGCTTCTCCTTCTTCTTCTTATCTTGGCCGTCGATCTCCGGCGGCGCAGCCTCGATTGGATTACCCTCCGCGTCGAAACCCACCCACTTCTTGGAATCTTCGCCTTGTTTCGCCTCGTCCTTCTTCTCTTCCAACGGTGCTTTTCGCTGGAAGAACGAGGTGGACTTTATCCGATCGAGATCATCCTGGGTCTTTCTCAGAACCGAGTCGACGCCGGCTGTCAGAGCCTGGAACTTCTTCCACTCGTCGGAACCGGCAGTCGACCCGCCGGATTCCTCAGCTTTTTGTTGGGCCTCCGCCCGCTCGCGCCGATAACGCTCGAGCTCTTCCGGATCGAATTCCTCCTCTGCGCCCTTCTTGCCCTTCTTCGGCTTTTTCTTCTTCTTCAGGCCTTTGGCTAACTTGTGCATCCTCTAAGACCAACTATGGTGTGCGAGAGGCTCCTGCGAACAAAAATCTGGGTCATGAAAATATAGCGCTATCTACGTTTTATTCAATATTATATTTTTTATCACGATAGATAGAAAAACGTATCCGGTATTGAATGAAAAACCTAAAAAAAATTTCGTCTTTTGGTTTCTTGGGATTGAATATCTAATTACACGCGTAATCATATAATTGCACAAAGAAATAATGACGCAAGAATACAGACGCATAATATATGACGCGAGAATAGAAAATTTTAAATATCTGTATTTGGATATGATCAATCTTGAAATAATCAAGATCTTTCCTCAATGTTCGCATAATTTCGAGTCGCTGTAGAAACCATGATGTCAAATCACCAACTCGATTTATCATAGGAAATCTGTGTCCCGAAATAGCGACCATGCGGGATCATTGCCAAAAGAGGCCGATCAATCGCAATGCAGTAACCGAACGTGCTTTTCCTGCGTTCCTTAAGCCATTTTCGATAAACGAAAATAACAGTCAATAGAGATACAACGAAATAACTTTTTCAGGATGCATTTGTCAGAGATGCTTTATGGATCGACATCAAACTTTCTTGTAAACAATCTCGTCAAAGTCGTAATCAGTTACGGCTTTAAATAGAAAACCGATAGATTAGTTACATCTTGATCGGAATTCTACTAAGATACTTTTCCGATATACCCCTCATATTTTAGTAAAATTACGCAACTTTTGATATTGGCGGTATAATGTATTTTTGAAGGAAAGAGGAATTGTTTCAAATAATGCAAATAACGCACGTATTGTACAAATTATGAAATAAATAAAAAAGCGAAGTAATTTTTATAAATATTTTTGAGAATTAATTATGCTGGATTTTGCAAAGCTAATCGTGTAACAATTTACAGATGTTTTTCTAATCCCCATACGTCTCAATTATCTTATGCTAAGTTAAACATATCGCGCGTGTCGTGCGATAGATCACAAACAAGCGGGTTACAAGCTAATATTAATAACGAGTTTATCATACGTATGCGTATTTGCATTTTAATTCGACTCGCGGATCGAACTTTATGTCGATAGAACTTAATTAAATATATTGGCATGTGATACGCAAGGAAGAATATTAGTATAACGTATCATCAATAAAACAATGTACGTATATGAAAACAATCTCTGTTTTCCATTTTCAGCGTCCCTGCAATAAGTTTCTAAATATATGAGAGTAAAAACTAGAGTGTTGGTCTTGATAAAAGGGCGATACGTATATTAAGGAAGATGGAAAACACGAGATGATACAAGTTGAATCATAAATTTTGAAACGTGACGTTTCGTCTTTTATACGTGTTAATCTACATGCTATACGTTATTTTGTGTAGTAATAACGATACCCTTCTCCCACACTTTTCTGCATCCCTTACGTTACCGTCACGCTTCGCCAAGCAGCTCTACTGCGAAGTAGCACTCTCTACTACCCTACTACAATGCACACATGTATAAAAATTCTTTCGTGTATGTCGCGAAACTATAATCGATACGTGAAAGAAGAAAAAACGAGAGAATACTATCGCGACCGAAAAAAATTCCTTTTACACTGTCAACAAATATTCATTACAAGAAATTATAGAAATTTTACTGCTAATTAATATAAATTGCACTATTAATATCATCATTACGCTATAGCTTGAGCTTTAAAGTAATCTTAAATTACGGTAAAAAATTAATATATATGTTAAACTATATAGTATATATGTTAATTATTAAAACTGCAAATATAAAAGAAGATAAAAAGAAGATAAAAGAAAACAGAAAATTTTAATATGACAGACGTACAACGTCATCGTGCTGCTACAGTTGTATAATTATCAGTATAATATTTATAAATAAAATTAGAAAGGAAAGGTAAATACTTAGTGATAAAAAATTATCGCGAAGAGTTTCTCGTATTCTTCAAATACCTTAGCTTAGATCAGACTGATTCTATACACATTCTAAATAAAGCCACGCGATTGACTGCGACTGGTATCAGCGCCTCCTTCGCTTTCTTCGCAGTCAAATGGAAATTAATCATGTATCTCATAAATATTTGATGTACCTATACTCATCTCTATTAATTAAAGATCTCAATCGGCTGCCGGATCCCTTATCTCTAAAATCTAAATAATACCGTTCCTGATACCATTCGATCAATCGATATTATCGATGAGATGTCCACGGAAAAAATATTTCGGAAAAATAGGAAATATAGTATTTTCGATAATGAAAGCGCTATCAC
This sequence comes from Polyergus mexicanus, assembly GCF_030449975.1. NCBI lineage: Eukaryota > Metazoa > Arthropoda > Insecta > Hymenoptera > Formicidae > Polyergus > Polyergus mexicanus. The sequence goes on along the minus strand of NW_027223333.1, from coordinate 1,993,425 downwards.
TATTCATATTTTTCAAAATATATCAATCACCTTTTTTCACGAACAACTCAGTTATGGAATACTCATCTTTGAATAATAGAATTATTTAATAAAATATTGTATATTTATAGGTTATCATAACATGATCATTGCGGCAAAGAAATTATTGGTGATGCAAGAGTTGGTTAAAGTCGCCAAACAGCTGATTTGATCTGGAAAAATCACATTACATCTGATTGTATCCGATATTCGATATATGTATATATGTATAAAATGCCAATGTATATTATTGTATAATAATAAAAATGATTGCGTGTGTGTATGTGTGTGAAAATGTAGTTAACAACAAAAGCGATTAATTCATTTTTACTCAATGAACGCATATAAAGTCATATTATTTTTAGTATTTGAAAGTAATTTTAATTTAGTGTCCAATACATATTATGTAACGAGAATGTCTTTATTTTATATATGTTGCGATATTCAATAGATTAATGTATTTTCTAAGAAGGTCCTAAGTTAATGCACATTCTAAGACTTTCTAACACTATTTTTGTTTTCAAATAATTTTATTTTATCGCTTGATGAAACATCTACGATAAAACGCAAAATGGAAAATAATTATGTACGTAACGCTATATATATAAGAGAATCGATAATAGTCTGTAAAATATATTTTGTAATTTTTAAACATCTAATAAACTGTATATTAATAATACAAACGCATCTGTCTTTTGAATGAACCTAACCATTCCCACACATCTCTTAGCTAATTATATATTTTCATGATATTTTTTTGCCAATTCTTCGTTCTTGAAATTATTGAAACTGCATTTCTGGGAATCAAGTATCAGGAGAATATGATCAGCAAGGAGGTGGCATGAACCAAAATTTTTAAAAGCGAAAATTTGAAGCTTTGAAATTCGCAAAAGTATCAGGAGAATATGATCAGCAAGGAGGTGGCATGAACCAAAATTTTTAAAAGCGAAAATTTGAAGCTTTGAAATTCGCAAAAGTATCAGGAGAATATGATCAGCAAGGAGGTGGCATGAACCAAAATTTTTAAAAGCGAAAATTTGAAGCTTTGAAATTCGCAAAAGTATCAGGAGAATATGATCAGCAAGGAGGTGGCATGAACCAAAATTTTTAAAAGCGAAAATTTGAAGCTTTGAAATTCGCAAAAGTATCAGGAGAATATGATCAGCAAGAAGGTGGCATGAACCAAAATTTTTAAAAGCGAAAATTTGAAGCTTTGAAATTCGCAAAAGTATCAGGAGAATATGATCAGCAAGGAGGTGGCATGAACCAAAATTTTTAAAAGCGAAAATTTGAAGCTTTGAAATTCGCAAAAGTATCAGGAGAATATGATCAGCAAAGAGGTGGCGTATCAGGAAAACATAACCAGCAAGAAGATGACACAAGGAAAAATTTTAAAGAGCGCAAAAATTTTAAACTTTGAAATCTGTAAAAGTATCAAGAGAATATAATTAACATAGAGGTAGCACAAATTAAAATTTTGGAATCCGGAAAAGTATCAGGAGAATATAATTAATAGAGAAGTGGCATAATCTAAAATTTCAAAAACTGCGAAAAATTAAACTTTTGAGAGTATATTCAGCAAAGAGATAGTACACATTAAAATTAATAAACTGCGATTCTAAGAATATTTAGAATTTTAATTTTGAAATTTTAAATTATACAAATTTAAACTTTCGGATATCAGGAATATGATAGGCAAGAGAAAGGTAATACAAATAAAAACTTTAAACATTAAAATTTTGAAAATTCCAACTTTATTTTCTTTTCTCATTTACAGTAGTAAAAATTACAATTTAATTGTTCTTACAATTCATCTCTCAATTTTTATATATAATCGCTATACAATTTATAAATTAAAAACTATTTATGAGACCCACAGAGATAAAACAAAGGTATACCATAGATGTTCACAATTTCTTCCGTCCGGGCTTTTTCTTTCGGATAATTCACATTCGATTTATTCTCGGTGCAGGAATTTTTTCCGCCATTCACACTTAAAATTCATTCTTCAGCATCTTCGACAAACACATTTTCGTATTAGAAGCGTCAAACTTGAACGGATAAAATAATGCGCAACACACACGGTAAAATCAATACTTTATAAACGCCTAGTAGTATATTAAGAGTTACTGAAAACGGAAATTTCTTTCGCAATGCAATTGAGTGCAAGATAAGATAGCGAAACGAAAATTATCGAAGGTGACCTTTTTCGTCCCGGGATCGATCAGGTATTATCGCATCTTATCACGTATTTCGTCATATTAATTAAAGCGCACATTCAAGGGATAGAGCAACGGGTGTCTTGAATTGGAACACGCGAAGCGGCACGAGTGCTAATTTTATCTGTACGAAAAAAAGGATGGTTTTTGTTTGAACAAACAAAAATCACTGATATACGTGACCATTGACAATTCATTCTTCGGGATTTCCCGAAGTCTCCCTCGTAAATGTTCGATTTTCTGCGCAAGATGTCTTTGACATTTCGGCTGCGAAGATATATGTATAAGATTCTTCGACAATTTCGTAGTATATAATGTTTAAGAAAACAGGATCAAAAAGCCTTTTCTGCGATCTATAATATTATATAATCTATAAGATTCCAATATAATTGTGAGATGAAATATAATCGTGAGATGAAAATATGCCATATGGTGCGATTTAATTTACATGTCAAGCTAATCGTAATAGATCGTAATTCGAAGCTAACATTGCCGTTAAACAATCAACGACAAATTAATTAAAGCATTACAATGTAGTTATCTAGACTCGGGAATAAGTCCGACTTACGATGGCGATACTTATCACTAGCATGCGTGGAATATCAATTAGGAATATAACACTAAATTGTTTCTATATCTTCTACTAAGGATAATCTACTCTACCTCATAAACTGCAGCACAGAAAGCGCAAAACATCGATTTGCAATCAAACTTTCCAATTAAGCGTGCAACTAGTACAATGACTAATATATACACACTACTGATAGATCCTCATACATCCTCTTCAGAAAAATCAGAGCAAAAGATTTGTATTCCAGTCTAATGTGAACGCTTTTTCCGTATCTGGAACAGAATCTAACACGGCGCAATAATCCGCATGACGATTACGTCAAATGTCAAAAGTGATGATGTGAGAAATCGAACGGATAAGACACGAAAATGATCGCCTGTTGCGGACAAAGGATAAAAAATCCCGAAAATCTCAACAGCATGGAAACGGCGTTTCTCTTCGACGTCGCGAACGCTCTTCGGGATTCCGGAGCGGCGGATCAATTCGAGCGCGAGCGACGAGGGTGGCACCCTCGTTCGCGACGGTCGCTTCGAAGTACGGGGGTGCCCTTGGCGTATGCGTATATATGTACATCGTGTGCGTGCTTATGTATGTATCGCGTATGACACGTAATACTCACGATTTCAGCCTCATCAGCCACGTTGGTACGGCGCACATTTTTTCCGCGTCATCCCGCTCGGCTTGGTCCCCCGGCTTGGTTGCGGCTCCGTGTGCTCACAGCCGGCGTACTCGATTTAAAGAGAAGGAAAGAGAGAGAGAGAGAAAGAGAGGAAAACGTCGACGATGACGGCGGCGGCCACGCCGCAAGATCGAACCGACAAGGAATCTTCGGCGACGACGGAAGATGCGCGGACGGAAGCTTATCTGCCTTCTGGAAACGAGCGGTGAACAACAACGGCGGCGACGGCGTCGGGCATCGAGAGAGGCCCTGCCGAAAGCGAAGGCGACTCACCTCGTACTCTCTCCTGCGGGCTGAGCTATTTCCAACATCGATCCGTTTTCCCATCCGAGAAGAAACATGCGCGGCGGCCACCGTACCACCCACCACCCTCGATGGCGACGCCAGCGACGGCGGCGATCTGAAGAATCGACGTCCGTCGACGTCTGTCTCGTGGACGACGTCCACGAAAGGCGAAAGGACGACTTAGATTTATCGCCCTACTTGGGCGCCATCGCTAGGTCTAGGAGATCCGGAGCGTTTGTTCGCTTCGAGCGAAAAGTGAAGGGGGTTTCTTCTGCTTTGAATTGTCCTCTTGAGAAGATCAATTAAATTCGCGGAAATGATATGAGACGTCGTTGATTTAACGAGCGTTTTGATATCGATTAGTATATAATTAGATTCCCGGTAATCTAGTTGTTTGAGAGTATGGACTCCGAATCCGGAAAGGATGGCCTAATAATAAAATTGAATGACGTATTGCTAGTTCTATCATCAATATCTCTTGACAGATCGATGACATCGCCATCGACATTAAGTACGCAATGTTCGCATAACTTTCTCAAAAACAAAAATTTTGCATAAATATTAAAAGATGCGTCGAGAAAGCACTAACAATTAACACTACGTTATCCCCTTCTTGTGAAAAGGATGCGATCAGATCAGATCAAATCGCATGAAAAAATTAAGATAAACGTAAATTTTAAAGAAGAAGAGACGGGAGTAAAGACGGGTACGGTGCAGAAGTATTACGAGAGAATGATTCGTTATCGATGATCAAACATTTTCTTTAAGAACAGAAGTGATTATATAACATAGGTAGAGATGGTAAAGTTTTTAACAACGGAAAAACAATATATATTATCTTCTACAACCAGAACTCTCTTAGAACATATATTCGAGATTTGGTGTAATCTTGTGACTCTCGCAATACATGTGTGCGCGTATATACGACGTAGTATATATACATCTGTATATATATTTCTTCATCATACATATATTTCTTCTCTCTTTGAAATTGTACGTTTATTTTACACATAAAATTAATATATAATTAATAATAATACGAATAATAATACGAATAATAATAACAATAATTATACGAATAATAATGTACATACTTTCACCGTTGTTACTGTGTTTACATGTATTTGTTTACATAATCTTGAACGGCAATCAGAATCAGATGTATAACAATCATAATTGCGACATAATTAGACACCGTACAAGTTTGCCAAACGAGCAAACACCTGCTGTCAAAAATTTGATTCGCCGATTAGACATAAGATTCAAGACACATCCGCTATTACATAGAGGATCGCGGGTCAACAACTGTCTGTCATGATCATTCGACAAAGGAGCACGGAATAACGATAGTACAATCATGATAATAATAATAATTCGAGTATAATAATAATTAAAAAAATAATAATAATGATTTTCGCAAGAATAACTGTATCCTTTCTCTTTTGCCTCTTCTCGTTTGCCTTCTCTTTTCTATACAAGTGCATAATTATTTACATAATCAATATAATGACAAATTCTAAGGTGCCTTTGAGCGCGTTTTAAAACTTGGAGCCTCTGGAAATAATCCAGAATTTTTATATTTGGCACATCTCAGCTTCTTTTTTTGCGTTTTACACGCGATTCTGATACTTGGCACACGATATTGAATGAGGGTCGCATGCATTGATTGGCTTTCTCTCTCTCTCTTTCTCTTGAAAAGATCGATTTTAAATACCTAAAATGGAGATAATAATTTTTTTTTTTTTTTTACCGAAAGAACATCTTCTCTACATCTCGCGCGTTCGCAACTTACAACTGTTTCACATTGAATTTAATGTATTCTCTTCTATCTTTTCTTTTTTATTTTTCTCTGAATCGAGACTAATGTTATACGGTTGATATAATCGCGATACAGACTGTATCATACAGTAGCCCACCTGTTCGTCTCTATACGTACTGAACGACACATATTACGCCGAGGATTTATCAGTGTCGTAAAGTCATTGAAAAAACGGAGAAACGAGTTACTTTTCTTTCCGATAATACACAATTATTGCTAACGCAAGGATACCTGCAAGATACACGTCGCGCACTTGCTACAATGCATTTACCGCACATTTATCGTTTACATTTCTGAATGAAACGCCACGATGGTTTCTCTCTACATATACTATACTCCTTTATTTATTTTTTTTTCTTTTTTATTTCGCATCGATTTTTTCTATTCATAGCGATACAGTGACACAGATAAACACCTTTTACCCTATTCGATCGCGTCTTACAATAATCGCTCCCTGTAAAAAAAAAAACACTCAAGAGAAACAATCGTTTTTTTTTATGCGAAATTTCCGAGAGCTCTTGCATTTCCGAAACCATACAGTCGCGCCTAAGTTCTATTGCGTTTAACGAATCTACGGGTTAGAAACACACGAGTTTCTGCTCTCTAAACAAACACGGAATCGTCTAGGGCGAAAACGGTAAAACATGTTAGCGAGTTTCGCAGTCTTCTTCGAGATCGCAGACGCGTTTCCTCTTGCGTTCGAAGAAATATATTGTGTATCGTTATGCTCATGAGATCGTCGTTTCATATGTTTTTTTTTCTTTTTTTCTTCTTCTCTTTCTTTTTTTTTCTCTTTACAACAATAGCTTCCGTTTGTGGATATTAGAATATAGTAGAATCGGCAGAAAATTTCTAATCAACGGTCACGTGAAAAGACATACGACTCTCTATGATCGTTTTGTGGAAGTTTGATGCATGTTACATATGCAAGATATGATATATATATATATTCGCGAGATAACGCAAGAAAAATTAAACCTACGCGATTTGCGCGTTATTTATGTTAATATCGTTTATTACATTCGCTTCGCTGAATAATCCCATTCAGACTTCTTTAGATAGGTCTGAGAAAGCTCCAGTTTTCTTTTTCCACTTATCAAAATTTATCAAAACTTATACGTATGTATATGTGTATGATCATAGAAAATTACACAGCGTTTTTTCACGAGCCCCCGTTAGAAATTTTTCAACTTTTAGGAGAGACATCAGGTCAGGTACACTTCCTCACGTAGAATCATGGGCTAATATACGATAAAAGAAGCGAGACGCTCGGCAGATGTGCTTTGGCGCATCGCGGGATGATGCTTTTGTATATTCGCGTATCTATAATAGTTAACCGTTTGTCAGTCTGAGAATATAACCCCGTAAATATACACTTCGGAAACTCAAACGTCTCTCAGTCTGAATTAACTTCGAAACGTTAAGATAGGTAGATAGGCCAAGCCGCAGCAATCGTGTTCGAAATTCGAGCATAACTTAAACTTAAAAGTTTTTCGGCCGACGATCGTCCGTGATTTGATTACACGTTACTCAAATTCGAAACATCGTTGATGCGACTGAGCCTCGCAAACGTTCGTTATCACGGTAATACATAAAAACACGATATATACTTTTGCTTTTATACCAAACGCAAAGTCTGTAAAAGTGTGAGAATTTCTTGCAGATGATATTTGTTCTATTCTCCCCCTTTTCTCTTTTCTGTTCTCTCATTCAAAGATTGCTTCCGATGACCCTTTATTTCATGGCACCAAAGTACGACAATACACGCGGAAGACTTGCAATACAGTATAACCGGAAGGGAGGAAGATTTAAAAGATTCGCGTAAGAAACATAAAACTATGTAACAGGCACCTGTCGAAGAACCGGTCCACCAAAGCATTCTAGCAGACTCGCTTGAAGTCTTGCTTGGAAGATTGCTTGAAAGCACTTGTCTTGCAAACAGATAACTGCAATACTGGCCTCCGATCGCCGATTTCCTCCGAGATATTCTCGGAAATCCTCGTCTTAAAGCATAAGACGGCATAGTTACTGAAGAACCCAAGACGCAGGCACCCATTGAGGTTCTCTCTCGAGTGAGTTAATCTCTGTGAGTAATTGGTTATACGCCCGATCGGTATCATTATTCAATATAAGCATGTCAAACAGGTGGCCATATTTATCCTCCATCTCGCGCGCTTTCTCGATTATGTCCTTCAACTCCTCTTCCTTGAAACTTTCGTTATTTTTAATCCTCTTCTGCCTCAGTTTTTCTAGACTCGGAGGCGCGATAAACACAACGTACGGCTTCAGATCCGAATTTCGCAGAATCTTAAGACTCTGGGGATGTAGGTTTAAGACACAGATTTTCCCAGAATTAACCACTGTCCTGATGGCCTCCACGGATGTGCCGTAATACGCTTTTTCATACTCGCCGTGCTCGACAAATTTACGACAAAGGATATCAGACTCGAATTGAGCACGTGAAATAAAGTGATAGTCTTGGCCGTCGACCTCGGAATCCTTTTTCGGACGACTTGTATCTGAAAATCAAAAAGCAGAAGGCGTTCATTGAAATGAATATTAGACGTATTTGTCCATAAAGGGAGAACTAGAAATATTAAATATCGATCAGTAAAATAGAATAGAATAGCACTTACGAGGAATCGCTGCGGCAAAACGTTCGCTGTCTTGCATCAATCTCTGCCTGAGTTCATGTCGTCCGATATTAGGAGGTCCAATAAGTACAATTGGCCTTTTATGATTTGCACGAGGATAGTATAAGGCGACTTCTTCGTATGTCAACACCTCTTCGCTGTCGTAATCTGCGAAAAAGAAAAAACGTCATACATTGAAGATAATCCCCGTGAGAACAATACAATTGATCTACTAAATCATCTGTTTAAGCTTTTTACATACCATCTATGGCAGTTGTCGCGTAAAGAGGGTACCCGTCGTCATTGAAGTTCGCGCCAAACTTATTCCGTTTCTTCTTCTTTGGATTTTTTCTCGCGCACAATAGCGTGCTAGATTTCTTCGAGCCTCGCACTGTCGACTTGTCGCCGGCTATCGTCTGCTTCATGGATTCTCGTCTACGAGGATAAAACGAATATACAATATATATCAGAATCAGAATGAGATTACAATTGAACATTAGCAATTAAAAGTTAACTCACTGATGCTGGAAGGCTCTGCTAGGTATCAGACCGGCCAGAGTCTGATCCTCTTCGCCCTCTCGATATGCTTGCCACCAATTTGGATCCTCTTGGGAAATTACGTGAAGTACATCGCCCTTTTGGAAGCTTACGCCCAATTCTCGGCAGGGTATATACGGATCTTCCTCTGGATCGTAATCGAAATGTGCTCGTATGTGTATCTAGATGCAAACGATAAAAGTTTTATGTGGTTATAAATGTTACATGTTACACTTCCGTTTTACGTTATGACAGTGTAGTGGAAATTGCAACAGTTGTTTCATCGCTATTAGCGTCGTGATCTATAGGTATTTCACACGCGTAGCTTACAAGTGTCAACGTCGCATTGTTAAAGAACAAAAGTCATTTGTTTATATGTGACATTTGTGCGCGCTCTTTTATGCGTGAGTTCAATTTTAAATGTTCTAAGTAAATTTTAAAAAATACATATAAATAATAGAATATCTTAAATGACATATCGATTTATTCGAACTGAGCAGATGTTAAAATTATAAAAAGTTGATCAAAGATAAAACGATCAATGTTACTTTTTGTCTTGAAAAGTTAAAACATTTTCTTTGATCTGACATTTGCTCTTTCGCCTCCAACATAAATATCGCTTGTTCCAGTTTCAACATCTACGAATATGTAGTTCGCGTTTTAACTACGAAGACGTGCGCTAAATATATCAGGATACTGTACTGTACCTGTGTCGTGTCTTCCCTCCTTAAATTATTTCTGTGACTCGTCGGTGCTGGAAGTACTAAGAACGTGAGACTACCCTGCATGCCGGCAAGAATATCGCAGACCTCGTTGACGGTCTTGCCGCGCATTTCCACACCGTTTACCTCGAGAACCTCGTCGCCCTCGTGCAGGAGTCCCGATTTGTCCGCCGCGCCACCGCGTACAACACGTCCTTAAAAGATATTTAAATATTATCCTTCTTAAATCAAACAATATAAAATCGTACGCGCAATAAATTTCGACGAGTAAACTCTCCATCGAAAGAGCAAAATTATTACAAGAAAATTATACAATACAACTTTAATGTTATGATTACCTATGATCACCGCGTCTCCTTCGTTTCTGACGGTAGCACCCAGCGGTTCATTAGTTTTCTCGATTCGGATAATTTTAATGTTGTCGACCACCCGAGAGTCTTTCCAGCTAGACGTCGGGCTAGGCGGACCGCTGGGCGGTGAGGACGATGGGCTTCGCTTCCTTTGCAAACCGTCCACGTACGAGACAATGGAGTCGTGAGCGAGAAGCAGAGCTTCCATGTCATAACTTGTTAGAATGTTCGTTAACTCCTCTACAGCGGCTATTGTTTCTGCGCCGCCGACACCTGTTGAGGTTGCCGACGATTGCCATTTTTCCAAGATATCCACGCACTAAAACAAGCACATTACACCGAAATATTATAATTAAATTATATTAAAATGAATAAACGTACGCGCGTGACTATAATTCATGTCTATAATTTAATTAAAAAATTCAAATTTATATGCTTGGAGATAATAGAATCAGTGACATTATTAAAACATTCGTAAGGCTTTATGAAAGCTCCTACCTTATGTTTATTAAATTATATAACAACGTGTCGCCTAACTTTATGGCATAGAATGCCTTTATGAACTTTTTAAACAAAAACTAATTAAAAGACATTAAATAACATGAATAATATTATAAATATGTACATATATATATATAGACGTTTTCTCTCCGTGTATCTCCAATATACGTATATATGTCATTATAGCGTAAATTTTACATACATCTCGCGCCAAATTCGACGCGTCATCGGCATGATGTTTGAGAATCTTGCTCGCCCTCAGCCGATTCTTCAAAGCGTGACGCGTCGCTAGGGCAGATGCAAATTGATTTTGCACCAAAAGTGCGCGAACTGCCTTCAGTTCGGTTTCGACACCTGGACCCGAAATACCGAGAGCACCTGAAATATTTTGTAGCTGAAGCTGCAGCCTTTCCAGCGTAGCAACTACTTCACCATACGCTGAAATATGAAAAAGATATATTTGTTAGAGTTAGTTTTTTCGCTCGTGCCGCGGAACTCGCTGTTCGTTCACGCTACACATATGTATTAAAAATTGTTGTTGATAAAATCTCATTTGTTTAAATCTAATGTGATGAGAACTTATGAGAGCGAATAACTAACAATAAGATTCTTTCGAAACAAATGCAAGAAATTGTAACGCAAAATCAAAGAAGCTTAATGTACTATTAAGATGAGATTTCGCGACGCTGTTATTTCTTTTTTTTTCAATTTATACTCTTTTTAATTCAGAAATATCTGCGGAGATGTATCTCATTGCTTGCATACTGAGGGTTCGGGGAGGCTCCTTCACTTCTTGTACCGCGTTAGGAGTGGTATGAGTGACTCGGCTGACGGTGGTCACCTCGTCCTGTGCGTAGGCAAGATTTTCCTGGCCAGCGAGACTCGTCGCGTGGCTCTCCAAGGCTTGGAGCTTTTTAGATCCACGGAGAGAACGGCTGAGCATCTCCTGCCTTTCCTCCTCATCCTTTCGTTTCCGTAACTGTTCCTATATAAGTGCAACATAAATGATCCATTTGCTTTACAAGAAATAAAAATATTTTCGAGATAATTTTAACTTTATGTCAGATGATAAAACTCCTCGCTTATATCCTGAAAATCGTGTAAAATATCGAAATTCTATCCGATGATTATTGAATATATCAGAGAGAGAAACATGTGTATATTCATAAAATATTTCATATTTTTCAGAAAATTAAAAATATATAATTATTTAAATTTTATTTGATGTACGCATCTGTCTGTCTCTCTCTCTCTCTCTCTCTCTCTTTCTCAATTTTAACGTACAGAGTGTATCAATTTTCCTACATTATTCATCATTTATATATATATAATTTTTTCAACAAATTAAAAATAAATTTCGGGGGAAATTTTATTAAATTAAGCTCACATTGTATTTTTTCTGTACATATACCTGTATAATGTATGCAATTTACTTTTATTTATTCTAAAAAATGTAGATTGAATAATAGTAATATTTCAAAAATGGAGCTGTATATTGTTTTAAAAATTCTTACCTTGTGTTGTGAGAGTTATACTTTACCTTGTTGATATATCAGTATTACAACTCTAACGATTATGCAAGAAACTGCGAGATAATTGTCGCGTGAAATTGTGCGTAACGAATGTCGCAAATACGTACGTAGCTCGTTGAGAAATTTATAGGCCACATTTTCGCGCGAAAATAAGGAGTCCTTGAACGACATCAAACACGATCGAATATCTGTACGAATATATCTAGGTATCTGCTCGTCAATTATTCCGATGCAGCTTGTATTCGTAGAGGTAGCGCACTTTTGGTTCCTAATGTCAACTAAATCCGGCAACACATCAAACATATATGCATACCACACATTCTAATAATATATCTGCGGATGACATTTCTATACATACAAGTCGTGTATTTTCAAACTACAAAAATATTTTCAGCAAAATCTATCTTACCTCTATTTGCCCTATTCTAATTTTTCCTGCGGCAAATTCATTTAAATCGATTATTCTAACGCATTTTTTACTGGAAAATTATATAAAAATTTATTAAATAAATTAAATGAACAAAAATTATCTCTCTCTCTCTCTCTTTTATATGTTTCAATTAATTTCACGCAACTGTGATACAATCTAATATTTATTTAACACGAGATTTAATCTCAAAAATTATATATGAATCGTTAAAAATTTGTATAGTGCAATGCATGGATTTATTTTGACATATTTTATATGAGAAAAGTATAATAAATTGATTTAATAACGCATTAATCTGGTTCTTTTAAGTGACAATAATTATTAGAGCAACAAAAAAATTTAACTTATGCATTTTTAAAGTAACAATAATCCTAAACTCTACAATAATTATCATCTTTTCACAATCATATTAAACGGTACGATCAGATAACGTGCTTCCTTTATTCCCGCGTTAATTGCAAAAAAAGAATATATATAGAAGTTATTTAAAGCTAAAATTATTATTCTTAAATAATTATATGTTATAAATATAATTGCGCTAATAAAATCGTATAATTGTTACTGAATGAATTTTATGACACAAGCATCACGTAGGGTACATATATTTAGCGAAACGTCTAATTTGTACGATACATTTTTATATCTTTAGCGACTCAACGACTTCCACTTCAAGTTACGCCAATTTGTCATGATATTGGCCGTGTGTTATCCTGTGATTCGCGAGATCTACGCCCACTGGTATCAGCTGATAAAGCCTGGTGTTGATCACCCGTCCAGTTCTCCGTCGACGTAAAATCGCGATGCGTATTATGGTAACTACGCATGGTCGACGATTAAAAAAAAAAAAAAAAAAAAAAAAAAGACCCTCGACGACCCCAGCAATAAGAGTCGTAATTTTCGTTTATATAATGAGCACTTTTTTCCGTGCGACCCTACGTATAAATAAAGATGGAAATATCTTAGTGAGAAGCCCTGTTTATACCAAGATGTAAGGTTTCTCGCGGAACCTGAGCCTCTTCTCTCATGCGACGCGATTAGACAAAAGTGACGGCCAACGTAAAGCGCGTTAAAAATGTTATGTGTGTGTGTGTGTGTGTGTGTGTGTGTGTGTGTGTGTGTGTGTGTGTGTGTGTGTGTGTGTGTGCATATATACGTCGGTGTAAAAATGCGATTGTGACGATAAAAAATAATTTCAGGAACGGCTAATGGTTTTAGTAATCGTCTATATAAATTCTTTCACAATCTCTACATTCTTCGCTCATGGTTTCATCTTGATAAGAATTAATTTACGAAAACTTCGTATATTAAATATAATTAATTAAATATATAAGTAATCTCTCATACGTAAAATTCAAATATCAGAATGTATTTTTAAAGCAAATATATAAATATATATATCGAAAGAATATGCTTGGCTAATAAATATGATGAAAACAGAAAAACAAAGAGGAATGTGAATTAATTCGGAACACCTGCTGCGACATATTTCGAGATATTAGAGTCAAATCGAAGATCTGGAAAGGGTATCCGCTGGCTTGAGGCAGATCAAGAAAGGGAAGGGTGAGGTCAGGGAAGTGGGTCGAATAAAAAAAATCGAACAGAGTTGCATGTAACAGCAGCAGCAGCAGCAGCAGAGAATCAGGTCTGCGAGTCACCCTACGTCTACAACCTATCGAAACTTGGTAACGTTACACTTGAGGCATGTAATCTTAGACCATTGTAGGGTTCTTTACATTCCAGACCCGCACTCTTGACTTAAGGCAGGTAAGAGAGTGAGAGCGCGGTGTGAGGATTCCATAAGATAAACATACTCACGCGGCTCCGCACGACGGACGCCGCAGTCACGTATAAAAGGGTTCTGGCATCTCTCACACTTACAGATACCCCCGAGATTGTGATGAATTTCAAGTGCGCGGCACTTCGATCCACGAGTATCTCCAGGGCTTATCCATGATTCTTCATCATAGATCTTTTTTTTCTTTCGATGGATTTTTAACAAATCAGAAAAAAAAAATAAATAAATTTTGTAAAATCTTTTATACAATCTTTTATACAAAAGAACATTTAAGATGTTCAGCGTCACGCGTTTACGTTAAAGCAGAAAATAGATGAAAATTTTTTTCCTCGTTCATTCATATTCGTTGAACAATTTTGAATGCGCTCGCGCTATTCGCGCATACCTCGATGCGCCTAATTGATTTCCACTCATGCAAGATGGCAACTCATTCATCAATCAAACTTTGTCGGGGAATCGCTGCTGCGGGAAATTCGAAAATTGCGATGCGGCTATTCCGTCTAGCGGTGCTCCGACAATAACGGCTTGTCAACGGCTCGTAATTTCCCGAGCAAGTGTTCACGCATGCGGGGATGGCAGCGGTGAGTTGTACGTCCTCTTAAATAACGATATGTCATTTATCGCATCGTTACGCAATGCAATCGATTGCGAAATGCTTGCACGCTATTCGCAAGCGGTTACGAATCCAGAGGGGATCTCCCCCTATTTTTTCCCCCCGTATTACCTATTTAATGACTTAATCCGATCGCAAGGACGAAAATCGTAAAAATAACGTCCGTTGACGAATGTTAAAGGATGACGTGTTATCGCCCTCGGGACGAAAGCCTCCTGCCAGGTATTTTACGACCTTTTTTTTACAAAACACACTTTGTTTTTACGGGGCACACAATTATTAATAATTCAAAATAATTTACATATAAAATCTTTTTCTCTCTCTTGGTTATTAGATTTGTTCCTGTAGGAGGTTTGTTTCTAATCCTAATGATAATAAAATTTGAGCATTTTTTTAAGGAAAGCATGCTTGTATAATCGTATTTAATCGCTTCTCTTTTTCTTTACGCAATACTTACTTGCGTTACGTGTCTTCCACCGAAATTCGACGCAGGGTTTGTGATGCAGCGCTTCTCGTATCATCTTATCGTGTGTGTTTACGTGACTCAACATAACGCGATAATCCCTTACCTGATATTTTCTGATAGAGTGAAGCTGTTGCTGCGTCGGTTCGGTTGTATTGGCGTTATCGCTGCTTTCGACATTATTGTTCTGCGTAGAGAGACGTAGATTATCCTTCGGCGGTCTGGCGGGCGCCCTTTTCTGATCGCGAGGCGGGATGGCAGGCTTGACCCCGTTGAGACCCGCCTAAAAATCCATTCCAAAATACAATTCGTATTAATAGTTCCACGTGCCTTCCACAATTTACTTTGCCAATTTTATCGCCTCTCCTCTCACACGTGTGTGTTTCATTCTCTTTTTCTACTTCCAAACATACAGAGTATTCAGTCGATCTAGCGTATGCACGCGAAAGGAGAGGAAGAAGTTAAGACAGAGAAGTTGACGCAATAGAAAAGCAAGAGAGAGAGAGAGAGACAGAGAGAGAGAGATGCATGCATGCATTGCAAAAAAGCATTTCAAAAGCAAAAATACCAAACGGAAGTAAAATGCCGACTCTCTCAAGAGATGATTACATGAAAAATGATAACTTATGACGATATATTTATTTTTTATATATAATGCCGAATTTTTATATCAAAATTGAACTTGTACGTTAATGATAGCGAGTCTGAATCATTTAGAATTCCTCATTCTTTCACTGGCTATTTTGAAACGTTATATCGTAACTTGAGAGTAATAAAATTTGAAGTATTTCCAATATATCGTTGATAGGCATTTTACTTAATAAATTTTTTCTCTGCATAGCTAGGGTATGAATCTTACTACTTTACCATGCCATCGACGACCTCACGTTAGATGTCCCATATTTCTTTACGCATGCTCTTCGTTTTAGCATCCTTAATCGAACAGTCGCCCTTGTACTTTTTTTTTTTTGCTTTTGCAAATAGTAATGCAAATTTTGATGCTACTGCAGGAGAATTCGATTAAAAATATTTCAAGAAGCGAAAACGAGCGATCTGTCCAAGTTACTTCACGGGAGACGTAATTGATTGAAATTTCCAAAGTGCAAGGACGCCGTTCAAATTACTCGACAGACGAAAATTGTGAAAATCGAGTCGCGAAGTCCATTGCGGTTTACCTGTTCGAGCGAGTCGACGTGCGCCGATTCGCGCGTATAACTCTTCAAAGTACGCTCGTTTGACGATCTCGGCGAGCTCCGCTTTGTACATCCATCAGAATCGGGCAAAGTCATCATAGGTTGATCTCTTCCGTCCTGTTCTACGATGCGCCGCGAGATTTTCGGATTCGGGACAGGATCGCGGAGGGAGAGCAAGAAGCGAATCCGAACAGCCGTTAAATCCGAGATATCCGACATGCTCCTCCGACAAACACGAAATTTCGCGGCATTGTCGGTCGGAACGTTCGGCAACTTGGTACTCGATTTGTACTCGACGGACAAGCTCGAATTTTTCTGATTCTGCGTATTCGGCGAATCGCAGCAATTGTGCAGTTCCTCCTTCTGCGAACGTTGGACATTGTCGGCAACGTCATTGACGGATAGATGACGCACGACGTGACGCTTCGCGGAGGATAGCTCGTGTAAGGAATTCCGAGAATTCTGATTCGTCTCTTGGATAAAGGACAATTGAGTCGGAATGTCAGCAAGTTTGAGAAACGAGACATCGGGTAATAAAGGATTCTGTTCACGCGTGGTAATCTTTTCCGGCCAGTCGGAGGGAGTAATCTTTCGGATTTCATTTTCAAAATCCGCAAGAAGACATTCCGATGAATTTACGACATTGTCCTCGGACAAAGATAAATCAGCAGGGCGCGTATGATTATCGATCGTTGTCGAAAAGGTGGAAAAGATCGTCCCATCGTCTTCGCCTTCGGCGTGAAAGGAGTTTCGCCAATCTTTAGGAAATTCGTCTCGAGAAGACGATAAAGAGAACGGATGTGCGACGTTTTCCATAAATTTCCGACGCGGGAAGACATCGGAATGAACGTTCTCATCATGGGACACATCGAAGCAGGGGTTTTCGTAGAAGAACTTCTTCGGGGCTAAGGAACAGGCGGAAACCGAAAACTCCCCCGAGTTCATGTTGAACGATTGCAAAACAGGTTCGTTAGAGCGAAGCCGAGTCGGTGCGTTAAGGTGATGCGTGCTAAGAGAAGCGCAGCGAAGCGATTTGCAGTGCTCGTTGTGCATAATAGAGTGCAAGCCGTCGACTATCAAGTTCTTGACTCTGGACCTTACCTTCCTGACGTCGTGCTTACGGTCTACCGTCGCGTCGCGCGCGACTATGGTCTCCTTAGCACTACCATCATCGCCGCTAGACAGCGTCGTGTAACGGCTATTGTCGTTGGGGGGTAGACAAGGGGAGGCTACAAGCGCGGTTGTCGTGATGGTCGTCGTGATCGTTGTCGTCATCGTCGTTGTCGCGGGGGTGCACGCGCCCCCCTCGCTCTCGCGATCGCGTTTCGGCTCGAGAGTGTTGTGCTTGCTGTTGCCGGGCGTGGTGATCTTATTAGGCGGCGGGTATACCGGATGGCGCTTGGTTACCGGCACGAAATCTGGCGGACAATCGACGGCTACCTCGCGGTAAGACCTGTTCGAGACCACGAGGAAGCTGCAATCCACGCTACTACGCTCGAGATCGCCCGATACTTCGCTTCTGAGCGTAGAATAGCCGCTGGAGATCTGCTGATGCCTATGCTTCTTCTTGGGCCGGGCCGACGAGGAGGACAAGGAGGAGAGATGGCTCAGCTCGATGCCGAGCAGATCGTCGGTCGAGCCGGTTCGGATCAATTCCTCGATGTCGAGGCTGCGCGATTTTGCCTTCAGCTTGGCACGCTCGTCGATATTCCCGCGACGCTTCGCGTTTTTTGCGCCAGACTTGCTCGCCGAGTGCTCCGTCATTGTTCGGGAAGACTCTATTTGCTGATCCTCCGCGCGGACAGGCGGCGCTTTGTCCTGTTCCTTTGGAATCCTCGGGACGGACAAACATTGATCGTCTATCAATCTGGTCATATCCGAGGCTTCGTCGGATCGCAATAGACCCTGAAGATCCTGCAGATCTGTCAGTCCATAAGCCGGATTGTCGAAGGACGTCGTGTCCCGAGCACGACCGAAGAGCGGGGGTATCTTGATGTCGGGCATCACCGATCTGCACGGGGAGCCGAGATCTATCCTTCGTACGTCGTACAACGTATGTCGCACGTCCTTATGCTTATCCTTATTTTTACTTTGCCTTTGCTCACACCTCAAGCTGCTATCCAAAGGCGCAGTGCTGTCCGATCTGCCCGACGAGCTCCTCGGGCTCGCGGAATCGTCGCTGCACGTCTTCAGCATGGTGGGGTAATCCTCCTTGGCGAACGGGTAGTCGTCCTCGACGTCGACACCTGACTCCTTCTGTTCGCTCGCGTCCTCGACGTTCTCGTACTCCCCGAGTGCTTTCAGGTCACTCTTCAAATCCGGTGAATCGATCGCGATTGGGCTGTCGCGATACTCGTCGATACTTGCCGGATCCTTCTTGGCGATTTTTACCTTCTTCTCCTCCTCGTCCTCGATCTTTAGCTCGATCTTCAGCATGGGCATAGACCGAAGACCGTTGCGAACGTTGATCGTTCGTGAAGCGGAGTCGACGTCGTCGTTCGATACGAGTCTAACGTGTCCGTCCGCGGGTGTGGTGCGCGTCTTAAGGATCTCGTTTTTAAGGTTTAGGGATAGGTCGAGGTCGCTAGCGCTACGGGGACGATGCTGTAGCCCGTTCCTATAATCGGAAGAGCGGTTCTTTACCTTGTTGGGATAGGCCTTCTGTAAGAGGGTGTCGGGCACATCAACAGGTAGCTCCCGATGATGGCCCAGGGCGCCAGGGGCCCACATCTCATCGGGCCCCAGTCCCTCCTGCGGCTTCTTCGCGTCGCGCGAGCTGCTGTTGTTGTTCTCTTGCAGCTGTTGCTGTTGTTGAGAGTGTATGTCCGTCACGCCACTACCACGCCTTCGGGACCTGAAATAAAAGAAGGGGCTCCTTAATATTGTTATTAACTTTGTATTCCACAAATTTCTCGATAATCTAATGTATATAAAATTCCTAAACCTAAACAACTAAATAATTAGCGATCAATAACCAATAAAAAGACAAATAATATACAATAATAAAATTGACAAGGACTCCATTTAAATGCTCAACTAATTACTTGCTTTTTTATCAAAAATAACACGATGAAAATAATAACGTTTAATTCTAATATAATTATCTCCTTTCTCAGCGAGAAATAAATGAGTAATTCAATCGAACACTAAATGTGATTAATTTCAACATTGTTTCATAAGATAACAAGCCAAAAATTTACAAAGCATTTCAAGTAGAAAATATATACGTATTAATAAATATAGCGATAAATATTTTCTCTACCTATTTCGCGGCGATATTTGGAATATTCTCACCTGTGATATTTTTAAATTTTCATAGAACGCGAACGTCGTTCACGTGGAAATAAATTCAGCCGCTCTATATATTACATGACTCTCGTGCATATTATATGATGTTTCAAACGAATCTCCTCCCGGTCGTTCGATCGTACGCGAAAAGTCACTGAAATATGCGAGCCGGAAAGAAACTTTCGATACGATAAACCTAAAATATATGTATTATCTGCTGTCAGTCGTCGCTTTATCATGCCCGAGAAGGATCGCGACATTTCTTTTCCGTTATAAGTTACCCTGACAAAAATATCTTACACATCGCATAAAAATCCCGCAATAAATATCTCGTGATCGCATAGTAAATATTGTAATTTTTTTTTTCATTAACCGAAACAGATCTATTTTTATAATTGGTAAATTGAGTAAAAAATCGGCCGTGATATAAACATGTGACCGCGTTATATGTAGCATTCGCAAATTGTCATATCTGTATGCAAATGCCAATCGATAGTACAAAATAGTCACGTAAAACAGTAATGCTATACGATACTTGGTTCATGAAAATTCATCATGCGCGAATTTGAATGTAATGAAGCGTGTTTAAATTTTGTCAAACTGTTCGCATTGTATTATCAGTCGATCAAGAGAATGACAAAATTGTCAAATTTACAAGCGACTGTAATTCGTCAAAATTCTAAATTTAGATCGCTCCATAAAAATTTTTACCGATTAATAATTAATGTATTTGTTTTAAATCAATATAATATGATGAAAAGTAGGAATTTTTAACATCCCTCGTGATTTATGGACTCGCAATCCTCGTTGACGTAAACCGAACGAAATGTCAGTGCTTTTTCGCATGTTTTTTTCCGATCAATAAATAGACGAGTCAAATAGTAGAGCGCACACATATGTATATGAAAATATATATGTGATAAAAAATTAATGTCTTCTCTGTTATTTTAAGTAAACATCCATGCGTCCAATATTCTGCATTCGTTCGCAATAATTTGAATATTGAAGTGTTGCGAAAAAAAAACATAATGGTCCATCAAAATCTGCGTTTTTCCAATTTGACGACATTATCAATATTCATAATTTCCACTCCCGTGCATGCACGCTTCCGTTTCATAATACAATATGAGTCCGGAGGATAAATTAGATTTACGCGACAAAAGACCGTCCGCATACATGTATTGTATATACACACGCCCGTACAGGAGGACCAATAGACCTTTTCGCAGATCTGGTTACACCGGGCCTCTAAAGCATTCAACACAGAAACGCCATTACACTCGTTGGTCCATACGCAAATACGCGTGCAAGGTTCACGGGACGGAGGATAAAGGAGACAATGGAGATCGCGAACAAAGGCGATAGGGGAAATACGAGGGTACCGCGATTCAATATACGTGTACAACATTTAAATGACGCCACGGCGTTTTCGTTCGCATTCCTTCAGAACGACGTTTAACGAGATCTTCAGAATTCTTGCGATCATCTGAATAAAGAATGCACGGAATTTCTCTCTGCTTAACGAATTTCTCTATTTATTTCATAGTTTCACGCATTTTCTTTTGTTAGCGCAATGTATAAATAAATTAAGATAATTATAATAATATTTTTTATTGGATTAGTGACAAAAAACGTCTTTTTCTTGTGTATAAAAATTAAATTTTAATCGCGCATTTCTCATATTTTTTGCCAACAATTTTATAAGCTTCAAAGTCCACGGGAAAAGAAAATTCAATCTTGAAGGCTTGAACTAAGGAAGCGATCTTGTTTTTATATCTTCCGCCTGTCACGTTTCTTAATGTATTTACAGCGGGAATTAAATATCTCGATGAAAAGGCAGAGAACGCGAGACCTAATTTCTGCGACGTCCGGCTGGAAAAAAAAGATTGCATTTTTTCTTCTCTTTCTCTCTTCCTCACCGTATAAGAAACTGCCGCGGATTGTAGTAAATAATCGATCGTTAATGCGCGTGAGTGAGAATCGCGCCGCCTCTCTCTCTCTCTCTCTCTGCATTCGTTCCACGTGGAGTTCATAAAACGGGAAACGTGAGCAGGTCAGTCGTTTACAAAACCGCATATATTGTAGACTTATCGGGGAAAGCCTTGAAGGGGAGGTCGCTTTTAAAGGGAAGACTGTCGAAGTAGCCGGTGTGGGGATGCATTTTCAAGAAAACAGACACGGCCAGGTCAAACCGGGGACGTTCTCCAAATGAACGGTTTCGAAGAAAAACTTTTTACAAAACTCGTGAATTCCCTCAATTCCGGACTAAGTGTATTCCTACTGTCGGTCCGCGGGGTCGATAATCCCAGCTGAGGGAAAAAAGAAAAGTTCTACCTGGTTCTATTCGCGAGAATGACAATAACGCGAAATATTTTAGCGAAATATTGAGCGTCGTAATCAAAGAGATGAAAATATTATGGCATTTATACCGATGACGATCGGCTATATAAAATAAATTAATCATAACGATAATTATCTGACACATGCTGTGCGTTCGGTGCTTTTATCCATGTGAGTTAAATGAAAGCTAAATTAAGTCACAAAAGCTATCGGCGATATTATATCCATAATATCTATCGGATGTGAAAATAATGTAATATACCCTTTGTAGCAAAAAAAAAAGAAAAAAAAAAAAATTTGTCAAATGTGATGCACTTTTATCGTCTATTCAAACTTTTATTAAAAAGACAGAATTTTCTTGGGAAAAAGATTTGATTAAAAAGTTTTCTTCAATTTTTCAAGTTTCGCGAACTAAAAATTTGAGATCTGTCATACGACTTTTTCTCAATATCTAAAAAAAAAAAAAATTCGTTCACACGAAATGAGCGTGCGTGTGTAGGACACGCTTTAATGTTAAAAGCTTTCGCTCTCTTTTTTTCCTTCTTTTACACGAAATAAAGGCGGGAATTTAAAATCGTGCCTCCGGAGAAAGTGTCGCTTTCCACGAGGCGCATTTACGTCGACGCTACCAATTTACAAATAATCGCGCCGAAAAACTCGCGGCCCGCGAGATATACGAGTGAAAGTATACCGACGAAACGACTATTCGCGGGAGGAATGCGAGCTGTCTAATAACGAACGTATCAGCGCCGCGTATCTCTATATACAAATCGTGACGCCTGCGAAAGGTCACTCTCGCTTTCTCAATTAATTTCCCCATTCATGTCTACATTTTTATCGTATTTCATCCGTTTTCTCACCGACTCGCCGCTTATTCAACAGAGATTGCTATTCACTTGTGTCTTTAATAATACGCGTCGCGCAACGTTATTACGTTAACGCCGGACGATTCAGATCCGCGCGAATACGCGCGAAAAATTAAACGATCTCGTCGCGAGTCGCGCGATGATGATCCCGCGTGCGATAGCAGCGTATCGAGAAGACAATGTCGCAGACTTCGTTATATTTGCGATGATATCGGCATTTGCAATCGCGCGACAATACAATTTCGCGTAACAAACGACAGCGACAATATTCGGGAATTCGTCGACGATGCCGGCGCGAAAAAGCCGATAATTAAACGTCGCAGCTCTTAATGTCGCGTGCGAACGGGGACGAGAATATCGATGGAGATGCGATTATATTTTTGCAGCGATAATTGCAGCCGCGATGGGGGAGCGAGCGGAGAAATCGAGTTTCGCTAAATTTGCGATGCGCGTCAACTGCCCGTATTTAAAGAAAGATCGGGGGCGAGCTCAAGGCCCGAGCAATTATTCGTATAATCGCGTGCGAAATGCGCCTCCGATATTGCGTAACGCGAGTTATGCACACGCGAGGATCCGAATAAATACCATAAATTGCGCGCGATTGGAATTCCAACGAAATTTTTTTACATTTCAACACAAAATCTCCGCCCGCGAGATATGACACGTGACAATAGAATCTTTTGTACACAAGCATTGGAATTTTCTTTTTTTTGTCCTCTAATAAATCTATCGATCTATGCTAACAATGCAGAAGAATGGGAAAAAATTTTAGTTACTTCAAACGCATGTCGACGATATGCAGAATTTTGCGACAGAGTAATATATAAATTTTGTTACATAAACTTTTATAAAATCTGTAAAGCTTGTTACATAAACTTGTCACAAACAAGCTATTCAATTATAGCTTGCAAGTACAGGTAGATTAAAGCCAATAGAGCTTTAAGCTGCTGTATAAACTAAATTAAACTGGACACGTCCAATATATGCACACAGATTCACTTATATACCGAGAAAACGTCAGATATTTTATACTAAAAAAAAAAAATTATCTATTTCCTCTCATCGGATTTTTTAATCGATGTACAATTAGTTTTTTTATTATTGACGAATTTGTACGAATTAAATTAAAATAAAAAAGAAGCTATTCTGTACAAAGTTAACAAAGGGGCATGTCGTTGGTTTGTCATGGTATTTCAGACCGCAGTATCTCCATGATACTGTTCGACTCTCAGTATATCCGTCCCTGGCTGAACGATACTCGTGGAGGCGGGCAGGCAGGTGAGCAGGGCTGCAGTCAAGAACGGAAACACGTGATCTCCCCTTGTTTCAAGCTTCATGTGAGAATTCGCGTTTGATGTTCCCAGAGTTGAGAGACTACAGAGATATTCGCCAGCATGTGATTTTATACAACTTTAACTATGACTAGCATTCCACTTTACGCAAGTGTATAATACATATGTATATGTGACTATGCATTTACATACTTGTTTCGAATTTCGTCAAAAGACAACTCACGTGGAGTTACAATTTAATAGAAAGACAGAAAGAAGATAAAAGGTTTAAACATTTTTCACCTTTAAAAAATCTGTATTGTTTTCGCTTTAAAAAATAAATAATTAATTTTAAATTGTAAATTGACTATTGGCATAAACAAAAAAAAAAATGGGAGCACCGGTCATACAAACAATTTATATGTAACAACGATAATTGGAAAATTATATTTTCGGATTTTTCAAAAGTAACGCGAAAAATAAAATATAAGTCATCTTCATAGAAAAAATTCCGCTGATTCCGTGCACAGTGTACCATATAAGTTGGGGCGAATTATTGGCTCCCGATAGACCATCTTATTCATGTCCTCTGACTATGGTAATAACACACGCATTTATTACTGAGATCTCTTCCGAGTGTACTGAGCATTAAGTGGCGCTTGATAACAAGCGGGCTGCTATTAAATTATCGAGTAGCTCTATATCTCACGAGAGACCTTTAATACATAATACCCACATCGCGTTAGATATTAACTCTCTCCCTACGGAATACCCTTGCACCTCTTTACCAATATCTCCGTACCTCTAGCCCTCGAACAGGGCTATCTTTAATTAAGAGCGCTACAGATACATGATTTATATCTTTTTTTTAGACCTGCTATCTGCTATCATAGCATAATTTGTCTGTGTTCGACACTTTTTACGACGTCTGTTTTGAAATTCGAAAATACAAAATTGTGTGTGTGTGTGTGCGATATTTCTTCGCAGGTAATTAAATGTTACAATTACGTGCAGCACGCAAGAATAGCGATCGCGGTTTGCCGTTTGCCAAAATTGTGATACGATGGGAGAGTGTGTACTTCCTCCATCACGTGTCTCTCTCTCTGTTTCAAATACCCACGTGGCTTACAAGGCGATTGTCGTTGTAAGCCACCGCGAACAATACAATCTGTCGTTGTACGCTAATAACGTCGAGTATCAATATTTAGAGTTACGGCATTCCGAGTGCGCTTTAAATCGCTTTCAGTTCTACGCGAAATACCACGGAATAAATAATAATGAAACGGCGAAACACTGGCAGAGAAGATTTATGATTAACCTGGCCAATAGTTCGGCAGTGCCGTGGCAGGAAAGTACTGACGAGTATTTTGTCGAAATTTCCCACCTGCCGATATTTCACGCGCGATGCATCCGGAAGTGCACGAGCGTATCGAAATCGTGTCATCAATTGTACATCACGTACCCGAAATATGCTAAAACGGTTAGCGGAAGGTTTACAAGATGCTTTAGAAAAGCGGGCCACAAAAATTCAATAATGTATTTCGACAATTGGGGGGGGGGGGGGGGGGGGAAACGGGTTTTCTCTCGCTGAGATTATATTGTCTTTTTTCGACTAGAAATAAAAAGAATATTTTGAAGACTTCTTTGTTGCGACTTTGTAAAATAAATGTTCTTATTGCATACGTTTTCTATCGTTTCTCACTAATCGAGGAAAAAACATAGAGCCTCCTAAGTTTCAAATGTTAGATTTGTAAATGTATCTGAATATAAATGTATATTATACGTATGAAAGAAGCTGAATAATTTTCAAAAGATAAATTTTTTTCACTCGCATAACATTATTTTTTTATCAATAAAAAATTGCAATAAAAAAAATATGTATTATATTTTACATTTTTTTTTTTTCTATATTTTAAATACTATAATTGTAAGAAGTATAATTCACAATTTGATCAATCGGTGGAATGTCGATTATTTATTATATTGCTGATAGAAGAGCAAAATTATCGAAGAAAGAATTTTTTTTTTTTTTAAATGCCTTAAAATCCAATAAAATTCCAGGAGAATTCCTTAATTTTTCCGCATAGAAAAAAGATTCCGAGAACACCAGGTTTTCCATGTTTTCCAAGGACTACAAGTTGTGTTAAATAAAATGATATATGATGATAATATAATATAAAAATAAAATATAAAAATTGTACAATATTTTTGTGAATTGAAAAGATTTATAATTCCTAAAAAATCGAATTATTTCAAAACATATAAATTTCCAACTTTTACGAATCTCCGTCAATATAACTGTGTCAAACACACATGCACCGCCCATAAAAAAAAAAAAAAAAACTAATCTTCTTTGACAAGTTCAAACCATCTATCTTCGGTCTCGTATCAGAAAATATGCGAGAGGTGAAAAATATTTTTCGTGCTTTTTCGAAAATTCAATGCCGAAGGTAGCCAGAGATTTGGGATAAAAGGCCCCAGGTAGTAAAAGCCCCGATCCTTCTCTGGGCTTTTATTTCGACGTTTCTCTCGTTACAAACATGATCCCGATTGTATCGGCTGCCGTGATACGGCGATAAAAACTAAAAAATAATTTTTATCTGTTTCTAGGGAGAAAAAAAAAAGAATGAATTATACCGATTTAGCAAATTCCCGAATAAAAAAAAATTCGGATAAATAAAATGCTCTCTTCTCTGTTCGTTTTCCGTGCCTGACACACAGCCAGTTGATTCTCTTTTTACATATTCATTTCTACATCGCAAATGAACATCGACGATCGTTTTCGCTCCTCGCAATCGCACGCGGAATATTTACGCGAATTATTTACGACCGTCCGCATCGCATAATCGAGACGCGCGCTTCTTGTCGCTGGAAACCTACCAGTGTAGCGTTTTGAGGATTCTCATGGCGTGGTCCTCTCAACGACTCGTCCTTCGCTCAAACCTCATGGACGATGCTCGCGCGACGAAGCCTATGTACGGCCGAGGAATCTCAATGCGCTCCCGAGAGACAATCTTCCGTTTTCCTCTGACCTCGGCGTCGAACCGTCGTAATTAAATACTCTTCATTATCTACTTGTCGTCTTCCCGCTTATGTCCGACAGACCTTGTCCTTCATCAAATATTAGCTTCCTTCTTCTTCGTATATGTTTCTTATACTTTGGCTGAAATTTTCCTAATCCTATCTTTTTAAATTCCTTTTGTTTTTAGTACCTTCTTCAAGAATTTTCACCTTTTCCTTTCGATTAATTTTAATTCGCGTCTACACTTTCGCTCTCGATTCGACCTTCGCGAGACGCTTCTACATTCCGCGCACGATCCTCCGCTTCTCGTCTTACCACACCCCGTCGCTTCATACCGCGACGTCATTAAATTATTTACGCCTCTTCTTTCTTCGCGGAGAGCGAATTCTTTCCGCGTGATTCTCTCGCTGTGATTTTTCTTTCTTTCTTTCTTTCTTTTTTTTTTCACCAACTCTTTTACATGTCTCTTCGCGCTCGATGCTCGAGCATCTCGACAATGGACGCGCGTTCTTGTGTTCGTTCCCGCGCCGATTCTACGCCCACGCGCGTCTGCGAATCGAGTCTATCGCTTCGTTCTCTCTGTGACTTTTCCTCGACCTACGAAAGATGTTTCTCAGTCGAATTCTCTCAATCGATCTCCTCTCAATTCTTCAACTTTCCATTCATCACATGTCAATGACAATTATTAACGATTCTCGTGACAAACTGTTACGCCTTATGACTTTTTCCGGAATTGTCCTTTCTCTCTCTCTCTCTCTCTCCCTCCTTGATGAATCACTTTACCTTACACCTCGCACGGCTCGACCTTATCTCGCCCCTCGTTGGCTCCACGCGTCAGCGTATATCCCCGCGCACGGTGGCACATTCCACCTGTACACCGAGGGGCACACAGATAATACGCACACGAATATACACGCACACACATATATATATATACACCAACACAGGTATACGAGCGGTCACGCGACGGACGGACTCACGGCACGGACGACTCCGTATGCGCCGCAACGACGACCGGCAAACTCAACGGAGGAGGTGTATGCACCTTCCGAAGGCTGTACGCGACGAAGGAGGAGTCGGCGGCGGCGGTGGCGACGGCGGCGGCGCACTATATCGCTTGGAGAACGCTCGTACCGGTTTTGGCCCCTGTCGCGCTGGCGGACAGATATTCCCGACTCCGTTAACCGCCTTAATTGCGCTCCACTTCAACCCCGATCACTTGAATCGCGGCGATCGCGCGACTCGACGGTAAACAGCCGATCGAACGATCCTCACTTAAGCTCGTATCGGGCATACGCCGATCATTCGCTCGGAGCTCCGAGATACTTGCGCTTCTTCGTATTTTTTCACTCGTCGTGAGAAAGAAAAAAAAAAAATTTATTGATGACGGTACTTTGAGTTTTCTTTCTTTTTAATTGGAATGATCCGTTCGCGGTTTGTCGTGAACACGGAGTGAGACGAGGAACGCACGAGGAGGACAGGCGTCCCTCCTGCTTCGAACTGACGTGTGGGTTTGTTGGCTTCGGTTTACCCCCAGAGAGTCGTATGCGAGCCGGTGCCCCCCTTCTTCTCGTTTCATGTCCCTCTTTCTCACTCTTCTACCTGTTCGTTCAGCTCTCTATCTTTTATCATCGTCCCTCTTTCGTACATGTACGTACTATCACGCTGTCCCTCTCCTTCTCAAATGAGTACCCCCCTTCTACTCCTCAACCTCCCTCTTTGACTCCCTCACCTTCCACCTTCCAGCTGCGCGTTCCTGCCTTACCTAGCGCTCCCACTCTATCCGCTTCACTTCCCCTCCAACTGTTCACCGGTTCAACCACGAGTATCTCTTTCCATCTCGCGGCATTCGAATTCCTTCTTCTCGCTTCGTTCGATCCCTGCTACAATTTTCTATCTTTCCTTTCCTGCCTCCCCCTCCCCGCGGCTTCCTTCGTTTCTTTCCCATTTTCGGTTGCCGTCGCTTTCTTGCTCCATTCTTCGTTGTTCCATCTTTCCTCCTCCCGCCTTCTATCCAACTCGGTCCGCATTCCTGTTTCTCCGGCTCTCTGTTTATCTCGGTGAAGCGCTATCCTCGGTCAGCGTCCGTCTTTGTCCAGACACAAATTTGAACCTTTTCTCTCTCTCTCTCTTAATCTTTTTATCTCTCTCTTTGTCTACCGACGCTCGGAGGTGGTTCACTTCTTTCTCTCTTCTCCACTGTTGTATTGGCTCGATCAAATCCGAGAGACTCCTCTCCGCTGCCACGGCGATCACGTGGCTCCAGCATTGAAGTCTCTCGCTCTCTCCCCCCCGCGCTTCCACCTCGCGCGAGTTCAACACGCGTGAGTAAAAGTGTTCGTGATACGCGCGTACATGCATACGCACTCATTCTCTCACGCATACATTATCGCGTTCGCACCGCGACGATATCTCGTTCGCGTATAGTATTTCGACTCTCAGCTGATCCGACGATCGTTTTCGTCTTTCTCACGATTATCATCAATCCGACCTTGCTTCCTGAATATTCCAGACGCCCGGGGGTACCCTTTCATCAGGAGAAAAAGGCGCGATGAGGTCGCGAGCAGCGAGGCCTGAATAATGGCAAACTCGATGGCTTCCAGCAATTTATCGATCACCGTATAAGATACGAGATGCTGGGCGCTTTTAAATTCTTATTTCATTAAAAATCGATGCCGCATTATACTCGATTACATTATTCTCGGAATCTTATATATATCTCAAGAATGACACGTCAAAATATCGCTATTGTAAGTTATACTTGGTTATACAATTGTAGCAAATTCTTTTGCATAATTTTTGCCCAAGAGCTATCGAACGTTGTCGTTTGAAAGAAATTTTTAATTCTCTCATTTTTTTTTTACACTAAACAAATACTATAATATAAATGTTAAAAGTAACATTTCGATGAAAAATCGTATGCTTTAAGACGCTTATCGCGCTTTTGCGATCGGAGTCGCGAACGGATGGGGCCACTCGAGAACGACCATCGAGAACGCGGGATGCTGAGCGTGGTATCGCGCGGGACACCTTGATATTGTGTGCAGATTTTGCATCTGCAATTTTATTGTTCGGCGAGGAGGATGGCTTTGTCCGATTTGTAAATGTGTGTGCCGCGTCAAATGAGACAGAATGCGAGTATCCGGCCTCGATCATTGCGCAACTCTCATTATTCGAGCGTATTCCGTAACGTTCCCCGCGTTCGGATTAACTATCCATCGCGGAAATATTTATCGATTGTGTTAAAAATCACCCATTGAATCTCCCGTCTCTTTGCGTGCTCACTGATCCGAGAGAATCACGTCCGAATGCCGCTCGAAGGATAATTCGCAGGGATAAAAGCGTGCGAAGGCGTAGATTAAATTGTGTAATTTCTTGACTAAAGTAATTCAATAATAATGAAATTGGGAAACGAGATTATCGCGCGTAAACAGCGTAATCATCGTCCAACGTTAACTGACGGTCGTGTACGGATCAATGATTCGGTGATTTGATTGATTAATCACTAATGCAGTCTTAATAAACAGAGCATCCCGCATTTAGCGTATCATCGATTTTGGAACTAGAGTTATATTTAACAAAAATGTAAAAATGTTTGTCGTGCAAATACTTAATTATTTAATGTTAAATATTATTTTGTACGAGATATTCAAATTATAAATTTATCCCCATTTCTCGAGAGCTTATATTTTTATTAAGATCGATTTGTGATTTAATTAAAATACCCATAAATAAAATAGGAGCGAATTTAGGATATCAAATTACGTGGAAATAGTAAAATCCTTGCCGAATGTTGACGTTTATCGAACAAGTGGCTGAGCAGGCCATACCATTATCTTCTTTCGTACAGGTTGTTTTATCACTATCTTTGTCAGAGATATATAGTGAAAGAGATTCTTTTCTTTCACGCTTTAATCACATGGCCATTTTCCGTTTCGGTCGCCCCTTTTTGGCCTTTCTCCAATCTCTTCGAAGCCAGAAACCATATGTTGCACGTCGACGCAATGTGGTTTGCATGAAACTGAAAAGAATAGCCAAGAGATGATGGAATTCGGCGAGGTGCAGCCCAGACATTCTCCATTATTCTCTCAGACCATTCTGTCTGGTTCAGCCACATTCTGTCGTTTTCTCAAAAGATAACGCGTAGTAAGGAATCTCCATGCAATTCAGCCATTTCTCGATAACAGAAATTCGTGCCAAAAGAATATGCAAATCTGATTCGTGTAACAAGCTTTCGTTAGTTTTATATCGCAGAATTTGAAAATACCCGTTAATAATTTTTACTGCTTCAGCGTAGAAAAAATATTCAACCATGCCATTGTTAAAATATGTATGTTGGCGTACGAAAAGTGAAAGCGTTTTCCTTTCCCAGAAAATAACAACCGACTCTTCAATCTACGACCAATTATTTTCGATAAACTTATCATATATTAATCCTGTAATTTCTTCTTTTTTTTTTTTTGCGATACGCGTTAAAGCTTACAATTTACATTACGATTACAGACCTTCCGACTTAAATAAAGGGCTTAAATAGAATCTTTTGAGATTGACAAACGGTCAATATATACGACTCAACCGTATCAATTGTTCTATATCTATAGACATTGTCAAATTGTATGTTTGATCGTCGGTAGCATATTCCTCATGCCCGCCGAGAAGATTAACTCGCCCCTATCTATCGATATTGTTTGTCTACCGAGCTCCGTGTTCGGTCGTCGAACCCAGCAAGTGCAGCGTCGATTGCATCGCGATAAAGCGAATTGACTTTTACCGTGGCACGTGAGGGCGATGTAATTATTTTTTACGATCGCGCGAAGTGTCAATTTTCGGAGGGACAAGCCGGGACGAAGTAACACGCGTAACTCCTCCTCCCCTCTCCTTGGGGCACGCTTTGTCGATGCCGCGAGAGAGGCGAAAAATCTACACCGTGCTTAGGGAGAGGGGGGGGGGGATTCCCCCTCGAAATTTCGGAGCACGCTCTCAGCGTACGAGACTCGAGTTACGGGATTCGAGCGGGTACTTTATAGACGCCAGAGTATCGGCAAACGGGGACAATGGTACCGGGGCCCGCCCCGTTCCACTCTGCGGCATTTTCGAGTGAAACCAGATTCGCGTTCACAGGCGGAATCGTGGCTACGGATTCTTTAAGTCTAACGTGCTACGTATCTTCTCGTTTCAAGTGGCTCTGTCGCCAGGACCCCGCCGGGAATCAAGTTCCCGGTACCGATAGGCGTAGCGGAGCCCTGTGACTTCTCGATCGTAGGTGGTCTTACGTGGCGCCGAAAGTTTCGATACAGTCGTACCTGAATTTTACGTCCCAAGGACTATTAACGTCCATCGCAAAGACTTAATGAACGATCGGCGTGACTAATTCGTCTATTTATCTCTTGTGTTGCATCTGCAGTCAACGCAAATCATTAAAAGTTTTGGATGTCCTCGCAACATGCCTGTATTATATTAGTCTATATAATTAATATATATAATTATAATATAATTTATCATTATGTAAATTTCAAACTCGACCGATGTAATCGTAATATGTACTGTATTTAAAAGCGCTCCGATTTTCAATATGAACTGAATTTTAATTCGCGATATATCGGGGCGATCCTTTGATCCTTTTATGCTTGACTGATTCAAGGAAGCAGCGGATCAATCCGTATACAGGGTGACGCGGGATTCGCTTCCTACAATTTCTCAATGTATGCGAATAAATGACAGGGAATTGTTCTCTCTTTGTTCCTCCATTGAAAAGAATTCTCTTTTAGATTATTAGGAATTTTATTATAGTGTGTTATTATTAGGTGTACAACTTTGCTTCCGTCGTTTTTTTTTCCGAAATTCGAGGCTTTATTGTAAAAAACTGGTTATACATTTATGATTCAAAGTATTGTCCACTCTCAATGATCGTGCCAATTCTTTTTGACTTTGACTCGAGTCTTCATTAAGTAATGCCCCCGATTCTGCATCTTCGAAAACCTTCTCTCTTCCACCGCTATGCCGCGCTTCGACGTGAAAATCACCGTTCTTGAAGCGTCGAAACCACTCACGACACGTTCTTTCGCTAATAGCGGCTTCACCATAAGTATTTGAGAGCATTCGATGAGCCTCAGCCGCAGATTTCTTCATATTGAAGCAGAAAATTAAAACCTCCCGCAAATGACGAGAATTTGGCTCGTAAACTGACATTTTCAATCGAGAATAACTTTATGACGCGGACACAAATCGACTAATGTTTCTATGGGGTTATGTTGACAGATGCCCAAGTTTATCGCACGACGTCTATGATCTATTTATTTCGACCAGTACTTACCGCTAAAGCCATCTATAGGAAAACGGCGGAAGCAAAGTTGTACACCTAATAATTATTTTCGTTCATTCGGGTAACACACACACGTTTAAAAGAACACGCGAAGTAGCTTCGAGACCACTTTGTAGGAAGTGTTCCGTGTTTCGAACCTAAATAGTCCCGTTTAATATCCGAATTTAGGACGTACAATCATCCGAGACTCTTCACCGGTCGCTGCTCAAAGGAGCTCGGCGAAGCCTTTTCCGGTCGCCGGCGTCTGTTTGGATGAGGAAAAAGGGGCGGATATAAAATCGGCAAACAATTCGCCTTTGTCTCGTGGCGGATTTGCGCCGCAGGATTATTAATATCCTCGAGGAAAGGAACGGAAGTGGGACGAAGAAGCGCTCCATTGTACCTGCTTGTACGCGTCCTTTTAAATAATCTCGCTTAATCTACGAAGGGATATTAGCGGGTATACAGTTACTGGCAATGCCATGAAACTGCGAGCCGGTCCCGCACTCACCCGGACACTTTAATTAAAGCCCGCTAATGCGAGAAAATTTATTACGACCGCAAACATCGCGATCTATCGAGGTAACATGCTGCTTCGAACCTATATATGTGGAGATATCCATGACTAATTCAAATATTCATCAAGCTAAACTTAAAAAGAAAATATACACAATTTTCTTTATAAAATTATAATAATTAGATATTTAATGACGTACTTAATAATATATGGTTATTTTAAAATTATATAACGAGCAAATATTAAAATTATATTGATCGTGATTGCTTATATATTTTTTTTTATAAAATTTAATTCTTTTATAATTTCTTTAATTAATATAGAAGCGGAGGGGTAAAATAAAAAAAAGATAAGAGAACTGTGTTGTCCAGAAAATTTCTCATCTATTTCGATGACGTTTAATTTAAAATGTACCTAGATTGACGCGCGAAGAAAAGGGGCGTGCTCTCGCAATAGATAATTTTTTTTTTCCCCCGTTATCTTTAAACGTCATAGTTAAATATCCACGATCGACCAAATTCTAATCTTGGTCGCGTATAAAGGTTTACCTGCAAAGAATGGAAACTCCGAGCCGCCGAGCGAGGCATACCCAGCATGCCTTGCACGGGTCACACGCCCGGTTTAGGTCGATCCACATTGCCATGGCACCGCGTACGCAGCTTGCAAAGAAGCGTACGAAGCGACGAAATCTCTATCGAAATTAATCGTGATAACGCACGGGTGAACGCTTATCATGTGTGGAAAGAGCAACCACTGTACAAACGCGTGTGCGCGTACATTAACACGTACGGATATATATATGGAATGGACGGGACGCGCGAAATCGTTGACACGACAATCGGGCGCTGTACATGAGAACTGGTGTGACTGGAATGCTGTTCTTATCGGCGTCGGGTACTTGATATCGAAAGCTTATCTTGGTCGCCCCGTGTCGTATATGTGTGTGACGTGCGAGCAGATATGATTCGCACGGATGTACACGCGTTAACGAATGTGTAATAATTAATTCGCGATGGGCGGGAGGGACGAATTGCGGAGTAGCACTTTGGCCGATTGTTTCATGCATAAATCCCACCGTATAAAGGAGCGTGCAAAATCATTTCTTTTTTTTTTTCAATAAAAAAAATGAAAATTCAGTCCTTTCTCCCCCATATGTTTGTCTTTAATAATATATTAAATAACAAATATTCATATTAATAATAAATTAAATATGATTTTAATTAAAAATTTCTAGAAATTTTGCACAAGATCCCTTTAAAAATTCGATCGTTTTAAGATCGCTCGTATTTAATTCTAAAATGTAAAAAGTTATTAAATATACTTTAATTATTAATTCTAACGAAGAAAAATTATATATTACTCTTCTACGAAAAATTGATATATGAAACATTTTTCTGCTATTATTTATTCGCCGAATTCAACCCAGTAGCATCTTTTTTCTCGCCACACTTTACACTATCATACTCACGATAACGCCATCTCAGATATATCGTCGTATTATCTATTCATATCAAATGTTGATTCTGTATGAAACGCAGACACGCGTGTGCTCGCACCTGAAACTTCGAGCTTTGAATACACGTACATCGAGGGACACGCCTGGGGATCGACATGTGTTCCATTACACGCGATAGGCAACCCCTTCGATGAGTCACTTGCGGCAAATAAATAAGAGAGACAATTTCTCAAAGTGCATTCGTACACAAAGCGGCGACACGTTTTTTGTCTCAATATATATATATATATATCAATTTTCTTTCGTCGTGACGTATTCGCGAGTCGACGACGTCACATCGCACGACGTGACGTTAGATCTTCCGCGGTACGGAAATTAAATTTGTGACGCACGCGGTTGTTGATAGACACCGGCCGGATTATTCACGCACGATCGTGCGTGACGGTTCGCAAGTCGGATGACTAATATACCATAGAGAAGGTACGAAATTTTCAATCGCCCGAATCGTCGAATATATACAATGCATTATAACGTAAAACGATTGTAGCACCGCGGAGAGAAATCCGCGATCTCGCGCACGAATTCTCCGTGCGCTCGTAATAGAATCAACTAACTATATCCAATCCTTGACCTAAAAATTCATTGATCTACTAGCGGATTCCAGCGGAGTTTTCCTCGTGTCCTACAAAGCGCGATTACGCGCGAGTGACGAGGCGACGCGCAATTATACGCGGTGTCCGAGAAACGGCGGTGTAATTTAAAGTGAAGAATCCCCGGTGAATACTCGAGTCAAGTCTTTTCGAAAGATAAATTACCATCGCTCTTTTATCAAGTGGGTGAGATATCCTTTTGTTCGTCTCCGCCACTCGTCGTATTTACTCTTTTAAATACTGAGAGTCTAATGAGAGCAAACTTTGGAGCAACATTTGCCTGCGTTCGCGAAAGAACTTTTTATATTGTTACGTCTCTCAAGAATCTGTCTTTTTTTATATATTTATATTTTACATATTTTTTATATATATTTTATATTTATTACATGTAATATATTTTTATTCGCGAAGATTGCAGTAATAAAAAAATTTTCGCCTAAAAATTGGTTTACTTAGGGTTCGTTCGAGCAACGATACAAATTTTGTATTAATACCTTTTACCGATATCGTGGGCCAGAATTTTTCAGATATAATCGAAACGCGCATTTTACTGCACTTCTCGCGTCGATGACGAGTCTTCCGGTGCGTCAGGTGTGCGTCCCTGAGCCGCGGTCGAACGACAGGAAACACAGGTGTGCACGTCGGTGGGCCCACCCTACCCTATCTAAGTGCGGAGGGAGGGAAGAGTCGGGTCCCAAACCTACCTAAGGTAGGTTTACGACGATTACGGCGATGCGTATCGGGCCGCGTGTAGCATGGAATTCTTGAGAAAGTTTAGGCGAGGGGACGTCTCTCTCGACAATGGCATCGGATACGAGTAAATAGTCGCAGGTAATCCCGCAAAGCCTCCCGGCTTTTCCCCCGACACTCATGATTGTGAAGGTCGCAAGAAAAACGCAGGCCAAGCATCTAAATTCCACGAGCTAGCCACGACTGGCCTTCGAGATCACAAGGCGAGAAACTGCGCGAGAACTTAGTCAGAAACACCGCTGTAGCGTCGAATAAATAAAAAAATATTATTCTTCCCACGTAATTATAAGTATGTTTCTAATCGAACAGTTTTCATCGAAAGGACTGTCCTTTTAAAAGAAGGGAGAATAAAGTTAAATTTAATCTTAGTTTTTGCGGGAAAAAAAAACAAACAACTAACAATGTTTATTATATTGGATGATTGCATAAGTTCGTGCCCGATTTTCATAGATGTCATTAAGTTACTGCATGGCGGAGTTCTATTGTTTTCGTGTGGTAATTGTTGCTTACATCGAATAGGTGACGTTGTCTTATGTCAATTTAGCGTCAGACATTGTTCAGATAAGTCCATTTGTGCATAAGAGAAATCATTAAAAATGGAGAACGAAAGGTGCATTTGCGGCATGTAACGCTATATGAATTTCGGAAAGGCGTGAGTGTTGGGATTGCACAAAAAAATATTCAAAGCGTTTATTTGGACCGCGCTCCTGCTCTCCGAACAGTCAAAAAGTGGTTTGGCAGATTTCGAAATGGTGATTTCAACATGAAGGATCAACCCCGCTCTGGACGGCCTTCTGGCATTGATGATGACATTGTGCATGCCTTAGTGGAAAGAAACCCAAGGATTACAACTGAGGATATTGCTGAGAGGCTGAACATCGATAATTCAACCGCTTGTCGTCATTTAAAAAAGCTTGGATACATTTCCAAGCTTGACACGTGGGTGCCGCGTCTCCTGACTGAAAGGAATAAGCTGCAGGAAAACTGCAGGAGTCGCAATGGGAAATTCTGCAGCACCCGCCATATTCTCCAGATATTGCACCTTCAGATTTTTATCTGTTCCGGTCTTTGCAGAATAGTTTAAATGGCAAGAATCTCAATTCCGAGGAAGCTGTCGAAAACCACCTTACAAACTTTTTTCGAGAAAAACCAAGTTCTTTCTTCAAAAATGGAATCGACAAGCTTATAGATCGTTGAAAAACCATTGTAGAAAAGAATGGAGACTATATAATTGATTAATAAAAGTGTTATCTCTAAAATATAATCTATTGAAGTTTATATTTAAATCGGGCACGAACTTATGCAATCACCCAATACAATAGACATTTCATGTTTTAGTGTTATATATATTCCTCACTGTTTTATTTACTTTTACAAGAGTAAAACAGCTAGAAAGTTTCTAATGAAACTGTATCTCTGCTCGTAAGCTGAGGAAAACGTGATAAACATATGCGTTAAATTAAATAAATAAATAAACTTCTCGAGGTCTCGATATATGCTTGTATTACATACAAAAGTTCGTTGTATCGAATGAGCGTAAAATTTTCATTACAATAGACTCGAAATCTTATTATGGTAATACCATGTTGCATTCCTACTCATTAACTTTATTATTATAATTTTATATCACGCTCGTTAATAATAATATTTTCGTTTATGGAAAGTGCATTAATCATCTCTTGGATTATCATATTGTATATTTGTTGTAAATTATAATTACTATTGTGCGCGAAATATCTAAGAGAAAACCTATTTATAGAATAAATCTTTATAAAATGGCGTGGAAGAGAAACCCGCGGCGAAATTAATATTTGGAAAAGTATTATGTGTCATTATAATCATGCACAAAAAGAATGGAAAATTGTATCGACTGTCAGATTGCCAGCTCTTGGCCGATTTTCCGCAATAAAAGATCACTGCACTTTTATCAATATGTTTCGAGAAGTGCATCGGGTTCGAATTAATTCTATCAACTTTATTAACTCTGTAAGCTCCGGGCAAAACGCGAAATTCGAAAGCGCGAATTATCTGGATTTCGCGCGCGATCGCGAAGAGCTGGTTGCTGATTTCCGCATATAATAGGGAGCAAATTTAACATTCCGCCACTTGCCGTGGACAGCGGACGACGTGGGTAAATTAATGAAATAGCGGAAGCAATAGCCGGAACTAAGTGGAACACGGAATTCATTACGGGAATGCGTTTGAGCAATTACACATCGATGTACCGTACGCGAAGCTGTTGATTGGATTTGAGTTTATGCCAAGGAACGCGACATAGACGTTGTAACGAACATTCAATTAAGTCTGTAGTCCCAACAGTGAGATTAGTGGCTCTCCGGGATTATAATAAGGGCAATAAGGGGCGACTTTGTCCCTACGATCTTCTTTGTGTCATCCAAATGAAACCGAGACCGATTTTCAACAGCTAATTTTAAGACAGATTTATCATTTACAAATATTATTCTGTCACTAAAATTCATTTTTCCTTCAATTGTATAAATCTTGACATTTGATCCATGTAATTATTTTGTAAACATATCTTGCTATAAATAAATTTAACTGCGTTCAAACTTTGTTCCTTTCCCTTTCTCTTCACTTGACATAGAATCATCTCTCTTATTTACAATATATTTAAGTGTAAATTTTAATTGAGATAAAAAAAAAGGCCCGGCGCATTATCTCTCGTGGTTTAATTAACAAACATTTAAAAGCTTGATATAAATTTAATACGTCGTCACATGATAGATATAATCTTGAGTATCACGCGGAAAATCAATTACGATCCACCGGAGCGAGGAATAAAAAAAATGAACGAAAGGGTCATCGTTCGATATGACATTACATTATAACATGCGTTACCGCAATCGTACAGGCGATGATTGTGTATATACATGACGCCGGGCGATCATCATCATTCGTTGCGGCGGTAGAGGAAACGCATCGAAGCGAAATGCTCCATTTCCCAGATATCTCGTTGTTATACGCGGCGGGATCGGTATATGTAAGCTATATATGCGATATTTAAGTACCGTTTTCCGCGATGCTCAATTAATCGGCTTGATTAACGATCGTGCCTGTCAACGGCCACAGACCATTATTCGCGACTCGCGGTGGCTTTTAATATTTAATAATTTAATACCACAGCGGCCTTTACTCCACGTCAACGTACTCGACGAGAATCGCTGAACTTTGGACCGGAAGCAGGCCAAGTTTTAAGTCACAATAAAGCTCGATACCACGTGAGGTATATATGTCGAAATCGCAAAGCGGATGTTTTCATCAGCGAATGTTGAATATTTCGTTACGTTAACTTTATACACGATGCACTTGCATTGTTACATCATCGTAGAGAAACGATACATCTTTCCGAGGAATTCAATTTTCTTCAAAACAATTCCATTCCCGAGAAAGTACGCTCGTTTAAAGTTTCCCGGTCGTATTTTCGATTAATCCGACAAACAGTTCTCGTATACTCCCTCGCGAGATTCGAGTGAAACTAGTTCGTCCGTTGAATCGCGGTAAACACAATCGGATACAATAGATAGTAGCTCCGTATTTCTGCTATGGATCGCGCCAACGGAATCCAACTTCCTCGTCAAGTGAAATTCCTCGATCGCCGATCGAAAATAATACCGCCGATCCGAGGACGCGCCCTCGTGGTTTGCCGTCATTGTCCGGCTCGCTATTTCCTTGCTATTTCCAGAATCATCGCTGCTGTTTTTCTTCGGAGCGGAGAGTAATAAAAGGTAAATAGGTCGCTAGATAAGTTACGAATACGATTCGTATCCGACGGGATCTTATCGCGATGTAGGATGTAGGGTCGACACGTTCCTTCACGATCTATATTCTAAGCGGGATATTTTGAATGCGATCATCCAGCGGGACGATTCCCCGCTTTTAATTACGAGCGTTGGAATCATCATGGATATTACTCTTAAAGCGAAATTAATTTTCTGGCGTCAATATAAACTCTACGTGCAACGATACCGCCTTATACAATTTTTTTGAAGCGAAACGCGCAATTTCTTTTCCCGCTCTCATCGCGATGTAGCTTTAGCATTTACTTCCCGACGAGAGAACTAAAGAGCGTATAACACTATTTTCATCCTCGTTTTACTAGGTTCCGCGAAGTACATCGAAGTACATAGCTGGGCGCGAATATCTTCTCCTTTTAATTCCTTTTAATAATATGTATATATATATATATAAAAGACAGTAAAATGATAAATAGTATCCACCAACGTTTACAATAGCAATGACAATGGTAGTCCACGTGCATTCGTTTACATTCGGGATGTCGATGATGTTGCAACAGACGATAGTTTACAGAATTGTTTACAATCGTTCGGCATGAAAAAAAAAATGTATATAATTTAGATAAAGCCGTACCGCGAATCAAAAAGTCACTCTGTATCATGTATTGTAAATAATATTACAAGAGAGAATCAGACATTTTTAATAAATAGTATTAAAATATAATTTTATGAAATAAAATATTTTAATAATAATAAAATAAAAGATTTAAATTATATAAACAATAATAAAAATAAAAGAATAAAATTTTGTGACTTTTTCATTTATAATGTCGGCAAAAAAGGCGTCACGTGTAAACAAATCTAAATTCGAGATAGGAACTAAGAGAGCGCAAAAAAATCTTTTTTGGGAGAATAAATGTGCGCATTTAGATTCTTATTTAATCTAATGGAATACTTGGAAAAAAAAAAAACATCTTTTGATGGATCGATAATTTTTAATTTTAAATGATAACGATGTACATTTCCCCCCCCCCCCCAAAAAAAAACAGCGTCTTTATTTCCGCTCTTTTTTTTCCAACTACCTTCTTCGTTCGTCCACACATTTCTTATCCCTTATATTAATTGCATAACCACGATGCAATCGCCATGCGCGTCGTATGGATAACGTAATATGACATAAGAAATGTAATATGACGCGACAGCGTCACTTAATTTATCTGCGTATACCGATGAAATCTACGAGTGCACAGCGTCTTGGATGCTGCGCGAGCGTTGAATGACATTCGCCGAAAGCTTTCTGCTCACAAAAGTGTGTTTCGTATCGTTAAACACTCGAGGGGCTCTTCCTTTCCACACTTTCCATCAGCGGGCAATTAGATCCGCGCACCTCTTTTGTTCAGTGATCCTGGGAAATTGAGGAAGGACAACTTCCGTGCGACAATATTATTCGATCGTCGGCGCGTGATTTTTTTCGCGTATTAACGAGCGGCTGTATAAACTCCCGCTCGAAAATCGTGCAAGAGATATCAAACTTCTCGTATATACATCCATTACATTCTCGCGGGAATCGTTTTCGAATGACAGAAGATAAAGACGGTGAATGAAAAGAAAGACTATAGAAGCAACTTGCCCTCTTCTTTTTTCTTCTCGAGAAATTTAAGCGTGTAATCTAATTTAATTTTGCGTAAATAGCTCGTTAAGGGGACATACCCGTTTGAACCTTCGAAAAATACGGTACATTTTTTAGATTTTTTCAGCGCAACGATTTGATAAAAACTTTCTTTCTTTTTTTTTTTTTGCAATGTTAATACAATATTATTAACTAAATTAAATAAAAATTTCCAACTTAAAAAAATAAATTTTTTTTAAGTTCTGGGAATATTTCTAAAGCTCCTCCAAACTTTGGGTAGCTACATGGTATACATGAAGACATTCGTAGATCATATCCGAAATAAAAAATACAAACTTTTTTTTATTATACATATTAATAGCTATCT
This sequence comes from Polyergus mexicanus, assembly GCF_030449975.1. Classification (NCBI taxonomy): domain Eukaryota; kingdom Metazoa; phylum Arthropoda; class Insecta; order Hymenoptera; family Formicidae; genus Polyergus; species Polyergus mexicanus. The sequence goes on along the minus strand of NW_027223333.1, from coordinate 1,950,852 downwards.
GCCATTCAAGCGTTTTTAAAAATTTTTTTAAATAGAAAAATGGCAGTCTATAAAAAGTTTCGTAAAAAAAAAAAAAAAAAAAAAAATTGTAAAAAGAATTAAAAATTTGTATCAAGTTGCTCTGCGAAAAAATCTAGAAAATGTATTCATTTTTCGAAGTTTCAAACTGATATGTCCCCTTAACTACAGATATTAAGATTAACTTAGAGTTTCCGTATAGCATTGCAAAAATTGTTTAGTCTTTTATCATACATTTTTATAATGCACGTGTTACAGGAGCTGTATATATTCGCGTTATGTGTTTAAATTGTTTATCACTTTTGTGTAAATATGAAATAATAGTGTATTATTTCTCTCTGTCACTGGGTCTATGTCGATAGTAGGTCAGGGAGAAAATTGTAATTGAAGAAAGATTATAGATTGCAGTGTCATACATGCATCGTGTGTCTTACGCTACTTTATTATGCATTTCGCTGTATAGCTCTCCTTTAACGATATTTAAAGAAACCCATACCTTTCTCCAAGTTATCCGTACAACATAACCGACCTAAATCGCCATAAATTGCGCAGACGATCTCTCTTCCAGAAGAACGATAAAAACTCGAGCGGAGTTATTGCCTTGGCGGAAACGCAAAAAAAAAAAAAAAAAAAAAAAAAAAAAATTAGAGCATAGATGCATAAAAATGTGCGTGCCCGTCTATATATAAGTACGTCGCAATGTGCAAAAGACCGTGAATAATGCACGCAATTGGCGTTTTTTTATGAAGAAAATATTTTCCTTGAAAATAATCCTCAAAAAATGAGATAAACTTTCTCATCGTAAAAAAATAATATATCTTTCATAAAGACAAATTAATACATATAATTTCTCGATAAATTTTAATCTAAAAATATATTACGCAAGCTCTAGTTTCTACTATGTAAATTTCACTTCATTTTAAACATTTTAATTAACGTAAAGACCAACATTGTTCAATGTAATTAGATTTATAAAAGGGTCGATTATTATAAATTTTCAATTAAATTCAAATTAAATTGGGAGGTATTGTGAGTCACATTTACATTTTCGAGAAATTCAATTCAATTTGTAATTTAAAAGCTTGATATGTTAATGCTATATATACATCCTAGTAGATATAACAAAAACACACCCTGTATAGAGTTGAGAGAAATCAGTCATATGTATATCCTTCTTCGTGTAGAATCCGTTTAGAGAACTCCCGAGATTAGTCCTCGAGAATTAATATGAACTTGGCGAGAGAAGCTCGGCGTAAAAGACCACGAATGATGCGCATAATGCGTTTGACGCGACAATGGACAGCAGGCGTGTCACGTCTCTCGGTATATATATATAGTATACGATGTCACACCGATCCTCGTCATCCCTATTGCCATCACCACCTATATAACCATCCTTCCCTCTGTCCCTCGTCGATCCTCTCTCTCTCTCTCTCTCTCTCTCTCTCTCGTTCTGTGTCACCTTTTCACTTTCTCACTCCTATCTGTTCATCCACGCATCCTCTTTCCGCTTCTGCGCGTGTGTTTTCGTTTTTTTTTTTTATCACTTTGAAAGCGGAATATATGCTATTGCGTAGTCGCGGAGCAGGAAACGCCATGGGAGAGTGAGCAATCGGTATTCCGCGATTGTGTGTCGCACACGAGTGAACCGATACCACAGAGAGAGAGAGAGAGAGAGAGAGTGTATGTGTACGTGCGCTGTGTATGCATAACGAGAGAGAGAGAGACGACGGGACCGCAGCAACGGCTTCAATCAAGGGAATGCACTTGAAATTCGCTCGCCTCCAGCCCTATGTCGTCGCGCGAATCTCTCGCACGTACGCGCACAAATTGTTATCCGTTTTTTTTGTTTTTGTTTTTTGTTTTTTTGCAATCCGGAAAAACGCTCGCAAACGCGCCGTTTACACGGATTCTCGCACGCCAATTCTCGTCTAAATTATCATTTGTTACTTTTTCAGCTAAACATTTTTTTTTTTTTTTTTTTTTTGTCAACCCGAATTGTTCTTTATAGATTTATGGCTGGATTATTTTTCTGGAGAAAATTATTGTGCAAAAATTGACAAGTGATATTTTCAAATTAATTCGAGATTATATTTACATGGAAACCTATATTAGGGATTATTAAAGATTTTTAATGAAATTTTTCCAAAATTGAGATATAAATAAGTATAATTCAATGTAACGCGGGGATGTATCGACGAAATCGATTACCTTATAGGAGATCGCTATATATTCGTTCTTTTAAGGCAATCGTTGTTGTTCGAGCTGTCCGATGCAAATGTCGCTACGACGTGAAGAAATGTCACCGTTTCGACCGGACGCGCGTAAGCGTAAACGCAGTTGCCTGGTACATACATACATACATACATACATATACATATATATATATATATATATATATATATCGAACGATATCAATTACGAAGGAGAGCGAATCGATATCGGTGACTTGGATAACAAACGTGAGGTTACGAAATTAAACGCGTGATAAAAGGAAACATTGCACCGAAAAGTTATCTCGTTAGTCGCTTAGTAAATTTGATGTATTTTTCGAAGGCTGCTCTTTTAAAGTAAAAAAAAAAAAAGAAGGTAATAGATTGAACCAATTTAAAATCAGTTTATCCTTTAGCAAAGTTTAATTGAGCATTCTCTCTCCTTTTCTACGCGTCCTTCTCATTTCGCGTTATTTAATTTAATTTTTATTATCAAGCCTTAATAGAGCAATGTAAAAGTTGCTCAATATTAAACACGCGACCGATAAGATCTCGTTCATAGGAAATATCCTAGCGTTTTAAAGGGAATAGCATCATAAAAAGATTTCGGACGTGATAAAAAAAAGAAATTCGAAAGCTTCGGGAAGCTGTGATGTAATAATAAAAACGGAAAAAAAAAAGCGCGGCTTGTGCAAATGCAATTCTGCAAGCGTACCCCAAAAACTGCGTTAGTTACAATAATCACGCGGGACTTTTAGGACGCGTCGCGCATGAGATGCGTCTCCCTTGAAAACTGGAACGATTTCCGGATGCGGTGCTTCCGCTCGTGCAAAATTATTACCGAAAATCCGAAGAAACGAGCGATATAGATCTTAAGAGGGCCTGTCCCATGGATAAATAATGCTTTCTCCCTTTCTCTGTCGAAGGGAAAAGGAGAAAGGAGAAAAAGGGGAGACTTGCTGACGACATCTTTCGCATTTCATTTTTGGTCATCCCCGCATTCATTTTCGAGCTATTCACTCTGCAGCCTCCCTCGTCGAAAAACTCTCCGTGTCAATAGAGCGCATTCATTCGCACCTGAACGATCCGCTCCGCGGATCTCATGAATAAGTTACCTATGATCTGTTCGGACCAGGTCCGGAGACGCCGACGCGTTCTCTCTCGTTATGACACCATTAAACTTTCCTCGCGTCGTTAATAATCCGCGCATTAATTATTGTCCGTATCTCGTCGCTCGCTGCGCTTCGTTTGACGGCGAAGTTTTAAACGTGTCCTCCGAGGACGAGCGACGATTTCTGTTTATCGAGTTAGAGAATTAAGAACGAGACACAAAATGAGACAGCGCTGGGCGATACAACAGCACATTATTTCGCAAAGGATTTCGAGAGAGCCCGCATCTAAGAGAGGAGCAAGGAGAAAAAAAAAAAAAAAAGACAGCGCGCAAACGAGCTCTTATCGTCGTAACTCAAGCAATGTGTGAAAACATCGAGTTTTAAATAATACACTCTTCGTATACACAAGAAGGATACATTAAATGTGAAATTATAATGCGAAAAAATTATGTGATAAAATAGAAAATAAAATCTTTTTCATTCAACGCGCAGCAAAATTGAAGAAAATCCTATATACGGGTACGAGTACCACAAGAGTACCCAGCTACACTCGTGTGCCGAGTCGTCGCACTTCAAGTCCCCTCTCTCTCTCTCTCTCTCTCTCTCTCTCTCTCTCTCTCTCTCTCTCTCTCTCTCTCTCTTTCCTCCGCACACAAGTCCTTATATATGCCATGCATCCCTCTCGTGTCATGTTAGAAACGCGCAGAGGAGAGGACGGCAGGCAGGAGGAGAGACAGCGAAAAGAGGGAAGGAGGAAGAAGGCGAAATTCAGCGAAAGAAGAAAAGAAGAGAGAGAGAGAGAGAGAGAGAGAAAGAGTGGGATCAGGCCTCTGTCGAGGCACTGCATACCGAGGAAAACGCATTGTTTAGGCTGCACTCACACCGTCTCAGGATGGGTGTGTCGCGAGCGTGAAATACCGACGAAGTGACTTGACTCTCTTTCTCTTTCTCTCGGAGTCGAGCGGGGCTTCGACCTGGCGTCTTCGACCTGGTGCTCGAGTCACGTCGCAGATATCACCGTAATTTAATCGGCTCCATCGACGATTCCAAGATGCACTATCCCCGAATCGGATGTCACTCGTGAGTCTGCAGACGTGGTTTCTTCCACACTTCTCGCAGTGCATCTCAGAAGACCACATATAATTGCCCGCATCTCTTCGTCGAACGCATTTAAACGCATCGGTGCGATTTTTTTTTAATTTTTTTTTAAAGAGTATTATAGCTTATCAAACATAATAATTTTATCGAATAACAAATTTTTCTTTTTGTAGGAAAAAATAATTAAAATTGTTATTAAAATTGAAATGAAAAATTTTGAAGAATCTTTTGCGATTATAATAAAGTTATCTTTTTTAAAAAGATCATTAATGAATAAAAATTCCAATGTATGTAATATCATTAAAGCTGATAGATAATAAATTGTAGAGGCAATTTCATATAATGACTTAATAATGGAGCTATCGTGTCAACATGAGACAAGAAGAGAGAATACATTATAAATGGAGCACGCAGTTGCCAAGATATTATATTAAAATAAAATGATTTGAGAGAGAGAGAGAGAGAGAGAGAGAGAGAGAGAGAGAAAGAAAGAGACACATACTTGTAAAATTACTTCAGAGCTATATCTTGGTATCTCTTGCTAACCTGAGAGATCTTTTTCGGTTTCATAAAAGATCACGCTAAGTATGTTCATGGCGACATCCAGCGGGCATCGGCTGAATGTATGCTTTTCTATCAGGGTAAAGCAGAACACGCGGGATTATAAATTCGAGTAATCCAAATAATTGTCTCTCATTAAACACTCACCGCACTTGAAGCACAAGTTTGCGCTCTTGCGGAGCAGATAAAATATTATAATCATGAAAACTCACAATTAAAATTCAAATATTCAAACTAGTTGTAGTGAAAATGCCAATTTCGCCAACACCGAATGAATAAACGAATAAATAAACTAGTTAACGAGCGATTTTCCCGAAAGAGCAGCCAATAAAAAAACAAAAAAACTTTTATATCGAGTCATAAAGATAAACCGCGAAATGTTCATCGGGTTTAGTAGATAAACGTTGATCGCACGAGAGAATTCAATGGACCTACAACATAAAGGACGGGCGCAACAATGACGAGAAGCGCCGATCGAGCGATTTGAAGAGGAGCATAAGAGCCTCGGCTCTCTTAAAACTCGCGCACTTACAATCCAACGTACTTACCTGCAAATTGGTTCGTCTCGCTCGTCCGGTGGATTCAGGAAATTACCGTCGTTCACCGCCGAAGACGTCGATCCTCGCGGTGACCTCGGGCCGCCCTCCGGTTCGCCAATCAGCACTTCTGTCCGACCATTTTGGAAAGGACTGCTCGCGCGACGTTCGCCGATTCTTCCTCCCTGCACCGGTTGCTGTCGAACAAATAAACAGTTTTACAATTTTTTTTTTAGAGTGACACCCAAGATATTAATTGGAGCTTGTCGCGTATCATTATTTTTTCGAATCATCAATTTGGAATTTTTTGAGCAGATTTCTACATAACGACATTATTCGATTAGATGTCTTGTTTGTGTGCATGTGTGTAACAAATATTTTTATAATGACAATGCGTACAAATCTCGATACTGATTATTAATGTATTAAAATATACACAATATCGCTTAATGATGTACTAAGATTTAATTTTATTTTAAAAATAAAGATAAAATTCAAGTATAAGAAAATACTTGGAAAAATTATATCGCGATTGTAGCTCGAACGTTAATACAAAGAAATATATATAACATGTGAATGTTGCGAGAAGACTCCTATTAACGTGTCTAACTCCTATTAATGTGTCCGTTGGCAATTAAGCACGATAAACTACCGATTATTCCGGGAAACTGTGTGTTTAATAATTACTTAAGAAATCCACAACGGATGTTGCTTATATAAGCGACGCGCGATCGTTGCCAACCGATGTAATGTAATGTTGAAAAAAATGTGTCTGTGAAATCTACAGTTATAATATAACTTATATATACAGAGCACATATGCGCAGCTTATATTATATAAAATAAAAATGTACAATCTATTTATATATTCGTATATGTAATAAATCGTATAATATGCTTCTGATTATTTATATTAGAAAATCTAACATAACAAATTTATTTAATAATTTAATGTTACAATAGCAAAATGTTTCGTAGTCCTTAAATTGTTATCTTTAACACTCTTCCTTCTACACATATACGAGTTCAAGTAAAAAAAAAAAAAAAAAAATAAAATCTCGAAAAATTAATTTTTCCGAATATAAAATTTCATTGGTATTTACTTGAAGATTGCACGAGAGAGGATATGTACTAACCAAGAGATTCGCCTCTTCGTAACTATGTTGCTTTTCCAAAACGTCCTTCCGCTCCTGTGAGACGTGTTCCACTCGAATGTCTGCCTCTTTCGCTAATCCTTTAGGAATCGTACCGTTGCTAAGTTTCGCGGAGAAAGCATTCGTACCCAATTCCCTGGAAAACAATTAAGACAAGACTAAATTAATTTAAATCCTCTAATATATATATAAGAAATATAGTGATAGCTATGAAATAAAATATCTTTCGCTTTTCCCCCTCGTTGTACAAGATAAAAACGGGTGAATACGCGGCAGTATTGTGAAAAGATATCAATCACGACAATCGCAATTTGTCATATCCGGCCTACGACGATACCTTCTGTAGGTACCGTGCATATTTTCCCTGATTTTACAACATTGGTGGTTTATTATGCTTTGACAGAAACATCCCAGGGGATTATTAAGCCTTCAGAAATTAATTACAAGTATAGCGGGTTTTTTTTTTTTTTTCGGAAATCCAAGGACTATATCGTATGTTCAATACAAATTATTTTTTGAATCATTAACCGTAGTACATTTGGACCCCGATTTGTTTATTAATTCTAAGTTTAACAATAAAAATTTTACAAAAAATCGCAAAGTTTATATCCTCGATAATTTACATTATTAAAGGGATATATCCGTTTGAAACCTCGAAAAATCAGTACATTTTCTAGATTTTTTTGCAAAGCAACAGTTTGATAAAAATTTTTAAATTTTTTTACTATATTAATACAATATTATTAACTATTTAAATAAAAATTTCCAACATAAAAAAAAAATTTTTTTTAAAGTTCTGGAAATATCTCTAAAGCTCCTCCAAACTTTAGGTAGCTACACGGTGTGCATGAAGACATTCGTAGATCATATCCGAAATAAAAGATACAAGCATTTTTTATTGTACATATTAATAGCCATTTGCTATCCAAACGTTTTTTAAAATTTTTTAGAATAGAAAAATGGCAGCGTATTGAAAAGGTTTTTAAGTCCATCTTTTTTTGTTTACAAAAAAAAAAATGGAGAATCGGATTAAAAAAAAAAAGGGTTTCGTTAGCAGATGCGGAATCCTATTAGGAACTCGCATGCAAAATTTGAAGTCAATTCGTTGAACATAGACCGAGTTTTCGCCGTCTATGAAAACATAAATCTGCAAATATTCGCATAATTTAAAAAAGAAAAAAAAAAATTTTTCTAAGCTGAAAATTTTCATTTAAGTACTCAATAATATTGTATTAATATTGTAAAATAAGAAAAAGTTTTTATCAAATCGTTGCGCTGCAAAAAAATCTAGAGGAGTGTACTCATTTTTCAAACTCATTTTTTTTTATGCCTCTTGAAAGTTGAAAATAATAAGCTTATTCTTATAAAAAGTTTAATAATAATAATAATACAAACAGAAACTTACTTATCTGGCAAAGTAACCGTAATTTGGCCATTCGTCACGTCTTTCGCAGCGGAATCCTCGCTCGTGGATGCAACCGCGTCGTTTATCTGAAACATTCGCCAGACATACGGACATTAGTTGGATTTTATTCTAGAGAATAATTCTATCACAGCGAAGCATTTGTTCCGATAATACTAGATCCACAATATAGCGTACTTCATAGAAATTTTCCGCGACAAAGCTACATCCGCGGTGAATAATAAATCCCATCGTGATTGCGTTTTGTTTTTTATGTCGCTGCACAATGATTAAAAATGTAATCAAATGTAGAATTATATATCGCAATTACGGTGACGGTAATACGGCGTAGTATTCAATTTAGCTTTATGAAAAGTGGCAGAAGCCGGATATCAAGATTTCACTTCGTTTTCGTGTCGCGGGTGCTTCCGCATTTCCGGGAAAAAAAAAAAAAAAAAACTGCAATCTCCGCATTTATTTCCATCTTCGACGCGTAACGTATCTATAATTCGCGACATACTCTTCATGTCAATATTAAAGAATTAATATTAATTTTAATAAAAATTGCTATTCGCCATAAACGCAATCGTAAAAAGAAATAATCGTCTCAACGTATCTATTATATAAAATGTTATTATATAAAACCCAGAACCAGTCGGAGTAATGTTTATGCGATAAACGAATGGCGTGGATTACCTGGCCAATGTCACGATTATATCGTCATGAAAAATGAATACTAACAGCTCTTTTCTCGTAACATTTTTCCCTCACACGTTTACGTATATCAAAGTACGAAATGTGTGTGTATTTTAATGTTCCTGAAAAATATTTCTAAAAAGAAAATAATTGAAAATATGTGAGAAAAGAAAAAAGATTTTTCTTCTTGCCATATTTTCTCTCAATTGAATACTAAATATTATTATTGACCGCATCTTATGTTATCGTACTACTGAAATTTTAGTTCACCCGCTTATGTAAGTCGCCGAAAATTTAAAGGTACGATTGTAATTTTGTAAAAAAAAAAAACCCTAATATACACAATTGATATAGATCCATGTGCAGAAATGTCTGATTAAAACTCGTTTTCCATTAAAAACTCATCAGCCTGAATGTCTTAAGTCTTTTACACCGCATCCTAATCCCATCCTAATATCACAAGGTCGAAAAAAAAAATTGATACCGGTGGAATGGCCGGACAATTTCCCGAATGATATCGCCATCACGTCAACGAATTAATCCGAGAGATCCCGTTATATCTTGCGCGCCTTTCATTTAACTGAATTATCGTGCTAATATGAAAAAAAAAAGACCATAATATGCCGTGCTGTTGATAGCAATAAGCGCTGGCAACGATATGAATTGTAACATTGAGAAAACTCGTTAACGACCGTCATGTTACGACATCCTTCGTACGGTTTCTTCATTTGCGCGACAACTCGCGCCTGCTTATACGACATTTTAAACCCGCATGTTGTATCGCAATCACGCGCAAAACAATCCCGCATACTACCCTAAAATAGATATCGATCGGAACGTAATTAATTAATAAGGAACAATGCGCGGAATGTTTTTCGAACTTTTATCGGTAACAACCTATCTCCTTTCTCCTTCTCCGCAAAAATAAAAAAGCAATTAATTTTATCTAATATTTGTAGATACGCGAGCTTATATTTACCAAAATGCGCGAATATAAATATTAAGGTGGAGAATATTATTTTCCACATGTATAAAGCACATTTTTCATCTAAATAATATCGGCTTATGTCCTTGCTAAAAATTACGGTGCTTTTAAATAAAGTGTGACGGTAATATTAGTGATCTCAGCGTCAGGTATCGATACACGTCGAGCAGCTGCTCTTGGCGAGCATCCGGAAACAAGCGCCTAAGTATATTATTTTCTTCTCTTTTTTTCTTTACGAAACGCGGTCTCATCGGCGACCTCGTAAAACTCATTATTGCGTAATCGTAAACTGCTATTCGAGCCCGGGGAATTCGGACGCGACAAGGCGCGCGAGCGATGCAACCAGGGGAGAGAAACGGGCTACATACGTAGCTCCGCACTCTCGCGTAAACAAGGCCGCGCATAATCGCCGTACCCGCCGCCGCTCACTCCGCTCATTTACTTTGCATACCGCATTTCATAAGCATTTCCTCCTCGCCTAACGATTTCGCGCTCGCGGCCGATCGATTCGTTCGCACGCAGCCGCGGCACGACGTCATTTAGCATGCCGGATTGGATTTAGCGACGAGGCGGGAGCCTCGAATAAGAATCGGCCCGGATGACAAAAACGGATTACGCGAGACGCATGCCTATAATAACACGCGCTGCTAAATATTTTTAATCCAAGAAATTTTTAGCAAGGGAGTATTTTGAATATTGGTATTTTATTAAAATTGTTAAAAGTAAGAAATGAAAATGGAAAGTGCCGAACTGTAACGGAAACTATACGTGAGAGATTCTCTCGCTCATTCTTTTAAACGTTAAACACGTTAAAGCTTTATACGGCAAGATATCATAATGAGACAATGATCATCGAGTACGTGTAAAGATAACGATAAAGAGTATGACGAAAAATCACGTTTACTTAAAGTGACGATTAAATTTAAATTTCGATTCTGTCAGAAAAAGTGACTTTCCTTCATTCGACGAGAAGACAGAGAGAGAGAGAGAAAGGCGTACAAGATCGTATCTCGTCGTGAAACTATCGAATCGCTCCAACACGATATTAACAGGCGACTAATTACGTGTCCCACGCTCTCGCGTACCTGCTGATGTAGAATGCCCTGGATATCGCGCGGCTGGATCTTCTTCAGCGCCGTCAGTTTCTGCAGCCTCTCCCGCGCGCTCCTGCAAAACAGAGGAAACGTCCCTTTGTAAAAGCTACGTCGCTGCGTGTTTATCCTTGTGCGAAGGCGAACGAGATACTAGAATGAGGCGAGTGAGTTACGAGAGAGACAATCCTTATCGCTACAAACGACAATGTTTTCTATTCGCTGCTTCTTTTTCAATCTTTCTCTCTCTTTTTTTTTTTTTTTTTCCCCTCTTGGAAACGCAAATGAAACACGCGTTTGCAAATTGCTTTGACTGAAATCTGTCGTTGAAATCTAATTCGCAATAAGACAAGAAAGAGAAAAGAGATTATTCATTTTCTCTCGGAAAATAATAGTCCAAGTAATCAGGAGCAATTTGAAGGGCGCAATTTTTTTTTAAATAAAATATATACACGCAAATATGTACGATTGCAGCTTTTCGCGATTGAGATTAATCATATCTTTGAGCAATTAAATTTATCCAAGGAAAAAAATTTATCAAGATAAGTGAACGTGCAAATTAAAGTATTAGACAAAAGTATTAAAGCATCTGTATGAAAGAAAACGATCAATATTCCGAATAGCGAAGGAATAATTTAAAAAAAAAAAAGCGAGAGAGAAAATAGAGAAAAAAGAAAGAGAGAGAGAGAGAGAAAAATATCTGAAAATACGAACTTTTCCCGATTTCGCTATATCTCATCACGGACTGTCATTATCGACTCGATTGAAATGCATACTTCCGTGGGATTCTCGTGACATTTAGATGACGCATTCTCGCGTTCGATCAAAAACACATATTCGCCCGCCGGACATCACCGCCTTTTATATGACGTTTAATCGATACATACGATTCCGCGCCCCGACAGAAATGCATTTACTAGAAGCGGGGCACATTTATTAGAGATTTCCCGCTCTTCGCATGCGTGTATTCACGCTCGTGTGTATCTATAAGGGCGTGAGTTCCTTATAATCTATTATAACGCATTCTAGATATCAACAAGATCAATCTTTATACCATTATCGTGGCAATCGCTCGTCATCTCACCTTTCGACGGCGATAACCCAGGCGTCTCGTATCCGCCCAGCGTTTGGCCCGTCCAGCTCTTCTGTCAGAAATTCATAAAAGATTAATTAGATTAATTTATCGCGTATTTAATACGCCTGTCGAAGAAGCCATTACCAGGCAGCGGTTAAACAACGGCGGCCGTGTAACGGAGAAAAGCAGAGATAAGTGAAGCGTTTGATATCGTGAGCCTGATGAAATTTCCCTTCGTTTCTCATTTATACCGCGCGAGAAGCCCCACCGTGATTCCATTATTAATTTAATACCTCCCTTCGCGCGAACGGTGGTTCCCCTTTTTTTCTTTTTCTTCTTCTTCCTCCTTGCTCGCGTGCGCGGGGAAAGGATTTTTGTATGCATCGTCGATCGTAATCTAATTATCATTCTACTCGGTAAAATATTGGTAAAAACATTTTTCTACGCGACTTTAACCACCCCCCCCCCTCCCCCAGACGAGCTAAATTCGTTGCGTCGCGCTGCGAAACTTTGATTATACTCTGCGCGTTAAGTCCACGCGCTGTCCTCGTAATTTTTTGTCCATCAGTTATTTATATATCCTCCCTTAGCGGGGAATAACTATGGGGACCTACCGCGTGTATCAACCCACTTTTCTATAAAAAAAAAAAAATAAAATAATAATAATAATAATAATCTGATCGATCGCTAGCTACCGTTCTTAGTGCATGGCGCGTCTTCGTTGGCTTCCTCGGCGTCGTCGTCGATGAATTTTATATCGGACAGATGAAAATGCTTCGCCAGATCTTCGGGTTCCGTCTTGTAATTCGGGAATGCCGGGGGATCGTCGACGATCGATTCGTCGACGACGATCGAACGGCTATCGAGACCCGAACGCGTCGAGCAACCGCAAAAGATTAACTTGCGAAAGAATTTCGACATATTCGTATTACGTAAATAAACAACTTTTAGGGAGCATAAAAAATTGTTACTCTACGTTCAAAGCTCGAGAAATTCCTCTCACGGCTACGCTTATGTTTTTTTTTTTTTTTTTTTTTATCGGCATTGAGCCGCATCGATTTAAATTTAATTTTAATTATCTTCTATTTATATAAAAGCATCTTGTACGATCATAAATACACACGTACTACGAAAGGACGGGATATAAGGAAATAAAAAAAGTGCTCGAAGTACTTATCTCTTTTATCTCGCGTAATTTAATATTTGAAACTTCGCAATTTACTCGGCGCATTATGTCTATTTTTTTTATTTTTCTAATCTTAAATAGACACCAAATTCTTTTCTCGCGCCTATTTTAATTTTCGTAACACGAGTAACAACAGACAAATATCATCCATTATTCACTTTCCTTTAACGCTATTTCAAAAGTCATAATTGGCAATCTGGTCAATTTCATCGGTTACACTGGCCGCAATCGATTGGCTGACTTGTTAACGATATTCGGAAACTGATAGCAACACATAGTTCGGGACGCCGTGAATGAAAGACTCGCTCCTCGAGAAGCTGCCCGAAAGCTTTTCTGAAAGGGAACGGTATTCGCGTGTGCACGTGTGTCACGAAACTAGAAAATAAACTCTTCGCCGCAGCCGACGACTGAGAATGGATAGCACAGACGCATTCACGAAGGAGTTTATATTTGGAACTACACGCTGGCACAGACGATAAAAATTGACAGAGAGCGCCAGTTCAACGTACCTCAACACGGTATGGATGAAAACGAAATATATATATATATATATATTTTTTTTTTTTGCGAAAATCTACGCCGTCATCGAAAAAATTCCTCAGGAATTGAAGGGAGAAACACTCGATAGCGTGCTGGGTCGTTTTTCAATTCCTAAAATACGTGTAGACCAACCACCTCCCATCTCATTCTTTTCGCTATCAGCTGATGTGATCCCCGACCTGGTTTCCTCGCAATCCGCTTTTACGCAAACGAAGAAGCTGATTACGTTTTAAGAGATTACAGGACATTTTTATTCTCCACTATTACGGGATTCAAATGGATAAAAATTCCAATTTTTATCTCTCGCGCTCGTGTCAGGATAAAATTGTTGCGAAAGAAAAAAACGAAAAGAGAAAACGGATAAACTGATTCCTCAAATCAGAGACGGGGGAATACGAGATGAACAATCGATATTGTTTCTTTTTTTAAATCGAGACAGCCAAATCGAATTAAATATTACATAACATTCATTCGGCTGTATAAACCGTTTATTTTTCCCAATCGCCTGCAGTGTGATAGGTATTTGTTTACACACACTGTGCATGTTACATACTACACTACCCGACAATAATTCGTTCCGTTTCCTTAGCGAGATGAACGTAAATGTGGGGATATTCATACTGAAAACGTTTACAATCGCACAAAATTACAATTTACTCAGGCAAAAAAATTGCATTATCTTTATACTCGCCAACATTCTATTGTTAATAAATATTTTTTATATTGTTATATAATTAGAAAATGTTAATCGCAAATTGTAATAATTGCTTGGAACAATTACGTTTTTCGAAAAATAATGCGACGACATGTGGAGCGACTTCGTATCGTTATATTTACTTTCTTACTCGAGCTTCGCCGTACGAATGATAACGACATAACAGCGTATCGAAACAATAACGCGTTGTACGCCGTCATCTCCCTCCCCTCCCACTATCGAAATACTTTAAATGTGTTATCAGATTGTTGCGGATGACGTGTTTCTTTTTTTAATTTTGAATTTAAACTTTTATTCTCCGTTTGTGGAATACTTTCTCACTTACGATATAAATGCTGACAAGAAATTGACGTAATGATTAAAAAAAAAAAAAAAAAAATACGCGGTATGTTATTGCTTCACGATAATGCTAGATCGCATGTTGCAAAACAAACCGGAAAAAAAATTAACAGAATTCTAAATGCGAAATTCTCCCTCACCCTCCTTATTCTCCTAATCATTCTCCACAGACAGACTAGGATTTTTTTAAACACTTGAATAGCTTTTCAAGTTAGGAAGTATTCCAAGTGAGGTAAAAAATGCATTCAATGAATTTCTTGAATCTCGATATTTCGATTTTTATTGTAATAGGTATTAATACGCTTGTATCACGTTTGGGAGAAGTTGTGTTGAAGTGGACGGAGACTATTTCGATTGACAAAATGTATATAAAGTGGCGCATAATCTGGAGAATATGGCGGGTGCTGCAGAATTTCCCATTGCAACTCCTGCAGTTTTCCTGCAGCTTATTCCTTTCAGTCAGGAGATGCGGCACCCACGTATCAAGCTTGGAAATGTATCCAAGCTTTTTTAAATGACGACAAGCGGTCGAATTATCGATGTTCAGCCTCTCAGCAATATCCTCAGTTGTAATCCTTGGGTTTCTCTCCATTAAGGCATGCACAATGTCATCATCGATGCCAGAAGACCGTCCAGAGCGGGGTTGATCCTCCATGTTGAAATCACCATTTCGAAATCTGCGAAACCACTTTTTGACTGTTCGGAGAGCAGGAGCGCGGTCCAAATAAACGCTTTGAATATTTTTTTGTGCAATCCCAACACTCACACCTTTCCGAAATTCATATAGCATTACATGCCGCAAATGCACCTTTCGTTCTCCATTTTTAATGATTTCTCTTATGCACAAATGGACTTATCTGAACAATGTCTGACGCTAAATTGACATAAAACAACGTCATCTATTCGGTGTAAGCAACAATTACCACACGAAAACAATAGAACTCCGCCATGCAGTAACTTAATCGCCATCTATGAAAATCGGGCACGAACTTATGCAATCATCCAATATCTCGCCAACTTTGTTCATTGTCTCGTGTACATTGGGCGCGAGCCGCAATTGCTTATCACTTGGAACACCCTAGGACAAGTAATTCTTCGTGAAGCTTTCCGTGTCACTACCTGCGCAAGCATTCATTGCTTTAAAGCCTTTTGTGCACCGTTGAACGGGGGAGCGCGAAGAAAATTCGCAACAGTTCCAATTCCTTTTCAAAATGCTCTGGCGTATCTCCAAAACGTATTCGGATATGGCACGGTAATTCGGAGAAAGCGTGTTTTCATCTGAAAGCGCACACCTCATTCTTCTATTCTGCTTTCATTGTAAAAACGCTTCTGACAGCGGCGAGCGTGGATATAAGCACGTGCGCAAGGCATTGCAGAATTTCTTTTCCGAGGAATAAACTGCTGGGAAATTTTAGCAGCAGTTAACGGCTATTATTTGAATGATTATTATTTAAATAGGATATTATTTAATTTGGATATTGAGTCTCATTTCGATGATATCGGCTAATATTCTAATCAATAATTTATTCATTAAAGTTCGCTTTTAAAGTGATTCGTAATTCGCTATAAAATTCAATGCAGAAATCTTTCAGTAAAGATATCAGCAGCAATTAACGATTATTATTTTGAATAATTAATAATAATAGATGTCCGTCTATAAAATGATCTTTAAGGTGTTCAAAATTATATTAAATTATTCGATAAAAATCAAATCAAAAATACCTGGAACAGACTGCATGCAGAGATTCATAGGATATAAATCGCATAAAATTATCGCGATAATGATATCCATAATTATTGTGCAATTATAATAATTATTATGTTACTATCTATTTATTACAAATTAATAACCTACGGAATTAATGCGCAAAGGATTTTTCGCTGGCAGTAATGCTCCGTTTAGCATTGAATACAGCCATCTCATTCACGTTCCGTATTTACAATGAATAAGGTATTCGTATGAATACGGCAAACAGAATTTTGAACCAAATTGCATTTAGCACTGTAAATGTAAAGGCGCGAATACGAGAGATAGAACAAAGAGAGAGAGAGAGAGAGAGAGATAGGAGAAGAGGCACCTATTATACGTCGCAAATTTGGCGACGTATGGTAAATTCGGGTCAAGCAACGCGTTGCCACGGTATCAACGTTATCCGGGATGGTCTCGTCAAACGTACCGGAGGAATCTACTTCGTTGGAACGGTAACTAAATGCTCGCGCACATATATCGTATATACGTGTGTATGTACACGTATATATACATATATATATATATACGGTACACAATGACGCCGATCAACTATGTTACGTTAAGTGGGCTTTACCCGAGCCAATCGGAGCCAAAGCGCTTTCCCAAAGATGCCGCGAGTTCAATATTCGAAAATAGCGGTGTTAACTCGCAAATAATTACAGTTCCGCGTTAAAAAGCAATACTCGAAACCATAATTCATATTTTCTATCTTTTCGATCGATCGAGAAAATAAAGAACGGCACATTTCTTTCTAAGATGTAAATATATAATACAAGGAACAGAAATTCATTTTGTCTCTGTCTATTTTGCGAGTTGCAAAAAAATTTTATATCTTGATATTATCAAGATAAATAGAAAAAGTAGGTAACGGAACTGTCGAACGCGAATTTAGAATGTGCTCTTTATCTACTTTTCTATTGATATACAATGTACAGTTTATAGATAAAGATACACAAGGAGAACCGTACGCACGAGACGATCTCAATCATACGATTTGACGCAAAAGGAGACGAAAACCAGTTTTTCTAATTGTATAAGCTTCAACACAATGGTGTATATAATATAATACACGCATAGGCACACGTATAAAGCAGAGCCTGCCGAGAACATACGATCTATGAGTTACACAATTTTGACTCCGTATAATGACATGTTACAGAATGTAACATCCTAAATTTCTGATAAGAGAAAATATTTTTAATCGTAAGAAAAAAAAATCCAAATATTTTAAATCTTGCCAAATTTTCGTAACATTTTACTTGTATTCTCTCTTGCAAATATATAGCGTAATTAACTTTCCCTATATAATCGTACGTAATCGAAAAAGATGATAATTTGATTGCATTCCAAAATTTTTAATCCTCTTAGATACTTGGCGACTTTAATTAAAAAATTAATATCAACGTATCGTAAATAAAAGACAAAATTTTAATTACGCTTGCAATTAAAATGATAAATTTACATTATTAATTCTAATAACTGCGTGTTTTTTTTTTTTTTTTTTTTTTTTTTTTTTTTTTTTTTTTTTTTTTTTAAACAGAGTTGGAAACACAAACTATATACATAGCGAGCATTTACCGATGCTATTAGTCGTTTCTAAGAAAAGTGTATGCAAATTTTACACACAAGGAAGAATTAGTCATCTCTTTTTTTCCTCGTCACTTTCTTGATAATCGATTTTCTATATCGTCACGTTTCAAATAGTTCTGTCGTTTTTAACGTTCAACTTTTGCGTCGAAATACGCAGTATAAGGCGCATTTATATCTAAGTAAAAATGAATAAAATAAAATTTATCTGATCTCTCCGCGATATGCGAAACGACTGGCAAATTGTTGGAACGAAAGGCGTCGCTCAAGATTATATTAAAGGTAATAGAGAAACAATCGCTAACGGTTCACTGACAACTATTTTCCGGGATGTAACTACATTGAATCAATCGAGATTGCGATCTCAATCGCATACGACTGTCAGCCAAATTCTCATTCAACTATGCGCATTACTATTGGAATAGCGTACTATTACCGTACATCAATATGTCAAGTATGCCAAATAATCGCATCGACACGCGTAATCCAATGCGTGTAAATATCTATTAAATTCAGGTCGACAACAATTGCGATCGACAATAGTCAAATGGATGATTGCTTTCGAAAAAGCAAAAAGTAGGTATAATTTTTTAAACGAAACGCGTACATTTACAAAGTATTGTAATAAGTCTTCTTTAAAAAAAACAGCCATTATTATTATTCGCATACACAATCATCGGATAATTGCGATGGAAGGTAAGTGTGACTTGAGATGGCAGTGTCCATTAGTGATTACACGACACTTATTACATCGCTACGCGATATGGTGCGGGCTATGTGCAATGTCCGCGTATAAAACTCGTTTTAAGAAATACTGCAACGACGAAAATGGCAAAAGACCGTGCACAGTCAGCCTTTCCTAAACGACCTTCTTTATCGCGCGCGCATTAACAATATATCCATTTACAGAATCAAACGGGATGTCATTTGATTATTCTTTTTTTTTTTTCACAATTTCCACAAAATTTTCAACTAATAAAATAAAAGCTCATAAACTCGTTTTTTTTTTTATTAGTAAGAATGCAAACATCTGTCGAAAAAAAAAATCTACTCTACAAATCTGTCGGGGGAAAAAAAAAAAAAAGAAATCTGCATATTCTACTTTTTGAGAGATATTAAAAAGATTTTGGAATGTATCAGTGCTACGTCGATCGACGATAATTAACTCACCCGCTGTAGTGAAAAAGAGAAAAAGAAAAAAAAAATTTGCGGTACATTCGCGGCTTCATTTTTCTTCTACGCCAATTACTACATTGCCCGATCGGAATTCAACAGGTTGGGACGAAACAATTTAGCTCCCATCGCGGGAGAAAGTGCGCGCGAGAGACGATTTAAGCGATCGCGTCTAATTTATACATCGGTTCGTTCACGATTTCTGACGCGTGCGCCTCTCGCACGCGAGCGCATCAGCACGCACGCACGCGCAGGGTGAAATGTGGAAAAGGGCAACGAGTATCGCGATATCGGATAAATTCGGAGTTGAATTTTCCTCGATGAAAATTTTACCTATTGTTAGATCGTTGCCGAATGTTAATACCACGCTAATTAAATCTCCGAGAGAAGATCTGTTAAACTAAAAATTATCATTTATATTATTTATTTATATTATATTATTATTTATATTATTATTATTATTATTATATTATTATTTATATAATTATAATTATATTAAATTCTAAATTAAAAATTAACTAAAACGAAATTCTAAATTATATTAAATTCTTGATTGTTAAAGATCATATTTATTTGCATCCTCAAAGACTAATTTATCAAAGATTTTCTTTCTTTCTTTTTTTTTTTTTCATCCTGAGCAAGTCTTTAATTTCTGCGAAAATCGAGAGATACATCATACTGTGGTTTTTCTACACCGGTGTCCTGCTGCTTTTGCTCGACCTCCTCCGTGTTTAGAGCTCGTAAACCCGTGCCTCCTGTCTTATGTACCGGTATCAGCGCCGACTTTACGCATCTCTCGTTTCCTACTCTCCTTTGTCCACATTCGAGAACGCAGTGTAGCGCTACCTCGTTTCCCCGATGCATGTGTATATCCCATCAGAAATAAAAGATAAAAAAGTCTTCAAAATAGAAAATAAAGATATTTATATAAACTATTTTTTTCCTCACACCTAGATTATAGGAATAATTAATTAATATAAAATAATAATGATGTTTGTTTATCTCGAATCATGCTAGCTATTTTCTTTTTGTCCAAAATATCTTTTGTCTTTTCGAAAATGTCAAATGTCTATTGCAATATAAATGATAGTTATTGTTAAAAGAAATTCGTATTTGTTTGATCGTCTCTTTTAATTATTATTTTAAATAATATATACACAGGAAATAACAATTGAAATGATCAATGATCAAGAGAGATCGAGAAAATAAGAATATATTATTATTTCAAACAAGAATTTCTCTGGCAATTCTTTCAAAAATTATTATTTCGTTTAACGACCACAATTATCACGTTTCAAATTCTTATATATTATTCGTTACCCGTCATTTTCACGGAGAATACGAATTTACCAAATAATATTTGTCTCCAACGAAACTATTTTTAAATCGTTATTTTCGATAGACCGCCTGTAAACTGTCGTTACGCACCATCCGGGGTGCGCGCGTGAATACCGCCCACCGCACGACAATACGCGTTTGACACGCACCGTGCGCAGCGCGATTGTTAGTCCGCAACGGGGAGAAAAGCATTCCGCATTATTCGCGGTACGCACAGCGCGGAAGGCGGATGTGCGGCCGCGCGGATGTTGCTCGACGGAAAAATCGTGCGCGGGTCCGTTCACATCGGTGAGACGCTTTCCTTAATTTACCCAGAGATTTCTAAGCTCGACGAGAAACGCAAATTTACGAATCTTATAGAGAATATTTTAACGGATGAACTTTTGAGACGAGTACGCTTGTTATATGAGCAATAAAAGACATTGCAACGGAGAGCAGATCGGAAAGGATGAAAAAAAAAAAAAAACATTCACGAGCGTTGGGCGCGAGATGTGACGTTGACCGATGATGCAAGAACGTGACGTCGTCCTCGCGCGCCTCTAATAATAACGAATTTATTACAGATATTCGTCATTCGTTCCTGAATTTTTTTCGAGAATAAAATTTAATACAAAAGATCTTTATCCATCTATAAGAAATAAATAGATGGACTCAACACAATTCGCTATCCTCGAGAAAATGTTTTCTGCTAATGGATTAAATTTAACAAAAAAATTATAATTTAATTACTTCGCGAAATATAGTTAATATTAATCGATACATATATTTATTTATTACAATCCGCTCGCAGAATTAATTTATATTTCTGTGTGAGCGAAAGTTTTATCCACATAAAACAAATCTTTTTTCCTACGACTATTCTCATTTAAAAATTTACCGTAATTACGCTAAGAATGATAAGCTACTGTATGAATTCGCGTTTCTAAAAATTTCAATGATAATAATAATAATAATTTTACAAGATTTTTCATCTCCTCTTCGTATAAAAAATCTAGAACGAAGCTAAATATCCACATTTTAACGCAAGGAATGTAATTCGACTGAAAACGTAATATAAAAGCGTATAAAGTTCAATATGCTATTATTCTCGTATCTGTCATTTTGTAAAACTCGTTAGAAAATATCTATTATCTATAAGACTGACTATAAGAACGAGTTGAAATAGAAACGTTATACGCAAGAGAGAATATTAATAGAACATATTAGGAACATACGGGCTTTATATACGCAAATTTATACAGATTTTTTTTAAAGACATCCATGTATTAATAGACATTTTAATTAATAGTAAAGAGAGAGGGAAAAACGAGACTATGATTATTAGTTACTGCGAGATGTGGAAAAAATATTCCATGAAATAACGATGATGTTTTGGCAAAAAGTTTGGATGGATGAGCAAATAGATGGATAAAACATAAATATCTACATAAATCAACTATTAGATTGTTATAAAATGACATGGCGATATTACAAGAGCGCACATAAATCGACGATTTAATAGAAAAAAAGATGACGCGTGTAATTGAAGGCAAATATCCGCCGAAGCGTTCGCGGTGAATTGTATGCAATTGTCTCGTGCGACAAAACGATAAGAGACACGTAATAAAAATCGAATTATAAACCACCAGGTAGGTACACCAGGGCATAAGCGGACGCTAGCTGAAAACCGCGGAACGACGATCGGCACGTATCGGAAATAAGTGGCGCGCGTGGTATTGCAAAGTCGACATGTCACAAGAGACGCGGAAAGAGAGACGGACGATGACGGGAGGAGGAAGGGTGGGAGGAAGAAAGATAGCGGACGAGGACGGAGTAAGGAACATTGGCACCTTCTGGTACCGACACGCCGTGTACCGGAAAATGCTCGCTGTCCTGAAAGTCGACTGCGAGGAAGTAGGCATCGCAAGAGACAGACGATCAGGACCGTTCGACGAAGCCGAGAGAGGAGCGAAAAGAGCGCGCAACGCGAAGAGGAAATGAGTAGTTACCTTCGACAGAGATCGCCACAGCAGGTCGTCGAGATGATGACGAAACGAAAAGAGAAAGAGAGAGAGAGAGAGAGAAATAAAACACAGAGCTGAATCTCTCTCCTGATTGAAGCCTGTTAGCGGCAACTCGTTGACGTAACTCGTTCAACAACACAACAATCTTGCACAGAGGAACACCAATATTTAACGAATTTACACCCCGTGGGTGACGGGCGCGAAGCGACCGAGCGTTCACCTTCGACCCGCCGCGATATCGCGTCCGTCATTCGCGCGACTCCTCGGCGACAACCGGCTGGTCCGAGCGGTCGGAGAAAGAGAGAGAGAGAGCGCGCGCGAGAATTCACGACGCGCGTTGCGCCCGCGACTTCTTGACTTGGCTCGCGCACCTGGTGAACTCGCTTGACGAGATTTATACTTATTACTCGCTAAAACGGAGGAGACGACGGGAGAGACGAACGACGGACGATCCGCTGACGGAAACAACGACCGCGTTGGCGGTGTCTGCCAACGCGTGGCCTGCGAGCGCGCGGAACCCGCTTGACGAACCGTACGAACGGCTCCTCCGTTACTGCCGAGCGGCGCGGAGCGTGACAGCGGATACCATCCGAAGGTTATACCGCCCGATCCGCCATGTGCAACCGCATGAGCCTGCCAACCTGCCTATCTCTATCCGCTTTCTGTCCTTTCCCCTCTACCCCCAGCAACCGCGATACCGTACGACCCACCTGAAGCGTTTACCTGGCGAACGCCGAAGTCGCGCGAGCATTTCCGGAATCGACCGACGATCCTCCGTTCGAATTTTACCGCGGGACCAGCTGCCCGGGACAAGAGAAAACTATTGCATTTTCTCTTTTTCAAATGCGTTAATTGTCTCATATAACGATAACGAGAATCTTAATATTAGAGGCTTCATTACATCGCTTTAGTCGCCTATATCGGTAACTATTGTATATAATATATTCCGTGCAATCGTTAAATCTATATTCAGAAGAGTTTGCTTTTAGACGTCCCACCATCCGCCTTTGTATATGTAAACACATTTTTTACGCTAATATGTACGAATTTTTATCTTTTTTTAAATGTTTCCGAGAAGGTATCGAATAAATTCTAGATAATAAAATATTATTAAATATATGTTTGTGTAAAATTATATTTTTAATTATATTTTATATTTTAAACGAAAAATCGTTGTACCTAGAGAGATGTGTCTTTGAAGATATTTTTAAATACAACATGAGTTTGTTTTTGTTTTTTTTTCCCCCCTCACAAATTATTATAACGCGCTCAAATAAAGGAAAGATGAAATTCTAAAAATGAAATGATAAAATATGCAGCAATATATAAAAGAAAATTTACGTGAAAGAAATCTCTCCCCATTTGAAATGTAAACTGCCGCAATGTATTATAAAGCATGTCAAGATCATTTTTCTCCCGACAGACGAATAAATTCAGAATTTCTAGAGTAATAGAATATAAAACAATTTACGATCCATGGAATAAACCAGCTCTCTCCATATTTGAAATTAAGAAAATAATTCAAAGATTTTTTTAAATCAAGATAAAATGTATGTCCCTGGATATTACACAGTCTCCTTGAATGAGTCTTTAATTGTCTAAAAAAAAAAAATGCCCTTAAATTTGTCTAGCGATAAATAGCATAAGTGTCATTACGTGGGATTCAAATAGCCGTTCGATTATTACATTACACGCTACATTAGAGATTTAAGCAAATGTGAAATTAGGATTCCATAAATATCGATAATTGTTTTTAATACAGAAATGATTCGAACGGGTACAGTAATTAAAGAGAGTCTCCAACTCACTATTCACACTGTTCGCGTTCACTTTACGAACGGAATCGATTGCAATAAGGCTGTTATCAGCGCGCGCAATATAGCGACGCCATTCATACGAACGAATCATTATATTATATCGTCTGCGCGGACGTTTTATCCTCCGCAGCATAAATACATCAGCCGCGCATGGAGACACAATGTATGATAATAAAAAATAATTACAATCCTTTTATAAAGCACGCTCTCCAACACGCGCATCTATAAATCTCCGATGTTAAACTTTCCTGACACGCGAATCCCTTGCTTTCGACGGAAAGGAATGCGGCTTTCACGCACACGATGAAATTTTTTTAAAAATCCTCCCTCGTCTATAACTCTGACAATGAGCATCACTGTTTGGAAAATTGTGCCGGAATTGCGTCGATACCATTTGCGATTCTTGACGTTTCCTCTCTTGTCTGTAACGAAATTTTTATTTCTTCAACTTCTCCCTCTATTCAATTCTGCCAACTCACGTGACACGTTCTACGGTGTTTAACGCGTTACGCGTTTGGTTGACGAACAACAACATCGTACACGTGACAACGCGAAATCGAGCATGGTATTCAAATTAGTTTGCACGTTTGCTCAAGAACGGTTACGATAAAGCAACAATGCCATCCGCTTGGCGATGGAATGTCTCATTTGCTTTAAAAACACCTGTTCAAAGAAAAACACCCTGCCAGCGTTTGAAATAACGAACAAGTAGACAAAAAGTGGCTACGCGTGTGAAAAAAGTAACCGCTTTCGCTTATAACTACAAAACTTTCTTCCTTTTGTATTTCTAAACTTTTAATTTTTATTATATAGTTGTTATTTGCTTATGAAGATGTAAAATCTTCGCGATAGACAATCTCGTTAAAATTATCATTCTTGGTAATTTCCTCGACGCTTCACTTATTTCTGTTCTTTGAACTTTTAATGGACTTGAATTTTACTACTACTGATTTTACGATTTAAAATCTAACTATAAAAGAATCGACTCACCCATTTGGTTGCCGCTTCTTCTCCGGAGACGCAGACATATTGTTCGAGATTTGATGCACTGAAATCACAGAAAAATACGATTATTTCATTTTCGCATAACTAAAAGTACAGAAATTATATACATTTCGTATCATACAGTATACTTTTTATTTTAACAATATTATATTAATTATATTATCAATTTTATATAATTTTAATTCATCAATTATTATTTATATTATTTATTTCTTCCCGAAATATTAAAATTTATTTAAAAATATGTATGAATGATAAATTAAACCAAATAATGACTCCAAACATATAAATAATGTAATATAAAATATGCTGCAAGATATATGTATAACAGATAATTACCTGATGTATATATTGGATGACTTCGTTATGAGTTGCATTTTCCAAGGTACGGCCGTTCACTTCCAAAATCTCATCGCCTACTTCTAGAGTATCCGCATTATCCGCCGGCGATCCTGCACAAAGAAAAATATCTTACTGTAATCTGGAATTTTTAATTATCAAAAAAGAATTAACGTGCTAAAGAGAGAAAAGAATTGCGCGAATAATTCTGATACGTGAAATGTAGCATTTACTTCCAATCGGATATTTCAATTTTAAACACGCGATATCGCATTCAATAATCCGTATAAAACGAAACGTTAAAGCTTAAAGCAAAAATCGTACTTTAAGTATCCGAGAATATAACATATAATACGTTTCGTAAACGAGAACATATTTGCTAATGAACAGGATCATTTAGAGAGCGGTGTAAGCGAATCGCTTTCTTTCGACAAAATTAAAAAGAAACACAACTGACATATAAACGCCTCCTTA
Source organism: Polyergus mexicanus (assembly GCF_030449975.1). NCBI lineage: Eukaryota > Metazoa > Arthropoda > Insecta > Hymenoptera > Formicidae > Polyergus > Polyergus mexicanus. The sequence continues at coordinate 1,924,646 of NW_027223333.1, read as the reverse complement.
TAATTCTATTCGAGATATTCAAAAAAAATTAATATAGCTGATTAATAATCGTAGTTAATTTATATTACACAAAATAAGCAAAAAATATTAGATAGGTACCGTTTATACAGATTATTTATATAAGTATGTCGCCGGATATTACTCGTACGTTCTTTATACAAATATTATTTTTTCAGAAAGAGAGAGAGAGAGAGAGAGATATCGTAATCGAAATATCTCGTAAGAAAGATATCTAACAGAAATCGATGCGGGTGAAGGAGTTAAAACGTGAAATAAGCAAGTCTTCCTCGGAGCGATAAAGCGCACGTTACGATAAACGTAAAGGTCAGCCTATAAATAACACGTCGCGAAACCGTCCTCTCTACGTAAATCGCGCGCGCATTACCGTAACGCGTCGCGTAAATCGGAAATCCGTCCGTCGCACATTTCCTGTTTCCGAAAGCGCCGCGACGTGTACAAGCTACGTACGATTGTCTGACAGACGAGAAAAATTTTCACACTTTACCTACTCGTCCCTACTTGTCGCATATTCTCGCGTACAACAAGTCGGAGGAGAGACGCGATCGCCCGAGGATAATCAAATTTGTCTGGAAAGACAACATTCGTTCGACGCATTCAATCGACAAATATATCGACGAACACCGTGTCATATTGAGATAAGAAAAAACGTAATATCCTCCAGATCAACAAAATATCGTCAATTAGAGATTACATTGAAAATATATATACCATTTATAATAGAATATACATATATATATATATATATATATATATATATATATGAAATTTTATTATAAATTACATAATGATTTAATTTTGCGAGAAAACAGACTTTACACAAGATTTTCGCATTTGATTTTATTTTACGTTTCATATCGAGACGTAAGAGACGCGTGTCTTATCGTAGCGCGGGCATTTGGGAAAGATTTTGGGAATCCGACTTTGCGAATTCTGTTAGCGTTTAATCGCTATACATACCGTACAACTTGATCTTCCCGTCGTCATTCGTCAATATAATAATGTATCCTCCTAGATCGACCATTTTCGCTGATAGTAATTATCCACCGTACGCGTAGTAGTAGGGGTTGGGGGAAGAAAGTTCGCTATTAGATTATCTCGACTGCACTCCGCGCTAGATGACGTGCGCGCGCGCGTGTGTGTGTATGTGTCGTGCAACGTGCACAAATCACTAATTACTCTTCGCACTCTACGCCGGTTCGGGTCCGCCCCGAAAAATCAAAAACCCGTCGTTATTAGCATTGTTAGCACATGCCCTGTTTTGCTCGTGTTTCCTCTCGCATCCTCACTTCATTTTGGTATCGACCTCGTGACCTACTTTTCGACCGGCACTCTAACAACGATTATATTTTTTGCCACGCGACACTTATTATCTCTCCTCCCCCGATTCGGTATCGGTTGCCCTTCGCGCTTCCTCGCGTGATTCGTTCTTATCGTATATATCGTACAGAGTAACCGAGCATGCATTTAACCGCGCCTTTCACGCGCTTATATACCGCACTTACGATCGTATCGCGAGATCGGAAACCCGAGACGCTCTAAAACGGACACTAAGGCATCTATGCTCCACACGAGGGTGATATAAGAAAATCTCTACTACGGCGAGAACTACGATGCACGCTCGATAACGAGGTGCTACCTAAGTGAGAGAGATGGACTAAGGAACACATAATTATTCTTCGCTTTTCGTTTTTTGTTACGCTCGACACTCTACCGCGCGCGGTCGCTATTTTATTATTCTTATGTACTATCGCTTTTTTCTCTCTTTTTCTTCGAAATGACGCGCGCTCCCTCGTCGTTAGATCCTTGTCCTCGCGAAAAAGTCCATCGTCGCGAGAGGGGAACGAGGAGAAACGATGCGGCGCCTCCGTGGGGCCCCGATAGCGCGGGCCCCCTCCCCTACATCCTTTCGGCGACGTGCCTCGCGAGCCACGGTTGTCAAGAGTTAGCGATCGCCGGTTCACAATCTCGCGGTGAACCGGAACGCCTTATTGATCACCGCTTCGACTGGCTTCGCTTCCGTGTACGCACTACCGGCCATCGTCCCGTTGTTGTCGTCGTCGTCGTCGTCGTCGTCGCCGTCGTCGTCGTCGTCGTCGTCGTCGTCGTCGCCGCCGTCGTCGTCGTCGTCGTCGTCGTCGTCGTCGTCGTCGTCGTCGTCGTCGTCGTCGTCGTCGCCGTCGTCGTCGTCGTCGTCGTCGTCGTCGTCGTCGTCGTCGTCGTCGTCGTCGCCGCTGTCGTTCCGCATCCACCGCATCAGCCCGCACGGCGCGGGTGCCGGAAGCGCGTATTGGCTCCGATCAGATGCTCCTGCTACTGTTGCTGTTGCTACTCTGCCGCTGATGATGCTGTTGCTGCTGCTGCTGCTGCTGCTGCCATCACTCCTTCGTTCTTGTTGGATGCGTTAACGCTATCACCCTTGATACAACCACACGTTGGCGACGATCGTTATTACGGGACATTGAGTCTCTACTAGCGTGAGAATCGTGAATAACATCTCAAACTTCCCGCGGGATTCCTCGGTGAAGAGAGAGAACATTTTACGCAATTGCGATCTCTCTCTTTCTTTCTTACGGAGTCTCTCTCTCTCTCTCTCCCGCCCACGATACGTCGATGTTTACGCGTCTTCTATGCGTTCGCTCGAGCGAATCAACCCACTAATCGTAGAATGAATGTAATTCCGTGAGCGATCTTATTAACGCCTATCGGTCCGTTCTCTAGATCGCTCGTGTATTCCTTTGACGCGAGGATCGTACTCGCAGAAGTGACAGCGGCACGTCCCTCGTGTCGCTCCACGCGACGATGAGCGAGAATCGAATCTGATGGAGCCGCCGCGAGAATCCCGCCTCGACGTCATCGTGACATGTCTCCCCGGCACTCCTCACTTGCTTCAAGTTCCACGACAAAGTCCCTCTTCGTCTCCGGCACTGGCGTGTGTTCGTTCCCTTTCGCGGTATCAACACCGGGAGAAAATCTCGAAATCCCGGATTGAAGCTCCGATCTTGCAATCCTTCTCGTCGCGGCGCGCTTCCTCCGAACGTTGAGGACGACCGCCGATGGCGACCACGGAAGCTCTCACTTTCGCGCCTCGACCGTCCCCTTCCTTCGATCACTTCGCTTTCGGGGTCTTTGGGTTAGGATACAGCACCGTATATGCGTGTGCGTGTTCCATTTCTCACCCTCCTCCGCCACGACGGCGCGCAACCACCACCCTTAATCAGCCGCGACACGATGCACCTCGGGAGCGGCGCAGTCCCCGGCCGAATCGCGCGAGTCGACTAACTGACAGTTGCTTGACAGGGGGGGGGGGAGGTCCGACGTTGTCCTCGCGCGGGCGACGCGATGTCGTAGCCGGAGCGGTGACTCTCGGGGAAATTGCCCCCGCGACAGAAGCGGCGGACTTGGGTGTGAACACCCTTGTGTATGCGTGCGCGTTGATCGACGGCGGCGGCAGCCCTGCTGACACACACACACACACACACACACACACACACACACCGCTCTCCTGCGCTCTCCTCCGTTGGAGCACCGCCTCCGACCCTCGTCACGGAGCGGCGCGCGGCGTCATCCCCCGATTGGAAGCAACCCCCGATGGCGGTATCCTCGGATTGGCGGTAACCCCTGATTTCGAACGCCGCGAATCTTTGCGCTGACTCGATGCTCGCTTTACGCGATCATCGAAATCGTTGGTTGTTCTAGATGTTGACAGTATCGCGATAATGAAATAGCTTTTGTGATTATTGCTCTCGTCATTTGATTGCTAAGAAGATACTCTTACTCACCCAATCTCTCGATCGTCTACTCCAAGTTTTTCGGTTGAAGCGGAAACAGGGAAGAACAGTTGAAGAAATGGCGCATTCAAACGGTAACATCGAGGGCGTTGTGTCGCGAACCAATGTGGCGATCCTGTGGCATCTAGGAACTTTACCATTGTTACCAACTTCGCTAAAGGTCATTATATTGCAACGGCATCTGGTTAAATACGATAAAAATATTTACTTATCGACATTGGTAACATATCGATTGAAAAACTTTATTTTCGACCGTCGGTTCTCGAAAATCTAATTTTTTTTTTTAATCTATTAAAATTTCGTTTATTAATATATTGTACTATTATTAATTATATTTTGTAATATATCACGTTTTCACGTATGTCTCTCGTAAATTTTTATTTGTCATCTATTTTGTTACATACATACACTACTAAATACGAAATAAGAAATTCTCTGATACGTGTTGTTACATGCTTAATCATATTTGGTACCGCATAATTATGCTTTAATAGAATAATATTACTTTCACCAGTTTCTAGTAGCATTCTATATCTTTCAAAGATAGCCAACCTTTTTATATTACATATTGCTGACACAAATAGCACAAAAATTTCGAATCTGATTGCTATATATCTAGATCAGCCTGATTCAGTATGATTGTCGGTGCTTTTAATACACTTTGTATGACGATTCTGTCTTATACAACAAGAAGATAAGTTTTTGTTTGTCAAACTCTACATGCCTAATATAGCTTGGCCATCTTTGTGATGTATTTATAATGTAAAGACATTTAACATATAAATTTATAGATATAAACCTGAGAAGAGATTATTTTTAAAAGTACTGTCATGAAAAAAATACAATGTGGCTCTTGAATATATAGAGAAGTAGAAAAATATATGTCACAGAAAAGTGATTGGGATATTCAGTTAAAAACTCTGAACGAGAGCACTAAAGTTATAATACAGCTTTGTCTTCTGAAGAATTCCATCATTTAAAGTAAAAAATATCACATATTCTGTTGTTCTGATATATCTCTAACTTCACAGAGAAGAGATAAAGCTTATGACAGAGATATAAATATAGCAACATTTATATTACATATTCTGTTTGTATCTTTCTTTTTTTGTAATGTTCTAATTTGACTTTCCATTGAAAAAAATAAAAAAATAAAAATAAGATCATTTTTCTATTTATAAAGGAACTTTTAAGTTTGAACTATGGACGATATGGAAGTTGAAGAGAGTAGCGACTGTATTAATGCAGAATCACATCAATGTTAAATATCACATTGCAATATCTGTTTCAGAAGCATATTGCAGTTCAAAAATAATTAATATAAATTATGAGTCACGAAACATATATAACTTTTTAAGAATAATTATATAATAGATTATTACATTTGAATAATATAAAGTAATGTGGCATTTGTTAAAGGAACATCGACTTCTTTACAGAATGCAAATAGTGTTCAAAAGAGGCTCTTGAAATATGTAATTTAAAAAAAAGAAATGTCTTGAATATTTTTTAACACAAAAAAAAATATTCAGGTATATTTCAATACCTGATCATTTTTTTAGTTGGCTTTTCAATTTCACAATATATGTATCTCTACTTGAAATATAATGTATATTACCATAAAGAATTTATTCAAAACTTTCTTGTAAATTTAATATTGCACAAATGCACAAATGCAGTAACCATTTGTATGAAACATTAACTTACCAACATTTCCTTATAACGGTATTATCCTACCGTTTTTATTAAATTGCATTGTTGTTATTGATGCCTCCATGAGGAGACCATACAGATGCAGCAGACCTTAAAAAACAGATAATTACAATATAGATTAGACACAATATAATGCAAGTATTAATACAAACCTTAAGCATGAGAGTGGCATTGTATTCACATAATAACATAATAGTGCTGCTATGATGATACTCCCAATTCGTAACGGGCATAATAATATTGCTATTATACCATACTCTAGATATAAAATATAGGTCATAATGGATTGTATCAAGATTAACACCCAAGTTGGGCCGTAATGCCAAATTAAACGAAATTTCGATATGTGTTGCCTTGCAGGATTTTCAGCGTCTTGTAATCTGAAATATAAGTAATTATTACTTCTTAATAAGGAGTATTACAAAATTCTTTTATTATTGTGACAGTGTTATTATATTGTCACAATATTACGAACCTACGATCAACTCGATGCGCTATAATTAGTATAAGCGGCAAATAAAAACAGCATAATTGAAAGTATCCATAGGCGTAAGTGAAACCACCTGGTAGATATTTGTTTCCGATGAATATTCCCCATATAAAGATCACACCTATATGATCCTCGATTATTTCTCCCACAGTCCATGGACCTGCAATCAGTTCGTCAAATTATATAATTAATACATTTTCGCCAGTTTTTCCAATGTATTTATGTCCACATACCGACAGTTAAATACAACGAGTATAGCACCAGTCCGTAAAACGCTCTATCAATGGTGGATAGTATCCACAATTTCCTAAGCCACCAATGAAAAAACTTGATACGTAATCGTGGTCTATGCATATGTCTATCTAAATCAGAAAGAGCTTTTACAATGTATACTTTACAATGTAATAAAAAATATAAAATTTATAAATTTGGATATATTTACTTTTATAATATATGTGAAGAAATCGGAGTAAACACAGTGGCACTAATGATATTGCAAGTGTTACAGCGAATAGAAATCGAAACTATGAAAAACAGTATGGTAAAATTAATATATACTTCAATAAGCAGAAGTTTAATTAATCACAATGCTAACTTACGATGTGAATGACGTTGAACATCAGTACTAATTTGGGTAAAATGCGTGACGATATCCACGATCCATCGAGAGAAAAAGAATGCGATACAACTTTTTCTCTACCCTCTTTATCAATTACACGTACCTGAAATAATTTTATGTAAACAACATTTGTCAAAAATAGTGTCTTAATTAAATTCTGTAAGTAATTAAGACATCTACTAAACTGTTATTTGATGTATACCCTCTCTGTATTTTGTCGAATTCCATGGCAGCACGTAAAGAGGACCTTTTATGTGATCACATTTTTGCCAAACATCGTCATCCAATTGAATTTCAACAATTTTTAATGAAACTGTAGAGAACGCTAGTATTCTATATCAACAGTATAAGAGTTAAATTTTACAAGCCGATTTTACATATTTCACACAATAAAAAAATTACCAGCATTGATAGAAATGCGTTTACCTGACATGCGTGGATGTAATAATGGATTTCAAATTTTCTTTTTGTGGCATCATAAATAGCATGTTTTTTGGATTGGTGATTAATACTACAGGCCAGTCATTATGCTTTATATCAATGAATGAGAACTGACCATGATCTACTGCTGCGAGGCGATACCTATATAATAAGCGTGTGTGTCAAGTAAGCGTTTATTTGTAAACTAAATAAAGAAAATTGATAACGAGGCAGATAAGCGCAGCTCTATGTCAGAAATAGTGCGTTAATATAAAACAAAAAAATCTTTGCATGATTCCAATGATAAAGCAAAGTGTTTTGTTATATTAGTTTCATGTAAATTAAAAGAAATATAAATTTTATTTATTATTAGTTATTGCAAAAATTAAAAATACTAGATACTTTTTTATGCCACATTTATAAGAATTATGTTCATTCATTTTGATATTACAAAAAACTTTTTTGATAACTTATGAATTTTATTCCCCTCTTCCCTCTCTCTCTCTCTCTCCTCAATATTAGTAACATATTACAAAATATAAAACCAATAAATAAAATTATGCATTAACAATTGTCTTTTTTGGATATACAAAAGTGCATTTGTCTTACATTCTATTGTCTTTCCAATCTGCCAATTCTAACTCAAGGAAGCCTGCTTTTTGTAATGTGTACATGTTGGGTACCATACCACCAAGCGTGTGGTAATGGCCACATAAGTACACCATATTTTTTCTGTGTCTACCTTTTATAATAAATAAATGAATTTGTTATAACTTTATTTATATAATTAAAGTAAGTAGAGATTGTGCTTTTATAAATATTTGTTATATATATATATATATATATATATATATATATATATATATATATATATGTATGTATATTCTTACCTAAAATATTCCTGATATTTGTATCAGATTGTGACAATATGCATGATGTAGGATAATGGCCAAATACAATTGCGTGATCCGCATTGCTTTCTTTAGATTGATTAACTAATTGTTGTATCTTATCAATCTCCTGTTGGTCTAAAATACCAACGAAATTAAATGGTCTTTTGGGTCCTGGTTTCAAGCAAGCATCAATTGCAATAAAGGAGTATGTTTCAGAACCAACATTAATATTATACATATAAGATCTGGGATATTTTTTTCCTTGAATAGAATAATTAGAATAGTAATTATTTTTGGAATCAAGACTGACCACATTGAAATTATCTGAAAATAGATTGTAATGTATAATATCTTTAAATATAAAAGATTTATATATATTTAAAATAAGGTTGTAATGTATAATATTTTTTCTTTGGTTTACTCTGCACGATTATACATGCATGCAATTAAAATGCTTGCTTCTCTCACCATGATTCCCTCTGACATCCAACCATAATGTTCTCTCTTTGATATTAGTCTCGTCTATTACATATTTATAGTATTGCCATTCTTCGAGTATTTGCTTAGAACCCATTTCATCTATACTTTTTGCATCAGTTAAATCTCCTATTAAAATATAAGTATGAAATAATGATTAATTTAATTGTTCTAGTCAATAAACATATAATATTTTGGTACAAATATATCTGTAAAATATGAATTACCCGAAGCAAGAACAACTGTAGGCTTAATTGTATCTACCGTCACGTTACAAAATTCTTTTAACTCTGATATCCTAGATGGATCTTTAAAGATACTTATATGTAAGTCGGATATCTAAAAGTAACAAAAAATTATTGTAATGTATCTTCAGGACATAATAGCATATATACAATTTGCATATTACCAATTACTCTAAATATAGACATGGACAAACCTGCAAAAACCATATCAAGTGATTATACGACTTTCCTATGTCATAATACTTTGGCTTAGTCCACTGTATCTCCCCATTATTATCTCTCAAAATCTCGTCCGGCAGACGAGAGTCAACGCTGATGAGATCTGCTACATTTGCCACAAAGATGGACAACATCAGCACAAAGACCAATATAACAATGGTTGATTTCGATATTTTCATTGTGATGATATAAGTGTGCGATCATGTAATTTTACAGGCGAGAAAGAAAAATCGGGGAAACAAGATCCAGCTGTTTTTGTGCTGCGACCACCTGCTCCGATTCTGGGAGACGAACCGGACGCCGTTTATTCACATGGAAGCCGGTGAAATATACCCGGTGACATTTACTGTCCCCGACGAAGAGCGAGGGAAGACGGTCGAGCGACTTAGAGAGGATCGTCTTGGAATCGTGTCCTACATGTTTGTCAAAAAACGTAACTCAGAAATTCGTGGCCATCGTGAGAAAAACGGGCTGCATCGAACGCGTTACGCGCATGATGCATTCGAGCAAAGCAAGATTGATCCGAAGACGTTCGAAGAAAACTAATAATCCAAGAGTTCAAGATCGATCGATTTACGATATTATTTATTCATTTTGCTATTTATATCTCTTGGATTCAAACTAGGCCACGAAAGTGATCCTCTGCCGAGCCTTTGATAATGTGTATGATTATCAGTTTTTCCTATCAAAGTCAATACACACATTATAACGATAGAGACCTTTCTGTATTATCAATATACGATTATTACGATTTCTATGTTATCAATGTGCATTGTGCATTTATCGTTTCGTGCATAACGCTGTGAGATGTCTCTGCATATACTAAAAAAAAGTTTGCAAGTAAAAGGTCAACTGGCCAGATAGACAAACCTCAGGCTAACAGGTAATAAAAAAATTGCAAGATCTCAGAGCGAGATCCTGGCTCTCATCCCATATGCTTTTAAAGAAATTGCTGGCCTCCATTTTACCATATGAATTAAATATCAGAAAAACATTCATCACATAGAATTCACTAAAAGATATTAAGAATTGGATACTCATATATAATTTAATGCTTCACTATTTAATATATATATATATCATAAAAAAGGCCTCTTTCATATATTTAAAATGAACAAAAAAATTGTAAATTTAAATTTCATACAAAAAGTTGAAATGTTCTTTTCGCGATATGAAATTATATTTCTTTTTCGAAAAATGTGCAAAAGCTTGAGACTTTAAAAAATTCGCTTAGTTTCCAAAATCTTATTTAAAATTTCGAAAAACAATTATGATGTTCTTGCCTTGAAACAATAATACAAGTCAAAATCGTCCATAATTTCGTAAATTAAAAAAGTAAGGATTTTGCACAAGTAAAAATAAAATTTCGAAACCAAAAGATGAAATTAAATGACAGCTAATTTTGGCTAATCTAAAATTTATTTCGCTCGAGGATATATTGTATATCATCAACAAGTTTCCTGTCCGCAGTCTGTACGCAAATCCTGACCACATTTGCTGACCATATGTGATGATTGTGAAACATTGGTTAAATATAATCTATATTCTTGGACTCTGACCTATGTAAAAAAAATATACAATATATAATTTAGATTTAGATAAATTGCCGGAAATTTTCGCGAAAATCATGAGTACAAATTCTTGAAATTTTGATCTTTTTATTTTTCACATATTTACATATTTCATATATTTATATATATATATATTTTTTTTTAATTATTTTTTTTTTTTAATTAGAATAAACAGTAGCGAATTTTAATTGCAATATTGAAAAAATATAATATAAAAGAAAATTATAAATAAAATATAAAGATATGAGAAATTTTAAAAATCATATAAAATGAATTTGGCATTCAATCACATATGGGGAGATATGGAGATAATAATGATAGAATATGAGATATGAAAATATAAATGAAGGGAGAAAAATTCAATCATTCAAAACGGATTCTCGTTAATGAAAATATAAATTTCACAATTTCACAATTTCAAAGTTAATTCATCTTATATATTTTTTTAATTCTTCGATTTTCGACAAAATAAAATCAATTTTAATCTCAAAGAGATTAATTTCTCTCAAAATTAATCTCGGAGAATGCAGCTTTTCCTTTAATTTCCCCTTCAATTTCTTTTTTTTTTTTTATAGTTTATATGTATATTGTCTATTTCTTCTTCTACTATAACTAATCTCATTTAAAAAAAAATGCAAACAATTCCCCATTTCCAGAGAAATCAGAACGCGATTTGATGATTCCAGATAAGTTCTCGGAAGCAGATAATAATGCGGCTGATAAGAGAAAACCGACATCAGTGTACGATCGGAAGTCGTCATGTATTCAAATCAGTTTAAATAGTCCACAAAGAAAGCTACTTACAGCTTACTAACAATAAGTGGCTAAATTTTGCTTCGGTATAATACGAACGAGATAATTTGCACAGTTTATCTCGTTCGCTTTGCAATCTTATATTGTGTATTACATCATATAAGTGAAAGAGAAACAATAATGATGGTGTTGAAAAAATTTGCAACAGTGCTTTTGATAGAAATTTTCGTTTTACCGGTATGTATGAAAAATTGATTTTGTATTGTTTTAATCAAAGATTTAAAAAATCAGGAATTTAAGTATACAACCCATACTTCGAGCAAAAGACTATTACATTTATGTTTAATAATATTAATTGATAAATAAGAAAATATTAAATAGTATTAAATGTAATATTAAATATATAATAAATTCAATAAAAATACAATATTTATAATATAATGTAAGTAAAACACGAGCTGACGCAATCAGATAAGTGGTGAGCGTCGAAAAATCGATCTCGTCGATACGTAATCAATCTCGATTTATACAAGATAAATTATATATAATCATATATTTTTTTCTTAGAAAATAAAGCATAATTTTTGAACTTATCAATCAAGATAATTGTCGAGATATTGTATTGATAAAAAAAATAGTATTAAACTTGGATGAATTCAAGCAAAACAAGAAATAACAGAAAAGTAAAAGAATAAAGAAAGACGTTTCAACTATTTCAGATTGTTCTCGAGGCGCGGTTTTATCATGGGTACAAGTCTTACAGACAGTATTATGATGATCATAGCGAGCGATTGAAATATCCGGCGAAGATTTTCGAAGAATCGTATTACGATCATAATGATGTAAAAGAAGAAATAAATTCGCGTTTTGGAGGTAACGTCATAAATATAACAAAACAACATTATTTAGACAATGAACATAATTATATTCAGAGTTAAAATTTATATATATACTTACGATTTTTATAATTCAAACAATAATATCTCTTATAATCTTTCGTTAAACGTTTATTTTTGTGAATATGGTTTTCTAGATGACAAACATACAAATTTCGATAGTAGTTTTGTATTTCCGGATGACGGATTGCAAGTCCGAAATGGCGATGGTACCTACGTAATCAGTCCAGCGATGAATTGCGATGATAAGCGACAAACCTTCTGCGAACATGTTCCAAATTATCCCGAAGAGTTTGTGAATCAAGCATTCGCGAACAATTCCAGCCTGTTGCATTATGCATATGAAGATATTGTTAGTAAATTAATAATATATAATTTATTATCGTATATAATTAGCAAAACACATGGAAATTTCTATTAAAAATTTTTTTTTTTGTTGATAGTTAACTATTGCATCGCGAATAGACATCAGTGAGGAACCGCTTTGTCTCTCTATGGTAAAATCATTTTTAAATTATAATTATTCATTCTCAGTTAATTTTTACAGGTATCCATAAAAATAACATCAATTTTTAGGAGCAAGTAATTCGTCCAAAGACGGGCCAAAACATGAAGAATGAATGGCGCTACATCCTCCAATCAAACCAGTCGAATTTTTTTCAAACTGTGCGAATCGAAACTTGCAAGTAAGTGCTATATGTATAATGAGAAAAATGTTATGAATTACGTTTTGACAATTTTTCAATATTGATAATGTATATTTATATATTATAATGTAAATCAGAGTTACATGTAATGAGTATAAAATACTTCATCACAAGATAAAAGTAAGATAGAATATTAATAAAAAAAAATGGCGTAATATTCTATTTCCAGAGAAGAAAATACTAAATGCAGGATGATTGACGGTTTTGCTGAGGGATACATCACAATATGCAAACAGAAATATATTTATCGCGAATTGTCAGCCCTCTCCGACAACGGTGAGATCATCCGCGATTATTTCCGCTTTCCTGCGAGTTGTTGCTGCCACGTTCAGTTCAACGCCGATGACGGAGTTGTCAGATGAAGAATACAATCAGCTTCAGAGAATATTCCGGAGTTTCGTCCGCAATAGATACACATATAAGAATATTCTTAAAAATATTTTATAGATATGTAGATATTTTTGAGCTATTCTCTGATCGTGGAATTAATTGACTATTAGTTGACTATTAGTTAGAGTTTAATTGCAAAATCGAAGAGAATGATTGCTCTCATCTGTATTAAGAGCTTTTCAAAAAGTTGAATGCCGAATAAGATATTCTGATAATCTGAAAGAGAACGAAAATTAAAACAGCATGCACGTAAATCGATAATGGCATCAAAATTATTAAAAATATTAAAGTATAAATTAAAAATATTAGATTATTAAAAATATTTTTAGTATTATCAATATTATTTTTTATAGTGTCATCTCTCTTTTACCTTCATAAAAGATTCGTTGGATAAAGTAACTATATAGCCGCTAGTTATCTTTATCGGTTTCTTAGATCGTGTGATTATCAGCAAAACAATCTTCATTAAATCAACGGGAAGTATCGTCCAGTCCATTTCATAAATGGCGTTACCGACTTCAGTACTCTACATATTTAAAAATAAATTGCTTAAAAACAAAGTTTCGATTATCCAGCTTCATATAAAGCCCAAAATCCTTCGAAAAAGATAATAATGTTTTAGTAGATTAAAAATTTTTTATCATTCGACCTTCAGTGTCACTTCATTGCTGAACCAACAGTACAAATAGATCTGCATAAGCATGGAACCAAGATATGTCAAACTCCACGCGAATTCGAAGCTCAGCAAGCTCTTCGTCGACATTTTATAAATGCTAAGACAGAGCACGGTCGAGCTTATGGAAAATTGTACGAGGATCATCAGCGTGAACACCGTATTGATGCGTTCTGCGAATCTGTCAGATTATTCGTTCAATACGTATATGTATACGTTTTCTCTCCCTTCATGAATAAACTTTATCATCTTTACCTATACACGTAGCGATGATGATGAACAAGCTCGCGAACGAGCGACTGTTCTCGCGCTTTCAAATCCTCTTTAGAGATGCTGAATTTCTGGGCTTCTCGCAGCAAATCCGGTAACATTTGAGCGCGATGACATAGTATGTCCAATTGAGCGCAGGTTTGAATCATAAAGCCGGAGATGAGAGTCTCGTGAGCGACGCTGGCGTTCGCACAGACTATCAGTCCAATAATTTGATGTAGTACGGTGGCCCAATAAACAGCAGTTGACGAGATGTCATAGGGCACCCAGTTGGACAGTGGTAAGGTCCTAGTGTTGGCAAAATGCCGCAATTGAGCAATCATGCCAAAGAAGACGGTGGACTCGTTCAATATCTCGCAGTAGATAGTAATTGTCCTAGAAGAACATTCGAGACAAAAAAATATAATATATATAAACAGAGATTATTACGTTATTATTACATTTTATAGTTTATATAAGAATTGTAAAAGTTTATAAATATTTGATTCATTGTTTTAAATTTGATTTGATTTATGGATCTTTAATTTTTTCAGGCTCTTTGGCATCTTTTTGTCTCACGTAGAGAAAGATTATTTCAAAGAGATAACTACATTACATAAATTCAAGAGCGAACTTTGCGAAATTAAATTTTATATGACGCACTTCGCGTTATGATCAAATTTCCGTTGGATATTCATTTCGTGATTGTCCCTGGGTACACAAATGTCCACCAGCAGCATATCAGTGAGATCGATGATCTTGTCCCGACATAGCACCAGGTTCATTACTTTGCAACTAACGCCGAGTACCGACAAAAACAACGAGAATTTTTCGATGAAGGTCTCAAGATCCTTGATCATGAAGCAATCGACCAGACCGCAAAACGCAAATGAGTGAAGAAGAAAAATCATCACAACGGAATAAACACTGTACGCCCAGTGTTTGATGGGTGTCAGGTTGATGGGTTGCCAATAACCCGTGTACGTCAAGAGAGCAAACGATAAGGGAAGAGTATGCATTGTTCTCGTTTAAAAGTCTAAAGAAAATTCTTCAAGCTTTATAAGGTCTCGGAAAAAATGCTTTTTGCGAAACAATTCTGAAGAAGTTATTTTATTGCAATTTCTGTTTCCTTGCATCAACATTTTATGCTATACCGCTTATTATTATACCTCTTATTCTCTCGCACAAAGAATTACCTCGACTTTCACCCTAGATAATTCATGCATAAATAAGTTTTACTAATCGTTGTAATTGAAACATTACGATATTATACTTTTACGCTATTAAAGTCATGGTTGTATAGTTCCACCTTATCGTAAGTTTTTAAAAATAAACGTTAGCGTAAATGCTACCTCTCATTGTTACGATCGATAGATGGATTGATCTATGAAACGAGAATTGAATTAATGGAAAAATCGCTATTGTATGTGACGGAAGAAAAATCGATATAATATATGATTATATCTGTATATATGTAGGGTAGACCTTGCTTTACAATGTAGCATGTATTTAGTAAGTTGTAAAGCGAGGTCCACCCTGCCTACCGGCGGGGTGGGTGAAATAAGACATATTGTACACAATTCTTCATTAATATGCTATGAATATAACATGATGTGGAATACGCGCGTTGCAGAGAACGATATATAATAGATGTTTTTTTTTATTAGTATGAGAGCTCGCTATTTTAGATCTTGCGATATAATTTTTTTAATATTGCAATTTAATTATACAATCAACTCTCGATTATGGATGAGTCCCTTTCTCGTGCAACCCGAAAGGACTTTGGTCGGCCGTCACTAAATAAATGCTTCTTTGTCTGTAAGAAAGAAAGAAATATTTATATAAAAAATTTAATTTATCTTTTTCTTCAATTATTTCTCTAGAGTTAAATTTTTTTTTTTTTACTAACGCGTTGCTTGGAGTGCCGTATCCCATGATAATTCGTGTATTACTATTACATTTGCCGGAATAAAAGCGAGATAGCGAAGGGCATTCTACGCCCAGAAAGGCCGATTCATCGATCAGCGACTCGGCATAGAATCTCCAGGAACGATGATGACTGCAATAATCTGAAATGACAACGATTAAGATGTAAGAAATAATTTTAATTAATATCCAAATTATATATTTAATAGAGAATATACCTTCTTTGGTGTTCATCGTAGTGTTTAATGGACAGCCAGGCTGTACACGTTGACCACCGTTCGGGAAAAAGTTCACCGTACCTGTGATCTTAGCAATACCATAAAATCTAATATCCGTGTGTATGATATCTACGAAACGAGCATCAGAGAACGTGAGACAAGGCTCGAGAAAATTGAAAAGAGGACCGGCGGGATCTAATCCTGTGACAAAAAGCTCTTTAAGTATTTTTCCATACCGCGTTGCTCCAGTTTATTACTTTAGTAATCTTTGAATATTGAGATTTTGAGATAGCAAATTTTTCGAATTTATAAATTTTATTTTTTTAATAAAATAAACATTTTATTTATAATTCGGAAAAAAAACAAATTCTTATTTTTATTTTATTTAAACATTAGTGTGCGCTATTTCTATTATTATCAAAGATTTGAATTTATTGCTAATAGCTAATATTGATATATGACTTATCAAAATATGTCTTAAACTTAAAATATTATTTTTGAAAATGCTCTAATATATTGCATTAAAGTAACAGCGATATGTAAGCGATACAAAATTAAAAAAATTGACGGATAAAATAAAAAGTTGATGGACACTTTACCCGTAATCCTAGGAATCTGAAAACTGACACTTCTGCCGATATAGCCAGCGACTTGGCTGCCTAAAGAGTGCGACACGATGTGTAGCTTTTCTGAATCGAAACCCGACGTTATCATCTTATCGAGAGTTACTGTGAGAGCGGCTGCGATACGAGGAGCATTTCTCACAGCTTTCATATACGAATCGCTCACCAGTTTACCATAATCTACTGCAATGACGTTGTGGTCATTTCGCTTCAAGTAAGCTGAGAAAAAAAAAAGAATATAATTACAATAATAATTATAATATTTTTTTAAAGTAGCTATTTATCGTCGAAATATACCTTGCACTACCGTTCGTACGCTCTCTTTCTCCACATGTTCCGTATAGCCGTGAATATATAATACTGTCGGCTTGCCGTATTGTATTCGAGATAGAAGCGCATCGATATTTTTTAGCGAGTAATCGACATACTCATTCATAGTAGTTCTGAATAGGATAAA
The DNA here is from genome assembly GCF_030449975.1 of Polyergus mexicanus. NCBI lineage: Eukaryota > Metazoa > Arthropoda > Insecta > Hymenoptera > Formicidae > Polyergus > Polyergus mexicanus. The sequence continues at coordinate 1,907,298 of NW_027223333.1, read as the reverse complement.
GGATAAACATTTGCATTAATGTAGAAATAGATTTTTATAGAGATTATTTATATCGATTTTATCTCGTATCAAGAAAGAAGAATTAATATCGTTGCAAGAATCCAATTAATTCATCGTAGACCAAAATTTGATTTCTAGGCAATGAAAACGTGATAAGAATAATTGAAAGTTTGAAAATAAATACCCAACATAAATACGCAGAAAGATACTCTCAAGATCTCCGATGGGTGCTCCGCCTATATGAAAGAGAATTTAGCTAATTTATGTTTTATATCAAATATTGTTTTTTATGTCGCGCACGTGCATTAAAACAAAAAAATTTAAAGAACGACAAATGAAGAAACGAGAAAATGTATAATAAAATATTTCTCTAATGTATATTAGTTACAAAAAACATTATTGTCCTTAACATCTTTGAAATTCATCGAAAAAAAAAGAGATCAACACATATAATATTATTTAACGTATCTAATAACAGTATATTGTATTTTCATTATTAAATATATTTATAAACTGGATTGAATTTATTGCGAGGCTGATACTTACAGATTATAGTCGCGTATATCGTAACGCCAATGGCGAATTGTTGAAAAGTATGGATCATCGTGGCTCTAAGGATACGCTTTATAAAATGAAAAAAATTTCTGGACAATTTCTAAGCTTTCAATTTGTCCTGTGCACGGCAATATAAGGAGTTAAAAACCGTTAATATATGCACTCTTAGATTTATGAGACATCCTGTTATCCAATATCACCCCGACAGTATACTTTTGTGTATACGAAAGAGTAACGCACGTGTCAAGCGGCGAAGAGATACGATTACCCTTCCTGTGATGGAGAGTTTAATGCGTTAAACGCGCAAGCGAGAATATCGCGTACACATTCGAGAAAAATTGCGCGATTACTAAGGTATTATTATAGAAAGAACAGAAATAACATACACATAAGTGAAAATTTGCTAACAGTAAATAAATATAAAGAATAATCACAGAAAATATATAATATATCGGTTCACTAATAATTTTTAAACGAATAAACTGTTAAAGTTGTTACTTATGACATACTGTTCTGATGAGTTCAGGAATGCAAATGTTACAAATACTATTCTTTCTTCTATATATATATTATTATAATTGCTAGAATATAAAGTGTTGTTGTTAGTCAAAGTTTTACGATCGTATATATGATTGTGTATATATATATATATATATATATATATATATATATATATATATATATATGTACATAAACATATATAAGTGTGTGTACATATTTATGTATGTACATATATATATATACACAGTCTGAGGTTGAAATATGAATATGCTACTAGCAAAGAACTTTAATAATCCTAATGGTAAATAAATGATTCGGCAAACAAAAATTGCTAAACTATTTATTTACCATTTTTTACCATAGCGTATTTTTTGCGTATTTTACTGCTTTAAATTATTTTGTGAGATATCTCTTATATTATATTATATATATTGTAAAATTTCATTATTACACGAGTAACGAGATATGTAGAATAAATCAATGTTAAAAAAGACGAGGCGTTAAAGAATAATATCTTTCAGTAAATTTCTGGTAACTGCTCGTAAAATAATGAATGCAATATCATACCACATAAAATTTGATAAAATCCTATAATACTGTCTTAGTGACTAATTCAATCGTATTCATGTTAATTTATGTACAGGTAAATTTATGGGAATGTCACAGATTATCGGAGTAACGGTAAGTAATTATGTGTATCTCTGACACGCGAAGAAACAAATCACGGGTAAGACTGCATTTTAATCGCTCTTATATTTTTCGTATCATTATACCTCGAATGATATATTCGCGGAAATAAATCGGTCACATACAGGGAATATTTGTAATATTCGAATTTATTTTCGTAATAATTAACTATAATCAATTTTGATAAATATTTAAGCTTCTGTTTTTGTAAATAATAAGCCAACAAATAATTAGCTTAATTAATTATTAACATATATCAAATAGGAAATTTCTTTTATATTTCTCTGTTGAATTCGTTGCCTTTAGCATAGCCTTTATTCTTTACTTATTGTCTAATGGTTGTTGAATAAAATAATATTTTCATAATTCAATATTTTGCAATGTAAAAAAAATCTTATGGTCTGTTTACTTAAAATTGATCAAAACAAGTATATAAACGGATCTCCTTAAATACTGAACGTTTGAGATCCGTAATATCTTTGGATTCTCGGGATTGGATGTTCATATAAGATATTATATTTTCTTAAATTCATAATTATGACTCTCCTGCATCCTCGAATTCAAGATACACTTAGATCATGTTTCATTTAGCAATCGCAACGCTCGTAGGATTATTTCATTCTTGTTATTTACCGAAAATTAAACAAAGATAATGGTTGCGAGCGTTGCAATCATCAAATAGAATATAATCCTAATTGCATATCCTTAGTTCCTTACAATTTCGAATATCCTTATAATCTTTGCATTTATGATGAAAAGCGTAGTAAACATCGATATACATAAATATCCCGTGTATCCACTAAATATAATTCGCAAATATTAATCACAATATAGTGTAAGTAATTTAATACTAGTGTGATACAAATTTAACCGATTGCATTTAGCATAAAATTTTGCGTATAATCATATTCGATAGTCGGTATGACAGATTGAACAAATTTGAGGAATATTATGAGGTACATATGCACTCCCAATTCTCCGCCACCTTCCATTACCGTCTCCATGATTTTCTTCATCACTTCCGCGTGCCTGTATAAATAATAAACCATTTAATACATTAAGATTCACGAATCTAATAAATATAGATCAATCAACTTTTTTTCTTCTTCTTTTTATTTTACCTGCAAGGATGAACAGAAGCCATAGGAGGACCAGGCATATGCGGATGAGTTTCCATTGTAACTGTCTTTTTAGCGTGATCTTGACTAACATCTTCATACATCTCTTCTACATTAAGCGGTTTCCGATTCTGTAACGCATTTAAAAACGATAAATGCGATAGATAAATCCAGAAAACAATAATCCAAAGATCTAAAAAGTTGAGATAGAAATAAATACGCGCGTTTACCTCATTGTATCCGTACAACCATAATCTAGGCGTTTGATAATATTTATCATATGTAATGTACAAATCATAAGTGCGAGTGCGAATAATCTCTCCCTCTGTAAATGAATCCCATTTCTCTTGACTTTTTTTAGTACTTTCTGTTGCTGCGTGCTGTAACAAAGTTATTCTTCCCAATCATATAGAAAAGATCCAAAAGTATATTTCTTCCTTTGCAAATTTGTCCTTTACCTTATCTTGTTCATCCAGCATTCCGCTAATTTCGAAAGCTTCCATATCGGCGGCATCCTCATCATCCTCATCTTCGTCTGCATTGTCATGAGTTTGAGATGGCTCCTCCAATGTCTCCTCCAGAGCCATTTCTGTTACTCTTTCATCCAGGCCAGCAAGACTAGTGGCATAGTGATGAGTATCTACCCATCCACCTTCAGGGTCGTCTGCTTCTATGATACATTCTTGCTCGTTGCTATATTCCATCTATAAGTACACAGTAAATGATATAATTATATGCAAAGAAAAAGAATCAAACTATTTTCAATCATTACCTGCTTACACCGGCGTGTGCAGGGAACATTACGAGTGAGTAGAAATTGTTTGCCCTTTGGTAAATAGGACTTTGCTCTATCCTCATCACCAGTAGCCCATTGCCATGTAGGACAATGATGTACCAAATGGTCTCCAGCTGCTACAAACTCCTCCGGTGTCAACACACCCGTCTCTCGGAACTTGCTCTCCTTAAAATCGAACAATATTATATAAATAATAAATTTACTATGTATATAAATCAATCAAACAATAAATCGTATCTATTGATGATGAGAAAATTTCATATAAAAAGATAGAAAATATAAAGAAAATCTCTCTCTTTTTCTTATCAGCTGCGGAGTTTCCGACAAGTAAAAAAAATTATTTTTTATGTTTTATTCATTTCTTTATGAAAAATCTCGCCGATGATATCGCGATTTACTGGATACTCTGTCATCTGTTGACTCCGCTGTTCGACGGCGATCTACCTAACCGAAGTATCTAATCGACTCCGATAAACTACCGATATTCTACGAGCGAGAGGAGAAAAAAAAGAGTCGAAAATTACCTTCAACACCGGCGTCAAGTATTCGGCAACACCCAACGCGGTGCCCTTCACTGAATTTATCACACTTTGCATTATTGACGACTCGTTGCGTGTCCACTGCGTTCACGAGAGAATGTCGAAGAGAGATAACCCTTACACGTGGTGTACGTAGATGCGGGGGAGAGACGGCAATATCATTCAAATAAAATCCACACTAATCATTTCGGTCTGCGGGGAAGATTCCTTTTCCCGCGTGTTAAACCGAGATCCGAGACACCTGTTCTTTTCCGGCTCGCCGGATCGATTTGCACGGACTGTGGCAGCACGCAACTTCGTCTGTGTGACAGGTGATCATCGGAAAATAAACATAGAGCACAAAATTATAGACGGGTAATCGCCCGAAAGCTCGCGCTGAAACATTGTTATCAACAGTGAGAATCCTTGAAATTAATAAACTAGACAAACGTTGGCAAAACTTTTTCCTTCTAACCTGATATGTCACGACAGCTTCACGCGTGTCTTGTCCGCTATTTCGCACGTTTAGAAAAATTGGACGATAAATGGAAAGAATTATCAGAGAGAGCTGAAAGGCCGCTCGAGGCTCTCGCTAATCAAGCCGAACAATTTCGACATGTTACAAAGTGAGTGAAAAATAAATAGCTCCATCGTCCATTGGCGACAAATTTTATCGCAGGTTCAATGAGATGGCGTGATTGTTGCAGTGTAAAAATAAATGAGACGGAGAATAGCGTGGATGAGGAGACGCGAGAAAGATTGATATTCAAAATCCTTATGGGCCTCGAAGATGAAATTGCGCTTCTCTTCGATATCTTGACGCAATTTAATGACGCCAATCAAGTATATCTTTATTTATAATTCGTAATTTAACGAAAAAAAATGTGGTATTTAAATCTGATTATTTTTTTAGGATTTAAAGAATTATTTAATCAATTTGGAAAACGCGAGAAGCCAAGTATCTGTTAAGGATGAATCAATGCAAGAACTAATTAAAGGAACGTCTTATCAACCAGCGCTCAATTTGCTTCTAGAATGGGCAATAGAGGGTTTCCAATTCTATGATAACATGTACTTGTTTTTTTTTTTTTTTTAATAATAGAGTACTTTAGCATTTCTTTAATCATTTCAATGCAATTCACTATATTTTATATGCACATTTTAGGTATCTTTGTATCAGGGGCTGCATGAAATCCATCGATTACAAAACGGAAGAGACTATTGATAATTTGATCTCTTCTTTTGTGGAAGAACAGCGTGGGAGGAGGAATATAAATAGTAAATATAATATTTTTTTCTTCATCTTCATCTTTCTGTAGAGTTACTAAATATATATATATATATATATGCGATATGCTTAAAAATGATGAACAAATAAAAAATGCCGTGTTTTTATTCTACAATATTTTTATTATTTGCTACTACTTGATTTTCATGTCTACTTTTATTATTAGTATTGAACATAACATATTAATAGAATAAGTATTACACATACATATATATATATATTGTTTATTCGATCGCTATTTCGAAGTAGAATATATTAGATCGTTAATATCCGTCTCGCTTAAACATTCAATTTCGATTATTCAAATATTACATGTAGAAAGTTTCAATAAAGATTATATCTGTTTTAGAGATATTCGCTTTTACGCAGTTCTTAGCTAAGGAGACTCTTCGTTAAGGAGGCGAAAATATATGAAAGCTGTAAAGAAACATAAAAAAGCCAGACAAAAAATATTTTTTGTCCTTATGGATATTATAACATTTCACATGTACAACTATTTTTATAATAAAATTTTTTACAAAAAGATAAGACGATTAATTAATCGTGAAGGATAATGAATGATAAATTTATTATCAAATACTATAATTTCTCTTATATTAAATTGAGAAATCACATATTTTTCTATAAATTACTATCTCTTTCCTTGAAATTCTTTTATCTCAATTTATTGTGTCTATATAATAGTATGATTTTTATTTTTTATATATGAATTTTACATTTTCAGAATAATGTTAAATTATGACCCATCTTTCGTTCCCTCCTTACACTATTGGTATCTTTCTTTTGAAGGAAAAGGACTCGCGCGTGATTTCGCAAGTGAGTCGCGGCCGAAAGAAAGAGAGATTCGAGGCGCCGGCGCCAGCTATTGATTCTCTTGAAATACCGTGATTTCAAAAGTTACTATCGCCAACCCACACACTGGGGTGTCACCAGTGGCGAACCGCTCTTCGACCGCGGACAAGGTCCTCGCGCGTTCCCTCCTTTGGTCCCGGCAGGTCCGTAAAAATTCCGCTTCATCCGTTTCTGCTCTCAGCGAAAACGCGAACGACCGAGTCTTTTCGGACACTCTCCCATTGTGGATGGACGTTTCCTAATAGAGCTGTCGTACTTGCCCGAGATAATTCAGGCTTTCTATATATTAATCGTGAATTCCATACGATGAAGTGAAACACTCGCGAGGGCATACATATATATTCGTCCGAATAAAACGGAGATTTTTTGTACATATGTGTCAAAGCTATATGTATTTATTTTAATTAAAATGAATCTTCTTTTCTCTCGTACAATTGCGTATAAAATATTTAATGATATTCTGTCCGTGTGCTCCAATGAGAACGTGCATCTACGTCAAAGTAAAAATCAATTTTCAGTAAAGTTTTCAATCGATTTTTTTACATGCACATATAATAGATATGTACACAAGTTCTTTTTACGTAAACACGTGTGTACCTAGAAAACGTTCGCATATTCTTAAAGTGTGGTCGACACCTGTGCGAGATTTTATATATATATATATATATATATATATATATATATATATATATATATATATATATATATATATATACACATATATATACATACATATATGTACATACAGATTCGAATCTAGGCAGCTATTACATGTATATATGTATGGACAGTTTCTGTGTGTGAATAATAAGAAATTAATAACAATAATCAATCCAACAATGAGCTAAATTAGCGTAAAAATCCGCAATGATTAAATAAAGTGCACATTAGGAGAATAATAATTAAATTACGCGAATCGTAATAATTAAATTTTAAATCTTTGATATATTAAATACACACATTATATATATGATTATATATAAGATTATATAAAAATTATATTATTTACGTTATTTTAATTTAATATTAACTTTTTTTAAATATTTTATAACACATATATCTCTTATTTTTAAAAAAGATTACAAGTTTTTTAAATGCAATTTACTAACAATTTTGCTTCGCACTCGCTTTCATCTTCGTATTTAATCATTTTTAATCTTTAAAATTTTTTTTTTAACAGGATGGAGCACCTAAATCTTTTTGTTTGATTAGAAAGAATCGAATTTGAAAGGTATTAAAACGAAAACGGAAAAAATATGGCGAATACGGCTCATCTCGTCCGCCGGCAAAGCTCTCGCGATCTTAAGCCCCAGAAAAGTGTCGATAAGCTCGAGATGAAAGAAATGCGTGGTAGATTAGTGGTGGATAATCGAAAGAACGTCACCACTGCCAATTACGGGGCCACCAATGCGGCCTTCGAAGATAACAGTCCTAATAAGGTACTTCTGCCTATTTTATTTACTTTTACATGACATCGTGAGTTTGGCCTTGTTAACTTTTGTTCATAGAGCAAAACAGGAAACGGTCCGGGCCCTGGCAATAACGACGGCAAAGCGACTTTCCGACCGGAAGCAGGAGAAGATGAGCGTGAAAATTGGGATAGCAAGCTTACATTTCTCCTGGCGACCATAGGATACGCGGTGGGCCTTGGAAACGTATGGCGGTTTCCCTATCTGGCTCAGAAGAACGGCGGAGGTGCGTTTGCATCACTTAATATTGCTTATTTAAAAAAGACCTTTCGTTCAATCGTAAGCATCATTTTTAATGTCCATCAGGTGCTTTTCTAATTCCTTATTTCGTGATGTTGGCTATCGAGGGTATTCCTATATTTTATCTGGAATTGGCAATCGGCCAGAGATTGAGAAAAGGCGCCATTGGCGTGTGGAATCAGGTGAATAAAGAAAAAAAGCCATAAATTACGATTTCACTGAAATAAAGATTTTTAATGACGAGTTTTCTATCGAATCTCTTGAAAAGGTATCCCCGTATATGGGCGGTATCGGAATCAGCAGCGCCATAGTCTCCTTCAATGTGGCCCTTTACTACAACACCATTATCGCCTGGTGCCTCTTCTACTTCGTTCAGGTAACAAAATATCTGTCTATGATTGATTCGCCTCGTCGCATCTATATCACTGAAATAAAAATCTAAAAATCTGTTTAAAGAGTTTTCAGTCGCAGTTACCTTGGGCAGAGTGTCCGAATAAGTACTTTTCAAATGGATCTTACGCGCCTGAACCCGAATGCTTGGTAACGTTGAAATTTACATTAATATACAAACTATATCTTATCGTCCGTGCATTAAGTTTGCCATCGTATGTAAATCGGTCAACAGGTCAGCAGCCCAACGCAGTATTTCTGGTATCGAACCACTCTGATGATATCAAAGGATATCAATACGCCGGAAGTGTTCAATTGGAAAATTGCTCTGGCGTTAGGCATTGCCTGGATCCTCGTCTACATGTGTATGATTAAGGGTATCACATCCTCAGGCAAGGTGCGGCAGCTTTTTTTTCATTACAAATATTAAATATTGTCATATCAATTCCGTATATTTCCTTCATCAAATTGTAATTCTGCCTTTCTTAGGTTGTGTACGTAACCGCTACGTTTCCGTACATCGTTCTAATCATTTTTTTCTTCCGGGGGGTGACATTGAAGGGTATGTCGGACGGTCTGCGGCATCTCTTCACGCCAAAGGTACATTGAATATAATTATCTTGTATATCGCAGTTATTTTATATAACCGCCGATTTATTTCTCTACTTCAGTGGTACACATTGACCGATCCGGTAGTCTGGTTAGAGGCTGGAACGCAAATCTTTTTCTCTCTAGGCCTAGCTTTCGGTGGTCTAATAGCGTTCTCTTCGTACAATCCGGTAAACAATAATTGCTACCGGGACGCCATCATGGTCAGTCTGACAAATTGCTTCACTTCCATGTTCGCAGGAATCGTCGTGTTCTCGATCATAGGTACGTGCAAACTCTTCCTCCGATGTTTTCCTATTTTTAAATCTGCGATTCTGCATTTTGATAGGATTCAAAGCTACCATGGTTTATGAACAATGTTTATCGGAAAGAAATAGCACGTTAATGAATATATTCGGTCAAGTCGATAAGATACCCGAGGATATTCCGATTAGTGGCACGCTATTGAACATCACGAATGGTAACGGATCACTAGACAACTTGATAATGCCGGAATTACCCGAGTGCGATCTAGAAAAAGAGTTGGATAATGTAAGTTGTAAAGATAAACTTTTCTATAGGTTCTCCCCTGCGCTTTTAAATCACATATAACGATAATTACGATGATTACAGTCGGCATCAGGTACAGGTTTGGCTTTCATCATCTTCACCGAAGCGATCAACCAATTTCCCGGTGCTCAATTCTGGTCAGTACTGTTCTTCTTGATGCTGTTTACGCTGGGAATTGATTCTCAATTTGGTACTCTAGAGGGTGTCGTCACTAGTATCGTCGATATGAAGCTCTTCCCGAACTTAAGAAAAGAGATTCTGACAGGTTAATTTCACAGCGATAAGAAGATATATTATATTAATTACATATACCATATTAATCTAAAAGAAGTTACTGATAAGAATAAACTTGATTTCATGCATAGGTGTGATTTGTTTGGTGTGCTGCATGATCTCAATGGCCTTCGCTCATGGAGCTGGTAGTTACGTCTTTGTGCTATTCGATAGCTTCAGCGGAAATTTTCCGTTGCTTATAATTGCTTTCTTCGAATGTATAGGAGTATCCTATGTTTATGGTTTGAAGAGGTAAGTGTAGAAACACTCTTGAATTTTCAAAATTTCAGATTAGAGATATATGCATTTGTGGTGCGTTGATAATTTCAGATTTGCCGATGATATCGAACTGATGACCGGCAACCGACCTGGTCTCTATTGGCTGATATGTTGGAAATATCTTAGTCCACTGGCAATGTTAAGTATCTTGATCGCGTCTTTCGTCGAAATATTTTTTGAAGGAAGCGGTTATCCAGCCTGGGTGGCGAGTAAAGGCGTTACGGAGAGACACGAGTGGCCTGTTTGGGCTTTAGTTCTCATCTCCATTCTCATTCTCACTTCCGTTTTATGGATACCCGCAGTCGCTATTTGCAGGTTGGCATTGATCTTAATGTTACCAGTAAAAAAATCATGTATCTTGTTTTATACGCATCTTAAATTAAACTCTCGATGATTCTTTCTAGATATTATGGAATTCTCATCATTGACGACAACGAAAAGGCCTGGTTTCCTGCGGCGGATCTAAAAGAATTTCATGGAATTATGCCGCACGAGGTAACGGCGGCTGAGACACTGCTGTTTTGCATCAGGAGTGACGGTTCTGAAGGACTATGCTGTCCTACGGGCGGTCCTAGCGACGACGAGGATGAGGACCTCACCTAGGATCGATTCTTGATTGCAACGCGCGTTTCCAGGAATGACATCGCTTTGAGAAACGCTTCACTTTATCCTGTGACGACCATCTTCGATTGCTTGCTGGTTAATCAAAAGTGGCTGCATTCCATTTTGGTGAATTTGGTCGAACTGTAGTCAGTGCATCCGCATGATAGGATATTGTCTATTGTGTCAATTAACATAAAAGCTTCGACGGTAGGAGTCATTTTTTCATAATTTAAAGATGGAGATACATTCGATTAAACAAAATAATTTTTCTTCTAATTTTAAGTTATTAGATGCCAGATTCAAATTTTTTTGTCATAGTAAAAATTTCTGTAATTAAAGAAACAAGTTTTTCTAGAATCCAAATATCCGAAAACATTAATATAAGTGGAGAGTTATTTGAGAATATTCTTGAATGTATTTCCGTCTACGAGATGTAATAATTTGCAATTTTGTTTAAGTGAGATTCACTACGCGAAAAATTGTTTTCGAAACTTTGCGGATAATGAAGAATATTAGGCTACAATCTATATACACAGTTTTCGAGCGAACGATACAATCGCATATTGTGTGGACGGAAACGAGAGGTAATCTTTCTGTGCGGAAAATTACCAGTTATACGAGTTAATAATGAAACATTTACTCTTTAGCGATTGCGAATAACATCAGATTTAATAAAATTAGCGGTAGGAGCCGTCCAGTGGACTTGGGTGAGTGTACCCGAAACATTATACTAGATCTAGTCTTGGTTCAAAGCATTTGCGCATCCTTAGATCTATGGATATTTAAAGATTCGAAAATACTTTGAGAATCTATGAGTCTAAAGATTTAATAACGTAAGCATTTAAAGATCTAGGAACAACACAAGTAAGCAGATAAAAATATCCAGATATTCAAAAACATATAGAAACGTGCAGAAATCTAAAAATTGAAACACATCAAGACATATATATATATATATATATATATATATATATATATATATATCTAAGAATATATCTTCCCAAAGATCTAAGGATTCAGGCATCTATGATTGATTACGCGGATTAATGACATGACAATAAGTTTAGCATAAAAAGACTAAAATTGATGACAATAAAATATTTGGACTAAATCATGCTTAACAATAATATAATCAGTTGCGCAGCATGCGATGCGCATTTAAAGATACTTGGATAACAAAGAGATGATTGATTCGATTCGATGAAACTGGTTACTTCGGGCGAGGAGAGATAATCATCGTCCAGGCCACGTAGGTTAAACAATTAACAATTAATTTCACGTAGGTCAATTATTATTTTAATTTTAAATCTCTCTGTTATGCATCAAAATCGATCTGTGACATAGAGTATATTATAAAAAGAATAGATAATATATACATATATATACATATATTAAAGTAAACCATTATATTTTAATGAAAGAAGCCAGAATCCAGATCGAATTTGAACGTTAAAGGTGTCTTTGAACATTCTATGGAATCTTCCTGTTCGCACTTCTTTGCGATAGTACTCAAATGGCCTGATACCTTCCAGTGATATTTTAAGCTCTTAACTCTTTGCACTTTAGATAATTTTTCATCTTGAACTAATAAAAAGAGAAAAAAAGAACCATTAAATTGATTTATATAGAAAATGTTATTATAATTTCACAATTAAATTTCTCATTACAATGTATGGTAATATAAATATTAGTTTCTCATAATGTTATTGAACACACATATATTTAATGAGATTTTATAAGTCCATATCGAAAGCAGATATTTTAGTGCAAAGAATTAATGAATTCATGATTAATTGGTTGTGGGATATTCACCTAAAACGTACAAATATAATGCGGACAATAAATATAGTAGAATTTCGTTTATCGAGTTATCTATTAGTAAGCCTAAGCAGAAAAAATAATTGCATTAGCAATCGTTAAGCAAGTGACTAATTAATTAAATAACAATAGGAGTCATCAATTAAATAATGACGGAAATTGTCATTAGTTAATTAATGATGAGAGGTAAACCATATCTTGATATCATATCATTTCTTACAAAGTATGTACTAGTTTTTTATCTCGCATATACTCGCTCGATCTCTATTGGCGAAAAAATCTTTTAGAAGACAAATGCATTTTGTATCTTAATTAGGAATTATCCTTCTTTGAGTATATTTTAATAAATACTTTTCTCTCTGTAAGTTTTTGCAATTAAAAATTGATAATCTTTTAGCCAATATCTTAAGTTTTAAAACATAATTAACAATTTTCTAAATTTAATTCATACATTAAGGAGATAAATTAAAAAAACAAATATTAAAAAGAAAAACGTTGCAGTGGTTCATTATCAAATGATTGTAGCAGTTATCATTGGGACTACAGAGATCATAATCTATTTCATCGAACTTTTGTTAACCATATATATTGTCGATGTAGCTTGTGCAATAACTCAAAAATAATACACCGACAGCGGACGGTAATAATTGTTATTATTACATACGATTGCGATGATTACGATACATATATACAATAATATTGCGTATACGTAAAACTCTGTACATATATTATATACATATATAAATATATTGTTGTCAGTTGAATGTTAAAATAAATACCTTGAATGGATTTAAATTTCTCTTTTCTATTGATACTTAACATTTGAAATCAGAACAATTTTTTTAGCAAATAATATAATAAAAACATAAACAATTTTAGTAGTAAAAAATGGATAATTTATTATGTAAAATAAATCAAAAATTAGATACTATATATGAATCCTTATTATCCTATGTTTCCGTTGTGTTAGAAATTTAAGTTTTTCAACTTTAAACTTTAAAATTCTAGTTTCAAGCTTTTATGAAAAGTAATTGCTACAAAAATTTCAATTTTATGAACAAAAATTACCGAATATAAAGTAAATAAATCTATATGTAATTAATTATAGTTACATATACTCTTATGGAACTGTCCCCTGTATAAGTTTACGTGTAATCCTTAATTTAATTATTTATTTACTAGCGTACTTACGTCCAATAATAATAGCTTCCATGTTTCTCATATGGCATATTCCAGAAAAATATTTAACAGTAACAAGATAAAGCATTTCTTCATTACAAGATATATATATACTCTATTATTTTACATTTTCTTGAGATTTCTTCCTTTAGATACCTTTCTACAAATTTCTTCATCAAATATCGATTTTTTCCCTTCCATCGCTGAAGATCGCCATCGCCTTAATTTAAATCTATGGCAGCAAACTATGTATTGACATCAGTAATGCAAAGCCCATTCGTTTTCCTGTAAGAAAGTGTCAACTACTTCCTTCATCGCCAAGTTTGGGATTAATTGATCTTGTGTAAGACGCACACGCGTGACTGGATCAAAATGACCGACCCGTTGAAGATGCTCCTCGATGTCTTTCCGTTCGTATGTGATTCCACTAGGTGTAATCACTGGTTCTTGCAAGATCTCAAAGCTGATCTTACCGCACAAGTAGTCGGGCACTTCTCTTTTCTGCAAACAATTTATTTGTAAATAGTAATTGCACAAGCTATTACAGAATATGAATACAATGACTTCAAAAGTAGCAGAAATTTAAAAAAAAAAAACAAACCCTTCTCCTCTCGTCGACTTTAACGAAGAGATCATTGAGTCGCGATATGCAGGTATCTCTCTTCTCCTCGATCTCCTCTTTTCTCCTAGCAAATTCAGTTGAACTTGCATCAGTATCAGAATTCTTTGTTGTCTCTTGTTCTTGTAAAGCTGACAAGTTACGCTTTGCATCATCTACAATCAGCTGGCTCAAATAAGTCTGTAGTTCGATATCTTGAGCAATCCTCTGTTCCTCTCTTACTTGAAAACGACGTTTACGTGCCTGTCGTAGCACACTGGTGATGTCATCACCATAATTCAACTTCTGCTCCTTTGCCAGGTCTACAGCTGCATTGTTTCCAATATTTATAATTTTGTACTATAAATCTAATCTATTCCTTCTCTTTCTTGAAAAAATAATAAGGCTAAGGGTCTACTTTGCTATTTACCTCTCTGCAAATGTTTTACAGCTTCATCGAAGAGCTCCAATTCCAGCAGGGCGAGTCCTAAGAAAAAGTGACCTTTCATCAAACAAGGATCCATATCCAAAGCCCGTCTGCAATCTTTGCAAACGGATTCCCATTGTTTCAATTTCAAATGACACAGTGCTCGATTTGTGAAGTACAATGCTTGGTCTGGATTCTTTATCTGCAGCAAAAATAAAGAAAGATTACTTCGTTGTGTAAAATTATTCTATCTTTATTCAAAAATAAATTCGTATTAGAATTATATAATCAGATTTCAAAATCTTCCCTCGTTTCTGTGAAATTCTAGTACAAGTTTTCGGCGCTAGGTGCAGCATCAAACCGCCATCTTTGGCCAAACACTGCGCGTGATTCATGATTCAAAACAAAAAATATTTGCTGCGTATGTAACAACTGGTAAACAACCGAGCAAGACGCATCAAAATGCGCAATAATTTAGAATTTCGATTTAGAATCGCGGCGATATTCAAACATGTATTCGAATGTCACTCACAATCGCCTTTGTATAGCAATTGGCCGCGTCCTCGTACTTGTGCAGATCGAAGAGACGGTTCCCCTGTTCCTTCAGCTCCTTGTCGGACAGGTTCGCCGTCGAATACATCTTACTCATGATGACGATGGACGATCACGTCGTACTACATGCACGATCGAATCAATTATTCGCAACGAGAAGTTGTACGAGGACGAGAAATGTATACGGCAGCCTTTATCTAACCTCTAAACGAACGTCAAATATTTCATCTTTGTTTCGTCGAGTCATCGACTTTGACCGACTCGACGCGAATCTAGACGGGATGACGGGAACGCTTGCATTGCAGTTTGACCGCCATCTCGATGGTGATCGAAAAATCACGATTTCCTAACTTCTTTACCATCATCACGCATGCAAATTCTAATTCGAAATTGGAACATTTCCCGCGAAACAAAGTTGTACCTCTAAATGCGATTTTATACACTTTGCCTTTTATCGCCACCACATCATCTACGGGGGAACATCGTCGTCAAATATAGTACCTCGGCAAGTCTAATATTACAGTTTATTGCGAATTTTGACGAAAAACAGGCGATGCCTGGTGAGTAAAATAAACATTTTACCGCACACAACAATGTTATAATCGTTGCATTATCAAAATTTTCATTCTCCCGTGCCGTATATGAAGCTGCAAAATTCATTCTTCATTTAACCGATTATTTCGAAGGAAATTGAAAACTGATACCCTCCCTCGTCACATATGTGTAAATCGTTACAGATTATTTAACGATTGTAGATATTTACGAAACAATATACTTGTAGCTTTTACATAACCATCGTAAAACAATATCAGAGCTAAATAATGATTTCACGAGGTGTAAATATTGTAAAGATCAGATTTCCCTCTTTTCTATCTTCATCCTTCTTTTTAATCGGAGTAAGTCCTTTCGGATTATATATGCGATTTGTAACGAATCCGCGTATTTTTTTAGATAACAAAAGCGTTATACGAAAATATGGATTCGATATCTACATAGTATTAAGTAGAGAGACCCCGTAAGCCTCAAAACTTGGTAGTATGACTGGGTCACGAGCGGATGGGGACGGAAGGGGGAGGTAAGAGATTGCGACCCGGTTGGTTCGTTCGAGACTTCAATTCCGTATTCTTCTCCATACGGGAATAGAAATTCCTAGCGCGGTTTCTTCGTGACAAATTGGAATTACAAGTAATCTCGTATTACTCGTTAACGAAACTCGCGGGTTAATCGAATCTATCCTGACTGCTCTTGGATCGATCGACCAATCGATCGATCGATCGATCGATCGATCGACCGGTATATCCCCGGGATGGAGAAATCCAGTGGGTGGAAGCACGATCCACGGGTAGGTACCGGAGAGAAGCGGCCAAGATTTATTAGACATTTGAATTAGTTTGCGCGCTATTAATCCCGGATTGTACGAGCATGCCTCGTCCATCGGTCTAAACCTGGCTCTGGTCGTCATCAGAACTATCCATTCAGCTACGCATCGCGCTATTATGGGAGTTCGTCTGCAGGCTATTAAGCGTGTCCATTCAGATTACAGGGGATTACAATGCGAATTAGGTCTTCATCGATGTTGGAACAGTGGCTTGGAATTTTTGCCAATTTATTCGCGATGCTATTTAGGAAAAGTTAATTCCCAAATGTACCAAAAAAAAAAAATATATATATATATTTGATTTGACAATTCTGACAGATACTCTATATAGTAGAAAATCAATATCAAGAATAGTATTAAAATAACTTTGTTTTTTTTTTATAGTATTATTGAATAATAAAGTAACATATTTCGACATTATATATATATATATAAAGACCAGAAACCGAATTAAAAATATCCGCAGTTTTCTATTATCTTGATATTTGTAATATTACTTTCTCGATATATTTATATTTAAGATTCAAAAATTTATATTTAATCTCTCTAACGAACAATAAATTTACGATACAATTGAACGAATCTCGGCATATCTTAATACATATTTGTCATGCTTTGCAAATTTTAGCACATTCACAGTCGTGCATCTTCCGTATACCCACTCGAAGCTTATCCGCTTGATCACCATATGGCTCCGTATGGGGCCCGCACACACGTGTTATTAAACGATACCTACGCGACGGGAAATTATGGTCATCGACGTCGCATGTCGCGTACATACGTCGAACGAGCTGACCGAAAGGATTCGGCTGTACCTACGCGATTACGGCGAAATTACTCAATCCGATGGTAATCTGGCGAATTACACTTCGAAGTAACGGTCAAACGCCGAAAGCGTTTGTGTGGGTAATATACTTGAACGGTTCGGAGTTGAGAGAAGGGGGCTTGGCGAGGTATGTTTCGCGCTCACGCTACGGCGAACATAAATATCCCTCTTCCCCCTTCGGGGAGAGCCATAGGCCCCGTTGAGACATCCGCGGTCCGCGGTGCATAGGGGATGCACATAGGCGCAAGCCTTATGTACGTGCACTTTCCTGCACACAGCTAAGCTGTATTATCATTTCTTACGGTCTCCAGACACGCCAGCTAGTCAGCCATGATTTTCGCCCCGCGCCTTGAATTTCTTACAAAGGGATAGCTGGCGCACACACGGCGAGGGAGAGAAGGAGGGTCAGCGATGCACGCGTGTTATTATTCGTACGCGGCGCGAGTAACGTGCAGCATGCACATGCATTTTCTTAACACGCTTGCACACCTCGTTGGAGTCGCGCGTGGTTTCTTCTATTCTGGTTTATATCATCGAGAGATCTCGAGCGTTTACGCGAGCTTTATTTCGAGAAAAGAAAAAAAAAAATGTAATAGTAACTTCAAACAGATTTTTATCACAATCGCATAATTAATATTTAATCAATTTACATGTCTAATATTAATCGTTTGTAATTAAAAATCTATTAATGTATCAATATTGAAATTATGAGAGTGATTTCTTAGACGTCCTATTAATGATCGAGTTATTCCCAGTAATGTATAATGTAAAATTGGACGATGAATTGAAAAGGGTTCGATAGGGCACGGATCTTTAGGTATGGACGCGCGTGAATATAGATTTTCCTCTTACGACGGGGAAAGGAATTGATATTCAAAGCGGGTGGATGCACTCGCATCACCACACGGGAAAGAAGTCTTATGCGAGAATATATATATGTGTGCAGCATCATATATGTTGAGAATATTCTAATTTAATATCGAACCTGTCCGCCTTCGAAGCTTCAAGTGCCAATCGAGATTTCCTTACGACTCGCGAAACGTTTCACGTTCTATTAACTTTTCGTCGAATTTCTCTTTACGCGTTTTCCCTTTCTATATATCCTCGTCTTTTTATATTTCATAATACAGATAATATACACAGATGTGCCATTCAATTTGCGCAAAACCGTTTTCAACGATTTGTTCTTTTTTTTCTTTCTTTTTTTTTTTTTTTTATCGATTATGCTTCGTGACATTCGTCACAAGAGCCGTGTAACGAACACGATTTTGTCATTAAGCTAAAACGAGGCGATGCTCAAATTCTCATTCGCGGTATATATTATCTGATAAATAATATATTTGCAGCAGTTGGATGCCCGGCAGTTCTAAAGCCGATATATTAATCGGTCTAGTGAAAATTAACGAAGCGGGACAAATTGATCTCTATCGGTAATTGCTTTCACATCGTTATGTAATTAATATATAAGTACGCAACTCGCGCGATAAACGAATGTATATATACGTATGTACACTGCGAATAAATTAATGAATTGTTATTTAAAAAAAAAAAAAAGAGCATTTTTAATGCAGAATGCTACATCGTTCTTTATAACAAAATGATAAACGAATATTAACGATATGATTCTTCTTCTCGTTATATCACCGTGTATTATCGTATCGATCAATTACGTATATCACGCAGATATCTAAAGATCGATCAATATTTATATTTATGAGACTTTATTGCAGTTTGAGGTTTGTTGCGCAAGAGCTTTCTATTTTTCAAGGACGTATCTGTAAATCGACCCGGATTTACAAAATCGCGTGAAGATACATCTTTATATTCTGTTGTTGATCTGATATTTCACGTTTAATACCTGAATGCATCAGTTTGCCCAGATCAGCAGGGGATATCACAAGTGGACCGGAATTATCAACAATCGTTTTCATCGATGAATAGAAATATCTATCATACCCACATATAACGGTATGGATTTATTCGATAGACAAGAGATATTTAATAGAACGATCAAAGCCATTCCCGCTGAAAAGCTCGCTTCTGCTCTTTGATTGTTACCCCGAAATATATATCGATGGAGGATTTTGTCATGTAAAATATAAAAATTTCAACATTCGATCAGAGTTATTATTATCTTACGTTATTTTATCGATAAAATTGCAGCTTAAAAAAAAATAATTAACTAATATAAATTTTTATCAATTAAAGAAATTTCCTAAATAAATATCACATTTCATATAATAATAAATAAATTTTGAATAACATAATGCCGGAATAAATTGGAAATAGCATAATATTGCGATAAATTCGAAATAATATATCGTCTATTGCGTTTCTTTTCTTAATGAATGTTTTACGATAGATATAATTAGCGATTGGGACGGATCGATATGTTCGTCCTGAAATAAGAGTCCTTCGAAGGATTCTATTGCGACGATACTATACTGTACATGGACAACGAATTTCGTTCGTCACGCTTGTCACGACACCGGGCTACTTACTCGACTTGTATAATTATTCGATAGCCGAACTGCCGTTGTCGACGACGAACTTAGCGATTCCACGGGGAACGCGCGCGTGTTGCAATGCCCGGGGTAAAATTTCTTGACGGTTCGTAGAGACGAGGGCCGTTACTGAATATCAATGTAGAGGAGAGTCTGTCACATCGTCCGGGAGACCGACCAATCGATTCCCGAGTAGGTTATTTCGAGGACGACGTAGTATCCTCGCTAAAGCGATGGGATTCCGGCGTTTCATCCTTCATGGTATTTGTCCCTTTCGGATTCTCAAGAGTTTTTTTTTTTTTTAGATACATACATGTCTCACGCGAAAAGTCGCGTAGCATAAAAACAATGGGAAATTTTCAAAGTATTTCATTTTTGAAAAGATGGTTTACTTTGCAAAAGTATAGGTACTATATTTTCGAATTATTATGTAATAACTTCTTTTCAATATAATATTTGTAATTTTTTTATTTTTTACAAATTGAAATATAATTAAAAGTTACTAAAGGGAAAAATATGAAAAAGAAAATATAATATGGAGGAAAACGACGAAGAGAGTACGGAATCAGATATAAATACATGTACGTATGTGATGAAAAAAAAAAATTCATAAAATCTTAAAATAAGTTACTATTTTTAAAAAACATTTTAACCTGTAATTGAGATTTTTCGCAATTTAAATACCATGTATATTTGATAAAAATATAATTATTAATAATTTCTTTTTTAAATAAAATTAAAAAATATAAAATTAAACGTAAAAATTATACAAAATATAAAATATGTAATAATTCAATAAAAATATAATAATAGAAACAAATCTAATTAATATAAGAGAAAAAAAAATTTAAAACTAGATAATATTAACGACATTGAACAAAGAGATTAAACGTATAGTAAATACTGTAACTTGAGATAAATCTCCTTTTTTACACAAAGTTATTAAATGTGCGTTTCGCAATCGCGATATGGAATTTTAAAGAGAAAAGATAATATTAGACGAATCATTGCTATACGTACGCGTGATTAATTACTGATCGATAATCTTGCTATAATCCGTTCATCAATTCGATATATCAGACGAAGGACTGGTTAAACAAACCATGTCTACGATCATGCAGCTGTGCGTGATATCGCCGAATTTCAAAGATGAGACAAATTTATCGAGAAGAAGGAACGATATTCATATAGATGTAACGCACTCTAGTAAACAATGCGCGTATACATAAGTTTCGTGTACAGATCGCGTGAAAATATTTATTTTACTAACAACACGATTGTAGGTTGAAAACAAGAGCCGGCCCATGCAAGCACGGTTGGTATTACATGACTGTTTTTTTTTTTTTTTTTTTTTCCCTCTAATGAAAACGTTGAATCAGTGCGACCAGAGCATAGGAATAGATAGAAATGCCACACACACACACACACACATACACATACATGATAGTGATATGATATATATTGTGATAAAAATACGAATGGAATTACCAATCGTCGCGTTTTTTGTCGTTTTGGACTTTGTTTTCTGATGCTTAAAAATGTAACTCTACATTTCCGGATCGGCATTCGGTGTATCCCGGAGAGTATCCAATCCTAAGCTTCTATTTCTGACAAAAGCTCGTCGGCAAAAATAACGGTTTCGATACGGAAATGGAATGGTGCCGATGGTTGGAAAATGATTAATTCATAATTTCATAATGGGTTTTCATGATCGAATTAAAAATTGACCTAGTTATTAAAGATACATCTCCATGAAAATAGAATAATAGATTAGTATTTAAGCTCTCTCTCTCTCTCTCTGCTATTAAAGCTCTCCATCGGCTCATATTACATTTAATTTATAGGAAAAAGCTTGCTGCATAGGAATACATTTTTTTCTAGTCCTTATTTACGTACACTTTTCTGCTCTCATCTGAAATAAACGTTATGAAACGTTATCATTAAATTGTTGATGATGATTGGCTTCAACTGTTGTTCGATGCCTATGCAGGCAAATATCGTAATGTCTAATTTTGTTTGCATGGTTAACATGCATGGCTGCTTCGTTATACAGTATCGACTAAATTCTGCATCACATTGGATGCTTCGCCCAGCGTTTTTCGTAATCGTGATGGCATGCATCGTTATAACTCTTTGCCTCTCGTGAAAAACGAAAAGCAAGACTTTTGTGTAGATACCAAAGGAGATGAAGGATTGAAACGACCCAAGAATCGGAAAGTTTCGATTCGTTCATCGCCTCAAGAGGAAAATTCTATTGGATATCGAGTGAGCATATTGCTCTCATAAATTGTGCGTCTTAAAGAAAGATTAATTGATATAATATTATAAGAGAGACGGTCGCGAAAATTTTTATCGTTCTCGACAGAAAGGAGAAAATTGAAAATTATTGCATCTCGCGAGCGGAAAATCGAAAGAGATAATCTTTCAAGATGTATGAGCGAAATTTTCAGCAACCACGTTATAATTGAATACATCGTCGATGCACGTCGCGATTTACGCCATGTTGTGTCTCGAGACTCATAGATAGATAGATAGATGGTGTAACCAATTCGTGAATATCACCCTGACCGCACACGTTATTTGTATATTTTAAACGAGGGAATACATTCACAAATCATTTAACGATCTTAGATAACGGCCCGCGAAAGAAACGACGACAATCAATGTATTACGTATTGCTCGATATAATACTTGATTGTTACGATAACGTATCTTTTCTATTTTATCATATTTCTGATAAGTTGTATAATCGGATCATATGCGTATCGCGTGCTAAAATTGTCTTGTAAAAGCAATGCGTTTTAGCTGTCATAATAAAACTTGTCAAAATTTACAAGCGTAAAAGCAGAATAAAAATTGAAAGAATTTTCATTAGCGATAAGATTGAATTTGATTTGAAAATTTGCAGATTTATTTATATATATCAATTGCGAGATTATTCTTGGCCTAGTTTAAAAAATATAATAAATAAGATATATATATATATATATATAATTCTTTCAATAAATAAATATAATTCCAATAAATATAATTCTTGAAATTTTTATTTTGCTTTTACGCTATGCGATATATATTCTTATCCTTAATTCTCTACTATTAAATAACTTTCATCTAATTATTTATTATCATTATTAAGGATGGATTTTTATAAACAGCGCAGCGTTTTGCATTTAGTTTAGATTGAATTGTTCTTCGCGGCGTTTGTTCCAAGATAAAAAGATTCGCCGTTAGTTAGACGAAAATCAATCATTGCGGTTCTTTTCGCTATCGACGTAACGCAAAAAAGCCCATTAGGTGTTTAATGCCTCTACCTAGAGAGCGTTCAGGGATAGCTAGAAGAACGGAACACAGGAATAGGGCACGAGAGAGAGAGAGAGAGAGAGAGAGAATGAGAGAGTGGACGGAAATTGCACGGGAGAGCAGAACCCTTACGTACCGTGCGGAACCATCGAAGGAAAGTTTCTCGTTCTCTTAATATCTGAGAATCACTATTCAGTCTTACAGAAATTGCTATTGGCAGACCCATTAGAGGCTGGAATTAGTTTCGCGATCCCGGATATCTGGCGGCCGCCCCATACGGTTCACTTACTTATCTTACTCCCATGCCTCTGCATTAATACTTTTCGCCAACTCCATTTGCTTCCTTATTTCGAAAAGGCTGTTTAAAAACGTTCTCAAATTAGTATATCGATACGCACGATTTTTAATGTTTTGATTAATAAGCAACGAAAAGAACTGCGAGATAATTATGATATATTAGAAACTTCGTCGCTCGATTAAATCTATTAATATTTCTGCATCAGAGTGTAAATTGTAATTAATATTATAATTAATATTTAGCTCGATTTCGTATTTGTGCGTGAGAGTATGATGAAAGTTATATAATTGAGAGATGGGAAAAATTTTTCCTCCAAATAGCGTAAAACACTAACTCTCCAGATAGTTATTTAAATAAAAATCAAATTGGAAATGCGTAAATCTTAGAATCTATTGCTTCTTACAATTTAATATTAATTTTTATAAAAAATATGATTTATCTGTACACCATATATAATACATTTTTCGTCTCTATTCTTTACGTTGAATTTTTCTCGAAGAGAGAAATTATTGTATATTCGAAACTTCATGTTTAAAATTCTAGAATCGAAACGCTGATTTTGCATAGAGCTCGTTTAAACGGACATAAAACGATTACCTATCTATCCTTCCACGAGTCTCTCCCGAGAATTGATTATTTAGGGATTCTCCTTAGTGATCCCGTCGCGAATCTGTAACGCGACGACCGGCCATCGTAGTAACCCATATTCCGAATGGACAAACATAGATATCTCCCATACATACGGGAGGGCCTATAAGCACGTTGTCGCCATCCGATCAACACGTGCATCGTGTCTGCGCCGAGACGCGAACAGGGCCTCCCTCCCTCCTACACTGTATATACAATTGCATCATCAGGACAAACACACCGATGACCACGAGCACGCATACATCGTGCGGACAAACACCGTTTTCACAAACAACGTCGCGGCGTCATGAAAGCGTCGATGCTTCGTATAATACGTTGCCATCCCCCCCTCCCCCCCCCTCCCTCCCGGCTTTACATCCCCGATAAAACACTCCTCATAGAAGACGATCTCCTGTCGTCGGGGACAAAGAGATTAGGTCTCCGATGACGCGACGATATAATCAACCGCATTTTATATGCATTCGAGAGGCTGAGAAAAAAATTCATAACAATTTGGAATCTATTTTGTGTGCAATCCTGATTAAGATATATACATAAAGAAATAATACAAATTATTAGCTGGGAATTTAAGTTTCTATTGTGCTTAACCGATGTAAGTAATGCATACAACGAAAAACGCGATATAAATTTAAACAGTCCTCGCGCGTGGACGAAAATTTTGATAATACGTAGTAATGAAGCGTGCTTTTTCGTCTCCCGCAAATTATGTACATTAAAATAATTATGCGATTATGATGATACGGAACGGGAAATGTCGCGCACGCTCGAGCGCTGCCGCAATCCTCTTGCAATCTGATTACCGATTTTCTCTCATTATTACGCAATCGACATGTACGCGAGGGGAAGGACGAGCATGTACCGTCATTGAGTTTCACTTTTGTCAGCGGTGCTAATTGGAACTGCTTTGCGGTGTTGCGTTCTTGTGTCCTTTATGCGTATTAAATTCCTCGTTACGAGAGATCGGGGAGGCTCGCCGCTCGCGCCTCTACATCGGAGCTTGTTAAAACGTTACTGCGGTTGTAAGTAAAGCGCGAAAGCAATTAGTTCCAATTTGCAATTTGCAACGTTGTTTGATTTAGCTCGTAGCGTTGCGGTGCGGTGCGGTGCGATGTGGTGTGCGAGCCTTAAGCGGGCGTGCTTAAGCACACTGGTGACACCTGAATTAAATACTGAATCGGCACACGTTGAAAACACGCGCGCGCATATTATTCGAGCACGTTTCGCGAATTAAGAACTGCCCGCGAATGAAACAATTAGATGGAGATGAGTATCTTAGTCTTCGGTGAAATATAACATCGCGCGTAATCTTCACATTTCTCTTCTTCCTTCATTTTTGTCATCTATTGAGTGATTGCATAAGTTCGTGCCCGATTTAAATATAAACTTCAATAGATTATATTTTAGAGATAACACTTTTATTAATCAATTATATAGTCCCCATTCTTTTCTACAATGGTTTTCCAACCATCTATAAGCTTGTCGATTCCATTTTTGAAGAAGGAACTTGGTTTTTCTTGAAAAAAGTTTGTAAGGTGATTTTCGACAGCTTCCTCGGAATTGAGATTCTTGCCATTTAAACTATTCTGCAAAGACCGGAACGGATAAAAATCTGAAGGCGCAATATCTGGAGAATATGGCGGGTGCTGCAGAATTTCCCATTGCAACTCCTGCAGTTTTCCTGCAGCTTATTCCTTTCAGTCAGGAGACGCGGCACCCACGTATCAAGCTTGGAAATGTATCCAAGCTTTTTTAAATGACGAAAAGCGGTTGAATTATCGATGTTCAGCCTCTCAGCAATATCCTCAGTTGTAATCCTTGGGTTTCTTTCCACTAAGGCATGCACAATGCCATCATCGATGCCAGAAGGCCGTCCAGAGCGGGGTTGATCCTCCATGTTGAAATCACCGTTTCGAAATCTGCCAAACCACTTTTTGACTGTTCGGAGAGCAGGAGCGCGGTCCAAATAAACGCTTTGAATATTTTTTTATGCAATCCCAACACTCACGCCTTTCCGAAATTCATATAGCATTACATGCCGCAAATGCACCTTTCGTTCTCCATTTTTAATGATTTCTCTTATGCACAAATGGACTTATCTGAACAATGTCTGACGCTAAATTGACATAAGACAATGTCATCTATTCGGTGTAAGCAACAATTACCACACGAAAACAATAGAACTCCGCCATGCAGCAACTTAATGCCATCTATGAAAATCGGGCACGAACTTATGCAATCATCCAATAGTTTATGATATCTTTAGAAAGAATAAAATTATGGCAATTATGTCCCGAATACTTACAATTATATTATTTACAATATAATCGCAAAATAATAGTTTCAAGAAATATTCTGTGGATATAATTCTTGTTAAAAATCTGAAGCGCTCCATTTCAACTTTTACAGTAGATATTTCGAAAGGAAATATTTCCATTTTTTATTCAATTGTATTATAACTGAATGAGACCTCGCGTGCGATCATTAGCGATAACGTTTGAAAAAGTGAAAAGGTCGATGAGCAATAAGTGAATACGCGCTCGTCGCGCGTTACCTTAATTACATCATTTTTCATTATCCCTCGTCTATTAATCACGTCGCTTTGATTGATTGTAAGGGCAGCGACAGTTTGGTATGGAGCGCTTCTCGTAAGCCGGTGATCAAACGCTAATTATGAGGCTTAGATCTTTATTCGATCCCTCCCCATCAGCCGCGATTAGCAACTCCTTCACGGACACTTTGGAAGAAAAGAAAAGAAAAGAAAAAAAAAAAAAAATTGTTTTATCAGCCGGACAACTTTTTTTCTCCCAAGATGATATTCATTACTGTGATTAAAGGTACCAGTGGGATAAATCATCTCGCGATTCACAGTAAATACGAATTTGCATGGCGGCCGAGACGGTGATGTATATTATTTGAATGCGGACGCGGCGCGTGATATCCCTCTGATTAAAACGTAACGTATAATTGAATGGACCAATTAGTTAAGTGCAATCGCGAGAGTAATTCGCACCTGAATAATAATCTAAGTGATAAACTCGGCGATATCGCCGACATTGGGATTCGTATTAAACGAATTGGTGGAGCTTTATCGGGAGCTGGATTATTTAAATTTTTTTAGCGAACCATAGAAAACGCCACAGATCAATTTAATTTAATTTAATAATATTCAGGAATTAAAATAGCGACATTCGCGTAAAATCGGACATAATTCTTATCGATATAATTCGAGTGTAATAAAACTCTACGGAATATTAAACTGTTTCATATTACCGTTGCTTCATCTCGAGACGCAAATGTGGCGCAATTACGGCGGGATGTAATAATGTTACAGAATCGTCACGGACAAGATTACAGACGCTTGCAAATCCGAGTATTGTGTGTTACTCGAGAAAGTAAATGGATAAAGAGGAACAAACACACTTTAATTCAGATTACTTTCAAATTTTGCCATAATCGATATAAGCTATGACGGGTATTTTTTTTACATGCCATTAATTTTCGTCTGGCTTAAAGTCGATTTATCCTCGGTCAACATCTTTATTTTACTTTCAAAAGGATACATCATCCCCCAAAATTTCACCGAATAGCTCTAAATGAAAACACACAGCTGTGTCTAACGTTTTCTCGCATAATGGCAGAGATAGACGGTATATATTCTTTAAAAAAAAAAAAAGAGGAAAAATAAAAGAGAGGGAGAAGAATATGGCCTGGCAGATGTGTACCTAACCGTTACATCCGCGATAATGATGAGTTTGCTGAACGAGGGGGGGGGGGGAGGGGCACTAATGGAACATCGGACGGACACTCTTCCGCGCTCGCCAGAATGAAATATTTCACGTCCTCGTTCTTTTTTTTTTCAAGCCACTCGCGCCGCTGCATAGCCAACGATAAAGATATACACGGACATTTACGGAACGAGGGCATAAAAGGTAGGGTGGTTTAGCGTAGTATATTTAATATACCCCTCTGCTATAAGCATGCCGTAGCATGCGTGAAAACCTCGTATAGCGTATCTAATCGCCATAGTAATTTTAACGATTTCCTCGATTTGCATCTAGTGTACTTCTTGCATCGATTACAATCGTTTGGCGTAAAATGACGATCGAATGTAATTAAATCGTCAATTTTAGATTCATTTTTCACCTTAACTCGCGATGAATCGCGCGAATAATTTTGTTACAGTTTTCTCAGATTTTCTTTCACCTCAATATATTTCGCTGTGAAATCGACCATTTTTTTTTTAAATTTTTGTTTATCGTTCAATCGGCATTTTAGTAAAATTCATTTCTCGTTTTATTTGAACATTGCTTGCCCTTTATCGGGATGTTAATAGAATTACTCGATCGTGGTGTCACTCCTTATTACGATCGATTATCGCTCGATCCTGCGCTCCGTAAAATTCAATTGATCGATTGATCGCTATATAAAATTAGACTCACCTCTCAAGCTTCAAATAAGTATCATTCTTAAGGATTACCATTAAAATGATATATAATCCAGGTTAATTAATCCGTCCGTATCATATTGTGACGTGAGAGAATAGGGGAGAAAAAAAGAGGAGTAAAAGCGTATCGAATAAACAGCGATATGCAAATAAGAACTTTATACGATGTTACGGAAATTTTAATTACCTGTTAACCGTTCGCGCGCAAGTTTTACGGGAAGAGAGTTAAAAGTTTCAATTTTGGAATCGCTTCTTCGCGATTCTTCCGCCTGACTTGCGCGATTTAATTCGGCTCGCTCGCTTCGCCGACCTCACCATCTATTTCCAAGAATAGATCACGCAGCTACGAGAAAGATTTATCTCTTACTATATCCGTATACCGGTTTCTATGGGAGGATCCTCTCGTCACGTTGCAGACTCGTATATGGACCATCGCGAACGGCAAAAAGGAATTTTATTGGCAGCAGTCGCGGTATATTACGTTTCGAGGCAATTCTCGCGATTATTGGAACGTGTCTCATATAATGCGAAACGTTGAAGGTCGGTGATTTACGGTTTCTATCGATGGATTTTTAGATTAGCTATTCGTATACATGTATATAGAATCGTACGCATTTTCATCGTATATCAATTGTACGCCGAGATGTGGAGAATAATCGAGATTTGTGCCCGCGATATGATCCATTGTAATTTGTGATAAAAGAAGAAAAAATTTAGGGGAATTGATATTCCTGCTTTACGATTATTTTAGAAATTCGAAAATGCATTGACCAATTACTTTTTAAATAATCTAATTGCATTCGAACTATTGAATAATTCAATACTCGATCGTTGATCTTTGATCGTTAATCTGTTCGATATAACAAAAACTTGTTACTTTGATGCAACCTGATGGAGTTTTCACTGATAACTGTTCAGATTGGATCTGTAATTTTACCCTCGGGCTTGTGTCGAATTTTGTAAGTTAGTCAGATGTCAACATCAAAGAGATTAAATTACGTGAATGCAAACTGTATACGCGAGAGAAAATTAAATTACGTTTAATAGAAAATTGATGATAAACTTTTTTGATTGCTTTCTCCATCGATCGGCGTCGTGTGGATAGAAATAAAATTGTTCCTAGTTCGAAGCAACTTAAACATCCCTTTGAAATATTCTCGTTTGTATTTGATTATAAACTCTCAAAGTGTAATAAAAATAATTTAATATTGTATATTGGCATTTAACTGCATGAAATATTTTAACTATAATATAAAAACTTTTAATAAGCTGTTTGGGGAGCTCAGTCTTTTCTTCTTTTTACAGAAAAGATTGCCGGTGTGTGTATCCTTTTGGCATAAAAGATAATTGCTAGAGGATAATTATACGCTATTCTCTGTGTTTTATATCAAAACAAATGAATAAACCGATTTTCATCCTCCCCATTAAATAAATTCGTATGCGCGACTAGTGCGTCTCGTACAAGCATGAATAAATGAAACGTTTCACGATGCGAAGAGACTACCCGTTGTTGTTATTAATATTAATATCGCCGCGATATTGTTAAACGATTCGCGTTCGCGAAATTTTTAATTTTAAATCGAACAAAGAAAACGCGTTAACCGCACACTGTGGGGCCGCGATGTGGAACTCTGTGTTATCCAAAACGCCATTATAGGTGCCTTTACATTGGCGTGTACGCTTCCGGAGGACGGTCACGTATCGGCCCAAGCATTTGAATACTCTCTCAATTACCAACATGTCGTTCGGAGCTCGAGCAACCGTGACATCCACCATTTCCGGCCCCGCCATCGTCTACCTTCCCCCCTCCTCCCCCACCCCCCACCCCCTCTTTCATCCCTTCGCTGTACGAGCAAATTTTACGCTTCACAATTGTGCTCGTTTCGCGGGATTGTCAATCGTGAAATCCAGTCAGCAAAAAGTTTTTGAGGCTTTCTCCTATAAACTCGTCTGTCAGAAACAAATAAACACATCTAGTGTCTACTAAAATATTTGTCGGTACGGCGCAAACGAACAGATAGAACTGAAACTGCGTTTTGAGAACGATAATTAGCTCGTATATAAACTCTATTTTATAATATCTTTGTTTGAAAGATTCAATTAGAATATGAGAATGCTCCTTGCTAGGGATCTCGAATGATATCATTATAAACGTCTCAAGAAACCTGATATTTAAGAAATCTGTACGGACAATTTCAATTGGCAATCTCGGCACAAGACTCTTGGAAGATTTTTCACAGAGCCGATACTCTTTTCTCGATGTTTTGCCTGCTTAATATAGCTACGGATACAAGTAGAACAATATTATACTTTGCTGATCTTAAGTTTCTTCCTTGTTTCTCTTCATTTTATATATCGATATCTGATCCTATTGAAAACAATCTCCTTCCGAGATAATTGACTCGGGAAAAATAATTGTTATCGACGAAAAAGTTGCCGAGTTAAATATGTCAGCAAGGACGATCTCTCGACAGGAAATGATTGCTTCGGGCAAAATCTTTTTGTTGACCAAACAGCAACGATCGCGGATAAATGTGAACAGAGAGATAATTTTTTTCTCTCTCTGCGCTTGTATATATATATATATATATATATATATATATATATATATATACAGGGTGTCTCCAATTTAAATGGCAAAACTTCAAGAGCGTGTAGGTGACCGAAAAAACTAAGAAGTCTTTTAAAAGTTTCCTCGTTTTTGCTCCATTTTAGAGAAAATCACAAAAATTCAATCTCTCATTGTCAGTTGCTCTCTCGAGTCGATAGGCACCGAATAAACTTTCTGCTTCAAGTTTCCTTACATATGTAAACACTTGATGTTATCCTTTACGGTGCTAATCAATTCAAGAGAGCGATTAAGCGACCGAATCATAGATGCAGTGCACCAAATATCACTAGAACAATGTCTAGCTGCAATTAATGAGGTCAGTGCTAGATGTAATGCTCGCATTGCTGCAAGAAGGCAATATTTTGAACAATATCTGCATTAAATAGATGATAACATAAATAAAATGTAAATAAATAAGCAAAAAAAAAAAAAAAAAAACGAAAACTTGTTTTGTTTCCTTTTTTGTAATTTTCTTCAAAATGGAACAAAAACGAGCAAACCTCTAAAGGACTTTCTTCTGTCTTAGCTTTTCGATCCCCTACACGCTCCTAAAGTTTTGCCATTTAAATTGGGGACACCCTATATAACGCAGCATTAATTTAGATATTCGCGTCAATAAACACGTATACGTGTTATTTTTTTTTTTTTTGCTGTAGAAATACGTGAATTGTACAACTTTTCGAGAGAAAGAATAAAAAGAGAGAGAGAGAGAGAGAAAGAAGAATGTGAACACGCCGTTTTAAGTACCGCGCACTTTAAGAGGATTGAAAGCCGGCGGGGCTAGACTGGCGGAGTGCCTGGAGGATTGTTCGAGTTTCAGCATCTCTCCGCAAAATCGCATCCCGTAGAAAAATTTCGCGATGAATCTAATTTAAACGATATATATCGGTCGTAATTAAACCAATTTGGCGCGTAAATTGTAACTGGTTTTCCCCAACTTTTTCGACCGTCGAAACAACGCGTATTAATGTGTTACTCATTACGCAAAACTCGGAAAACAATAATTTCAAATGAGTACTGGCGACGGTTATTCCCTTTCGGAGATACCATTTGGCGATTATGAAACTCTAGAATTCCCGTGGATTACGCTATTCAAACTTAAATATAAATTAGTTGCAAAACTGAACGCGCCCGTACCGCGTGGACGGTTGTCGTTGGATTTGCCAATCGGTTAACTTTTATCTGTCTTCGAGAGTCGTTAGATTCGTACATGGCACGTGTCGCGTATGTGATTAGCGTGATTCGATATGTGTACGTGTACGTATACGTACGCGCGCTCGCGAAATTGCGCAAACCGCTGCGGTTACCAACTTTCAATTACTACTTTCGTAAACTGCTCCCGTTTCAGCGCCCGATTACCATCTCGTCGCACCTTTCGAGGGTATATCGAACATGGTCCGATATTTTCTTTCTTATCGAGAAACGCGCGTCTGACCGGCGTCGGGAAATTAAAGTGAGTGAAATTGGAGTGAAGGGGGAATCTTGTAGGCGCCGCTGAAGGAATGACTGCAGTTCTACAGCGCGAGGAGATAGGGTCTCGTTGTCGGGTACAGGCATTAGGAGGACGTGGATTGGATTGACATTACCGTTCCAAGTTCTGTTATATCCCTCGAGAAATCAGCACAGTGCTGCCAGTAGCATTGTTCGAGGACCCCTCGGACATACGTGTGCGGGCAGGACGCTATTATGTACAAATACCGAGACCTACCGAGATATACGTATATATATTTCTCTGTGACACGTCAAATACGTACATACCATATATACATACGTGTATAAGTATTCTGATTTGCCATATTAGAACGGGTACTGTGTCCAACGTGCGTCCGCGAGTCCTCTCTATCGATTTAGAATGATTTATAAGGATGACGAGTATTAATTTTTGCGTGTAATACGCGCCTTGATTGTGGATTCAATTTCGAAATAGCACACAAGCTAATCTCAAACTTACGGAATAATTCAGAAAGTAAAGAAAATTGTAAGAAACATATTTTTTGAAATTTAATTTAAATATTTTTTGATGAATAAAAATATATATAAATAACTGTTATTTAATCGACGATACTGATCAATATTTCGAAATCAATATTTCCAAATCAATATCGAGGTATCAGGGATATATTTTTCGAAATATAATAATAAAAATATTTTTTTACATGTTATACATTTTAAAAATTTGTAACGATAGTTACAAATTTAAATTGCCATGATAAGAAAAAAGGAGTTTGCGAAAGGAATTTTTCGAATTCTATCTCTCTATAGCAATTACAAGATTATACACTATATACACTTGACACAAGCAGCTGATTCTATTTGCTGCACGAGATGGAAAATATGTTGTACGCCGATGGGATTTATTCAAAGTAAAAGAAAAGAGATAAATATGTATATAATTGAGTAGAGTTATACAATATAAATATACACAGAGATAAAAATTCTAGAATTTAAAGCAGAGGAATATTTTCAATTACCTCTTTCAATCGTCAACGTGAAAATTCAAATTCGTAATGTAAGTAAATGCTAATTGTTAATTTTTTTTTTAAATTCTAATTCAACTTTATTGTTTGTACTACTTACTAGACAAAAATTGATATTAACGATGAATGCTGACTTAATATTATTCTAGCCTCCACTTTTGAAAAACACTTATAGCGACCTATAGATACAGAAAAAAATATATATCAAAATTATATTAATTAATTTTTCAAAAAAATACATTTCAAAAATATATTAGAATATTATAATAATATAAGTAAAGAGTAATTATAAAAAAAGTACAAAATATTAACAATATCAACTTGATATCAAATTATTTCTCGAATTAAT
Source organism: Polyergus mexicanus (assembly GCF_030449975.1). Taxonomy (NCBI): domain Eukaryota; kingdom Metazoa; phylum Arthropoda; class Insecta; order Hymenoptera; family Formicidae; genus Polyergus; species Polyergus mexicanus. The sequence goes on along the minus strand of NW_027223333.1, from coordinate 1,873,162 downwards.
TGCTATCGAGATATCCCAATTTGCGAATTTTATAACAATTAACGAAATAAATTTAACAAATAATTAAAAACGCTTCGATATTCATATCGTTTAAAATACTAATATGTTAAAATACTTCTCGAATTAATCATTAAAATAATTAAAACTACAACAATAAATGAACGATTAATTTTATTAATAATAAATTAATACCAGACAAATTAAAAAATATAATTTCATTGATGTATATTGTTATTCACAAATGTCAAGTAGAATAGTCGTTTATTTCTGAGATGATTGCAAATTATTTATCCAAGTCACTATAGAGAATGATTCTTAGAGTGAAAATTCTTGTAATTTTGCGACGCTGTTCAATGTCGTGCACAGTTCTACCCTCTTTTCCATGAAAGTTTTTAAAATAATAAGCTTTTTAAATGTATTATTTGTGTCCATAATAATTTAATATTGACGAATCGGTAAATAGCCAAACCTATTGTTGTCGACAATAACGTGTGATTCGCGTTCATTAATTCGTCACAATCTGTCTCCGATTTATTTTTGCAGATGTAATCGACATATGTCAATTGTCAATTTGCTTAATCTATACATAGCGATGTACGAATTCGCGCGATATTCATTTCGCGATTGAACACGTTATGATTTAATAAATGAGAAATTTATTTACGAATTTATATTTTACTGTAAACGCAGCACATAAAATAGGCAGCAAAATAAAATAGACGAGAGGGATTTGTATTATCGCAAAGAATTGTGTGCAAAATGCACCATTCGTGCAGTTGTGTAATACGCGGATCTATATTATTCGCGAAAAGTCGTTCTTTTTAAGAACACCGATTATTTCTCAATGCGCTGCGGATAATGAGAAACTCTTCACACGGAAGGCGAGCGCGACGTCAAGCTTAATGCATAATGCGCGCCGTTCGTTTGCGCAACTTAAATACTTGATGAACGTAATGAGGGAAAAAGCGCGGTGGTTTTTTTTTTTTTTTTTTTTTTTTTTTTTTTTTTACCAGTTTCCACTTTACAAAGATAATCGCTGTCGGCGACTTAAGCGTACACAAACACGCGATTTGTTTGGTATACACGTGTATCTTATGAAAGATCGTGATACAAAATCGAAATACGATAATACGCGAATTAGTCATCCATGTCATTTAATTTTTTTCCCACAATATTGATCCTCATGTGTAAAATAATAACGATTATTGTTTGAATTTTATGCTAATAAAATCTTTCATCATTTTTACCATATTTCCTTCATTATCATCATAGGATTATTCATGCAAAATATATTGCGCGATGTATCATCGTGAATATGTTCCATATTCGGCGATTAATAATATTTCATATAAAAAGGCTTTTATGTATGAAATATGTTATTTTAATACCATACCTGTTTTAATGACATCGCGTCCGAAAGAAAGAAAAAGAAATAAAATAAAATATACCAATATCAATCCGGCTGTCTTCAACTCTAATTATCGTATAATATCGTTTTTTTTTTATGGCACTTTTAATCGAAATTGAATTATGCCACTAGATCGACATTATATATTTTAAGAGAGCGATCTAACAACCTTTCTCAAAGTATAAGTATGTATAATATATATATATATATAATAGGGATAGTTAACGACGTTGTCATTTCCACGAGAAATTTCGCCCAGATCTATATCGAAACTATTTGAACGGACTAACATCTCGAGATATCAATTATCTTCCTCCTGGACTTTGCGATATTGGCACTGCGGATGGGAAGATTTGTCCTTACTTACTCGCGTGCGAATGAGCATTTCCATTAGGGGATAGAACGTCTGCATCAAGGTATAGACGATGACGGAATGGAACATTGAAGTGGCGTCAAAGGGTTAATCAAAGTCGAACTACCCCTCTCCATCAAAGGCTCCCAAATCGACCGCCGTCGCCGCTATTTTTTTTTTTTTTTTTACCCGTTTTCATCCTTCTCTCCTCATTCGTGTCGTCGTCCTTTGGGATTGCTCTTACCAGATCGTCCGAGATCGCCAGTATATCGCGTCTGCCGATCTTTTTTTCATACATGCCGGTGTGTACATCGACACACCGTCGATCATAGTGTCCCCCGTGTCCTGGTGGTAAATGCAGCCACGGTCAATGTGTCCGCGTGTCGGATAAATGAGATCCAAAGTGAACTGACCGGTCGGATAGTCTCGCGCTATTTACACAGTCAAAGGCCGAGGTTTCTTTTTCCAACCTGTTTATACGAAGAGAATCGTGGACGGGAAATGTACGCTCGAGGAACCAGTTATATACCGTGAAAGAGAAGGAGGAACGAAGCCGGGAGAACGGAAAATGGGTGAAGAAACTTTGAGACGTATGGAAAGGCTTACTATGCAAAGTTGTTCCATCGTCGTCGACTAAAATCGCGTCCTCTTCGTTTCTCCATCTCTCTTCCGCAATATCGTGATTCAAATTTCTGCTATCCTTTGTTCTCTCCCTCGTATTGTTCCCTCTTTCGTTTTTTGTATAACGTGTTCGGTAATTTCTTTTCTACTATAATTTCACTAAATGTCATATGCTTTCAAAGTTTTTGAGAAATCTCAATCTTATAAGTATCTCGAGATTTTTAACGCGAGTTTTACATTGGGGAGAAAAGTTAATTTGATTAAATTCGTTCAACCAGTTATTATTTCTTTGTATTTCTTTAATTGAAATATTTAAGTATTCATGCCAAATACAATATATTAAATCTAACGTGACGTACAATATATTTGACTTAAATATTTCAATTAAAGAAATACAAAGAAACAGTAATTAGTTGAACGAATTTAGTCAAATTAACAAATTTTTTTTTCTCGGTGTAAGATCGACTCTGAAGAATACGCCTTTACTATCTATTTACATCCGTGATAAATATAATTTATCGAAGTCTTTTCGCTTCTAACCGTTCGCAATTCCAACATTATTTATATCTCGCTTTTGACGACGAATATCGCTGCGTTCGGCAAACGTGCCGGACACACAATTGCACGAGCCTTTCGCGTTCCCCTTTTCGCGTCGTTTCGTGCTCCCGGACTCGCCCTCGTAAAAGACGTAATGATTTTTCACGTCACAGCTGAGCGAGGAGAACGCGGCCGTCGACCTAGTTGCTCGTTATCGCGAGGGGGCGATCATCCGGTAGCGAGTATTAGCGGCTGCAGATTGCATCTGTTAATGGGCCGGTATTGTTCGCGCGAATCGAAAGAAGAGTGTCTTCCAACGGGGGTTAGCGCCAGCCGCTGTCAGCAGGGTCTGCTGAAGTAGCAAATTGTTTCGCCATTCAGAAGCGAGACCCGAGACGACTGCGTCGCTGTAATCTGCTCGAGAATCACGCGACGACAGAGAGATTTAAATTCGTAAAAGCGCCACTGGAAGCCGGACACAAATTTTTAAATGCTACTATCTGGCACAAGTATTTCTCGACAAAAGAGATTTAATGCATATTTCAGATTCGCTGATTAATCAAATTATATTAAAAATAATGTATCTGTGTGGCGCTCTCTAGAATTTTAATAATATCTTATTAATTGATTATAATTATATCGCAGAGATCTTTGAAATGAAGATCGATGAAATCGTAAGATTTTATTTATCAGAGACTCTCGATACGTTTTTTCGGTATTTTTGCCATAAATGATTATTATCGTTACGAATGAAATTCAAAAGAAATCGTTACTTATTAATGCGACTACCGCATGTGTCCTGACGATCGTGTTTCTCGTTTCAAACAGGCGTTTTGATCAAACAGTCGTTTTTGATTAATGTTTCTGGGAGCTAATCATATTGTAGTAACTTTCTTCAATTATAGATATGCCATCAATAAAACATTATTTTTTAATGTAAAAATGTAACAAGTAGGAACTTCTCGTATTTTGTCTTCGTTATCTTAAGATTAAGATATTAGAGTTACGTTAATGAATTAAACAATATAATCTGTCTTTTAAAGACCTCTTTTGCAGACAAAAGTACATTTATCTTGTCGAGATTGACAAACTAACGAAGCTCTCTGTCAGAAACTTGTGAAGATTGGAAACTCCAGTTACTTGAGAACGTAGAGAAAATAGAGAAAATACGGATAAGGAAAACCGCAAAATCGCTAATTAGCGAGGTTCAACATTGCGGAAAACGACGGCGTAGAGTTAATTCTCGAGCTCTGTCGGTCTAAGCAAAAATCGTTTCCATCTCGTAGTTGGCATCCAAACGCTGGCAGAAATTTAGATTACGCATCTGAGTCGAAAAGACGGAACGATCCGACTTGATTCGCGGAAAAATCTCCTTCCCGATCTAGACGCTATTTCTTTCCGTCCATTTATTGAGGATCTTACGCGGATTGCGGTCCAATAAACACTTGCAAATATCTGTGAATGTTCCAGCTACATATATAATTTCTGACATTACTATTTCATAAAATTATAATAACTATCATCGATTTTCTTCTACATTAATATTCCTAGTTTCTAATTAAATCGTGGGGAAAAAAATATTTTAGAATTTTCGCGAAGGATACGTGGATGTTTTAACGTCCGTCAGCGATGTCTCGATAGTTCGCGCCACGGTATTGCGATCGGGTAGCAGGGCAATGAAGATTTTTCATTTTCCGGCGGTTCCGCTATTTCGACGACTTTGCGGATCTTATCCGGCTAAGTTCCAATCCCATAAACGGCGTAGGAAGAGGTAATCAAATGAGATCGTAACTGGACGTGACGCTAACTGTGGCGGCGACTCGAAAAATCGGTATATTTCTCTGACGCGCGTGCTTATCTGACGACGATTCTTAACTGCGAGATGAGTAAACTCTTTTCCGCGATCTATTCTATAAAAGACGTAAATACCCTCGCACATTCGTCAGACGCGTTCTCTTTTCTCTATTTCGCTTTCGGCGTCATAATCGAAATTCTAACGTTCTACGTCACTCTAATTCTCCCTTCTGCGATAAGTACATCCACTTGCTCTCCCCTTACGTATTCTCTTATAGTCGTGACAAGTTAGCTTCGCTTCATCTCCGTATATCGCCTAGAGCTGCTGACATGTCTGAGCAACACTTTTATGCAGATATATTCCCATGTATACACCCTCGAGGGCCCTCCATTATATACCGACCACGTCATCTTCTTTCATCGTCATCGACATCTTTATTTCGCCGCTATCGTTGTCTTCACAATAGACCACGGAAAAGAAATTCCCCCATTCGTGTGTGCGTGATTTTTTTTTTCTCGTCTCCGCGGAACAAATCCCTATAGGATAACGAGAAGAGATTTTCGCCGGAATAGGGATGAATAATAGAAGTACTTCACAGAGTACGATCATGTGTACAGAAAAGATTGGTTTGCAAATGTATTCGTTTTAAGAATTATTCAGTGAGTTTATTAATACCATTATCTGCCCTATTTTCGTTTCAACGCTTTAATCGTGTTATAATGTAACAGGAGATTTAAATAAAAATTCAATATGATTTCAATTTGATTTATACATTTTCATGTTTCATTGAAAAAAAAAAGAAAAAAAAAACCGATTTTCATCTCCTTAGAAAATGTGATTAAACAAGAATTGTTTATATGACTCGACAAAATATTCTTTGTTTGTACAATTCTACAATATTGTTAATTTTTTATAAACGGATAGTGGAAATATAAAGCGATTTATCAGAATGTAAATGTGACAAAGCGAATAATTCTTTTACTTTGAGACAATATCTGATAATAATTTTTTTATTTTCAGATAATATCTTATTGTTCCAGAAAAAATATTCTCAACATTCAGAGAGGATTTTTCTGACGACCGCCCAAAAGTGGTCTATTAAAATTTTTTCCACCAACGACATCGTAAATTTTTATCGTCCTCGTACATGCTTAAGTGTCTGTTAAGAGCGACGACTGCACGATTAAGTCTCTGTTACGGCAAGAAGGGACGAGAAACAATGTATGTAATTATATTATTAAACCATATTATATTCATTTCCATTTCTCTCTCTCTCTCTCTCTCTCTCTCTATATATATATATATATATATATATATATGCAGAATTGGGAACGTTACTCTATAAAAGTAACGCGTTGCCGTTACCGTTACTTGGAAAGTAACGATTCGTTACTTTTTCGTTATGTGTTTTTTTTTAATGCTAAAATAAGCTATTAGATTATAAAATTATTTAATAATCAATATTAAATGTAATAATCTATGTTACAATTAAAAAGTCTAAACTAGTCTCTATATAGAACAAGCGTTTTTTATATTAAACTTATTTAATGATTCTAATTTTTTATGTTAATATCTTTACTTTTTAATACAACACTTATCTTTATAGAAATTTAAATTGTAATTTACAAATTTCAATTTTGACGAAAATTTTTATCAAACATTGTTTTCAAATATTAATAAGAGAAATATTGTTATTATTGAGAGTGTATTCCAATATTCATTGGCAGTATTTTAAAATCTATAATTTACGTTACTATAGATTTTCAGTACTGGCAGTGACTGATCGGAATGCAGCCTATGATAGAAGGCTAGAAAATATGTTTCAAAAAATACATCTATGTATTGAATAGATATAAGATAATAAAGAACCGAAAAAATAACGATGAAAGTAACGGCTAATTTATTATCGTTACTGTAAAAAAGTAACGATCGTTACCGAAAAAAAGTAACCGTAACGGTAACGCGTTACTTCCCAACCCTGTATATATGTATCTCTATTTCTCTCTATCGTTTACGGTCTTATTTTCGGCCATCTAATACTTGATGCCATCAAGGTGCATAATCTGTTTTGGCCTTTGAGTCCACTACCTCTTCATCTAACCAGCTCGACAGTTACGGAATTGCAAGGATTCCGGCTATGGACCGCGATTCATGAGTAATGGACGTTTGATGGCTCGACATCCCTTTTCCGGACAGGATCCTTTACGCCATCGAACCTGTTGCCCCGAGTTGCGATTTTAAGCGATCTCTCAGCGCGTTCGAAAAACAAGCTCCCGCATATCATATAGTATATTTAATAATTTTCAAGTCATAAATATTAATTTCCCTGTTCAATAATGATTTAAATTATATTGACAAAATTGTATTGAATAAGAGATGAAATGATCGATATCGATATCGATTATGTATCTCGAATGTTCTGCAGTGAAACAGGATTTTTACTTAAAAACAGGCATCGAGATTATTTATACGATTGACAAATAATTAATAACTGCATATAACATCACTAATAATAAATTGAAGTCTATTTTATATACAGGGTGTTTCAAAAAACCATTCAATATATACATACATGATAGATAGGACAGATCATACTGACAATGAGTAAAAAAATCTTAGTAAATGTAGATCGAAAGCTCAACCGTTTTTGTGATATAAACATTTTCGCGACGTGAGATAAAGTTAATCTAAATCTAAATCTAAGATAGTCTAATTCCACGTGTTCTCCTTCCATACATCTTTAGCAACTTCTTCTTCTTACAGATCCGCAACCGCCGGCGAAATCTTCTATTATATAAAGTATGTACGAAAATTGAATAACAACATTCAGAACGTAATTTATAAACACTGAGGTAAACATCGTATGCGACATCGTAGAAGTCAATAAATCAATCATGATGCTTTCGATCTATGTTTACTAAAAAGCTTTTTTATTCAGTATAGCGTATCCTATCTACCATATAAATATTGAATGTTTATTTTTTTTTAACACTGCATATAAAATGAGAATTAATTAAAGATTAATTTATGGAGACACTCGTGAAGAATATTCTGTGTATGAGTCAATATGCAATCTTAATTGCTTGATAAATTTCGATAAAATATACAGGGCGATTTTAATATTTTGTAATATCTCTGTTATTAATAATCCAATGCAAATTTTTATTATATCAGATAATGACTTAAATAACATTAATGAGATATAATATTCAAGTTATGTAAGTTATATGTATATATACGATTCAATCCGTATACGGGATACTAAGGATGATGCAAGTAATTACTGTGCATTACGTAGGAAAGAGGAGGCGAAGATACGATGCGGGAGAACCTCTCTCTGGTTGCGTTACATAGCCGACGTAATTCCTTCCTTCCAAACGGACTTACTTCGCCGTACCGTCTGTGCCGGATGCGCGGCCTCCACCGCAGCAGACTTAACTCTGGCGTGGCCAGTAATCGTTAGATCGGTAGCACACCTCGGGGCGAATCACGGCTCGGCACGAAACGTTTCATGATTTACACTCTTTGATATACATATATATATATATATATACCGACCATCTAACCATTTCGGCCGCGCGTTCTCTCATCCCCTCTTTTTGTTAGCAGTCGCGCAGTGCGTTGGCGTGTTAACATCCATCGATTATTCGCATAACTCGCGGAACGCGACGCCTAATGGCTTATTATTATGAGCCGAGCGAAGGGGGATGAAGTTGTAACGGATCGGTATCACTGTATCATTAGCGGTCGAGGCTTCAGAGGAGAATTAGACGGGAGTCGCCCCCTTCTCGCCGCTAAGTTACATCGAACGTATGCTTTATTCAAATCGTAATCGTCCACTTACGGGTTCGGTGCTTTCGCCAAGTAACAGCCGGTTTCTGCCGATGTTTGCGATCACGCACGCGCCGCGATAACGGTCATGTCGTTAGAGAACGCCGCTGAGAAAGAGGAAGAAATGTGCGATCGTCGGGGTATGTTTAAGAAAATGACGAGGTGGTATCTCAATTAAAAAAAAAAAAAAAAAAAAAGAAGAAGAAGAAGAAGAAAGAAAAAAAGAAAAGAAAAAAATCTTGCGAATTTGATATGATTGTAGATCGATGGGAAATGGAAGAATTTTATCTATCGAATCTACGAGGGGGTAAAACACAAGGTGACGTTTATACACGAGCGCCTTTCTCGGCGATAATTTCGCGAGCGTTAATCGCGCGTGAACTGCAACTACGGGATATTCGTTGGAGATATTAAGAGCCACTCTCGTTATTGCGGCGGTGAATAACTCGAGCACGAATAATTCGCCGCAGAATTCTCGACTTCTCCTAACTCGATGCGCGCTTTTCTTTCCCGGGGAATTACACATTACACGATTGTTGAGAACAAAGAGGTCGGGGCGCCGGTTCTTTATTAAATTCCTGAGAGATGCTTCTCCGTTACGTCATACCTCGGAGCGTTCAAGCCCGGGCTCGCGCTGTTCAATCGCGTAAACCAGGACTGGTTTAACAATGGACAAGGATAAAGATCATAGTGAGGTCAAGAAATAAACGAGAAAGAGAAAATGAGAGAGAGAGGGACGATGCACGTTCTCAGATTTTCGATATTCATTGATCGAGAGCCTGATTCATACTAGGAAGAGACAGAGAGAGAGAGGAAGCTTCATTTAGCATAAAATTGAAGACACCTTTCATTTTAATAATATGCATCCAAATTCTGATACTGCAGAGCGTTTTAAGGACGCATATCCGTTTGAAATTTCGAAAGATGAGTACATTTTCTAGATTTCTTGCAGCGCAACAATTTGATAAAAACTTTAATATTAATATGTACTATTAATGCTTAATAAAAAAAAACTTATATTTTTTATTTGACATGATCCACGAATATTTTCACGCATATCGTGCAGCTACCTAAAATTTGGAGAAGCTCTAGAAATATCCCTACAACTAAAAAAAAAAAAAAAAAAAAAAAAAAAAAAAAAAAAAAATTAAGCTGAAAATTTTTATTTAAGTAATTAATAATATTGTATTAATATTGTAAGAAAATAAAAATTTTTATCAAGTCGTCGCTCTGCAAAAAAATCTAGAAAATACATTCATTTTTCGAGGTTTCAAACTGATACACCCCCTTAAACGGTAAAATAATCCCGGTGAATTTTTGTAAATACAAAACATAACACAATTCTTACAGCGATATTTTAACGCCTTTAAACAATTCCAAAAAAAAAATCGGGTTAAAAAAAGAGCCAGATAAAGACACAAAAAGATTGGACAAATAAAAATACAAATAAAAATTTTAAAATATTCTCGTGAACACTCTAACATCGAAAAGAAGATGAAGAACTTGTTTTTAGCTATCGTTAGTTTATCATCGGCAAGATAATAAAGTTGAAGGAACGCTGCGCTTTAACTTGAGCTGCTTATACGCGCGATTCGAATACATGTCGCGCGCACATACGGATTTAGTTTATCGATCTCGACTCGGGTCATATACTGGTAGGGTGAGGTTTGGCGGTTGCAGTATACCGGGGGCCCGGTTGCTTCAGAACGGAATTAGATCGCGCAGGATCTTCCGGAGACACACCACATACCTCTCGTTCTCCTCTTCCATAAATGCCTCTCACGATGCGCCCCCGCCTGCGACTCAACTCCACGATCTTTGCAGCGCCGTGATGTAATTGCCACGGATTAATTTCCCTTCAAATACGCGGCGTCGCACCGTTTCGGATACGTGTTGGACGAACTAGCGTCGCTTCCGGTTAAAACGCTATCCATTCAGTATGCACCTTTGCTCGTTGAACCGTGGAAGGAGTTCTAGAACGGAAATTCGCAAAGTTGCGCAAACAGCTGCGCGGAGATTAACAACATTGCGCAATTCTGCTGCAACGTATTTGTCACATTTTCATCGATCGTATCATCTATAATCCACAAAGTGTTCTCTTTTGTCTAAAATAAATTTTTTTTTTTTATAATTTTAATTTCTTCAACGCTGATCAACTTTTTAAATGTTGAATTTTAATCTTGAATTTCAGCGATATCTGCGGTGTGTTTTCGGGGAACAAATGATTTATACAAATAATGTATATGTGTAAAGGTAGCAGACGAATAATGAATGTTCATCATAGAAACACCTGCCCATGTTTTAATAAGTTTGGAAAAGTGTACGTGCTATATCAGAAGCCGCGACTGATCGATAATGCATATGACGTATGCATTTTCCGACTTTGCGGTATTATATCCTGATTCGTCATCTCATCTATCTCATTATCTTCTGTAGTAATTTATGTTTTACGTTATTATTTCTCCTGACTTTCTAAATTCATTGTTCTCATTAGCTTCCATCAAATATTATACAATATATTTTACAATTTAATAAAAATAAATATCGTTCTCGCGGCTCTCGGTTCTCGTAGAGATTTATGCCTGGATTATATCGACGCGTAAATTCTTCCGAAAAGAGCATCGTCGAACGTAGACGTAATGGTTGACGAGGATCGCGGTTACGTCCGCTTTCGACTTATTGTTAAGTCTACGTACGTGCGTCCATAAACCGCAAGACCATTTACATGCGGCAAAAGCCTTCGATCCCTCTCTTTTCCGCCTCACCGTGCATCTCCCCTTCCTACCTTCAAAGATATTTTAATACAGAGGGAACGAGAAGAGACGGATGGGACGGGATGGGTGAAGAGAGATCCGCGGAGAAGAACACGCTCTCGAGTTTCACGGGGGCCTGCGCCGGAGGGTGAGGCGAGACGACGGCCGAACTCGAACTTCGCTCGACGATTAATATTTGCAGACAATGGGCAGCGCATATTTCCGCGTCGTCCCTTCCCGCTACCGGCGCTTCTTCCATCCCTCTCTTCTACCTTATCGAAATCGTCCTAGACAAGGGAGAAAGAGAAAGGGAAAGAGAGAGAGAAAGAGAGAGAACCGCCACGTGAGCGCTTATGCGTATGTGTACGAGGAGAGTGTGTCCATGTATCTCGGGGGCCCGTACACATGATCACCGTCGCCTCTTCTCTGTGTTCGCGGTACGTGGGCATGTGTGTGTCACGGTACGTCTGCTGCCTAACGTACGATGCAAGTTTCCATTGTCCCGTTTAACTCGGAGCGCGCCCACTTTCCGCCGTATTCCAGGGGGAGAGACTGAGGAGAGACGGGAAGAAAGCTCATAGACAACCACTGACGACTCGAACCTTAAATATCTCCGACGACACTGTCGGCCACTTTTCGAATGGCTTTAAATCAGAAAGTTTCCGCGGCCACACAAGATCGATTCTTTTGCGAATGACTAAGATCACAGGCAATTTGGATGGCTTTTATCTCGCCGCGAGTAATAATATATCGTCATCTCCTTGCGCGCTAATATACATATATCGAGCTCTTATTAATTCTTAACTCTTACGATTGCCTCTCTGTTCGTTAATTTATTACTCTCTGCATACTCTTTTGCACGGAGAAGAAGGATATAAAAGATAGGTGGGAATATTCGCGATATACATTGATCGAGAAACATAGAAAAATAAGTGCTTGTAAAGTAACATTGAACAAAATAATAATAAAAACAAATAATAATAAAAATGAAAGAAACATATATATATTATTTAACACATCGCTATCAATTAAACAAATATTATTTCATATTATAATACAATTCCAATGAATAATAGGAATAGTATATTTTTGATAATTTTTTTCACGAAATACACAGAAAATTAAATAAAATATGTCGAAAATATTACCCGTTATTTACCTGTGGCATTAAAAGTAGACGGAATACATGGATACGATAGGCGAGAAAGATACAATGCTCTCCAACGATCGTTTCGCGCGATTTAGCATTTTGTAGACTATTATAGAGCGCGGAAATGCATCGCATTGCACCACGACCGTCGCACAAAGAAAAGCGGAATATTTAGTAAACGCAAGCCAAATATTTACTACAATTTCTCCGCGCGTGCTTGTCTACGTGTTCCTCGTGGAAATTTAAGAATGGGGCGAGCGCGAAGAATGCAGTATTTCTCGGTACATTATATCGGCGCAGTTTCATCGCGTATATTATTCGCTCGGCAGCCGACCGTGTAAAAGCAGCTGTCTCCTCTTGCGCATTCTTGTACCGGCAATATCTTTATTGGAACACGCAGAGAGATAGCGGTATGAAAGTCCGTGACTTTGTATAAATATCGCGATCGGATCTGCGATGTATTATAGTGACTTTATTCTCATCTTAAATATATTTTTTGCCAAAGGAAAGATCGGGGTTGCTACGTAAACAATATCTTATAATAATCATTACTTAACGGACGGAGAAAATGTAACGAAATTTGTGCGACGCAATATGAACGCTGTTATAATTCCTCGCTTGACGTAAAATAATTACAGATACATATTTTCTATGATATTAATTTGCAAAACTATTTCGAATACCAATTATGTATCCTGATGAATTTTAATTCTCAATTGCCGCGGTTAAATTTGGTTAATGTTATTATAATGGCTTCTCGTAATAATTTATGTTGATAACTCGTAAAGTAATATATTCTGTTTTTATCATTTATAGCGCGTATCGATTAATTATTAATTATTTTCACGATAAAGTAAATCAGCCGTGATTAAAATCATAAAAATATTGAAGAGAATAGCGAGCTGAAAATATATGATTTAAAATTACTTTTTAAAATCTAGACGTCAAACACAATTTCAACACGATTTTAGTGATGTATTTGAAGATAATTGCGCGGTGTCCAGCCCGCCGTTATATAAACGTTGCATCGGTGTTAACGATGAAAAGATGGAGATAATCGTTTCGCTATCAGCCGCACGTGGCACTCGCAAGAATCAATATTAAAAAGTCATAAAGGAGATTAATCCTGTCGCGGCTATGCGAGGGATGTGTCAGGGGATGCGCGATGTAGGAGGGAAAGAGAGGGACAGCGACCGCGGCCGATTCTACGGGACGAATGGCTGTGTTTACATAAATTTCGCACGCTATACTATGCATAACGTGGCACGACATCCCGGGGGCTTTATTAAACCTTACATCACCATCGCCATCATGGCGAGAGAAGGTAAACCGGAGGAGTGAAAGACAGTGGCTGCGAGCATGGAGTGAGGGGAGAGAGAGAGAGAGAGAGAACAGAGAGCAGGTTGAGGGAGGGTAGTAGCGTTTTTGCTCCTTTCTTTTAGCTACGCTCCCCGCAGGCTCCGCTCGAGTCACCAATGTAATCGCCTAAAAGTGGTGCCCGCAAGACGTGTCTCGGATCGTTTCGCTTTGATGTCGGGAGAAATCCTACCCGAGCCCCCTTTCCCTCCTATTCTCATCCCCTTCCTTGGAAAACATATTTCGCGAACCCGCGCACTTATATACACGAGATTACGCGTGCACCTTCAGCCTCATAAGTAGACAAGGATCCGCACTATGAGCGCCACGAGTGATGGTAGCCTCTGTCATCGTAGCTCTTCGGTCAGCGACCCTTATCTGTGTAAAGCGAAATCATGAACGAGATAATTTTTTATAGATTTTATAGATCGCGTTGTGATTACTTAAGCATGATTTAAATGAGAGCCACTAAAGATGTCAAAACATATTTCGCACCATTTACGATAAATTCAATACTTTTTGAGAAAAACAAAACCATTGTGTTAATTAGTTTATTTTTCGATTTATGTGTCGCATTTACACATTCTATAATCTTATTCACAATCAGTATTTATACAGCTTTACTGCATAATGTATCGTGAGATAATTAATTAATATATCACGCGGATTAATATATTAATATATATTATATATTACATTATAGATTTCAGAGCGCCGTACATTATTGTATATATTACGTTATAGATTAATAATATAATAAATAATTATTATAAATTATTACGATTTTTCATATTAGGTCTCTTATATTTGCTGACAATTTTCGCCAAAATAAACACGTATCTCATGCGAGACGCGAGAAATTTGCGAGAAAACAAGTCGAGCGAGCAGGGGCTTAAATTAATGACGGAGAAACAAGCGGTTTGGCCCTCAGCTACGTCGACTATCGCGATGTCTTTACCGGAGAATGACTTTACCGGAAAGATACGGAGAACGTCTCCTCCTCCTCCTCGGTGGACCGAGGACCTGGAATATAGGATGAGAGAGAGAGAGAGAGAGAGAGGCAGAAAAAAAAGAGGAGGAAAAGCGTCAGGGAAGAGGATAGCGCGTGCACGGAGCAACTGAGAAACTGCTACTGCTGGAATAGAGATTTCGCTAGATGAGAAGGGGGCAGGGGGAGGGAGACGAAAGAGACGAGCGGCGGGTGGGTTAGTTCGCTCGCGCGACACAGCGCGGATGTTCCGTGAAAGTGGATGATTGTACACGCTGTGGCGCGGGCCGTGCCGGATCCGTACAATGCAAACAACAATACGCAATCAAGTAGTTGACGGCTGACGTTCGCATTACCCTCGCCATTGTTGGACGCGTCTCTACGACGGCGCTCTGAAATTACCGAGCCGCCCCGAGTGCCGAATTATACACGGATGTATGCCACGCGCGCGTTGACGCACGTCGAGGATTTTTTTCCCGCACGCCGAAATCGGACGGAGAGCGGAGAGACGCATCCGGAACGCTTCGCAATTCGCGCGCTCGGTCGTAAACGCCAATCGCTTAAAGCTGCAGTAGTGAGAATCGTAAATGGTCAGCCGCGGACGAACCGTCAATCTCTCTTTTCTCTCTCCCTCTCTCTCTTTCTTCTAGTGAGAATCGTAAATGGTCAGTCGCGATTCGTCAATCTCTCCTCTCTTTCTCTCTCATTTTTTAATAAAATAGATTATAATATAGCTTCGAACTTTGCTAAGTGATTGAAAACATTTTCCTGGCGAAAAAGAGTTTAGAATGCGCTGTAAAATTATATAAAAATAAAAAAAAAAGTATACGCATAATTTTAATTCTTTCGTGTGAAAAGATGATAGCGATATTAATTTTTCAGTTGGAATAGTTGAGCCAAGATCTGCCCAGCATGCAGAACCAGTAATATAGTATGTATATTCCCATAAAAATGCAAAATGATCATCATTTATCACACAATGTTTATCGAAGCGTGTGACAACTGTTTTGAGATTGCGTATCTAGTGCATTAGCGATAATTTGTCATTTGCTACAAATTATGCGAACGCAATTTATAACATCGCAGTAAGCGACGTTATGAATTATCCAACACATCGATATGTGTACATATGTAATTGCCGGCTACGCAAATTAATATACCGAACACAAATGTGAGAGAGTGTTGTAACACATCTCGCTTGCTAATTTAACTTGGCCCGCGCGAAGATTTCTCCGAATAAATCGCTTCGCCTAGCTGTGAATCGGATGTTAGAGAAGACCCGAAGTACAAGATCGGAATTGTCAAACTCGAGCTGCGAAACGATTCGCGTCACTTGTCAAGCGTGCGCGAGCGCACGCTTAGTTTCCTCCATCTCCCGTAGCGTGTTGCTTCGAGATCGGGTGTAGCTAGCAGCGAGATTGTACGCACATACGCGTACGGCTTTACGTATAGTCGTCGCTGTTCGTGGACGAATCAGAATTCTGTCTTCGTGCTGTCTTTGCATTAAATTATCCTTGACAACGACCGAGTCGCTCGCTTGCTCGCTGCAAAATTCCGTAAGAAACTATATGTAAAGATGATCGATGCACAGGGAAAAGAAAAGAAAAATGTAGAGGCGAATGGTATCTAGAGGAAATACTATTGTTTCTTCGGAAGAGCGTTATCGACTTATTCCCTCGAAGAGAATGTAAAACAGAATCGTTGCCAACTCTGTTTACATGGATGGCGCAAGATAAGTATATATGTTTTTCAAGATATGCGAATATCGTATAAGAACAAAAACTTTTGGCTTAAACCGAAGAGAAAAATGCTTTTTAGCAGTTTGCGTATTTCTAAAGGGAAAAAAAAAAAAAAAAAAAAGTTCCTTCCATCAGGTTTTATACACCCGGTCGTAACTCGTTAATTAATTTACGTTGCGCTATCAATCGAATTTCGTACATAATAGTTATCTCGCGAGTTAGCTGTCAGATAGAGATGGAAATATCGCGTTTTACGCGACGTTGGGCGGCGAATCAAATGGCGAACTTTTAATTTCCGCCCGTCGTCGACACGTTGGGCGGCCCAACGGTAATAGCACGGAAACAATGCGACACGAGAGACGAAGATATCTCATCCGCGGAAATGTGAGCTCCTGGGTCTTCTTAAAGCTGAACGATCGAAGCGAGACGCCGACCAAAAATTATCTTATATTTTGGCAAAACGAGACCGGCGGCTAGCCAGATTGAAATATCGTCGACCATTTTATCAATTCGACGTCTCGACCGTCCGACGTACAACATTATACATGTACGAGGGCAATCGGAACACATGCTATCTTCGACGTTTACAAGGTTCGAATATTCTGTCGGGATGACTCCATCATTCTGCGGATTACGCGTCGAATAATATAAGTCGAGCTTAGAGCGCCTCTCATGTCCCCCTGCAGGTCCCCCCCGCCCCCTCACTGTCTCTCTCTCTCTCTGTGCGTGTGTGTATAAACTGTTCCTACATATACACATATATACATATATATATATATTTTTTTTATATATAATACGCAAAGCTGTAATATACACGTCCATATTGATTAGCAGCGTACACGGTAAACAGAATGGACAATGGGCACGGTCACTCCGCGGTGACGGCGGTGTGATAAGCGGTGGACCGGCCGCTATTGATTATCGAAATTTATAGGCGCCATGATGCAACAAATATTTGTGATGTTGCTGTTGCAAGAGCCAGGCCTGTTCGTAAATAGATATTTGTATATGGCGATATTTACATCACGCGTTTAAGATGATTGTCATGTTGCGACTCTCCGTACGTAGGTATAAGAAAATGTCTCGTGTTCCGCGTATACGCAGTGGTCCATGACAGAGACGGTCACATCGTCCGCGATGATCCGCGCGTATCGTATCGTATATAACTCGGCAAGAGCCCGATATTTCTCCGCGATCCGACCAACCGAGGAGATTGAACCGTACCACGGTCTATATTTAACAAGACAGCTGCTCCTCGCAAACAGCCAACCGGATCGATATACGGTACGTCTCACGCAGTCGGTTTCTTCCCTCGTCTACCTCTTCTCTAGTCCTTCATCTTGTTCTCGATATTGGACTCGAGTTCAAACTTCCGTTTGGTTACGCGCAAAAAAAAACCCTCCAACGTCATCGTTCGAGGATATGACAAGCCCCGCTACATCTTTCGTTCAACGCTCGAGATATATATGTATAGTATGTACGAGGGTTCTCTCCATAGATATGTTCATTACCATGGCCAAGATGGTTTCTACAGTGTCGAGGAAGACTCGTTTTGTGAATTAGTTCGTTTCCTCAACATACGAATATTTCATAAGAATATTTCGTATCGAAATAAGGACCACGTGTCACATCTGAGACGGCGATTGCTCTCCGATGAAATCGTGGATTCGAATATGTTTTTTTTGTGTGTGTGTGTGTGTGTGTGTGTGTGAACGTATCTTTTAGTGCTGACATATATTGTACATAGACCGAGAAAAAAAAATTGTTAACTTGACTAAATTCGTCCAACTAATTACTATTTCTTTAATTGAAATATTTTAATATTTTAAGTCAAATACGACATATTAAATAATTAAATCTAACACGAGGTATATTTGATTTAAATATTTCAATTAAAGAAATACAAAGAAATAGTAATTAGTTGGACGAATTTAGTCAAATTAACAACTTTTTTTTTCTCAGTGTACGAAAAAATCTTTTTCTGTTATTCGCACGTGGCAGAAAAAAGATCTTCGACTTGTTAAAAATTCTTTCTCTCTGTATATATATTGTTACGTCCGCGAGTCGCATAATCGAAACCGCTAACACTTTAAGAAAGAGAAACTCTCACTTAAGAAACGCTTTATAGGATAAAACGAGAAACAATTCAAAGAACGGAGCTGCGAGTAACGCGTTCGAACGACTTGACAGCTGACTCAATTCTAATATGTCTGCCGTTGTTGACGAAAACACACTCACGCGTCATGCCAGAGATCGTTTTCATTTTTTATCGTAACGAGCGGCATAACATCGTGGCACGGAAACATAATATAGGGTCGTAACGATATTTATGTATCCTTCTCTATTTTTCCGATTTTGACAAATAGCTTAGAAAATGAGATAAAAACCCCCTGTGCGTAAAGACTATCAATCATTTTTGATAACATTCGCACAGTATTGTGCGTATGTGAAATAATTATCGCCGTAATTTTGAAGTATTCTTAAAAACGCTAATGTACTTGAGTATCGCAAACAATTTTTATTTCAAAGGAATTCACGAGGAGAGGAAATTTAAGGGCAATTTTTGCTCGCTGAAATTGAGGATTTACTTTGTACATTCCCTACGCGCGCGCGAGTAATACTTTCCACGCGTGAAATGGAATTTATTAATCACAAAGTAAACGAGTTTGCATAAAACGAGATTCTTTAATTCCGTTTCGTTGGTTGCGCGACGTATTTCGTGCCGTGCCCGCAATTAAAGCGCCGCTCGCGCATAAAGGTATTATTATTGTGCTCGTGAAAAATGCAGTTAGAGTCGGTTTCTTTCTACGCTCATTCGTTCTCGAGTTCACGTATCTCATCTGGCAAAAATGTAAGACGATGCGAGGATGAAACGGTGAGAGGAGGACGATCGAAGAACGCGACGAAACGGAAGACGGTAATTATTATTTTGCCGAAACGCGCTTTCTCTTCGTCCGACATTACGCGAAAACGAAACGACTTTACGACTTTCAACCCATCTCCATTTCGCCGTGAGAAAAAAGTCAAGGCTCTCTGCATTCGTTATTTTTCTTCGTTCTGTTTATGCGGTTTATCTCGCCGCTCGACTGACTTTTTTTTTTTTTTTTTAATAACTTTTCTCTCGCGAAACTTCCTTGTTAAATGCTTATACTTTAATGTGAAAAACGAAACAATAAAGTGGATTAAGACCCATGTGACTGTTTGAAAAACTTTCCTAATATATTTCAAGTACATCTATCGCCGCTGCGTGTTTACTTCATCAGAGTTTTTGCCGTTACATTGTATTTATTAACGCTATATTTAGGTTTTTGCTTCAGAGCTCATTCCCTTTTTTCTTATCCAATTTCCCCTTTTTTACCATGTCGATTTATCGTTGTGATTTCGTTTGGGAAAAAAAATTGTCCAACCGGAAGGGTTAATCGGTAAAAAGAGTTTTGAAAGTTCCCAAGCTTGTTGAATCGAACGAGATAATAAATTAGCTTGGCACCGGTAATAAAAAGTGGAGAGATACTAAAAAACTAAGAGATCATCGGGAAACGGCAAGAAGAGCAACCGCCAATGACGCCAAATCAAAGTTTGCCACTCAACGATATAAATAATGCAATACGTTCGACAGGTTCATAATTAATTAGGCAAAATCATGGTGGCATTAGCGAAAATTTGTTCGGCAGTGCGAATCTCCGGAAAATGCTTAGTATAATCATGATTATTATCCTCAAAATTTTACGGGATAAGATCATATCTCGTAATAGACATCAACGTATCGGGATTAAATATAATATAAAACGATGTGTCAACAAGATCGCGTATCGACAATTAAAAAATTTTATATTTAATAAAAATTCAGGTATACGTTAAAAGTTTGCGATCGAGTCAAGAGTAAGCAAGTTTGTGACACAATAGACAGTTTTTTTGCGAGCGAGCGCAAATTTATCGAGCTGAATCGAATAAGAGGCGTAAACGAGGTCCGCGCTACACGTTTTGCCATACACGATCGCTCAATAATTGCTTCGAAATAGGAATCATGACGCACAAATCCGATGTGACATAAGTAATACGATTACCGATAGAGAATCGTTGCGATTTTTCAATGAATACATTCTCTATACAATAAAGGGACTAATTGGAGGGTCCGTGCTCTATATTACGCTATATATTTCACACGTTGCTGCGCATTTAATTCAGATATCGTACAAAAGAAATTTGTCGTCCTTTTTGGTTCAATATCAACGCATAATAAATAACACACTACCTGTGTTTTCGACCGATGCCGATGGATCAAATTAACGAATTATTCATTTTCCGATCTCTGCACCGAGAGACCCATTTCGTTAAATAAAATAGAATTATTTGATTGAATCATTTTGTTGACTGAACACGTACTTTGGTTTTATTTAATAAAAATTATGTTACTGGAAAGAAGTTAAATGTTACACTAACAAACTATTTTGTTTCCATGGAGTTGTTCATCTGAATAAAATTTTATTGTCGCGATAACAAACTCATCCCGTCTCATCGCGTTCTAAATAATTGTATTTGTTACTTCAACTAAATCGTTTAGTTGAACATCATAAGCTATTTTGCATATTCGTATGTCACTGCGCGGTCAATTATTATGCGGTGTAGCTTGATGTGCAGTACGCAGTGCATCTTCGATCATGGCGGATTCATCTGTCCGGGAAATACTGATTGATCTCTCGCTAACGACGAGAGAATTGAAAAGATGGAGAATATAATCTATATATCTTTTTCTTCTCGTATCACCAAGAGGCAACTATCGAGTAAATCTCTTGTTGAATACGGATAAACCTTTGCTTGATGTAACAAAAGCAAATGTAACTACAAAATGTTGGAAAATTTGGTAATACTAACACACAAATGTGATTCAGTGAAGGAAATTAAAATAAAAAAACAATCAAAAATTTTATTCTATACAATTAATAATTTTCTTCACCGAACCAAATTTGTGCGTTAGTATTATCAAATTTTTCAACTAAATTTTTTTCTTCTATTAATTAAAGAATTTGTTTGCCCATATCCAAACGAGAGATTTAGTTGATTCGAAGAAATTTTATTTCATTCAACAAAATGAGTCTCTCAGTGTGCGATAGTAATAAAAGATTCTACGGCAGGTTTCAATAATTTCGCAATCGCTCCCCGAATGTTGTTTGTTAACAACATTTTGTTATCCATTGGACTCGATTAATATCGTCGATAACATCGCTAAACCGAAAATGTTCTCCAATAATTTACAGGTAAATAGAACAGTTGCCGAGAAACTATTATAGCGTCGTTCCGGATATACTGCGGTTTCTTTCGTTATCTTATCATGGGCTTTCGCTTTCCTTCGATCGGACTCGTGAAAAAAAGAAGAATCAGGAAGGGCTTGTAAAAGCCCACTCGGCGCGATAACAGAATTTATTATCAACGAATCGGGGAAAGTCGCTACTCAACAAGTTGGTCTCGTCGAGAATAGATAGATGGGTAGATAGGTAGATGGTGGCTTTTGCTCGGTGACGGGGCGCGAAATACGGAAATTGTGCAACCGAGCGAAGAGAGGGAAAGTCAAAGCGAAGGTGGGAGGGATTCGCTTGGCGAAGCGTCGGCGGAAAAGGTGATATTTTATCGAACGTCGCGGATATTATTTGGTTTTACGCCGATATTTTAGCGACGAACGCCGCTTCGCGCTCTCCGCTCTGTTATCTGCACCGCCGGCAAACGTTCTCGTACGAAATAATGTTTTTACATATTTTACTCCTCACCTCTTCCTCTTCCTCATCGTCGCAAACCGCGGAAGTTATCCGCGCCAGCCAATTTACACGCTCGACTATTTTCGGGACGCGCGTCGTTAACCAATCTCGCTATTGATGATCCCCTATATTTTTCGAGGAGCGGAATGAAAAAGAACAAGAGAAAAATATCCAATCGCTATAAAAGCACGCAAAATCGCTTTCAGTCCAAGTTTCTAATAAAAAAGATGGCTATTAAGAAGAAGAAAAAAAAAATGTTTGTCAAGTACAGTAAATATATATCGGTCTTTTTAATTACGTTGCAAGAAAATGTTTAAAAATTTTTTCGTTACAGATCATTAATTGGCGATGAAAACTTAACACACACACACATTCTATTCTTGTAGAAAAATATTACTGAAAGAAGAAGTAAGGAAAAGCTGTCGAATGACAAATATTAATAATTTATGAGGGACTTTTTTGAAGAACGAATAAAATATCGAACGCGCGCTTTAATTCTTGGGTCGTGAAAGTACGGGAATATCGCGATAATAGTTAGAGCAAACACAACTGAATTTAAACGTTTGCACTGGCATTGGAGTCGAAAATTCCCATTCCGTTTGCACAATGAGAGTTCGTGAATGGGGAAAAAGGACGCGTGCGACTCTGAGACAATCTTCTTTACTAGAATTATGAAGTTCTCAAATAAAGTTAATGCTCTGCGATTGTTAGTTAATCGGAAATGTCATGGACTCGCGCGTGAATTCTCTTTATCAAAGGAACGAGAAAAGAAATTGCGAGGCGTGCGAGTAATCAAAAGCGTAATATTAAAGATATTTTAAATAGGCAAATTCAGAGCGATGTGTGCGAATAACTTTAATTTTTCAAATTATAATTTTAGGTATAAATAAATAAGTATGAATAAAAAGATATATTCGCTTTTTATCTTCTCGGAATATTAATTCAAAAGTTTTCATTTACCAAGCAAATTTGCACATACCTACATATCGATAAATCGTGACGAGAAAAATGATGATTTTTTTAACCGTCCAAAAGATCTCTCGATATTTTATTTTCCGTTTGAGATTTTTCTCATTTCGCGTATTCTTCGCGTATTAATCGTCATGAGCGCGTTTTACGCAGGCCACTCTGTTTACGGATAATAACGGATAATTTCCGTTTCGGGAAAACCCACATTCACGTTCTGTAAAAGCTGGCTACTAAGTGCTGGGCGTATATCGCGTCCGTTCTTAGCTCGTTGCCGAGGTGCGCGGCTACGTTTTAGCCAGCCAAAGCCCGAATGCCTCGGCACGAAATTCTTTATAACTCGGATTTTTCGTTTTTCGGATTTTCGCGACGTGTGTTTGCCAGGGAATTTAATTTCCAGTTATCATCGCGTTATCGAGCAAAACACGACAACTCTTATAAATAGGTACGTATTTCGAAGAATAAGGAATACCGAGAATGATTATAAAGAGGAAAAGAAGACACAAGATATTAAATATACTGTTAGATTGTTATTAATATATTATATTGTATAAAAAACGTTATCTCTTAATTTTGGAAAATAATAAAAAAAAAAACACTAATTTGTCAAGAGATTAAAATAGATGTACTAAAAAATTAACGAATTAATAACATAAATAAGATTAATTAATAATAATTCAGATTACTTGCGATACAATTATATACAGTATATTTGCAAAAAATTTCTGACAACGATCTGAAATAAATTATAAAATCTCTCCCTCTCTCATGTATCCCGAATTGATTTTTTCGTCAAAGAAAGACACAGGTTTCATACCAGAGGTAAACTGACGGTTTTGAGCCGCCGTTGGTATTGGCCGAGTGTGCTTTGTGAAGAATGTTTCTCATGAGGTATAAGTTATCCCGGTTGATTGGGTGCACAAGCTGAATATACATAGGGTGGGTTCTCTGGTTATAATGCTTCGCTCAATTCTCGTCTGGGTACGGATATATCAAAGCGATAAATTGCATATTTTCGAGACCCAAGCTCGGCCTCAAATTTATTTTAACAAAGCTATCGATATATTCCGCGCACCCCGTTATACACAGAAACCGATTACTTGTGTTTAAAAAAAATAAGCGGTAACATGAGAAATATATAAAATGGCGAAATTGTGGATATAAAATGGAGAAATATATAAAAGAGCTGAAATAATCCACAAAGATATCGATTACTTCTTTTTTAACAAACAGAAAGTTGTGGAATTTTTAAAAAAATTCAGTTTAATTATATTATACAACTCTCGCGTCAGTTTGCAGTATACACTTGACGCAATTATCAAATTTCAATTTGACAAACATATAAATATGCTTGTTAGTAAATTTACCAAGCGTTATTTCCGTGATTGTTAAATTGGAGCAAAACGCGCGAGAGTCAACGGGCGAATGTCGAAATAAGTCGAGCGCGCGCGCCGCAAAGGGAAACGTCACTTTCAGGCGGAAAGTGACGTAAAAGGTTCGCTATACGCGTCCGCGATGTTGCGTATATTTTCATTCGTCGAATATGTACATAACAATCGGGACGTACACGTTTCCCGCCGGCTAAATAACGCCGGTTCGTTACGTCGCGCGTCGCCCAGGAAAAGCGACGCGGCGCAAACAGAGAATCCAGCGCGCAACACAAGCGCGGTGGCGCTTAATGTTTTAAAAGTTAAATCGGCATGCCCGCTCCGTTCTCGCGCTGCGGCGATTCGACACGGCGCGGGACGCGACGAGCGGCCAAACGGCCGCGTAGAATTCAATATCTGACCGGGGCCAAACACGCGGCTCGAATTCAACCAACGTCGCGCGTCGTCGTTTTTCGATGCATTGCAAATTGCGGCCGTGAATCTGTTAAACTATTGGTAGACGGCGAGCAACCGCGCCGGGAACAGCACGGTCGACCGTGTCCACCGAGGCGTACCCCCCGGGGGTGGATGCGTGTAGAGCGGAAAAAAAGGGGCGACCTTTTCCTCCCGTTCTCGCCTAACCCGTCAACCGTCGTAGTCGTTGGCGTCGCTCGTTCAGTTTATACACCAGAGCCGGTAAATAAACAAGCGCGCTGGTAGCGATTGAAAACGTGCCCCGTAGGGCGAGGCGCCTTGCGAAACGTCAACCTCGCGAAACTGACGTAAAGCGTTGTTAGTAGAGCCTGGAAATCGTTCGACGGATAAAGGTGTCGGACTTTTAACGAAGGCCAAATAGTGAAAAGAGGAGAGGAGAGAGAAAGAGAAATGGAGCACGGCGCTTTACGCCGTGATATGCTCGTTCGCACGTCCGAGGAAAAAGTCTTTTAATTTTCGGAGATTTGAATTTTTTTTTTTTTTTTTTTTTTTTCCCATACCGCAGACACAACAGAATGTACCTTATTTTCGGCAAAAGTAAAATATGTACTCTCCTCTCTTGTTCCTTGTAAATCCATCACCGAAAACGCGCTATTTTCCTCGTTTCGCTCTCTCTCCTCTTTTTTTTTTTTTGGTGCTTTTAGTGTCGAGTAACTCTTTAGCTCTCGACTCCACATTCGAGGTAAAGTAACAAAACGCGGGGGACGATTAAATCACTGCAACGGTGGAGAGGCCATTCTCGCGAAATTCCAGCATACATATCTCCGCGGTGCTGTTACCCGCGAAATACACAGCCTCCACTACGGGATGCGCAAACTTAGGGGCGGCGCCGACAAAGTATCGCACTTTTACGGCCGTCGCCGTCGCTCGAGCTAAGTCGAGCCACGTTAATTGCTTTCGAAATTACGGGACGGCGTTATAGGGGCTAGTTATACGGTTGTTTCAAGTCTACGCCCGCCGATCTCTTGTCCGGGATACGCGTCCACCACGCTTCGAACTGCATATAGCCGAGTTTCGCGCAAATTAAACGGCGAATTTATATTCGCGCACAGTAACGTTAGTAAAGAAATCGTATGCGCGCTTTTGCGCGAATTAATTGCCCGTATTATTTACGCTATTCGTGCAAAAGCTCGCGATAATATGACGAGCATTCGCGATATTGTTTTCGGCGAAACTATTTCAAAAACTATTTAATATTCTTGTAAATTAATAATTTGCTTGCAAAGAGAGGCCGGTTGTTGTTGTTGTTAAAATATCTAATAATTATTTGATAATTTCAACTCAATTGTTGTTCGCCGAGAGAAAGGAATATTTAATCCGATTAGAATCCGATCTTTTAGAAATCGATGAAAAAAAAAATCACTTTTGCAGCACCTAACCCCCCTTTCACCGGCATAAGAAATAAATGTGCGTCGAATATTACGGTATCCGACTTGCCAAGTGTTTTTCGTACGACGTTTTGACAGATTGCAATGCACGCTGCAAACAGGCGTGGCGGCGGCCGATAAAAAAGATATATATTTATCTTTTTTATAAACTTATCGCGTATGTGCGAATCGGGGGAGGGGGGGGGGGAGGATCGTGCGGCGTGAATGGGATGCAGGGGCAAAATTTATTCCGGGACAACAAAGCGCATCGCATCGGTATAATTCGGTATAGGAACGGCTTTTCTCTTTTCGATGCTGGATCGATCTCTCGCTCTCGCGCCGTCCGCGAAAGAAAAGCTAGAAAATTTTTCTTCTCTTCGGTGGCGCGCACGCGCGACGGATTGGCAGCTAATCTCGGGAGCGAATACGCCGCGGGATAAAATCGTGCGCCCGTGGGATAGGGCGGATCGTCGGCAGCCCTCGGGGATCGGAGACGGGGGAAGAACGGCGGAAAGAAAGAGCCGCCGTTGCTGCGGGTTAGAATGTAAAAAAGTTAACCGGTGATGAGATTGCATTTTAATGCCAGCCGCGCGCATATCGGAAACAGATTTCCGTTTTTTATCCATCTCTTTGCTTATCATAGACCGCAATTTCCCCCATTCCGCATTACTACCGCAGTCGCCAAAATACCATATCAATAGCGCTTTCCGCGGCCAAGTGTAGCTATAAGCTCCCGCGCCTTCAGTCCTCGATTCCGATATTCAATTCCCGCTCGTGGATTTTGTGGCGAAGGAGGAAGGGAGGGAAAGAGAGAGAGAGAAAAAAGAAGCGAGCTCCTCTTACATAACGATGCATGCCGCTGCTGCGCACGCTTACATCCCGCCGTCGCGTCGTTCGACGAAGCGCTAGAAAAAACAAGTATAGCGACGGATTTAAAGCTCTGCAAGTCTAAGGAAAATCAGTTTAAAGATCACATCTTAGAGAGTATATGATACGAGATTAAAATAAACGTGCTTTTCTCTTATAAAAACATCCTTGTCATACTATTATTCAAAATAAATAAAAACATTAGCTTTTGATGGCAATATATCTTTGATGAAACATTAATAATTATTTAAAAAAAGAAAAGCATGAAAACCATGAGACGTGAAGCCAAAAGATAAAAATAATTAAAAAATGTAAAAAATAAATAAAGGGAAAGAAAAACAGAGAGAGAGAGAGAGAGAGAGAGAGAGAGAGAGAGAGAGAAAGCGCTAAACTTCCTGGCAGTCTTCATTTCCGTCGCTATCTTCCTCTTTATCTTTCTCCCGGGGATTTCGTGCGATACGAAACGTTATTTCGCAACGATTGTCGCGAGCTCTCGTTCAGTCTGCGTACTTTTCCCACTTTCTCTTACTCATTCAGTACTGGTACGGTAAGTAGCCAATAGATGGTCGTCGCTCGCAATCGGCCGAACGAAGGCGGAATCGAAGGCGGAATTCGCGATGAGCGGACCGTCGTCTACCATATTTCGCTCGTCCAGCGAAATAGAATCCGCCCGCATTACGCCCGACTCGCGCGAACGTAACGTCCGCTCCGGCCTCCGGGAACCCGTCTTATCTCACGCGATATAAAAAGCGCCCGGCAAATCTCACGATACGATACAGCGTCGTCGTCGTCCGCGGCATCGGGATGTGACAGCTTCGTATCGCTGCTCCGGAACGCTATCCTTGATTCGATCGCATACAATCGCAATTGCTATATTCATCCGCTTACATTTCTTTCTTTTTATCGAGCACATTCTGTATAAACGCTGCTAAAATTATTCAACTCTGTAGAATATCTTGCCGAAAGAATCTCTTCTAAAATCGATTGCTTATTCAATGCAAACGTGTTTAATAAATATATACACAGGGTGTCCTCAATTTAAATGGTAAAACTTGGAGAGCTTGTAGTAGGGAACCGAAAAACTAAGACAAAAAGTCCTTTGGACGTTTGCTCATTTTTGCTCCATTTTAGAGAAAATCGCAAAAATTCAATCTCTCATTGTCAGTTGCTCTCTCGAGTCGATAGGCACCGAATAAACTTTCTGCTTCAAGTTTCCTTACATATGTAAACACTTGATGTTATCCTTTACGGTGCTAATCAATTCAAGAGAGCGATTAAGCGACCGAATCATAGATGCAGTGCACCAAATATCACTAGAACAATGTCTAGCTGCAATTAATGAAGTCAGTGATAGATGTAATGCTTGTATTGCTGCAAGAGGGCAACAATATCTGCATTAAATAGATGATAACATGAATAAATAAGTGAAAAAACGAAAACTTGTTTTGTTTCTGTTTTTTTTTTGTGATTTTTTTCCAAAATGGAGACAAAAACGAGCAAACCTCCAAAGGACTTTCCGTCTTAGCTTTTCGATCCCCTACACGCTCCTTAAGTTTTGCCATTTAAATTGAGGATACCCTATATAATACGACTAAATATAAGAATGTATGTATGTGATTTTACAAGACTAATTACAAGATTAAGAGGCTTAAAAATTCAAGCTGTAATCTCGCAGAAAGGATTATTATTCGACAAGCAAACGGAGACGAAGATATAGCTGACAAGATGAAAAGGTAGACAAAATTTCTTTGGCTCTCTTTCGACTTTTGACATCGGCGCGAAGGTCGTTATCGCGTAAAAAGAGATTTATGTATAATATGTGTCTATGTGTGAAGAAGAGTGCAGAGAGTGAAGAGATTTGAAGAGGGTAAAGGAGACTGTTGTGTGCACCCGGTAACTTTTTCCTCCTCTCTCTCTCTCTCTCTCTCTTCCTTTTTCTATGCGATTTTCGCGGGATACGGCGTTTCCGCTTTCTCGTCGAGGACTTTTCTATTCTATGTGCATCGGCAACTTTTGATAACCGCATATATACCGGAACAAAACCGGAACGAAATTAGGTCGTATCTTACGTTCGATACGACGCTTTTAAAAATTATGCATCGACTTGACGATGGATGACATACCACGACGACTAGCAATAAGATCGACTGGCAGAAAAAAGGTGCAACAATATATAATATAAATTCGTTGTATAAAATAAATTCATTATAAAATATAATATAAATTCGCGGATCTCGCAATTCAAAATCGCGATCTTTACGAGTCATTATTAGTAAAAACCGATAAGAAAAAAATATTCGAATACTGTGTGAAATATTACATCCTAAATTTGGAGAGACATTAATATTTGGCAAACCAAAAAAACAATATTTGAGTTGCATCTGTGTGCTGTTCCTCCTTTTACCCAGACGAAGGAGCGTACACGAAAATGTACAAACGTGTTACAGTAAATTCTTGTTCACACGCTGTTGCTCGAGTTACTTGAGTTAAAGTGTGCTTGTAAATAGTTTCTTCTTACCTTATTTAACATCTAGCAACGAGAAGCACCTGTTCAACCGAATCGCGCCACTCGCTTGAAAGATGTTGGCTGCGGGAGCCACTCATCTTTCAGGCTCGGCTTTGCGGCGAAATGTTTTCAACAACAGACACTAGATACGATAGCACTGGCAAACTACCCATTGATCGCCATTTTATCGTGTTCGTTGTTTATAAATTTTATTATTTAGCTATAAAAATATTAATTTTTTTAAAAAAATTATATTTTTTCAAACGTTCATAATTCAATAATTAACATTTTCAGTATTATGTAATAAAAACTTGCAATAAAAATACATCAGAGCTAATCGCGTGTCTGGCAATTGGATTTTATCGCACGAGCTCTCTATATATGTGTGTGTGCGCGCGCGCACATTATATAGAGTGTCTCTATTAATAATAGGTTTACGGCGGTTAGGTAGCAGTGGGCGAAACAGGGTGCTTATGACAGTCAGGAGGGGTTGATGGTCTCCCGCAATCCTCTTAGCTGCCGACCGTCCTTGCCGCGAAATGTCACCATTCAATACCAGGAAGATAACGCGCGCGCACGTGCTTTAGCATCGGAAATTATGGGGCCTTTAACGGAGGACGCGAGCGGCGTTACACACATCCACGGCGCGTTTACACGCGCGTGTCATGTGTCCGCCGGCTTACGTTTACGTTAAGAACCGGATTTCCTCTCGCAAATTGCCAATTCATACGTCGGTTAAGTCGGGCAAACTCATTTGCCGCCATCTCATCGCCGTCACAACGAATTGGATATTCTATTATCGGTGTATATGAAGGCAACTTCGTCGATCAATTAACGACTATTCGGAAACAACGTTTGCAGCTGATTTTCAAAATTTTCAAGAGAGTAACACGGACGGAAAATTGGATTTATGTGCGCGGAGAAATTTAATGAGCCTTCGGAAACAAAAACTAAATATATATGTCTAAGGTGTCTGAAATCGGATTAAATTATAATTCGACATTAACAGAAGCAATATAAATCCATTATTTGAAAATCGATCGATTGCTTTTGCTGCTTCACTTCCGCGATACGCAAGCTATTATTAATTAATTAGCCAAGATAATAGCAGACAAATGCATAATACGAAGTTATTTAATATCTAGGAATAGTCTATTAGATTCATTCAGGACGTATAGCGATGAATTAACATAAACTAATATACAGAGCGTGCAGCAGGCAAGCTATTTGTGTGTTCAAACATTTAAAGATATTACTAAATTAATTAGTCAACTAAATTAATTACAGCGTGTAATTGTATATGCTCGATCAATTAAATAATTCGATTATCATAAGTGAGGCAACAGTCCGCGTAATGTTTGAATGCGATATCGCCGCCGTGTATTTTTCACACATGTAGATTAGCTCGGACGTTAAACGGAGAACGTGAACATCGGGTAAAGTAATGTTTCTCATTACGAGACAAAAGTTTTACGAAAACGTTTCGCTCGATAGAATATATTTTTCGAATGAGTTATCTAAATCGGATCGATGTTTAAGCGATATTTTATAGAAACGTATATATTGTATGTACGTATAATTGCAATTATTTTAATAATAGATTCTTGTGCAAATTCGGGAGTAATTTTTTTCTACGCAACCATCACGAAAAAAAAAAAAAAAACATTCGTCATTAAGCAATTATTCAAAACGACAATTATTAATATATTCATATGGCGACCTTTTGCGAAAAGCCGGCTACTGTACAAAGTAAAAAAAGTGTTCATATCCTCGATGAATCCGGTCCGATTGAAAATCAATCCTATCGTATCGCTATCGTTTCAACTGGGCGTGAATTTTAGGACGCTTGGTATTTCATAGCCGGAGGCGCCAAAGGGGTGGCGATGCGACGGCCGGCGAGAGAAGATCGTGCGAGATCGGAAGTGCGAAGTGATGGCCGAAGGGGGGAAAGAGGGGAGGAAGAAAGGAGGATTGGAGGCTCGGGTTCGGCGAGGTGGAAGAGGTGACTATAAACCACGGAAGACAATAGCTGCTTCGGTAATAGAATAACACGCGAGACCACGTCCGATAGCGATTCAATTAATGCCGTTATCCGAAGGGAGGGGGAGATCTTGCATGCGCGGCTTTTGATCGCGGATGCGCCCTCACCCTCGTCAGGCTCCCCCCCCCCCCAACGCTCCCCGGCGGATCCCCTCCTCCCTCTCCTTCGTCGTCCCCTTGCGACTATCTATTGAGCCGGGGCTTGTTGGATATTCGATCGGATAGATTGCCGCTGTTGTTCAATATCGTAGGCACCCTAGTGACAATAAAGGTCGATCTGCCCCTCTGTCGATCCCCGTCGACTCCCTTTTCCCCTACTCCTACGTTCCTCTCCCTCCCACGAGAATTCAATCATTATCTCGTTGCGCATCCACGCGTGCATATCTGGACCGGGGCAATAAGTTTCCGGTTCGCGCATCGGTGACGGCCGGTGAGGAAGTCAATTGACCAAACGTGGAATTAAATTTACGTGATAGGGTTCCATACAATCGTCCTGTTTAAAAAAAAATATATATAAATGAGAGTTTTAAACTATTTGGCGAATTACAGTTCAATTGTTACGTGTGAGATATGAATAACGAGGGGATAGACGTAACACGTTCTCTCTTTTATTTATCCCACTCGATTATTATTGTGAACTAATGGCATCAATTTACAATAACAATTGAAATAAACGAAATAAAAGATGCATATCGATAAAATAAAACATACGGTATTATACAATATGTCAGCCAATTGGATGATAAATTTAATTATAATTTCCTTTATAAACGTTTATAAGAGAGAGGCGAAAGGAATTTTGCCATGATTTTACATACCAATATATTTGAAGAATTTATACATTAAACAAGGATAATTTTATAAAATATCGATATTGGCAGAGAAATCAACGCCTCGATAGCACCGCATTTTTCGCACCCAAAAAAAAAAAAAAAAAAAAAAAACGAGTTTTATTCGCGAATTAATTTCGATTTGGCGGTTTTTGCAATGTCATTCTTAATCTTTGAGTTTCTCCAGCATATCTAGAGCGTCCGACTTGAATTATGGCGAGAACACTCGATTTCACATTATAGTTCATTTGCCTGATTTCCAATTACGATTGAACTGATTACCGACGGTAGAACAAACGAAGAGAGAGAGAGAGAGAGAGAGAGAGAGAGAGAGAGGGGGGGGTGGGGGTGGGAGGGGAGCGTACTATCAAAAAGCGTTGGCAATATCCCGATAGGGGTTCGTTTCGCGCCCAGCTGATCGTCGCGGCGATTGCGGAATGTGGCCGCGCGTAAATGCGTAATGTACTTTATTGTCGTGCGTATCGGTGATGTACGACGCGCGTGAATTTCCACAATTTTCACAATGTCCCCGCGGCCGCGACTAATTTCGGCCGGTACCGCCGATTAACCGGTATTCGCCTCCATTTCGCGTCGACCAATTAAAGTGTGCGCGTTCGCGGTCGGGTTATATTTCGAAATTAGAACCACCGTTCTATATCAAGCGCGTAATCAGATTGAATTTGGCTATTAACAAAGCGATACACACACACACATGACGCGGGAAAAGGATATCTATACGCGTATAGGGAACGTATTAAAATGTAATGATAGCTCTTTGTATAGAGATCCCTCCACACCGAGATTCCCTTCCCTTTCGTTCGCCGAGTTTTTATTTGACAGCGACTAATTGGCACGTGGAGTGTGAGCCTCTCTCCCCCCCCCCCTCGCAGAGCTCGATTTTCGCGCGCACGCTCGGCGCGGAGAGGTGAAACGAAATAAAAGTATCGCGATTGATGCAGAAAATGAAGCGAAAGGAAAGGCCGCGGATTTCGCTGCATCGATAGATTCGCTTTTATTTACCGAGAAAAACACGTTCGTCTCCTAAAATACCCGCGAATCCGATTGCACATTCTTGAAGCAAGCCACCGGTCGTGCTCGCGCGATTCTTTTCACGCGTATCGTTTAATACAGAGAATTCGAGATATTTGTATCGGAGAATTTTGCCACCAATGTCACGGTTTAATTTTTCCAAGAGACAAGACGGAGATTCGGAATGTAAGACGCGCGCCGAGGGTTGCACGCACGCTCGCGATCACTCTGCGCATAGTGGCGATAACTCGATAAATTTATAATCCGCGGTTGTGCCCTTCCGACAAGCGTTGGAGCAACGCGATTCATAATGGGACCGCCGCACGCGAATCATGTATCATTCTAATTGATTCTAAGGTACATAGGTAGACAGGGGGAGAAGACAGATACAGCCCCTCGTCGGTCTCACACGAATGAATATTCATCCTAGAAAATCGCGAGGGAATGTTTCCGGGGTGTTCCACATCTGTTTCTGATAAACGGATGCCGCTGTGCACCGGTGGAATTCATTTGTTGCCCTAATGGCAGGAAGCGCGAGTTGAAAACGATGAGTGGGGAATGAACCAGTCCTTGGGAATTTATGAGTCGCCTCCTCTCTGTCTGAGTTTCTCCGAATCGTATCATTTTAAGTCTTCTAAAACGGTCTTTCACTGATCAAACATTATATATTATTAATTAATTCTTCGAATAGTTATAAATCTAATCACATTAATTTATTCTTAATTAATTGGAAAATTTAAATATTTGTTTTCTCTCAAGCAATATTTTGGATTATAAATTAACAAAATTGTTAAATTTCTCTCTCTCTCTCTCTTTCTCATTAAAGTTTATTCGTAGATATCGAGATAACAACGTTTATCCTTAATAAAAATACTCGCGTATAGGCTAAACCGTTTCGCTCTTTATAGACGGTTTAACGATGAGTTTCTATCACATTTGATACAAATGCCAGGTGCAAAAACGTGCGACAGGCGCGCGGTGCGTTATCGAAAAAGGAACAAAGAGCTCGCGACTGCATGATCCTCTGTCTCCGTTATCGGGGCACGCCGCTCCATGCAATCGGTGTTTATGAAGCAAACACGCGCATTGTTGTACGCGCGGGTTTCACGAGTGCTATTAAATTCGCGGATAGTGTTGGAACGGGGAAATTCACGCAAGAAATTTCGTCGGGATCGGTTGTGTATTTCGCTCCGAGTGGGCGAACCCAAGCTAAAAGAGTCAAACTTGTATTTTCTACGCTACAGAATCATTAAAGCTAAACGTGTTGGAGCCGATGGACACTGTTACGCGCTGAATTGTATAAACTTTATATTTCCACGACCAATGCTCTCTTCCCCCTCCCCCCCCCTCCCTCTCTCTCTCTCTGACAGTACACACATCGCGCGAAGCTGCTTTATCGCCAAGCTGTAAAGCATCCTTAGACGTGTGTGTGTATATGTGTGTGAGACGGCGCAAACTTTATATATATACATGCTTCAATTTTATTATACGTAGACTGCAGTAAGGTGAAACGTATAAGAAGTCATTCCTTCGTTCGTACATACGCTTCCTTATCTTTCTCTCTGCGCACGAAGGGGGGCAAGAGACATTTTGCACCTTCTCTTCCGGCGAGAAATCCATCCCCCCTCGCGCTGCCGCCAGATATACGCGCGTATATAAGAATTTCTTTTCCTATTGGGAACCGTTCTACACGATATACGACTTGGCTAATGCAATAGATAAGATGGCGCATTTGTCATTGACGCTTTATGGCGATACGTCTTTCGCGTTTGGTCGGCTCCTTTCTTCTTTCGCCACCGTCAACAAAGATCAACTCCTGCTTTCTTCGCGATATCCCATCGAAGAAAATATGTATCTTTTTTTCCTTTCCTTTGTTTTCTCGAGGCAATAAATGCGACGACGCGATCGTCGTCGGATCGATCGCAGATCGCTCTCTGATCAAATTAACAATTCTATTTGTTGGCGGAGTCAACATTTGTCTGCCGGTGTTGAAGGGGGGTGGTTACTATCCCTCTTTATCGCTATCCGGGTATAAAATTTAGAGAAAATCATTATTGAAATTCGTTTAAGCGGAGGACGTCCTGTCGTTTGAATTGAACGGATGCCTCTCCTTCTCTCTCTCTCTCTCTCTCTCTTTTAAAATGGAAATTTCATCGTTTCTCTATTTCTTTCACTCAACCCGGCTTTAGATTTTCATCGATATTATTTCGACCCCAGATCCCAGATCGCGTTGAAGGGCCGTCGAAGCAAACGTCAAACAATCTCGCGTAATTTACGAAAAAAAAATTAATACTCTCTCGCTTTAAATAAACATTTGTTTCATTTAGTCGAGGCGATCGATGCCGCGAATTATCTCGCGAATATTAAAGCTTGTAGTAAAATAGAGAATATAAAGTTTGCAATTTTAATCGAAGTTTGGCAAATTGTAACAGCTGTAAATAATGTGTACGTGGATGTGTCGCGAGATGCGAGATAGATAATTAAAAATTTATTATAGTTTTTGTCATTCTGCAACACGTGACTGCAATTTTTACGCGATGAATCCTTTTATTCTTCCCCCCCCCCCCTCCCCCTCCCCCCCCCGCCTATTATTTGGACTATTTTTCAAAAGATATCTAATGAAAACGTGCGACAAAATTTACATGAAATGGCGACGTTCGAACGGAACGGCGAAATTGATTTCATCAGCAATATCGTGTTGACAGGAAGATAGTAATAAAATTATTCTATAAGTGTATATTATAGTCTGTACAGGAGCAATAAAGATTAAAGAGGGGATCGATATACTTCGAACTAAGACCTGCAGTGGCACGAAATCAATTTACATTTTCGCCACAGAGTATCGCTTAAAATGAATTTGCATTTCTGATTCCCGCGCGACCCCCGATCCTCCATTCTCTCATTTAAAAGTATAATCTCTCCTGAAATATTAAATTCTTGGAATACACATTTTTGCTCGCGGAACAGCGAACGCGGATGCCTTTATCGTAATTATGGTAATACTTATACTCCGCTATACCAACTTTTCTCTATACGTTGTCCCACCGTGAAACATGTCGCGACCACCAAAAAAAAATGTATTTCCCCCCTCCCCACCCCCCTCTACGATACGCTATCGATCTTATCAAGTGTCACTCGATATGTATAGCATCGCGCACGCTTAAAATAGAAATTAATACAGCAACGTAGGGAAACAAATCTCGCTCCAGCGGAATTTTGATTTTGACGCAAAATATTTTATTTAGCAAATGGAACCTCGTGTGTGTTTTGTATTTAAATATTTTCGTAACGCTATAGTTTCTCTCTTCCTGAATATTATCTCGCGCGATATTACGCGAACGTTTTCGTGAAAATTGAACAATCGCAACGTGTATTCGCTATCTCGCCATTGATGAGAGATTTTAACTGACGGTTTCCTTGACGAGAAGAAAATTTTAGCCGACGATGCAAGGCCAATGTTCATTTTCTCACCTCATAACCGCACATACCTCGCGAGGTTCCCGAGATTCCTCATCGCTCCTCGTTGAGATGAGGATCCGCGTACGTCCTCGTAATCGAATCTCAACCGTGAGAGTAGATTAAGCGATATTTATTATTATTTAAGTCGTCGATATATTCAGA
Source organism: Polyergus mexicanus (assembly GCF_030449975.1). NCBI lineage: Eukaryota > Metazoa > Arthropoda > Insecta > Hymenoptera > Formicidae > Polyergus > Polyergus mexicanus. Next base: position 1,835,794 of record NW_027223333.1, on the reverse strand, counting down.
TTTATCAAACGGGCGTTCGTCTCTTTCCAAGAAGAACAAACGGAGCATCGAGAGAACGTGCTCGCGCGCGCGCGCGCGTGTGTTTTTCACGTATATAGGCTTTCAACACGAAGAAGGGCTCGGCGGAAGTGGATACGGCTGCTTACCAGCCGGCACATTTGGGCAAATTTATCGACCGACCGACGCCCTGACCCCCGGTCTCATTCGTCCGGGCATTTATGTTATCTGACCGAGACGTGAGAAACCCGAGGACCCGATTTCTTGACCACGCGCGTAAATGCTAGCCTTCTTTTGGGGGCCAACCTGTTCAGGGGGTTAAGACCGCTCGTTATCGGGCAATTCCGCACGGTCAGTGTGTACCGTTGCGAACGTTATTAACGTAAAGCCCGGTTGTGTGTTATCTGTTTGCGAGATTTAACGCGCGCGAACCGACAGAGAAATATACTTATTGGAACGATGATAAAGGGAGTCCGCGGAGAGCGGCAATAGATCGCAGCTTTGTCGGCAGGGAAACTGACAATGCCGGCCGTTTATGATGCCATCGACCAAACTATTCGTTCGCCTCGCTATTCTCTCGCCAAGGATGGAGGTAGACGTTAAGAGCGCAGACGTTATCCGGTGATTGATTCCGCTGCTCGAATGGCAGACGGGTCGAGAAGTATCTCGCCGCTGATATCACGCGGTCGTTTGACGCTTCTGACGTCTTTACGATTCTTTGTATATACGCGCGATCAAGTACGGCGAGACATCAATAACGCTGGTTTATTCGATTCGATTTAATCGACGAAAGCTCGATTGAATTTTCTTTCAACAATTAACATTTTATTATCGGGATTTTGAAAACATGTTACCTTTCAATCGTAGTTTTCTCAACAATTGATTCTCTAACATATTTTCACATTAAAAACATTTCAATTTTAATTTCAGTTTAGTCTCCCGATAATAAAAAAAATAATTCCATTGCGCGCGATTAATCGAGAATCTCCTTAAATGATGGAGCAATGGAGAGAAAATTCCTCTCAACATCAAATTAATATAATACAGAAGCTGGATCGCGCGAACGATATTCGCGAAAAAGAGCAGTCACCGCAATAATTGAAGATACGAAGTACTAAGGAAATGAGGTCAATCTCTTGCGTCGACATTGTTCGAATTGACGAAGGCTGATTTGGGTTGCTCTCTTAAGTACGCTTTGCGCAGCCCTATAGGAGAATGTTGTCAGATCGGTGGCAATTAATGCGCTTCACAGCGGTCGATCTCTGCGCCGTTTGTACAGCATATTCCGGCGACCGCTCGCCGATGCTATTTAGAGCGGAAGTACACGGACGGTATCGTGCCGCGGATCAAACGACAAAGTATCCTCCCTTTTCCGTCACGTTGGCGCGCACAGGTAAACTCGCGCCTGAATAGAGTTATATGTATATATCGTCGTTTGGGACGCGGGGATTTATAAAGTAGACGCTCGCGCGGAAATATGCGCGCGGAACGAAATCTCCTCTTATACTCGGACAAAAGTTTCCTCGCCCTAGAAATTCAATTTCTTCGAAAACTCCTCGATGTTGAGAGTATTGCTGTTCTTGCGCGTTTAAAATTCTCGTCCCTACAGGTAACGTCAGGTTCTCGAGCGTGCTAGTAGTACCGAAAAATCTATCTTCCTGATTTATCGCCAGCATCCGCGTCTCGATTACGTCTTTTGCAGAGAATTTATTTTCGCGCCGCCTGTGTGCCAAGAGTATCGCGGCAAAAATAAATGACGACCTTTCGAGATGAAATGATTTTTTTTTTTTTAATAATTTTTAAGCGCAGCGGAAATACATTGTTCAATACAATTCTTTGTATATTCGATACCGAAAGAATAAATTTAAAAAATAATAAATTTACAATTAAATGTATAATAAATGAAACGATAATAGGTTCTGCGAATTTTACAATTTTGTTTTATTGGTTTTTATGAAAAGGTCAGAGGCAGAATTCGATACTTTACAAAGCGAACAATTCTCTTATTGTTAGATACGAATGATTTTAAAGCGGCGTACGCGAGAATTCATTTTTCTCCATTGCTCATTTTAAAGTATACTCGCGAGAAACTGATACTTTAGACGTCTTATGATACACGAAAGAAATTCGCTGAAATCGAGATTTCGCATAAGGCGGATTGACTGCAGTGAGATCGATGGAACCGTAGCCGAAAGATGCGCGGTCAAATGTGAGGCATATTTATTGATAAAGTTATGATCGGGCTCGGCACCAGCCGTGTATTTTCATAAAACCGGGACGCTCGTAACGGGTGGCACATGGAGCCGAGCCGTTTTCTTCTATCTCGGTCATCGATGAGAACAAAAAAAAAAAGCTCAATGAACCGCGCGCGGATATAATAATCGTGCATTATGTTTTTCTTAGATATCGCGCGGAAATTTTTACGATAAAGATATTACGCTCATATTTTGCTTAAATTAATTATACAATAAAAATCTTCATTTATAATAATTATTAAATAAAATTAAAATATATCTATAATCCGCGCTTAGCACATTAATAAATTCAAAATCCGCAAACTTCTGACTACGTAATCATGATTATCTCATATGCGTATCTCTCAAAAGAGAGGTTGTGCCAAAAATCTTTTATCTCAACTCGTGTCTTTTTCTAATTTTTTTTTTCCCTCTCATTTTTGGAACGCAGAGGAGCGCTCTTTCGATATCTCCTAAAGATTGATAACGCGATATGCCGCGAATGAGGCATTTCCAGTCGACGAGAACAGCGGAAAGGAGATCGAGCCGGACAAGTATCAAGGGGAGTATAAGAGGCAAGCTAGGCTCCTCTCTTCCATTTCATTCTTCCTTCGCGTCTCGGCCCCAATATCGTATCGCTATCGCCATAAAACTCACTCGTCATCGACGATATCGCCATAGTTCCGCGATTGTAGCGTTTCTCTCGTGCATCCTATCCAGCGGGGAAAGAGCGACGAGTTATTCGCGTTCCTTCATGGGATCTGAAGTTTCGGGGAATTGACTCGTGACTCATTGGATGCAGTCCTCGATACGGAAGTGGCGCTAGCGAAGAGAGAGAGAAAGAGAGGACGAGACTAGGGTAGTTGGTAGAACTTTCATCCTGTAAACGCCGAGCTGTTGCCGAAGGTTTATAATCATTCAACCGATATACTCCATACGGAGTGTTTCTGACCAAACCGCGTTTTCTTTAAACGGCAAACCGTGTGCGTGAACTTGAGAAGACTCGTAGAAGGAGAGTCGCGATCAAGAGTAGACGCAATATTTGTCGGACAATGACGTTTTGGAAAATAAATTTTATCTAATTTCTCACATCGTTTATTTAGATAAATTCCATAATTTTCTTCAATCGTTTTCATAAATTATTGATGATTCACGTTTAATCTTTTTAGAAAGAGAGAGAGAGAGGGGGGGGGAACTCATTAAATAAATATATCACTAGAAATGATCTAGCAAAACCGATCAATCTGTATGTTTGGAAACAAAGGGCCGATGCGAAATCGCTGAATATCTTGCGAGCGGGTTATTCATGGGGCGATGGTCATTATCTCTGATCACTTAGTGTACGATGTACGCTCACTATACGTGGTCGGTGAGCGAAGCGAGCGATAGCTGTAAGGGTACTTTAATTAGGACATGTCTGCCGGCCGAACAACATCCTGTCGGTTATGGAGCATTGGAAACTTGTGAGCCGGAACTCACCATGATACCGATTCGCGTATTACTCTATTTACGAATAAACATGTTCGTTGACGAATTAAGCTTTGTACGTTGATTAAGAAACTCATGATACGTTCGATGTTATCAAGATATGCTATCATTTCAGATCTCTCTTTTTAACAATTTTATCTACGACGGTCTAAAATGCAATCGCGTATCTGGAGATAATAAAAAAAGCGAGTAATCTCAAATAAATCATTTAAAAAACTTAATGAATTAAACGAGTTAAAAAAAAAAGAGAGAATACCTATAAACGTACAAATTATATACAGATTGCCAATGTTGTCACGCGACGCGATATTTTCAGGTGACGCCGCCAACTCTGTGTCGTATGCGTCGTGTTGTTCCCCCCGAACACGGAATCGCCGGCGACTTGGCCGATAATAAAATTCGCGATTCGCAAACTAAACACGCCACGGCAGACAATGCACGCGCGGAATGTACATATTATATTTTCCCGACGCGATTTTTTTTTCCCCCTCTTCTTTTTCCAACGCGATGCGCGCCTCGTTGTCCCCTTCCCCTTCCCCACCCCGTATAAAATGTTAATATTTATTCTGCCACTAGGAACTCTTTCTTATCCGGAAAGTACATCGTAACTTCAGTAAACTTTATATTGCAAGCACGTCCGGTGTTGGACGATGTATTTCTTCCGTTGGGAGCAGAAGCGGAGATCCGCCGCGTTACATCATCAGACTGGGTTTTGCGCGGTTCGCTTATTGTTTCCTCCATTATTCTTTGCAAAACTGATCCGCCGAAACTAATCCGTCTCTTAGCGCTCACAGACAACATCGAATGCGAACGCATTGTTAAATCGTTGGGAAAGTATATTTTTAGATAATTAATATAGAAATAATAAATATTTTTTTAAAAATTGTAATCGCTAATTATTTCTTACAAAATATACAAGATATTGAAATCAATCGTATCAATCCTATTATATGAAAGACGATTTTATAATTCATACTATATATTGTATAGAAAAGAATCATTTCATAACTATGTATTCGGTTTATTAGGTATTTCGAGAATATCCTCGAACTCTTTTATCTCTGACAATGAGAAGAGCTAAGCAAGTTTCAAAATATCAAACCATATCGTAACTTTAATCGTATACGATTTATTTAATTACGTAGATATCGGTCAGTCGAACACGACCGATGACAATTTTAAAAGAAGGATCTGTCAAGCTGTTTTATTCATCAAACGCGACTCAAACTTTAGTTATTATTATTCTGGTTATTCAAAGTTTTATAATTATTATATCTGCCACTTATCAACGCTTTTTTATTTGAATTTTCCTTCTATATATGCTCCGCGAAAAATAGATTTTAGTCGCGGATCAGCAATTTACTCGTGTGAGGACGAGAGACGCGCGAATACTTAAAGAAAATTATCTTTATCCCGAGTTAAGAAGACGTTTAATCTTGTTCCCATTAGCTAATTACTGGCGCCCAAAGAAATTCTGGTTTTACTTTGAACATTCTTGATTAAAACGTCCATCAGACTTTGCGCTTAAAAGTCTTAAAAATGCATTTTGAACGGGATGGTGCTGAATACTAAAGCAATGCTATTCTCCATTTTTAAACGCCAGAATTCTTTGCGGAATTTATACAAAACTATATATATATATATATATATATATTTTTTTTTTTAATTTGAAGAAAATAATATTAATTTCGCAAAGTAACAAAATACGACGTTGTGTGAATTTGTTTTGATGTTTTAGTTCGCCCCAAAAGCAATTCTTCTCTTTGACTAAAACTATTTGTTTAAAATATAAAAAATTATAAAATTATTGAAAATGAAGCAAGACATCTTGATAATTTATAATTCTACAAAATAATACAACAGCTTTATATGAAATGTTGCGTTAGTATTAATATTAATATTAGCAAACTAAATCATTATTGAAATCTAAACTTGATATCTGCAAGAAGGATCAGCTTCATTATATACATAGAAAAATGTTAGACATCATCTTTATTAAACCGCTTTCCCAGATGTGTTCTCGAGAATGTCATATTTACGTATTCTAACGGTATTTCAAATTAATTACTCTGCTCTATGCTTTTCTCCGCGCTTTCTTCAATTTCAACGTGACGCGCAATTGAAAATTTATAAATTTCAAATATAGAGAGTATACACATTATCTCCCTGTTTCTCTATCTCTCTCTCTCTCGCGCGCGCGCGCTTGAAATTCACTGATTAATCAAAATAAAATGGTGAATTTCTCGAATGGGCTCGTATCTGATCCCTCGTTTTTTAATCGCGACTCGAGACGACGGAAGATTTCCATTTTCTAAATAAATGCGAAAGTAGAAGGTACCTCTTCAAACAGAAATTTGTTTCATTTGTCAGGTGAGCAGCGATCCTCGCCGCTTGTGAGCTTGTCAAATATTTTCCGATAGCGCGTTATACGGGATTCGGGATTCGCAACATAGCGCTACAAGCGTATCGACATATCGGTTAGGTTGACTGCGATGCGGTCAACCTAACGATCGCGGCGCATAAAATTGATCCGGTGCGAAATCCCATAACTGTCAATAACTCGAAAGCGATCGATCAGTTTGCGATGCAAGTGACGCGGAGTATCGCGATCTCTCCTGAATCTTTCGTATTTATTTCTTTTCACATTGCTCTCCATTTAATTCGAGATATAATGTTTCTCACTCGGTATACGTAGTACAAATGACGACATCAAGATAAGATTTAATTAATTAAAGAATATTTCCAATGCTTTATTCGATGAATTGATTTTAACATTTATCATCGATATGCCTTGTTGCTGCGACGGCATGTATCGTGTAATATTACACTTAATGTGCGAAACGAAACCGTAGCGCAAATTGGATCGCGATCGGAAGGTAACTCGTTGATCCAATTTCTGCTGGTTCTAATAATGCTGCCTCTCTCTTGAGTGACGCAAGACCTGTAACCGGTAAATGTCGCGTCGCTAATTGACAGAAACGCGCGGGAGAATTAATTTCATACGAAGATCAATGGCGTTGAGCTATCAAGTATCTATTCCCTGAATCGGTTCTTCAGTTATATTTTAAAGACAATTAAAAAATTGCGCGTTGCGCATGCAAGCGAATCGATGGAAAGTTTAAAAATCATTATTTTTTAAAAAATATTTATATCCATCTCAAGAATTATTTCATTTAATCATCGGCGGCGGTACTTTTTGGAGAAAAGGGTCAAGGCTCTATTAACCGTGTATCGAAATTCTAAAACTAAAGTGTCAACTTTATACAAGTTATTCGACGCGGAGACGTCGAGTGGCTTCGCGTCTTTCCCCGTGTACGATCATTCGCGCAACAGTCCAAGGATATCTCACGTATCCTTAGAAGTTTGCAGGCGACGCTGACGACGCTGTCGTACGAGAACCTCGGCAAATTCGGAAACTTCGGACGTCCCGAATAATTTTCGAAACTCTACGGTTGAATACGTGTGCCGCGCCACTCGTCGACGCGTAACTTTTTGATCGCGAGTTTTAAAGAATTCAGCGCGGCGACATTCTCAAGCAAAGTAGAAGCAGAGAATTTTTCTCCTCCGAAACGTTACATTCTTCTCCTTCAGATTCGGATACAACAATTTGTCATTTTTATATTCATCATTTCAATGACGCGACAATATTTTCAACCTATTCTTATATCGCCTGTCTATTTATATACGAAAATTTAATAATAAAAAAATTGCAAAAGATTACGATCGCTTTATTATAAATCAAGAATTTTTTTATCGTTGCGGTAATAAATACGAGGGCAAAACCTGCATTATATTAAAATCATTGCCGCTTATGTAATGTTAAACGATGCATTACGTAAAGAGCTCTATGCGGTAGAGAGAGAGAGAGAGAGAGAGAGAGATCGCAACGGAAAATAGAATTAACAAGTAGAGACTCAAAGGATAATTTGCATTTAAACCACGAAGCACCGCTTTGATGTCACCGCCGCGAATTTCATAATCTGCGCCGCCGGACCTTTACACTGTGCTATGTGTTAAGTGAAATAATAAAAACTTGCGTTGACGATTGTTCATTTGCCGGCTTAAAACGAGTGGTTTCCGGCGAGTGTTGCCCGCGCCGATGGCGATCCTCTCCCATATGGCGTGTGCAAAAAAAAATCATCAGCCACAATGGGTCGGATAAACGATCCCCCCTCCCTCCCCCCGTCTCACTGATCCGTTCGTCACCGTCGATATTCGTTATCAAAGCGACCGACTGTTCGGTTAAATCGGCTCGCATCACCCACGATTTCTCGTTTCGATTCCTATTTGTTAGCCAGAATCATTCCCCTTCCCTCCCCGTCGCTAATTTGGTCTTCGCAACGCTCGGAAAATGCGGGCCAGAAGAGCGACAAAGGAAAGGGTAGATTTCGAGTGTGTCGCGTCGTCTCGATGAATATGGCGCTCGCTTAATGAAATTCCGCGCATTCATACGGTATTAAGAAATTACTGTCATCCTTAAGTGTCCGTTTTTGCATACATTTTGAAATAATTTACTTGTCAATTAGATATTTCATTGAGCGGGAAGATAACGATAACTTCTCTGTTTGTTTTTTAAATATTTTCTGACTCCCCCCACTTGGACGAGGATCAAGTGGGTCAGAAGAACACTAAAGCTGTCACGTGAGGGAAATATATATATATACGTTAGGATATGCAGTGTGCAAGTTCCATATCTTTTCTACTTACAAATTCTCTATTGAATTTGAAATCGATGGAGAAAAGTGAAGTAAAAGAATACGTATGGCGTGACTCATCATACACTTTACATAAATATCAAATTTTACATATGGCAAACTTTCTAGTTTCAAAAAATGATAAATTATTTTGATCTCATCATTTCCGTTCTTCTAAATATATATAATAATTTGTTTCATTAATCAATTAAACAGATTGCACGATACAATCATTCCCAGCAGACGTATCAATATCAATTTACCAAATTTATGGCTTATGTAATCTTGCCGCAAATTAGCACTCGATATTTGACGAGAAGTGGCTGTTGCCCGCAAAATGACCGACGCAACCACAATGAAACTAATTGCTAACAATAAACATACTTACGAGAAATGAATTTCGCGCGGTCAGACGTGCATATCGTGGCACGATGGTTTCCTTGACGTCAAACTGCGCCGCGTCCGCGCCGCCACCCAAATAAGCCGGGTAGATTAAGCCGTCGAACCGTGACATTTGCCAGAGTTCATTCGTACAATTCTAACCGACACGACGACCAACTTTCGCGTCGGTCAACGCTCGTGGTATCGGCAGAAGCATTTTCTCTAGCTCGGCTGATCTCGCCAGAAAGGAGAGAAAACTTCACTAATCCTTTTATCCGCCCTCCTCCCTTTTCCAAGACGCTAATATACGCGATTCGGAGTAGTGCGGAAATCTATAATTCACGTAACGCCAAGACGCCTCTCCAAACTCTGGACAATTATTTTTATAATTCGACACGACGGTTTAAAAAATCGCCTCGGCGAACTTTTCATTGCGAGATCCCCCTCGACACAATCAACTGTCAAGGGATACCACTTCTAGAACCGAAACATTTTACCCTCTTTGGATTATTACGGACGATTCAGGTTTAATAAAATATGTAAATCCATTTCTCGCACAGCGCGGGGTACGTCGAGGTATTAATATCTCACCATCGTGCGAAGACCGATAACGGAACTATTATTATAGACGTGCAACGTGTATAGAGTAGTGACCGCGATATACCGTAGAGGGGATCGATATACTTCTTATCCGACGACGCCGTCTCTAAATCACGACAATCGGACAACGTTACGTACGTACGTATGTACGTACGTACGTAGGAGAGATTCGTCGTCGACCGTAATTTGCACGAATCACGGACCAAGCTGGAACACGAAAACGCTCGGCTGCCCTCCGCGTACCTATGGGAAGAGGACAGGATGGTGAAGAGGGAGAGGAAGAAATGTCACGCGGGTTGAAGCGCATTACCATACGGTACGAAGCGTACATAAGGCTCGGCCGTGCGTGGACACGGTGGGCCCGAATTAATTATTTCCTAACGACCCCGAATGAGGTTCGCTCTGTCCATCTCTTTCGGTTCTCCCTGTCTTCTCTCTTTCGCTCTTTCTGTCTCGTTCTCTTCGGGTGAAACTAGCCCCCGTGCCATTACGCTACACGTGCACCGCGACGTAAAAAAATATAACGGGCTAATTTTGTCGCTTTTCTCCTTCGGGAAATAAACGGGAGTATGCGAGCATTCGCTCGCTAGGTCTGACAACTACGTTCGTGACATTGGCTATCGAGTGTCGCTTTTATAATCGCGTACGCGATTAGTGAATGATAAACTCTATACGCGAACGATATATGTATAAAGAGTCGTACTTATTAAATAATATTTTTTGAAAATTCATATAAGATGACCGCATATATTGACACGGTCCTTAAAATTATTAAATTCTACTTAATTCTATATAATAGTAGGGCGGTGAATCGATGTCAATCTGTCGTTTCATGCAAGGACTATTAAGGTTTTCGTCTACCTGCCAATTTGGCTCGTCAATACTATCGATATTTTCGCAATGAATGCCGACAATTATAAGTCGATGCCGTCAAAGTGGCGTTGTAACACGGGTCTTAATTTCTCACGACCCTTAAAAAATTCAGGCAAGATTGCATCGTCACGCCTACCATCGGCAAATAAGATTTTCTAATGACTCTATCCTTAACCCATATGTTTTTAACTCGGGGATATTAAGTCAACGAGACCGGACGGTAAACGGGGGGGGGGGGGGGAGCGTGGAAGGAAAAACCGAGTGGGGTGGGACGGGGTAAAGGAAGAGTAATGACGGTAATACTGTGGAACCTCTTCCGCGCGCGAAGGATTGCGAAGAGGGCAAATTTTGGCGGATAGAGGGCGAGGGTCCGGAAAGTCGAGGACCGGGCGTTTGATGACGTCATCATCTGCTCTAATGCTCAGACATTACCGGGTTTAATTATTCAGCGCCCTTGCCTCGCCTCAGCCTTCCGTCGTTCCTCTTCCCGCTTTTGCCGACACGTAATCGCTCGCACCCTTGCGTCTCTCCTCCTTTCGAGGAGAACGAGAAGCTCGGGAGATTAAGGGGAATGCAGGTGAGAGAGTGAGAGTGAGAGAGAGAGAGAGAGAGAGAGAGAGAGAGAGAGAGAGAGAGAGAGAGAGATGGACGAGTGCAGAGGAAGAGCGAACCAGTTATTCAGAAATGGCGCGAGATTTTTTACGGCGTGTCGATGACCATCGAGGCGATGATGAACGATTAAAAGTAATGTCAAACTGCCTTGAAAGCACTGCGATGGTTATTTCATTTTAACGGCGCGTATTCTCCTTCCGGTACGCGTAAAAAATTATTTCTATTTGAAGAAATATAAAAAAACTAAAAAATTTTAAATATTGAAGTTATTTAAAAACGCCGTTTAATAGATACGATATGATAATTTGAAAATCTTGCATTATTCTATTATTCACCAAAAAAAAAGAAGAAAAAAAAAACTCTTGGAGATGACATTCGACAATAACTCGTAATCTATTCATATTATAATTTATTACGGCAGTCCGACAATTCTAGTGTAAATTAGTAGCGTCGTGTCCAATTAAAATAATAATGAGCGATGTTTTATTCGTCCGTGCAAACAAAAGAATATCGAAGCATGTAAATTTGTCACAATTATCATTAATTAACGAGAATCGCGTTAATCGGTTTCTAATCGAGGATCATTACCGCCAAGTCGATCGATTGCGAGATATCCGTTTTCTATCCCTCGATATATCTACTGTTAAAATGCAACCATTTGCTAGATTGCTAATTTATCTCACGAGAAACTATGCATCAAGGTGACGTGATCTTGCGAGTTTTCCGGTGAAGCAGGCCTCAAATCTCCATCGCCCTCCTTCTCTCTCTCTCTCTGGAGACTACGTGACATAATATCTCGCCACCGATAATTCTTACGCCAAAACTCGCCCGCCACCTGGGACACCTTTCACGGTCATAAATCCATCAGACTCAACATTCGGGATATTGATTCTGGTACCTTGGTCAAACCATTCCGGGATGGAGCGGAGGGTGCAAGGAGGGTGGTCGACCAGAGGAAAAATGTTGTACGTGCTCGATCACGGTGCTATCCGGGCCGCCTCGACGATTGAATAATGGCGCCGCGCTTTCGCGTCTGCGAGAGCTAGCGATTCCGCTCGCATTCGCGCGACGCAGGCTACGAAGAGATCGTAAGCGCGCGACGATTAAGATTATACATAATATATCCGCGAAGAGCCGAGCCGAGGATATAACTTATCCCCCGGGATACCATTTTGCGGCCCCGCGGCTCGGAGAATTTCATATCCGTCTGAGACGCCTGATAACGGCGAGCGCGACGTCGCCGTGCGAGAGGCTGGAAGAAGGGGAGCGGCGCGACCGCGCCGAGGAGAGAAACGCGGAGAGTTGTGAGAGCGATGTCGCCCCCGCGAAATATTATGGCATCCGCGCGCCATTTCCGCGCACTGATTGGAAATTGTCACCACCGCGGAACTATCTCTGCCTCCATTGCCCGCGCGGATATTAGCCGGAAGCGCGGCCGTGTCGCGGCGCGGAAAACTTTTTGATTGCGTTTCGCAATCGGGGAGAAAGCGCCGTGACGGGGGATATCACCACGTGTGTATACCCGTGCACGCGGGGGGTATAGGGTGTGAATAGACACCGCGCGCGCGTACGTGCCGTGGCCCCGAAACGTTCTCTGTTTCTGCTACTTTGATGAACTGCGCGCGACGTCGTCGTCGGCGCGCGGAAACCGAAGCGGGTTGTTCCTGATAATGACGCATCACCGTGAACACGAGCGTATCCGCGGCTCACCACTGAACATTTTCGGACTGTCCCCTTGCGCCGATCTTTTTTTTCCCGATCCTTTTCCTGGATTTCGCAGTCGGACGATAACCCGGCGTATTTTTTTTTTTTTTTTTTTTCCTTTATTTTTCGCACGCTCACAAAGATCTGTTTCTCGCGTTGAAAGCTTTCCACCGAGCGATTTAATGGTAAATGGATCGTCTACGATTTTTTGCCCCACAATTTTCTCGACACAATCGCGTTTTCTCTTATATATTAGATATTTTTTCACATGAATAATAAATAAATATAGAGTAAATTTTTCCGATTAGCCGAAGAAGGCATAAATTTATTCGTTAGAATTTTTGAGAATTTTTTTAAAGCGTAAATAAAGTACGAGATGTTGGAAAAAAATATTTCGCATCTTAGGTCATGGCAGATTGCATCGAATACAAGAGGGAAAGAAAGTCTCGTCTTTTTCCGAACTTTTTTCTTTTGCCAATGTATAAAGCATAAGGCACTACAAAGAATAAAGTACGTACGTATGTACAAAAGGATCTAGTAAGCGACTACACGTTGTATCTACAAGTGTTTATCGATTTCCCCCCGGAGTAAGCTATACATACAATAAAATCACATATTCGAACGCGAACGCGTATAAAAAATTCATATATTCAAAGAAACTCCTTCAGTCGCGATCTTATTTTTGCCGAAGACAATCCCGGACGTAGCTCTCGTTATCTTCAATGCGCAACGACGCGGAATCAGCGACGGCGTATTATATCGAGCCGTGGACGATGAAATCCCACGCAGAGACGAATTTAATATCGCATCATCTACATTTAATCTTACCCGAGACCGACGATAAATTCGAATGAAATTCCAATCAGAATTTCACGGACGCCGAAAGAAAAGAGCGAGAAGAAATGTTTTTTTAATAGCGCCGCGCGCGGCGAGTGTTGCGCGCGATCGCGAAAAATGTTTAATATAAAAATGCGGGGGACGCGAGAAACACGCATTTAATACGGCCTTGTTGAAATGTCAAAAATACGCAATCGGATTTGCGCCGCGTGTGCGCGAGGCCGGCGTCCGCGGGTCCATTCGCGCGGGCCACATTGATTTTCAACGAGCGCGTACAGACCGGACCCTCTCCACCGAACATCCGAAAGCCTCTCTAAAAATACTACACGTACATACTTAGGTACACATTACGGATACAGTCGGTTGCGCACGTGCGCGCGAGAGGACAGTTTGAGTAGACAGCTGCATTTGCGGGGACGAGGTGGTGGAGCGTATTCCTGTCGAGTGCTCATCGTCAATTGGTTTCGCAGCACGCGAGATAGCCAAGTTTCATCCGCGGAAGAGTGTTTCACCATTAAAAACTCGTCGAGAACGATAGAGTTCGAAACGTGAAGAATAATATTCGTCGATTAATTTTTCGCAAATAGCGCGGATAAATGTCACGATTGAATATTGATTATGTTCCATGTAATTATAATAAATCGTGTATCTTTTTTGTGATTTCATTCCATTGAACTGATAAAAATTTTCTCTCTTTCGAAACGTGAAAAAAAATTATTTTCAATGAAAAAAAAAAAAATACAGAGAAAGCCTTCAATAAATTTTCTGAATTTAATGGCATACGATGGACAAATGGATTATCGAACAGTTGCAATCGCACGCTGGTCGATACAAACGATGCGACGCCGTCGTCACACATGTATGTTTGCGTGTTGACAAATCGTGAGCGAACTGAATGATTGTTTAGATCGCGGGTAGTAACGATCGCTCGTCAAGGAAGAAGGGATCAAACGGAAGCTAATCAAACCAGCACGCACCGTAGTTTAACGCGATTATCGTTATCCTCGGTAATTGCTCGCTCCGTGATTAGCGTGGTGGTCAGGGGAGATTCGTTTTCTTGTGCGATCGATAGCAATGCGATCTGACGTATTCCAATCGCCTTATTATCTCAACGGGAAATTCGCGAGACTCGGATTTTATTGAGCTTGGGATAAAAAAAAGTATGTATATAAAAATGCGTCCTTATTATACACTTATCAAATGTTTTTAAATTTAATAAAACAATTTTCTAAAAAAGAAAATGTAATTAATTTTCCTAATTTATTCGAGAGAGAGAGAGAGAGAGAGAGAGAGTTATCTTTCTTGCACCGTCTGATTCAATTATCGCAAACGCTCCAAATTAATTCCGCGTCATTGCAATGGAGTTATCGCTACAATTATCTCCTTTACGAGAGGAGGACGATTAGAGATCTTCCGAATTAGCGCGCTAATTCGCCAATATTTTTCAGCACTACCAGGTGTAGCATTCGCGCGCACAAGTGCTCCGAAGGATTCGTAGGGCGCTTTTCCCGCTCCTTCCCGTCTACGCCCGAGAACGAAGGATTTATGACCCCTGCCGATAATCCTTCGTTGCTCCTTTTTGGAAATAAACGTCTCCTTCTCTCTCGCGCCGGCCACACTCGACGGCGGCGAATCGAGAAACAGGATGGACGTTGTCGGCAGCGACGGCGGTAGCCTCGTATTAATCACTCCGTTGCAGACAGAGCGCGTTACATGGGTGGGGCAGATAACGTTATCGCGTCGGTTTCTATTACGCCGTAACACTTTCCGAAGCGAAAGGGCCGACCAACCGGCATAATGGTCGGCACAGTGCACGTTCGTCCGTCTAGGCTGCAATTTATAAACGCGGTCGTTTACATATTCGTAAGCCGCGAGGAGCTCGAAAGCTTCTTGTCTTCCCTCACGGCTTTACTTTCTTCGAACGCGATGACGCGGCCATTTCCGCGGCAATTCGTATATATGTATACAATATAAGGATCGCGTTATAATTATTCTTTAATATCCCTCGAATTTTTCATCATGTACGATAATGGTGTATAAACGCGGGGAAGCTTGTGTAACTTTTCGCAAAAAGGACATTTTCAACATCTTCTTTAAGATTTAAAATTGCGCAGGAAAACCCTTTCAGAATCCTTGTACGTTTAATAATGAATTTTGGTAAATATGTATAAAAAGTCATAGCTCACCCATTTAATCATCACTTATTGTTAGATGTGTTGTACAAGGGGCGGAAGAAGCCCCTTCCCCGTCCACGTATTCAATAAATAATATTTTTCGAGACAAGGCTCAAAAATTCATGTTCGCACGTTGAAAGCTGTTAACGAACTGCGATAAATAGGCGAAACACATTATTGACAAAATATCCATGACTGTGTACCGCCTATCCCGCAAATGTAAACAAACACTTTTTCCATGTTTAATCTACAACAAATCCAACGTACACAAACTTTACTTTTCCTAATGTTACTTTATATATCTGGAAAGAAAAAAATAAATAAAACTTTAATTTCTTATATCTCCTAAACCAACTGCCGTCCGCCATTTAATTCTTACGGAAAATTACTCAGAACCGTCTCCTCTACAACATATCTAAATGGTGATTAAACCGAGGTGTGATTTTTTTATACATATTTTTTATCCTCTCACAATGAGTTCGCACAAATTATACGAATTATTATACGCGTTATTATATACGATATTTCTTATAAAATTTTTCGATGAGCCATAAGAGGTGACTTTGGAAATATCGACTGCTTACTTTTCTCCTCTTAAAGCGGCGCAACTAAAAGCATCGCGCACTGCGATTCGGTAAAAATGTGTTGGCGTCGTAACGCGCCATTACCGCGCGTCGGTCGCACCGACAACGACGACGACGTCGACGAGGAGGGAGTCGTCTCGCTCGTGCCGGCAACCAGGCAGCGTGGAATTTACGCCGCCGAAGATATTCATGGCTCGTTGGCGAGTTTATTTTACTCATAAATTATGCCAAAGTATTCCACCGGTCGTTCGTGCGGCGCGCGAAAGGATCTTCGCTGCGCGCCCCCGTATAAAAGAGAGACGCTGCCGACGCCGTTGCGGTTCAACAAATACTTCAAGCTCGCGCCGTCAGACGAGTTCGTAATTTACACCTTCACCGGTACTCCTCCCAAGAGAATGAGCGGTGTGAATGGGACGGTGTTACGGCCGGCCGATCGCGAGTTTGTATCTCTCTTCCTCCTCTTCCCCCTCTCGTCCCTTTCCGCCGGCCAACTTTATCTTCCCCACGGCGCGATAGATAAAAGCCTCTTTTCTAAATAATCCAACGTTTTCTCATGTCAAATGAGACCCTTCTCTCCTGCGTAGCAAAGGCAGCAACTCTTGAAAAAGTCGTCCCCGTCTCCCGTTGTATCGATAATTGAAAAGTTCGAGGATCGAGCAGAGACGATCCTCTGAAACTTAACGATAGACTAATGTTGCTCGCGGGAGAATTTTACAATCGCAATCGTTCGAGCTAAAGTTTCTATTTAGCACGTGTGTGTGTGTGTGTGTGTGGATATTATACATAAAATATAATACGCGTTTTTAATTTTATTCTCAGCACGTATACTACCTCTATTCTCTTTTATTCTACACCACGATTATATATATGGTATTTTATCCAATTAACTTTGCGGCGTTATGTATTTGTATATTATATATTGTATAATTTCTCGTATTTTATTTCAACGGAAATCGAATTATCCACGGTATGAATGTTCAATACTCTCCATACAAATGTTAATCTGGCATATTAAATGATTTATTAATAGAATTGTGCGGATTCCGAACGATAAAACGGACGCTACTTATTAAATCAAGTGAACAAAAGAGAAATCATTTTCTTTTTTTTTTTCCACCAACTTCGCGTTTCACATTCCGAATGATATCATTTGCGAATAATCGGATACGTGAGCGATTTCAACGTTAACTTAAGAAGAAGGCCGGGCGTACAGACACCGGCAAATCGGAAAGAAAGAGGGAGAGAAGGGGGACCTCGGCAATAAATCGGCGGTTTTCGTGTGCCTCGCGGGAATGAACCGACGAAAATATAGCGGCGGGCCGCAAACTACGAATTGTTAGTTACTGCTCGCCGCCGTAAAATATATGACCCGTTCACGAAGTGGGATATACCTGCAAAACCCAGGAGGGCCGCGCGAAACGGAAGCCTACCTCGAAAATTCGACACCTCGAGAATCTCGAAGTCTCGAATATAAGCGTTCCCCGGTTGCCGACCGCCAGCATTCCTAAATTGCTAGCCGCCCGAAAGATAATTGTACACGGAAACCGTACATTCTGTATATCACTTTTACGACATTTCAAAAAATTCGGTTTAACGCGTGAAATCTTATTTCTAAAAATAAAATTCGTGATAAATCCTTTTTTTTTTTCTTTTTTCTTTTTTTACGAAGAAAATAATTTACGCGATGTTATATATCGCGATATTAAATGTTTGTCCAATAAAACATGTTAATAAATCGAGCGAAGAAACTAATAATATATAAATCAATTAATTCCTCGATAAATTTATATCATTCATAAACGATAGATTGACGATATCCGTTTATATCACGTTGATCCTGATATAATTCGAGTCTTTGTACCGCAAGCCAAAATGAATTAAAAGAGTTCAATTCTTTTGCGAATATTCTAAACAAACCTCGTGAAGAATCTCACTTGATACTATTCGATCCTGTTTTTGCAAGGGAAAAAATCATTTAAACGCGTTAAATACGCGTTTTAATGTACGCATCACTAGCGGCACGTGAATAATTTATCGGTAACGAGATACCATACATAAAAATTAGCACATGCAATATTCGTTTAACCAAACACGATAATAATAAATTATTATTTTCGATCTCTATATATATATATATTAAACATGTAAGCGAAAAATTTTTTTCTGTTTATAAAAATTTACCTATCGATATCGGAATATATGTATAATAGGAGATGTAAATGGGAGTAGTAAAAAAACTCGACGAAATACAAGAGAATATAATTGTAAAAATATAATATAAAAAAATTCCGTTGCACATCTCTTATAATATTTAACAAATTCATATTTAAATTTAAAATAAACTCCGTATTCAATTATCACGCGGATCATGCCAGTGTATATGACACAAAATCTTCCTACATGCAAATCTATTATTCATATTATGCAGAAATATGTTTGTCCATTATAATTTTATAGCTCAAAAAACGGGTCACCGAATGAATGGATCGCATGCTAAAGTATCGTATTTTTTTTTTTTTTTTTTTTGTTGTAAAAATAAAACGATTTTATTTATTCATAATGCTACACGGTCGTAAAAATACTGTAGAAAAATATTTAGTGTTTATTAATTTCATTATTCTGATCCCGCGAAATAAAGTCGGGTCAACGTTCTTCTATCGCGGAAGAAAAAAAAAGTTTCGTCCGACGAGAGTCGATACGGCTCCGATTTTTTCGCGAAGCGGTCTCCGCGAGTTTAATCCGTAGATTATTATTTCGCTCGTCGCTTACTCGCTCAAACTTTTCGCGCCGCTTGTTCATTCGCACTTTGCCATTTCCCCGGTATTCTACAGCGCATTAAACGTAGTTAGTGATTATGACGCGGGTTAGATCGAGCGAGGGTTTCGCTCGCGCGGGGCGAATAATAGCAAGGACGCCTCACGAGGATGATAATGGCCATCAGAATTCTAGCGACGTGCCATTAAGTAAATTGTGAGAAATGCCACGGATCCCGTGCGCGTCTTCGCACAGTCGAGCCACGTTCGAATTCTCACGTGTGCAACCGAGACGGAGAAATTTCGCCGGTCGATTCGATTAAATCGCGGATACTTAAAATGGATATTAATATCGCGCATCGCTGCTCGCGTTTCGCGGTCAATGAGACATATCCCGTAAATTCGTAAGTTCTATCATTCCTTAAACGCCCTTGCGCTCGATTGCTTACGTCAAGTGTTTTATCGATCTCTTATAGAGATCCATGAATAATTATTTCAAAAAGATGATATTTCATCGGCAATAATTTTATTTCACGGTATCGTTATTCGCGATTGTTAATATCAGTCTCGCTAAAATATCGGTATCGTTAAACGTGCAAGTAATCATATCGCGTTCGTCAATTGCATAGTCCCAATCACGTACGTTACTCTCGTGGCCGAATATCTGCGTCGTAATGGAATTCGGCCTTGAAAAAGGATCGTTAAAACGTTAAATCGTTCTGTCTCTCTGCGTTCCGTAAAAAAAAAAAAAAAAAAAAAAAAAATTGTATCATGGCAGCGCAACCCGAGAGTTTCACGGGGAGGATAAAGGGAGGCAGACACGGGCGGACCAGCGTGAGGGATTCGCGGCGTCCTTGTTCGTCCTTCTCGTCGGTCGCTTTCCCTCTCTTAACGTTTATATTCCCGGATTGTATTTCACGATTGTTTCGTGCATCGCGCAGCATCGGCCGGCGCGGATTTCGCGGTTCGTCGGCACCGACCGATCGCCCCGTCGCTGCGGTTGACGCAAAAAGGGCGGGCAACGTTATATATGTCTATTTATTTGCCGACAAATCCAATGGAACCTCGCATCGAGAGCCACCACCATTTCCGCACCCCCATATTCTTTCCCTCTCTTTCTCGCGTTCTCTCTTCCGAGCATATACTTTCGGACTGACTGGCAATTAACAACGATGAGTCGCGCTTGTTATATATATATGATCTCCTTCCAAGAAAAAGGGAGTGGCATTAATACGGTACATTAGAACGGAACATTAGAAAAGTCAATTTTCCATATCGTTTACGCGTCCAATCAATCTCGTGTCACGCACTTATGACGCCAACAATCATAAAGCCCGAGAGCGGATGAAAAGACAACGTGATTGTTTTGGTTTACAACGCGTGTGGTGAACCGGAAGTGCGGTCCGTCGTCTTCCCACGTCGGCGCTATGTGGAATAATGCCTTCCGGCGTCATGCGGAAAAGCGAAACCCGGCCCCACTTGATTTCGGATCGTGTGAATCCAATCGAACCGGTGAATCGGCCGTTTCGTGCGTGAAATTGCTGTCACGAGAAATTGCGCTCGCGCGCTTCGTTTTCGAGTCTCGCGGCAAGTCTTGGATTCGGTGGCCGAACTTGGATGAATTTATCGAAGTGATGTCGGAATCATGGCGGTAGCTATTACTCGATCGAAAAACTTTAAAAATCCGATAACTCAGCATTTATTCCGACGATTGACGGAAAACGAATATCTTATCGAATCTGATTTGGCTATTAAAACGGCAATCGAGAGGACGGAAATCTTATGTCGCATTAATCAAAGAATTCACTCGAAGATTTTGCCGTCACATTAAAATAATATTATTCGAAAATATAATAAAAATTAAATATAATATTAAAAAATATAATAAAAAATAAATTACAATATTAAAGAATATTGTATTAAAAATTTTTTCCAATTGAACGGCAGCAACATTTTCATAAAAAGGTCTCGCGTACCATCTCGTCCGCATCTTTCGCGACAAAATAAAAGTCTCGCATCGAAATCGGGTCAGATATAATGGACCACGCGTGTCGGCCATGCTACCAAAGTATAATTGCCTCTGGATCGCGAGCGTCCAAGGAACGTGTCAGCTGCTGAAACCTGAAACTCGTTCATGACATATATAGGCACCGACACGCGTAAAGGAGGTATACAGGTTCGCGTATACGTATACCCACGATTAAACGTTCACGTGCTCACACGTGTAGAAACTTGGCGCGCGCGCGCGCGCACACATACATGTATACATACATACATACACACACATAGATCGAGACGACGAAAGTAGCGATTGCACGCGATACGCGTGCTGAAACGAAATGGCCCCGACGGAAACGCTATGTATCACCTACCGTCGACCATATCACCGGATCCACGCCGGTCACACAAAATAGAAGAAATTTCTCGGGGCGCGATAGCGTCAGCCCCGTGTGCAGAATTGTTCCGCTCTGCTTGCGCGTTACGACGCGCCGTTATTTTATACTTTTGACCGATAAAGCTTAATTCGCGACAAAAGTATTCTCCGCGAAATCCATCGGCGCCGCCGCGCGATAAACGGTAATAGTCGGGCGATACGCCTGGCTCTGTTATCTCTTAAACGCGAGAACGGCAGAGCGACGGGAAGAGACGGTATTAAAAAAAAAAAAAATGGCGCGATAAATTTTTTTCAACTTCACGAGAACAGATAGATCGCTTTTGCGTAGACCGCCCGCCTCTCTCTTTCCCGGTAGCTATTATTCTCATTGCGATTTATCGCAATCCTCCTCCTCCCCGCCTATCCTCGCTTCATCTAATAAATGGTTGACTCGAAGGATCACCGTTCATGTACTTCGCGTTTCAATGCTACGGTTCATTTGTCACTGGCAGGGGTATTCGCCGCCGTTTCTACCTCTAAAATTTTCAGAGCTGATTCAAACGTCAAATCCTGCTCGCCTTCGAATCGGATATCGTGCATCCGCTAATAATCCATGGGCATCCTGAGAGAAATGTCATCTTTCCCGTATCAATTCGTAATCACTTTTTTTTTTTTTTTTTTTTTTTTTTTTTTTTTTTATATATATATATAATGGTTAACAATAAGTTATTTCAGCGGAGCAAAGGGCGAGCGATTTTTGATGCAAAGTATAATTTTATTAAATGTTGATTGTGAGGCAGGGAGGTTTACGTCATGTAGCACGTTTCGCTCTGATAGTTTGACAGCTGGCCGACATGTTAACTCGACAATGGTCTCCGAACAGATTTTCTCAGCGGCTATTTCGAGCGACAAGATAGACTGCGCGGCATTACCGGTCCCTTACACTGAACAGATTATATCTCCTATATGCGGAACCTCTGTTTAACATATTGATTAAACCGCCTATTATACTCCTCGCTCGAAGAGACTGCTACGTATAAATAGAAGATTAGAAAGTTGAAAGACGTAGAAGACGTAGAAATCACTGGAGCGTGATTCGGAAATATAATTTTAGCAGTTTTTTCCTTGTTCACAATTTCCTACAGGCTCGCCAACAGGTGGATTAAAATTTGATGAAAAAATAAAAAATAAATTAAAAAATGTAGACGTGAAAAAAAAATACAAAATAAAAAAGAGAGAAAAAAATTTCTACGCGAAAAAAAAAAGTTAAATAAATCTTAGCGCGCGCGCGCTTACCTATCACATTCTATCATTTATAAATCAATATACGAGATAAATGTTGCGTCGTTTTCAAAGTCACCTCGTGTCACGCAGGTAAAAATCATCTTAAGAGTCGCACGTATAAGAGGGATACGCGTAGACGCGCGCGTAACTAGAGTTCCGTTTCCGGTATTGTCGGAGGCGTCAGTAACCCCTCATTCAGAAACCCTTTGGAGACCTTCGGGCAAAAAGCATCCGATGCCACGGTTAACAACGATAAATCCACTTCGAAGCGAATTCGACGGCGAACGCCGCCGCGGGGGTGGATAGAGAAAGAAAGAGCAAGATAGATACATAGATAGATAGATAGAGAGAGAGAGAGAGAGGAGAAAACGGGAAACGTAGGTAGAATGACGAGGACGATGGGGATGCTTCGTGTCGAGGCAGGCGTTAACGGTTCGGTTGTTCGGTCGCGATAAATCAACAACTGTCGGCGCTGGGCCCACGGCAAACAGCGCGTCGCAATTTCAGCGGCGATGGATGCCAAAGACGACGACGAAATTAAATACGACGTCGCATTGTGTACAATGTCGTTGTGTTGCAAGCGCCGACACATAGACATAAAATAGTAAGTCGTATTCCCTTCAGAAGCGCGATGCTCCGAGAAGAATGTTTTCTTCCTATAGCTCTCTCTCTCTCTCTCTCTCTCTCTCTCTCTCTCTCTCTCTCTCTCTCTCTCTCTCTCTCTCTCTCTCTCTCTCTCTCTCTCTCTCTCTCTCTCTCGTTCTTTCACGTCGAACAAAATAAATTGATTCCTCCTATCTACTCTAGCTATGCTATCCCCTATATTATTCGCCGTTGGAGATACGATATCAATAAAGCCTAGTGATATGGCAGCACTTCGATAGGATTTGCCGTATATATGATGCATTGAATCGTCCTATTAATGAAATTATCATTCGTGCTTCAATTTATTCGCGTTTTCCCCAGGAATCATTTATCTTCTGAATATCCCTTATTAATATCTCGAAAGATACCGAAGCACGAATTTAATCTAAATTTCTTGCTTTAATTTAAAAAAGTTTACCCGTAAAATACAGAATAAAATTGTGCGTGAGTGAGAATAATTTAACGTACAACACGAAACTAATTCTCAATACTGTCTCACTCAATTAACAACTCATTACAACTGCTTTGAATGTATCCAGAGGTTAAATCTCTTTTGGATGCACAAAGTGCAATGCTTGTTCTGATAAAAAAAAGCATGAAAGCATAAATAACGAAATTTGATCGAACGGAAAATGCTAATCTAAACCGATATAATGCTAAATTCCAATTTTTTAAATATCTGACAGGATATTGGCATTACGATACGTATCACAAGTCTCATTGTTATTGTGATTTTCAGGGATCCGATGATCCATATATTTTAATTCCTTTATCTAAAAAATCCAATAATAATTGACGCCAATCTGATGAATCTTTTCGGATGCTGCAGACCTTCAGGCGGGCTGTTAACGTTGTAAATCACCGAGTATCATTCAGAGAAACGCGGCCCCGTAGATGCTTTCTTATTTTTCCCGTCACGTTTCCCGTGCATCCCTTTTTTCCGATATATATTCAACACTCTTTGTGCGATCACCGCGATCGTTTGCGGACGTCTCTAATTTATCGTCACTCGACAATACGGCGGCAATGAATATCGAAACAATAACGGCGACGACAACGACGATGACGTGCGAGAATGGCGTTTCGCTTTTTCGATTGCAATGGATATTCTCTCCCGCCGCGAACGGAACTTCCGGCACGCTCGCCGACCATCCGATATTACTTGAACGACGGATAGTCCCGGACCTCGTTCACCTACCCGGCCTGAATCCCAATGTATCTCCCTGGAGAGCAGTTTCCAGCGATCCAAGTAGTCGAAGCATCGCGGTAAAAATCATATAATGAATTTTCAGGCGGATACAAAGTTATTTGTTCGGAAGAAAACTTTATTCTATGCGGCATGCTCCGCGGTTCGTTTCCCCCCCCCCCCCCAAACTGTGTTTAATATACATCGCGCATTCGTATTAAAATATCTAAAGTGCATTGATAAATTACTTTTATAAACTTCATCCACGAATTAGGCGATTATTAAGTCGTTTTGGTTACATCCTCAAAATTGTTAACGACGCTTTTTATTATCAAGAGAAAATATAGTTGCAATTTTTTTTTTCCTTCAAACTTGTCAAATGGCGATGAGAACGTTTATTGCATATCGATGTTTACTGTATTTTTTGTCTCTATATTGACTCTGGACAGCACTGATTTATATTGTTTACATCACGATCATTCGCAGGACAGAAAAATCGAGTTGTGTAAAATAAATTGGAACAATAAATGCTTTGATATGAAATGTGCTCTGTATGAAAAAGGTAATTTATTTTTCGAAGATATGATTTTTTTTATTTATTAAACCTTCGAAAGATATTTTCACGCGTCAATAATCCGATTTATTTCTGAAAATTGAGAATGTGCTTTATGTAAGCGCATTCTATCTAATCCAATCAATTCGACATTATTAAGAGCCATATAATAAAAAGAATTCATCTTTCATTGATATTTCTATTTCACGCCAACCGAAGATTCTGAATATTTCGCACAAATCGTGCATTTATAACATCATCGTCTATCACTCTCTCTCTCGGAAATACTTGGTCTCTCAATTACCAGCTAATTCATCTATCAACTACTAGCCTGTCTGATGATTGAACTTATTGATCTGATTTTTAAACGGGAAATCCGAGTAACTGAAAACTCTCAGAGTTACTTCTTCCATATATATTTTTTTAGCTCCGATAAAAAAAAAGAGATACGAAGTGCCATATCTTTTCAACATTCGTCTTTTCATCATGATGTAATTATGTCATAGATCTCGTTAAGATACTCCTATGTAAATTAGTCGATGCAGCGACAGTGATGTTCGAGGCAACGGTCGTGCCAATATGAGCTAGTGTTCTTCCATGCCGGATAGCACGAATTTAACATCCACATTTGCATCGAACCGGTTACGCAGCCAGCAGTGACATAAACGCGGCACGAAACGGCGGCTTCCTCCCTAAATTCCGATTGCGAATGTATTTTAAACGGAGTTTACGAGTTCTAATCAGATTTTAGAGAAACTCATACGATGTATCGTTATTTTTATCGTTATGCATATGAAATGGACAAAAATGTAAATATAACGCAAATTAAGTAATTTTGTTTTTTCTAAAATTTTTCTTCGTCGTGAATTTTTAACATTTTATTTATACTGGTGTATAAAAGCTATTAATTTATGCGATATTAAAATATTTTAATACGAGTGAATTTAAGGATTTTTTTTGAAAATATATCTTTCTCATGATAGATATTTCATTTCTCCCTTTTTCTTCCCAATTATCGAATATAAATTGCGATATTTATATAGAATAAATATATTTATATATACTATACATTGAAAAGATATCGGTTATATACCATATACTTGGCCTGTTATAATTTGTCACTTAGAAATACATGTATGTATATAGTTATGTTACAGTGTAATGTGCACTGTTCACGTTCTAGACAAACCCTGTCGTGTCTAATTTATTGTCTTATTCTACTGCTATATCGTACTAGTCGCAGTCTGAGGCTGGCTTTGCCATGTAAAACGGTATTAAGGCAATTACCATCCTGTGCGTAATCTTTCAGTAAACATAAACCTGGCTTGGATCGTCAGGAAGTTTCAAAGCGATGTATACTTAGCAGGATTAGTAGAAGATTAATTAATACACTTAGAAGGCCGTGTTTTCGCTATTATACGCTTCAACTTGCTCGGCCCACGCGCACGTTTTTCCTTATGAAACAAAATCTGATGGAAATTCATGAGACAGAAATATATTCTAACTATGACATTTTCATCTCGGAATCACATATACAAATTAAATACTATAGTTTCTATTTTTATTTGTAGTTATATCAAAATAATATTGAAAAATCAAAATGTAATTTTATGAAAACACACAAGTTTGTCTATCAATCGATAATAAAAAATTAATTAAATCCACCAAAATTTATCTTTCTAGTTTGAATAATTTAATCCGTTCAATATTATTTTTAGATGAATTAAATTAAATTAAATTAATGCGATTTTAATTAACGAGTGATGCTTTGCGTAAAATAATACTTTGCTTTCTAGGAAAATAGAAGCGAAAGTGACAAAGAAAATTAATGAGAGAGTTGAGAAAATTGTCACACGATACCTTTATTTTCTTCATAATTATCTCAGACGCGACAGATACGCATCGACGCCGTCATCGGCAATCATCAATGATCGAATGCTTCGGGGAAAAATCCTATTCAAGATAATCATTTCAAAGACAGATGAATATAGACTTAACAGATATTGAAGGAGACAGAAATCAACAAGGACAACATTGTTTTGGTTTAGTATATCAAAATAAACTAAACATGTCGAGATCCCGCGTATACCAATATAAAAAGAAATAATGCCTCTCTTTACATTTCCTACTGTACGTGCACACACACACACACACACACACACATATATATATATATATTGATC
The DNA here is from genome assembly GCF_030449975.1 of Polyergus mexicanus. Classification (NCBI taxonomy): domain Eukaryota; kingdom Metazoa; phylum Arthropoda; class Insecta; order Hymenoptera; family Formicidae; genus Polyergus; species Polyergus mexicanus. The sequence goes on along the minus strand of NW_027223333.1, from coordinate 1,808,638 downwards.
GACAAATATTCCGAAAGTAAATCTGAATTTTTTTATATTAATAAATACCTAGATATTTTTCTCGATTACCGATCAGGATGACACGAGTAATTGACAAGTTAGTGTTATAAAGTTTCACGATTGAAGATCTGGACTAAAATATTACAAATATTATACTAAATTTGCGTGGCCGCACTCCATTATTTGCACGCATGCGAAACATTCGAGCGTCTCTCATCGAGAGATAGAATCGAATTGAAATACTTTGCACGATGTCTACCGTTATTTTATTCAATTAGTTCGATTCTTTTTTACTCGCCAATATCATATTTACGTTTATATTCGTAACACGCGCGCGCGCATATTTCCCAAAATATTTATTATAAATTTATTATTAATGCGTTTATACACGTGCGGGTATGAATAAAATAATTGCAATAAATATCACATTTTATGAAACGGGTCCGCAAACACGATGCTTCGTATCGCGGTACGCTTTTAAAGTTTCACTCTTGAGGATGAAATTCGCGTACACTCGAGAGCAACTTTTCAAATAATGGAATAGCGAATCTGTACATAGCGAAAAACTTATTTTTATAGAGTTGATAAAAATTCACTTTTATCGCGAGTGCAATGTTCCTGTGCACTTTGCCTTTGACGAACGTTTCGCGTATCGCGCTGCTTCACCATGTGATTCTCCGAGAGCACGAATTTTTCAAGTTCAGCGAGCACGAGAGATTCACATATGTGTATCCACATTTCTTTCTTTCTTTTTTTTTTCCCCGTCAACCATATCGAATTGCCACGATTTCTCGATCGAACTAGAGCGACGGCTTCTTCCGGTTGTTCGCGCAATTATCAGACGCCGCGAACGAAGACCGGAAGTGGAAAAAGCCGGTACGTGTTTCCGGTCCTGCGCGTTTTCTTTCTGATCCTTTCGCGCGCTCTCGCCAGCCGGCTTTACCATTCCCGTTCCGCTTTCGCGCGAGAACACAAAACAGGGTACATACTCGTAAAATATTATGTGGGATAAGGAGGTCCCTGGCGCGGGGCCACAATCGATGACGATGCCGGGAGTCTGGAAAGTTTATCCGGCCAAAGAGCTTAGCGTGGCTGCGGCGCGCGCCTTGTACTCTGCCCCGGAACTTCCTCCTTTATAAATAAACTTCGTCAGAGAACCGTCCCGGCCCATCCCTTATCCCTATGCGTGTCCGGCTTAAGCGTCTATAATCCGGGCACACACGCCTCGCCGCGAACACCCCGAGCATGTAGTAAACTTACATACCATCGTCTCCCCTCCCCCTCACCTTCGCATCATCATCCGGTTCCCTATTCAAGACGCGTTCTCGACCCCGCGGCTTTTCTATTCCGCGATTCTCCGGAACTATTGTACGAAATATATGAGTTCATCCATGGAAGAACCTTGTAGCTCGCTCCCGCGAGATTTCACGGACATTTTTTCTCTTCACAGATAAAATATGATTTTGGATTTAAAAGCGGAAAATAGATTTCTTTTCTTTTACAAATTTTTCTAACATGTACATGCGAAACGACCGTGATATTAGGACGAAGGAAAGCAATATGAGAAAAAGATGAAAGATTATGCTGTACACGTGATGCGCTCTGACACATTTTTGATGTCGCAGAGGCAAAGCTTGGATTCTCCGTTATCGCAAAGTTACGGGGTTGCAGAGTAAACGTCTCGTCGTGTAAGCGCAATGTTACAATATATCCCTGTGTCGTGTCGCGTCGTGTCGCTTTCCAATTTATAGCATTCGCATTATACATTATTCGCGAGGAGACGCGGTACGCGTTTACAGGACATCGGGCACTCAGACACGTTATAAGTGTTCGACGAAGAGATAAGAATATTTTATTAGATTGTACGTTATTTATAAAGGATATCTTGAATAATTTTATAGCAGACAGGTGTGACGGTAGCAAGTAAAATTAGGAGAAATACTAAATAATTTCGTTGCGTAAAAACTAATCTTGCATCGCAAATTCACACGGACGAAACGATACCGCGGTCGTAAAGAAATGAGATTTAATTTTAAAAAAGCATTCTCTCATATTTATAGGGATGCACGGTTTTCCCCTCGCGACTTTATCAATCTGCAACAGGTTATTCCTGCTCACCGCGTGATACTGCTTTATGCGCACAATGCGTTGTAGCCTATCCAACAAATCCCCAACATTCTTGTTACGCATCGTACGGGTTACGAGACGGGAAAGAATGCGGCGTCCGGCCCGAATATCCATCATCCCGCGGGCTAAAGCGATTTAACGCGGCTAAGTAATTTCCCCTTAACTTTATCGCGCGAAACTTTCGTTCTGGGAACTCGTTACACTGCCGCGGATGTGTAAGCTCCCGAATTATCCTGTCGACGCATTAAGCAGTATCCTGTGGAAGTGCGAGGTGAACCAACAAAATGCCGAGCTCAGCGAAATCTCGACGGTGAAAAAGAGAAGCGCGGCAGGACGGGTTTTAGATAGAACGAGCGAGGCGCGCGAAGAAATTTATCGTATTCTGGAAAAGAAAATACTCCTCGACGAATAAAAAAAAAACAGAGAGAGAGAGAGAGAGAGAGAGAGAGAGACGCGTACAACGAAATAAAAATATAATTGATTGGATATTTCTGTAGAGGGAATAAATTCAAAGAGAGTATTATGCGTCGATAAAAGAGAGATAGATGCTCGATTTACTCGTCAATTAAATATCCGCTGGCACAATATAATACAAAGAAACAAATAGGAGAATGAATGAAAGAGGGAATTATCCGATTATCCCCCGTGTGTGTTTCGATTATAAATCTCGGTGAAAACGCGCTCGAAGCTATCCCGCCGGACGGATGACGGTGCACGTGGCGCACTTCGTCACGTCAATGTCACGTCACGTCGTCGTGTCACGATAGTCCGCGTCCCGTAAGTCCGGCCGTGTGGCGGTATTGTTTCGCGCTTTGCGTCGACGCCAGATTATATCGGCAGGATTCTGTCCGGGATGCACGTACGGTACCCTGCTGCATATGGGTACAACACGCGTTGTCCCTTCTCGTCGAATCGCAGCGTATGCAAATGCAATTTCAACGATTCAGACGAGCAGACCCCGCCAAGTCACGTTGTAACGGGGCAACGTCACAAAAATATACACCGGCCTCTTCAAATTCAACTTGTTTCCATGGTATTTCCATTACGTCGCGGTTTCGCTATTTTAGACGCAAATTTATACACAATCATGCCCGAATGGATTATTAAAGTAAAAGAGAATGGGACGATCGATGGGACGGTACGTTGCCGTGATAAAAGTACACACCGTGATTATCTCTCCCATTTTTCTCAATTACGATTGATTCGAAGCGAAATGTATACAATGGGTCTTTTAATAATTCTGAAATGATTGAAATCGAGCTATTAAATTTTCATTATACGCTGCGTTATCGCATACGAAGCATAATAAACGTCAAAATTGAAAAATACATGTTCGCTTTTAAAACATCTCTTATACGATATAATTTGCGTCCAATTTATTCGCTACGGACGAATGAAAGTCCGGTGCGATATAATCAAGAGTTAATCTTGTAAATTTACCTTTCGACGTTCGCGGACTCGTTGTCGCGCGCTCTCTCGCTCCAAGGAGTCGCGGTGGCGAGAAATTACTTTTCGATAACAACAATTTAACCAAGCGTCTCGCAGTCAATCGATAATAATTCCAACGTTAAATCAAAAATTCGCACGTTGCTTAAAAATTGTATATATATTCTCTCTCCCTCCCCCTCTTCTCTCTCTCTCTCTCTGTCAAAATAAAGATCGAATTAAAGTCGAAACTAAATATATAAGCAAACCGTGTACATGGCGCAGTGTGTTAATTAATTTATGACTGACAAAAAAAGAGATCGCGCGGTGGATAATGGAGTGGTGTTGAATAACCAGCCGATGAACGATACACGTCTCCATCCATTAAATGCAATCGTTTACAGATTTATTTTGCATAATTTTAATAATAAGCTCCTCTTCTGCAAAAGCGAGATCGCAAAATGTTGAAAAAACCTTGCGCAAATCTGCTCGGAAAAACTCATCGGACAAATGTTGGTGCACCGAGATACGACTATTGTCGTTACATCTCGACGACGCATAACATGCAACGAAAACACATCTGACGTCCGCCCAAGGCGGACAACGACATTTATACATTATCGCAACGTCATCGTGTTTGCCTGCTAACGCAACGGAAGCGCTCAAGTTTTAGCTTATAGTCGCCGTTAGTCAAGTTCCCACGGAATTAAATGGAGAGACGGAACGATGTCCCCGTTTATTATTTCGCGATACGTAATATATCTTTGTCGTGTAATCGGCAGGTAATGGTCATCGCTCGATCAATAATTTGTTGAAACTTGCACAGCAGGGCTTAAAACAGAAAATTCTTTTCCGGAAAAAAAAAATAATAATAATAATGAAATTGAAAACTGCGCGTGAAATTGTAACTATAGGAATGAAACGATGATTCTTTTTGCGCACAAGATAGCGATTGTTAAACCTTACTAAGTAAGATACAGGATGGGAATTAAGCTTCGTCGCGAAAATTCCGGCACGATTACCCGTATGAAAGACCGCGTCGAGAGGGCAGAATTTTCGAGTAGACGTTAGTAAACGGCTTTAAACGACGTAAAGGCGCGAACGCCGAGCTTCGCGCTTGATGAACGAGCTTAACTCATTTGACATCGCTTACTGCTAGACTGACGGTCAAACTGACGAGATACCGTGAGGCTTCCTGGGACACATGCGAGAGTATTATAAAGCCCCCATGCGGGCTTTATGTATGTACGTTGCACGACGACCCATCCATTTCGCGAGGGAGAGCAAAGCCAAATCCCGAATTTCAAATGTACCTTGATTATATTTACAAATTTCCTCCCTTTCTCAATCTCGTAATCCTTTTTAATCATTTTCAAATAAAACCTATTCATTAAGAAATAAATGTCTTTGTAATTTCTTTACTAATTTCACGCGCGTTATAATTTGAAAATTGTAAATAAATTTACTTAAAATCGCAATTTATAGAATCTCGTGTAGAAACTCGGATCGACTTTAGAAATATTATATCTGTACATCTGAACGAAAAAACGTATATTCGTAGTGAATAAAATAATCGCGAAACGAGTGATATTAAAGCAGCATTATATTTTGAAAACACTAGAAATCTCCACGAATTGAGGTCGCGACGTTCACGCTCACGGACGCTGTTATTTTCTAGTAGAGACGCTTTTCGAAACTTGGCATAAAGACACTTGTGCGCGCGGTCGCGCAAAATCAAATTTAGGTCGCGACAGTCGCACCAGTTGTCTGCTGAATTATGTTAAAATTCAGGCGATTAACGATTTTCCTCGAGACAATGATCGCGAGTCGTCGCTACCGCGAATCATAACGAATAGTCAGATTTCGACGAGATGATTCCCCCTCTTGGCTAATGTAATATCGCTCGTTAATCATGCCAGTATTAAGGCCAACGATACGCAAAGCGGTGACAGGCGCGAGATATATCACGCCTGTACATTCTTAACCGAGCCTCCGCCTTTTGGACAATGGCTATCGCCGCTTAGTTGTCGCTTCCATTTCGCACGTCCCGTGAATTTTAATACGGCCTCCGCATTTTCATTCTAATCTCTAAGCCAAGCATAATTCTTTATACGCGTCTTATACTCCCTTCGCATTCCACGTAATTCAATGCCACTTTATAATCATTCCAAGGATGCATCCATCATTAATCCCGTGAGACATTCTCGACTATGTGACCCGAGTTTTCATCGACGAGGGATCGGTGTTAAAGGCAAAGCGGGATATACCGAGGGGCAACGTGAGGGAGGAGGCGTTCTCTCGCGATCCTATGGGCACTCGTACGAGATTATTGGTACGACGGGATTAATCGCTTCGCGGCTGAGTCACGTATAATTAAATTAAACTTCTCAAGAATTTCACTTAGACGAGACACCGATGTGTTACCGATCCCGGCAACGGGGGCGCGCGGAACCAACTTGGCGCGTACATCAGGTGAACCACGTGTCCGGACATATAAGATCGCGCGCGCGCGCGCGCGGGGCTCTTCTCTCTCCCTCCTCATATCTCACCCGCTACTTCCGCGCTATCGCCGTAGTACCCGGACGGGAATATTAATGGACTGGAGATGAAATACCGTGAATGTCAGCCGTCCACCGTGCGCGCGCACCGTAATAAAGAGCGAATACGGACGATCGTTAAACTGCAATCACCAATGGAATCCGTCTTGTTGAAGACGAATCTTTTGTGACGATTAAAATTAATCTCGTCAGATTTTTTCTCGACGTACATTTGTATGGCTATAAAATTCCGTATAATGATCCGCCATGGCTGTATAAAAGCGGCGAACATCGTTGTTCGTTTCAACAGCGATATTTCAAAGAAATCTATCTGAACGAGCGGCATGTTATAATCGGCAAATTATTCATAATGCCAACGTTACAACGACGAATTAACGCGCGCAAAAGTATAATTGTGAAATAGCGAAAATCGCGCCCGTTAATTCCGCGACTCTAATGAAAATGTATATTCGTACATTGTTGCGATGTCACGTGCGTCCCTGCTAGGTGATCAAGCGGCTGAAACAGGCAGATTTTTTCGACGCTGTTAAATCGTACCACCCTTACTTTGCAATGTCAATATTTCTGCTTCAACTCGAGTCGAGTGTCTGCGCTTGGTCGAAAACGTCGGCTCTCGTTTCATATTTACGTAACTCTTCCTTTTGCTTTATTGCCTTTACGAAAGACTCCTCTCTAGATCTATATTAGTTCTCCGGAATAAGCGGAACGGTAATCAGTTAAACTCTCGTCTTAACTTTCGAGCAATTTGTTCGTTATATTCGTGGATCAAGATGGAAGGATGTCGAAGCGGCTTTGGACGTAATTTAACTTTGGCACTGGACTTGTGGTTTCCGCGATACGCACGGATTCTGAAGCATATGCAGAGAATTTGCGGCGGGTTAGGAGGATTGCTACTTGCACTGAGTTAAGTGCAATGTTGCGCCACTCTACGATCTTTTACGAAACGATTTACTCGTTTAGATATCTGATCTCGAGTTCATCTGTCCTCGAGTGCTCCTTGAGATATCAAATTTGCGATTCATACGTCTTATCTTTTTATTAGTCGCGTGTAGAAACTTAAATCGCATAAAAAAAAATTTTTTTTAAACTATTCACACACGTGTCATGCACGAAGATTAATGTTTCATTTCCTAAACGTAATGTAAGATTGAATATTCTTAAATTTTATAATATTTCAAATATATATATTATTATTTTTATAGAGAATTAAGAGCATGTCAATTTTTATTGATATCTACGGATTAAGGAATTAAATAAATATAATATTAATATAAATATATTTAGAATTTTAATATTTGATCTTTTTACTATATTTTATTTTTAAATGTATAATAAAAAAATTATTCTACTTATATTCCATTTTTCGAAGCAACGTAACGAAGCTTTTGCTGAGATTTCTTATAAAGGAAAATCTTTTAAAAATTTCATCGTTAAAGTATGTTGCTTTTTCTCTTTAACTACACTCTCGAGTCACAAACTTGTCAGATAACAACATTCGTAACAGCGAACTGGATCGGCACGTTCTTGAGACTTTACGAAAACTTTACACAACTTTCAAATGCTGTACTCGTTTTTATAAAAGATCCCATTACGAGATATTGTTTTTACACGTATAATTTAAACATTACGTTACATATGCAGTTATTCAAACGAAATATTTTATCCGATATTTTGGAAATAAAAAGAAGGATATGTAAATTAATTCCTCAAAACAAAAAAAAATTCTTTTTAGATAGCTTTCAAGAAGATAATCTCGCAAAATATAGTCGCGTTGGAATACATCGAAACCCTCTATCTTGAAAGATTACGTCCTCTCTAAGTATGTGCGTCGACAAAAGAATCTGCCGCGATACTTGAAGAAAATGGACATGAAAAAACATTCATCTTGTTTTCCGCCATAAGATATATCTACGATTGTGTTCTTGTAATTATTACACTTTTTTAACGGAGGGAAAATTACGCTGAATTCTTCGATACACATATCGCACGTTGGAAGAAAGCGGATTGCATAATAACAGAATTTTTCTCTATTTACAATAACAAAGACTTCGTTAAAAAAGAGAGAGAGAGAGAGAGAGAGAGAGAGAGATTTGAAATATTTCTTAATTAAATAAAATGTAAAAATTAGATACTTATATATATGTTACACTTAGGTATTCATATATTTTTTGTATTTATTAAATTGTTATAGAAAGAGAGATATAATAATTCGTATTTCATCGCTGGCGCTGTTATTATCAGTCAATTATCATTTCACTAGTTTGTAGCTTTCATATATCACGTGGCTTCTATTATTGTTAACCCGGAAATGGATGCGCTTACCAACGTATCTATGTATAACTGTCATCTCGACGGCCCTCCTCAATTTGTCAAATACCAGCTGTTACATTGGTTGCACCGGCAGCCACATTGTGGTTGGCCCGCGCTTTAACACCGCGACACCTTTGTTCGATATATCGAATGTATATTAAATTGCAAACGAGACACGTGGAAATTATAGACGCATTTTAGGAAGCTGTAGGTATTGCGAGCGTTAAAGCGTATAAATATCGAACGTAAATTCAAGTTTCGTCTCGGTATGTCTACGTTCTCGCGGCGTTTTATTCGCTCCTATGCCTGCGTAAAGTGTGCACAGATACCATTTTAATTAACGATATATTCCGTGGAACGCGCAACGTTGCAAACTTTCCCCGAAATTATGCGCCAAGTTTCGTAATGGCTATATCGGCGGGGCGCATCGTTAACCTAAAGAAGATATTGCTCTTTCGAAAATAGAGAATCGCGCGTAAACAACAGTTGCGAGTTACAAAAGAAAAAAGAAAAAAAAAACGCATTACGAAATTTCATCCAAATTATTGCGACGCGCATCGAAATGCAAATATAATTGTAAGTAACGCTTTTACTCGAAGCCCGTGCTATCTTTCGTTGAAAAATCGTTGACAAGTAGGATCGTTTTATCTATCGAGACTTTAACGTACGTTTTCAGATGACTGGGTATAGCCAGCCTGGCTATATAACGGACGCGCGTCGCTGTAACGCGTCTTTGTAACGGGATCTTAACAATAAGTTACGTCGGGGGCGCGGTGAAATAACGCTCGGCCGACCGGCGATTATCATCGAGGAGAGCAGCCGGCCCATCCTTTAGAGCCGATGATTAAAGAAAACCTCATTCGCGCTGGCGCTTGTACGTTATTGCCGATCCTATTCCCGGCGAGCCGTTCGCCGGCGAGATAAGCTAATTTTAATTATCTCGCAGTGGGAGCAGCGTGCTATTCGCGAACGGACACGTCCGTTCTAGATAAGGCCGAATAAATGGGATTCGAGCGTCTACGCTTATAACTATGTGAGAATAGTCTCTCTCTCTCTCTCTCTCTCTCTCTCTCTCTCTCTCTCTCTCTCTCTCTCTTGCCAGGCCGACACCCAGCGGGCTTTATTGAAATTCTATGCGCCCTATGATAAAACGTACCGACTTCTACTAATCGCCGCCATTAGTCGAACGGTGCAACTTCTCAGGACCATTACCCCGTGACACAGGCCGGTGACCGCAGCTGTCTGACCGCGTTATTGCCCGCCGTCTGATTATAGCGCGACGTTTACCACTGTTGGACTTTATTCCTAACGGATCGCGGAAATTTCCCATCGCCCGTCGATATCTATTATCGATTACATTTAATAGCCGCCTCCTAGTTGCAATCGCTTACCCACTCTCGCTTTTAAACGTCGGTTTAAGCGTTTCTATCGGCGAAAGCCGGAAGCGAGATTCTCGCGCTCATTTCGCGTGAAAGCTTTTATCTTGCGCAGCGGTAACTCGCTGCTATATTATGTCGTTTATAGTTGTCGTTTAGATACGCTTTTGAGAGATAGGCTCTTTAAAGATGCTAATTAAATGTGGTTTATATTCTTTGACGTATCAACTTATATGTTTAAAGTTGCCTTATTCAATTTCTCTTTAATTTTCTCTCCTTTTATGTAAACGTTATTCCATTAAATTATTTTACATAATTATGTTAAAACATCGCGCGTTCGCACACTTGCAGATTAAACGGAGTAAGTTTGTTTAATGTTCCCGACAGTTTGTAATTGGCTGGCTGTAAAAGTGATCGTCACGTGTAAAAACACGGTACAATATTTTAATAAAATCGATTTAAGGCGATAAGCGTAAAGTCCCGAGAATTACGAGGACTGATTATTCGATGCGAAAGGACGTCCTCTCAATGTATTCGCGATAAATTCGCGTCCGCGAAGGACCACTGTTGCGTTAGCCAGAAAAAAGGAAGCGAATGAACGAAACGATTTATGAAACGCTCCCGTCCCGTCAAACTTTCCGCTCTCGCAACTTCCTCGCGCCGTGTACCTTACCGCTTAATGAATATAAATTGTGAACACCGTGCTACTCGAGGTACCTCTGATTAGTTACGCAGGTATGCACCTGCAACGAGATGAGCAAACATACTTGGCCGTTTGCAAACTGTATTCTTTCTTTCTCCCTCTCTTATTCGGGATTGGATTTAAATCTCGACGATGAATACTGCGAAACTTTCGCCGAGATGCGCAAACACTCGAAGAAAAACTAACGTAATATTGCGAAATTGTGTAACAGTAATAATTAAGTAACGTACCCTCGTACATACATGATAAAATGATTAAAAACAATTACAATCTAATTACAATTACGTCGCGAATTACGTGGCGTATTATTAATTACATTTCATCGAAAAAACTTTTTCATTGTTCTCGTCACCGATAGTTCGCGGCTCGTGTACGAACACTTAATTAAGGGGAGGAATAAAAAGAACTTGGCGGGAGAGCGAACGACAGGGCGGTGTTGTAACGATCGAATCGAGATACGTCCGGTATTTCGTGACATTAATTTTAATATGGGTTAATGAAGAGACGACTCGCGTACGGGGGATAACTGAAAGAATCTAAAATTCAGACCGGGAATTTGTTATTTTATCGATCTCCTTGCTCGCAATGCGAAACGCACGTGCCCGAACTGGCTTGCAGCGAGGGAGATTTGGCGTTTCGAAAAAACTCGCCGAATATTTTATAATTCGTATCACGCGCGAGATGAAATGTCGAAATTTCCGCGACACGCTGGCAATTTAATAAGAATTATTTTGTGTATGTTTTCCGTTAACAAACATGGCGCGCAATATCTACACTGTGCCATTGTCGAATGTATCGAACCACTTTTATGCGCCCAAAGTGGCGCGTAATATTAAAGCGTCCTACATTTCGTCTGCGATATTTTCAATTTCGCATACGTTGCGTTGATCTCGCGCGCATATTTTTCAAACGTAAAATTAAAATATTCCTGTTTCCGCGTGTGTTGTTTTTTTTGTGTGTCTAAATATACTGTATTTTTTTTTAAATATATATACAAAATGCTTTAAAATTTGTCTTCCCCTTTATCGCATCCGCATCTCTTTACTTTCTCTAGTCTTTGACACAAATACTTAGAAAATTCCTTCAGACTGGTAGTTGTAAAACATTTTTTATACTTATTTCCTATCATTTAAAATTATACATTGTATATTATTTTATTCTTAAAAAATATATCGTCCCTAAAACAAGATAAAATATTCTCTATTCTCTCCGTTTATAGTAATTTTTCTAACGAATGACTTGAACCGCGTGACGGAAATACATGTGCGTATGTTTCACATGGCGGTCGGAGTAAATTTTACATAATATTCCGCATCGTTTGTACAATCAGCGGTTCTACAACAACACTTGATGCTACAGCGAGCCGAGTCTCTCGGTTCTCTGATGCCACATGAGATCAATATCAGGTAAAGACTGGCTCAACGGGAGCAATCGCTGTATTTTCGTTGTATGGAATCAGCAGTGTGGAAAAGCGAAGACGCAATTGTATAAACATCCTATTATATCCGTATGAAAAGATTAAAATCTTTCCACCAAAAAAATATTTGTACATTTTTACATCGAGCTGTCTACTGTTCATCAAGCTTTTCCGTTTGTGTCCTGTGTCCTTGTGTCGTACCGTAACGAATTTCCATTATGGTTATTTAAATAGTCCTTTAAGGGCGTATCTAATTCCAACTTGAATGAGCAACTCGTTGAACAAGTTGGTACATAAAATTGAGATTCACATGCCGTGAAACCAAAGGAGCCCCACTGCGTCAAATTAGTTCCGCTGTAACTTTCGCCGCTCTAATATACATTTTCAACCTGGTCGCAGATACGTCCGCGTCGTTCCGCTCTATATAGAGATCAATTTTCAAACTCTCGCGCAATTTATATATTTAAGGTCGTTAGAAAATCGCGTTTGAAAACTCGAGTTTCTCTGTTACGGGTTTGAAAATAAGTTTTCGCTCGGTTCTACGCTCTCTCTCGTTCCATTAATTCGAGAATTATAAAATTGTAAAACAATTTAAAACTCTATTTCTCGAAAATCATAATTTCACTAAATAATGTATGCGCATGAAGCATCTATTAGCGGCATTTCATCGTAACGCTGATCGCATTAAAGTGTCGAGTACAATCTCGCCGCGCAAGATACGTTGTTTGCGGGAAAAGCTGCAAGCAAATGCAGCTCTCTCTCTCTCTCTCTCTCTCTCTCACACACACAACGCATTAAAGAGCAAGATCATATTCCAAAAGCTGGGCAAGCAGAGCGCCGTGAATCTTGGCTGTCGGAACAATGGCGAGATGGCACGTACACCACGCGTCCGCGGTAGTAACTTAAATGTGCGTACATTTACTTTCCCCCGTGATTTATGCCCTTTAACTGCGGGGTTATAAACGGCCAAGTATTACCGCGCGAATATACCGAGATCTCGGGATAAGCCCGGGTTAAACGCTCGTCCGCTCATAGATCTGCATCATGCAACGTCGATGTTCATTCGTAATAGAAGTAACATCGATTGCCGCGATTTCACAATCTTGTTCGTTGAATTAATTGTTCTTGTTAGTTTTTTTTTGACTTGGTAGCTATACAGTTACAGTTCTTTTGGAACGTATTGTTAAACAGAGATCTACCTCGCAATATATTTTCATTTTATTTTTAAAATTTGGTTTGGGTATATTTATTATCATTTTACTGTACATGTATTCGTGTGTGTGTGGCAATATTTTTATACGATCTATTCCAGAAATTAATCATGACAAATATACTTGTATAATTATAAAAACAGTACGAATTTACGTTAAAAAAGAATCAATGACAGATCATCAGTGATGACTGTGAGAGATTAGTTTGTCTTCTATTCTCGCTTGGTCAAGTTGATTTCCTCAAATTATTCAGGTTTAAAGAATCTCGTTGTATTTGTTCGTACCGCATAAACGCTACCAGTCCTGTGTTGAGGGACAAAACGCAAGTAAAAAAGGACGAGAAAGAAGAATAGTAGAAATGAAAGGAAAGTGGGACGCGGATATCGATAAGCCTTCAGGACTTTAGTTTTCTCAGAATCAATCTCGTCCATCGAAAAAATACTCTTTTAGACTACCGGACGTTGAGAGTCTGAGAGGCAGCGTTGGCACGGTAATTGCACTCCTCCAGGAGCGATAAAGTCGTTCGCAGGTGCAACCGAATTCCTGCGCTCTGCCAAGTAAGTTTCATCTCTCTTTCTCTCTCTCTCCCCCCCTCTCTCTGCCTTTCTCTTCCACGTTCTGAAACACGCGTTCGTATTCGCTCCAATGTGTCTGTGTATTTATGGGATTCAATCAAGTCGGACATTTCTGGAATTTCATTTGAGATCTCACGTTCCGTTCTCCCACGCGAATCATTTTTACGTGTTTATCAACGGCAGTATTATTACCTCTAATACGGAATTTTATTTTAAATTATATACTAGAATATATATATACATACATACATATTATATTTCGATGAGAAATGAATGGGGGAAAAAAAAAAGGATCAATATTTTAACAAATTTCAGGGAGAGGCAAAATAGCTTAAAGAAAAATTCGAGAGTTATCTGCGACAAAGACGTCATAAAAAGAAAAATATACATCCTTCAACAATTATAACGATACGTTTATAACTTGACCTAGATTTGAAAGCCTGTTTATATATATACGCTCACAATCTTAAAGCTGTACGAGGCCTCGATAAAACGCCGCATCGCCACGTCGTACGAAATTTCGCTAGGTCGGTTCTCGCTCGACGAAATCTCTGGAAACGCTCTCGTCTCCCTGCTGCGTGAACGAACATGGGGACACATTATATATACGTGTATGTATGCCACATATATGTAACAGACAGCGGGTACGTCGTGAATACGACGAGATCGAGTAGAGAGAGAACCGAGTCTCGCGGCTCAAGGATGCGGAAAGAGCGACTACGTAGGTACTCTCAGTTGTCGAACCGTAACGTCACCGAGTCTCGAGTAACTCCCGAGGGAGTACGGTTACTTCCCCTTTTCTCCCCTCTTTTCTCCATTTCCCCTGTCCCTGTTGCCCGCTCGGAACCACGCCGAGAGACCGAGGGTGGCGAGAGTATAGAGGACCCGAGCTTTTGCAGATCGCTGAATGTCTGGAAAAGCTGCATTCGACGCTGCAGCCGCGAAAATTTCTCCGCTCGTCCGACCGCGTGTTAAATAAGATTACTCGCTGACGACAACAATATTGCGTGACGAACTGCGCACGAACGACACGCACCGACGTCACGCTTCTGTCGTTCCGTCCATTTTCGCGAAGTAGAAAATTTGCTGCAACAGCGACAGGATTTATGATCGGCAGTCTTTTCACACGGTTGCATTTTCTGGCTTGTTATATAAAATATATCGTTGTGCGTGTGTATAGTCAGTTATTCACAATATACAGGGTGTCTCACCAGAAATGGTCACCTCCCTTTATTTTTTAAACTAAAAGGGATAAACCGTAACAAATATATATCAAATTAAATGGTTCAAACTAAACTTTATTGCGAGCATAGTGAGCGCTTTAAAATATTATTTAAAGCGTTAACGAACGGAGAGATATGTATAATTTTTTTATAATAATGTGAATATTTTGATATGATAAAAATTGTAGCGCTGTTTGAAACGACAATGTATGATATAAGTATGATGTAAGTATTTTTATCGAGTTTTATCGACTCGAAATATCGCGGGCAACGTCTGTCCTTTCATTTTCTGCCCTGCGTTATGGCCGATTTCCGACTCGTGCATCAGGGATTGACATATGTTATATTGTCATTCAATCATAATACTCAATCCGAAGTGGGCCATATCGCAGGGCCGAAAATGAAAAGATAGACGTCGCCCGCGATATTTCAAGTTGATAAAACTCATATAATATGTTAAGTATTTACATTGTATCATACACGTTGTATTCCTTTCAAACAGTGCTATAACTTTTTTCGTGTCGAAAAATTTATATATTTTATACAAAAAAAAAAAAAAAAAAAAAAATGCATACCTCTCCGTTCTTTAACACAGATAGCTTTTGGAAGCAACTACTATGCTCACAATAAAGTTCAATTTGAACCATTTAATTTGATATAATACATTTGTTACGGTCTATCTGTCTAAAAGATAAAAAGGGACGACCACTTTTGATGGGACACCCTGTATAGTATATAATTCGCCAAAATATATAAAATCTTTGCTCACATTAAATAAATATAATACGGGTTACCTTCTGTCCACGGGGGATACGGTGGGAAACCGTAAATATTATTTTCAAGCCAAAGAAAAATTCCCAAGTTTATCATTGTGTATACATTTTCATAGAAATTTGTAAGAGCTTTCTGCTTCTGGGGGCGCACTGCGTATACGTAAAAGTCCTCCTCGTCGCAGGAGAAACCGTGTCAGCGACACATTAGACGCGTCGAGCTGCGAACACGGTTTTTCGGCTTTCGCATAACTGCATGGCTCGGGGAGCATGCTTGGCGCGGCTGCATCGCCGAAATACCGTATACGTATACATGTATACGTGTGTATATTGTCTCGAGGCAACGACAACGACGACGACGACGACGACGACGATGGTATGTTGCGTTGCGGCCTTCGGGTATTCGGCAGTGCGGCGCATAATAAATATTTGCCGCCGAAATTCGATGGTCCCTTGCATAAAAAGCGCACCCCCTCCCCCCTCCCCCTCCCCCCCTGCAACGGAGACGAGATGTCCCAGTTTTCGCGAGTCGTATTATCAGATATTATAAAAACGATGCGATCGAAAGCGCGGTTCAATTTCAAGTAGCGAAATATTATCGGGAATCTTAACGCGCGCTGACTCGAGGGCAAAAGGATGCGGGGAAAAAAAAAAAACACGCGTGATAAATTAATTACGTCTTATTCGATGTTTTTAACGCATCCTACTAATTTCCTCTCGTGTTTCGATACACTTCGGATAAACAGAGGATAAATAAAAAATATATAATACTTTGGATAAAACATTTATAACCGCAATAAATATTAATCGATGTTACTTTATTTCTTTCGCGATGCTATTTATGTCGTTTATCCGCAAATACGTGTAATCGATTTATCGCGAATTTCGAGGGAATTTGAAATAACGAGCACCGGCCGCTCTGTTATCATACATTTTGTATCTATAACCGTGGAAAAACAGCGAACCGGATTTTGTTATAAAATGCCCTTTGTCGTACGCGCATGTTTCCGCGTTGCATTCATTCTGGCTTCGAGGTATCGCATGAAAAGATACAAATTCCATTTTGCCTCTCACATATGGGAATAATACGTGTATGATGTGAAACGAACCAACGATTAAATAAAGGTTGTATTGACATCCCGCCCCGCCAACAGAATCAACACGCCGCAGCGGATTTATCCATGCTTCGTGATATAGGCGGTGCGCGTATAATTATAAATCCTAAATTAATTATTAATCCTTATCGGTAAATGAGCGTTTAAATGATATCGGTTAGCTGTAGCCGCGTACGTAGAGTTATTTGTTGTCCGTATCAATGCGCGGCATTAGCGTCGCATTAATTCGTAAGCGGCAAATATAGATATACAAACGAAGAGAAGATCATTCTGTAATAAATAAAATTGAAAAAAAAAAAACGGCAACGTTAGTGGCATGGCGGCCGAATTGTTTCCGTCGCTTCGCGACGCACCGTTGGTTCGTATTCTGGAAACTCGTCGCTTTATATAAACTATAAAAGCGCTTCTCTCAATTGCCGCTCGCATCGATAACATTATTACGGATCGCGCGCTCTCGTCAGAGAGCCAGAACGTGTTTTTGTTCGTATCTCACGTCGGATAATGTTAATACATAATGCATCGGGAGCGGCGTATATCTTCATTTACAAGCGAAATTAATCATTAATTCGGGATTCAATAATCGTTCTCGTTTATCGTACGTCGAGAGGTGTCAAGTGCGTCCAACGAACAATGCACGCCATACATTTACCATACGCGCGTTATTACACATGTCAAAAGTGACTTTATCTCATTATGTCATATAATGTCTTTTTTAATATTCCATAAATCCGTTACGGATTTATTAAATGAAAAGCAGTAATAAACATTAATAATTATTATTACATTGGATTTGTTGCCACGTTTCATTCGAGTCACCTCCTCCCACCCGAGTATATTTATTCGTTGCCATTATCGATTATTGTCATTTTTATCTATCGAATAAATGATTAGAGCGTCTGTATATTCCATCATTCGTCGATAAAATAATCACGTTCGTGATTATCAGATTAAACGGTTACGTATTTCTATCCAAATTCCAGGCATCGGCAAAATCTCTTTCAAGCGCATTTCTAGCCGCGTAGTATTTCGCACTAAAATCTCGCAAAGTAAGAAACAATTTTTTAAGATAAATTCTAAAAATTTGTCATTATATATGTGTACGAAACTGAGGTTGGAATTTGTCGCCGAAATTTATAACGGGAATGACGAGGGAAAATTTTGTTTCTTTCGAGGGACACAGCGGACCCCTTCAGGAGTGTACGAAATACACGTATATTCGCCATCGTCGATGGTTGCGAGTAAGTAAACGGTGGGTAGTAGGTCGCACGTGTTTCGAGCGCAACGAGCGCACGTGTCGCGAGTGTTCGCGGGCCGAAGGCAGGCACGTAATAATAATTCGAAAAGTGGCGATCACCGCCGTCGCCTCTCGCCCCCATCCTCATCGTGCCCCTGCACTCGGAACGGGCGTATCGTCAACCGCTTCGGATGTAATCGCGGCGCATGGCAATATCGTTGCATCGTGTGGAAAGTCCCGCGCCGCGAATACCGCAGTCGAATTCAGGCGGCTTGCAATTTAGTCGTGGGTGAGCGCGACGATGATCGCGCTGCGGCAATTGCTGCGCGCTTGCGGACACACACGCGAGCAAAATCGTTTTAATTCTTCGCTCACGGACCTTGCGCCGCGACGGTAGCATCGCACGAATTATCGGCGCGATCGTCGTAAATAAACCAGGACCGTTTAGAGTTGTTCAACTTCTTTTTACATACACACATCGTATAATAATTAAAAAGACTGAAAATAAAATTTTCTATAAAATAAGCATTCTCTCAATTTATTTAACAGAATTGTTAAACTCTTACCCCGCACAGGGTGACATGGACGACTTTCCTATCCCCTTCCCTTCCATCAGAAACATCTGTAAAAAAGATTATTTTTCTATTAGTCGATTTATATAATAAACGATTACAAATCAGAGACTATATTATTAAAGTTTGATGCGCGGATAAAAATGGATCGTACTCTGTGTATTTGTAATTATTACGCGAGACGCTCACAGACGGAACTCTTTCATCGTTCCGGAAACTAAAACAGATGACATTATCGACAGCAGACGTAACAGCGTACCATGACACGTCCGGTTGAATCTTTCGGTGCACGACGGCAGATCGTTACTACGTTTTAATTGCGACACGCGCGAAGCATGCGAAAAACCTGTGAGTCGACGACATACGTAAAATCATTAAAGTGCCGTCGCGTGTTGCGACGCTGTGCGATAATGATCGTCCTCTTTCGATAAGTCCTCTCTCAATTTTATTTACCCGGGCATAAATTTCTCTAGCGTCAGAGGAATCGGACGAGTATCGATAAACGTGATTCTGGAACTGTCACGAGGAAACTGTTTAACCGCGAAACAAAAAAACATTTTATTAAATAAGTATCCGGAAAAAAAAAAAACCAAACGTAATCGACGAATTGTAAGATCATGCCGTATTCTTTGCAATTTCTCCGCACGAAATGCTTCCGCTGTCCAATTATCAGACAGAAAGACTATTGAAATTTTCATACGAGCCATATTTTTACAGTGTACGAAATTGAGAATATTCTCCCGCTCGCGTATTCCACAAAACTTTGTATGTCTCGAACCTTTATATTTCAGAAAAAGTATTAATATAAGAATTAATTTATAGTATTACAGTAAGTTTGTATATATGTTGATGATATCAATTAAGCAAATACGTATTTAAGTAGATTAAATATATAATAAGATATAAAGTTTTATATTTCTATTAACATTTATATTTAATACGACTTTCCTAAGTTCCAACATTATACAATATTATGTTAGTGTAATAATTGGAATAATAAGCAGAATAATATTATTAATTAAAACATATGTATATATAAATATAAAAGAGTAGTTTTAACATTTCAATCAAAGATATATTGCTGATTTATTCGCTTAATCGATAAATGGATATCTTCATTTATTATATCTTGCATCGATAAGCTGCGTGTGATGAAATGGACTCAACGAACAATAGTTCCATAGTTCCATCGTCGTATAAATTCCTTTTCTCCCTATTTTATCTTGGACGAAAGTAAAGAACATGGAATGAGACTCGCAAAGTGAATTCTGGCATGGAATCTAAATGCGAACGGTACGCGTATGCCACGAACAAATTGCAGGAATAAAGACTTTACCATTTTTATAAGCTCGTCTCTGGTTTTGCCACAAAAGAAATTCACCAACAATTTAACGTAATTTATTTCCGACTCGATTAACTTTTAATTCAGCAGTCAGCTGTAGATACAATAAAAACGTGTATACATCTTGACCCAGATGACGTGTTTTATGCTTTAGGAACGGATTCCGCGATATTTCCATAGCAAAGTTCAAGCATTATATATACTTTCAGTTTATAATATATTCTCCGCTAAAACAATAGATTGGAGCTTGATTTTCATCTCGGATCACAATATATTCGGATAGGAAGCCACTAGCGTGTCGATGAGCTACGAATGCTCGAACGCGTGCAAGCGATGGTTAGCGATCGCAGAACCTAATCACGGATTTCCTAGACAGTCGTAAAATCCTTATTTGGTATTCTGGGGCTCGGTCCCTCCCGTAATCCACGACGGAACTATAATATCGTGCTTAATAATATTATGCATGGTGAATCGTTGCAACTCGATATTCGCAAGCAACGCGTATTACACAAGAGCGGCGCGCGCGCCGCGCCGTTGTTCGGCCATAAATAAGGAGCAAAAGTAGTATTAGCCGGTAATAAGCTCCTCCAGAGTTTTACGGGGAGGAGAGTATACACGTGAATAAACGAACCAATTCGAAAGGGTTAATTTATTTATACGAAATTTACGCAGCGTTTCGTGAACCGCCTCCGATATATGAACATATCGAACACTGCTGATTGGAGGATATCTTTTTCTTTTCTTTCTTTCTTTTTTTTTTTTTTTAACGCACCAGCGCGAATTTGTTTTCATATCTTTGTGGCAAATGGTCGGCAATCGCGATATCGATCGACAGACTAATTGCGAGAAGTTTTTCCGGAACGTTCGTAGAAACGCGATAATCACGGAGAGCACGAAAATCTCGCGATGAATGCGTGCTGGATATAATTGGATGTCCAGAAAAATGGCAGCGTTACCCGCAATATTTTACAGAAACCGCTTTCTGCGTTTCGACGCCAAAGTCCCGGAAAAGAGAGATAGAGGTATCAGGACGGGTTTCGTGAAATGTACGCCGAACGAACTTCTCTTCGTCGCGTGATATTCGTTATTACATCGACCGTCAACCGTAACATCTGTCATCGATTGTTATATGAAATAATTAATTAAATTGAAAGTCCGTCATAAAGCTCGGAAATTCTGCGACAGAAACTATTTATGTTTTTCTTCAGAAAGAGCAAAGCTTAATCCATTACTATTTTCAATGTCACAAAATCAATTACATAATAAAATCATTTCCAGATTTACCAATTAATATATATATATATATATATATATATATATATATATATATATATATATATTCACTAGAAATCCTATTATAATATTATATCTTATCGCTCTTTCACAATATTGTTCCACACTCTTGTATAAGAGATTCTTTTTCATTATCAACGTCATTCTTAATTTTTACCCATTTTCATTTTTAATTAATTTTGTATTAACTTTATTCAATAAACGTTCAATATCGTTTTTGCTTCAATATAAAATTCATAAACTTTGGATAAAATGAGAGAAATTTCTACTCATAATTCTCACTTTCAATTATATCGCATAAGATATGAAAATAATATGTAATTTTAAATACATATTATATAAATATATAATCTATTACATAAAAAAAATATTTTCGTATACAACGAAGATGCAAATTGAACGGGCGCAGTTTCCCGTGCTGTCGCAAAAAAATTAAAATGATTTCTCAAAAGAATATTATTTTCATAAACACGCGCTAACTATCTATCTATCCAATCGTCCCCAAAATTCTCGCATGTGCGTGTGTGTTTCCGTCCCTCGTTTGATTCGCGTGACCCTCAGAGGTTCGGCATGAACGTATTAAGCGACGAATTCTCAGCGACACTTGTATACAGGATTGTTGTACGACGGCGGCATTTTCTCTCGCCGAGCGAGACGAGTAAACCTGTCCGTGGGGCTCTGCCGCCGGAGCTCGACGTAGGACGTTCCGTAGGACCTGCGCGCGCTCCGCCGGCCTGACGGAGGTTCAAGTCGCTTCTACCAAGCGGCATTCACGTTCCGCGTCCGGACCGCACGCGCCTTTGCCCGTGCGCGCGACTATCGTCTATTCTCTCTTTCTCTCTCTCTCTCTCTCGCTCTCGATCTCTCTCTTCCTCTCTTCCTTTCGTTATCCTCCTTTCTCGGCGATTGCGGCATCCCGCCGTGAACGAGAGCCAGGATCAATCGCCAATGGATTTTCCTCGCGAGTAGTATCGCTAAGGGATCGACGAGATTCCGACGATTTCGTCGAGCGACTCGTTTGCGCACTCCGGGATGATAAAGGACACGATTGACAAGTGTTGTGAGCGCTCCGTATGGGGGACCGGCGTGTTTGACAAGTGATCAGTGAGCAGCGATTCACGCCTGTTATCACAGTTAGTGCTACGTGCGCGGAGGAGAGCGAGGTCCTCTTCGCGGATGGCGATGTGAGCGGGTGAGTTCCTCTCTATTTTGATTTCGGTCAGTAGGTGATATTTTTGCCGGTGGGCGATTGCGAGATAAACGCGCGTCGCGATAGTCCGATTGGTCGTAAGTCTCCTGAAAGTGCCGCTTCCCACAATGGTCCGTGTTTATATAAACGAGCGGACTGACTCGACAAATCGCGTGTACTATATCTTACCTGGCAAATTACTTTTAGAATCCGCCAACAACTTTATTGTATCCGTGTGTGTGTGTGTGTGTGTGTGTGTGAGTGTGTACACGATACCTATACTTATTCATAAAAGATTTTCCTTTTCTATCGATAATCCATCGATTCTGCAGCGTAATATTATATAAATTACAGAGAAACTTTTTGACGTATCGATATAATTAATTGCGTTCAAGCTGGAGTAACCTAATTAATTAATAACAAAGTATTGGTTATCGCTTTGAAAGATCGTATTACATTCGCAGGCGTGGAGAATTAATTTAATTGCATATAGCGCGGCTTGTGTAAATCTAGTGGCGTTAAAGTGGAGATCACAGTTGGAAGATAAGCATGATCAGAGCTCCAAGTATGATGTCGAAAAGCGATTCGAAGTGAGCAAAGTCAATATATGCCGACCTCTTTTCGCAGTTGATGAACGCGATGCGTCACAATCGATCATAACGCGTCGCAAAAGCGTCATAAAAAACGAGAGTGCCCTTCTTGCTGTCGCATGTGAGTAACGTATCGCGCAGGGATCAAACAGCGAATTCGAGAGATTAATCGTAGTGCTTTCTAGTGTCATAATCAATCGCGTGTCATCCGTCGATGATTCGTGTGCTAATGAGAAGTTTGGGATTAACGCGCGCATATATGCGCACACATACACGTCATTATGCGACGCACTACTAATTATTGCACCGCCGCTTTCCTCCATCCGGGATCGAGCGCAAGCTTAAAGCCAGAGAACAACCCTCGTCGTACATTATTCTCGGTTCTTCGTGGTAGAAGCGGTAAGAGCGGGTGGTTTTAACTATTCCGCCCCTAGTTATGGTAGACTCGGTCGTCTATTAATAAGGAGGAAGATCCCCGGGCCTCCTTTGTTATCAAGCATCATGTCACAGTATGAATTGCGAAACGCCAGTAATGAATAGGCCGATAGTTGGGTACTCGCGGAAACGTCAGCGCCATTTATTCCCATTGTCAATCCTCTGTCGAAATGTTACCGAGTTTTTTGCGAAAATTTGCGGTCTCTTCATTTTTTTTATTTTTTTTTTTAAGAGAAAGCTAAGGATTACACACATTATTATGTCGCGAATTATTCTTATAAAATGAGAAGTCACGTGTTTTCATAACAATTTGTAAAATTTTGTCTCTTAGTTTTAAGATAAAAGAATTTAACACGATTTTTTTTTTTTTTTTTTTTTTTTGTATTTGCACACTGCGTCAATATTCAGATATTTTAAATTTAGATTCTCATAGCTCGTGTAAACACATAAGGCAAGAGATTGGCGTATAACATTGTAGCGGGCGATCTGTATAAAAAATAGATCGCTCCAACCATTCAGATAATAGTATGTTAATTAACGACGAGTTTCCACGAGATTAGTCGCTTAATAATTAAGAGCACGTGTTTTGCAAAATTACAAGACAGCCGGCTGGTCGAGCAGGTTAATTAACGTGAGCGGGATATGAACGCATTCATCAGGGATGCATATCCGATTCGAAAATCATGATTCTCAGTAGTGGAACACGATGCTTCATCCTAATTACATTATGGCTGATTAACCGCAAATGCGTTCCAAATTTCAGGATTTTGCCCTGCCGTGCGTGTCAATGTCCGAATTAGACAGATCTCGTCTAATCTAAAAAGAGACGATATTTATTATGCGCCGTCGAAAATCAAAAAGCTCTCTAGTCCGCGATATCTGTATAATTTAATAAACGTTGCGTTAAAAATTGTCAATTTTAAGTTTCATCGTTATTTGACATACGAAATATATAATCCTATTATTATCGTTACGTATTTTATGATACTATTAATTAAACGAGCGTGAGTTTCATTAATAAAGATATATTGATTAAATAATGTATATATATATATATATGATAATTAATAATATATATAATGTAACTTTATCGTATATAAAAAGTATTTCAGATTGAAAGGATTAACGTGTAAAAAGAAAATGTACGAAAAGTTTGAGAAAGAAATGTCCTTTTCGAGAATTGTTCAACTTAATGCGAACTAGAGGTCATCAAGGGGCCCCAACAATCGATCCTTGAGAATCGACGAATAGCGTTTAAAATTCAAATGCGAGTTCAGTGCTTTCGACTACCTGGCGGTAACGACGACTGTGACTATGTAACATCAGCATCTCAGAGGATAAAGGGATATAAAGATCATAGTATGTATATTCAGTTGCGCGTAGTAAGAACGAAAAGGGCATTATTGAACTTTTCACATTTTAACTAAAGGGCATTCCTATTTTAATCTTAGTATCACTTGACATTTGAATTTTCTCCAAGGAAACTCTATGAATAATAAATTTATATCAAACATACATTTTAGGAATCCTCCTGTAAAACTGTACAATTTAATATTTAGATTAAGAAAAGTAACGCAATAACAAATATAGATCAAATAAAAAAGGATATAAAATATCATTTAAAATATCATTATATCGCAAAAAAAAAAGAAGAAGAAGAAGAAGAAGAAGATCAGTCCCGGATAGCGTAGCTCCATGTATACATTATTTTCGAGCTCTGTCTAAATAATGTTGAAGCATTTTCGTAATATTCTATATAAAAATTATTCGTTTGCTAATCGAGTGATGTATACAATATAGATGAGAAGATGAGAAAGGATCGCGTACACAGTCGCGTCTCTTCTCGCATTCTCGTCGTCACGGAATGACAAAAGGGCGCGATACAAAAGATGACTTATATGCGGCGCGTGTGCGGGAATACAAGATTCACAAACTGGCTTCGAATAAGCCAACGTTGTAACTCGAGCATTATACATCGTACGCGATTGTATAACGTGTTCGCGTTTAAAACAATCTCGACGTAAGTCGTCATCGCGACGAGGGCGAAGCTGGAATTCATGAGAGACGTATGCGAGATTGCATCTCGAAGGGGGTGGGGAGGGGGGGGGAGAGGAATAGGTATTGCAACCGGCGACAACGACGGAACTAGCTTTGGCTTTAGCTCTTTCCCTCTCCATCCCGCGTTCGGGAAAAAATTCGATAGTTTCATTTCGCTTTTACGGCGCAGTAACGCGGAAGATTTCATCATCGCGGATACGGACGGGGAAAAAGACGTCGGTGGTCGGGAGACGGCAAGCATCATTCGGGCGGAAAGCTCTTTCAGGGCGAAATACACGTGTGGCTATGCAAATATCCGGGGTCGGGTCGAGTATTCGAGGGAAGAGGGATATGCATCTCTGAGCGAATGCCGGGCCTGGCGCGGACTACAAGCAGCTCGTAGAATCGACCGAATCTACACACGCACGCACACACACACACACACACACATTCACCGTCGTCGGTATTTCAAGATCGGACGATATCGATAGCAGATAAATGCTAAAAAGAACCTTCGAGTGGCGGAGAATTAAATAATAAAAACACCAAGAGCGCCGTCGCTGTTACACTGCTCTTGTGTAAAATATATCTCGTATATATCTCGAGGCGTATATCTACGTTTCGAATCCCATTTGCAGAAAATTCCTAATAACTAACGCAATAATTATGCAAATGACATCCAGTACCTCGTGGATGTGTTTGATCATATATATATATAGATTGGCGTAATGCTTCCGGGCGACGGCTGCGCCGATCGTTTTTCCGCCCGATCGCATATTCGTGGGAATTGACTTAACGTCGATTTTCTATGTAAATGGATTCCGAGGCTGTGTCCGGGATTCGCGGGATGCGTTTGATCGCAATCTACATAGGTCCTTCTTCGGCTTTCTATTTGCTCGTTTTCACTCATAACTTTTAAATGGTTACATCGTACAAGAGGTGAACTCACACAGAGGTTGACTCTCCTTTGGACGAGAGAATTTTTTTTAAATTCAATTCCTGTTAACATTTGGATGTGTAGAAGCGTCCGATACAAATTACAATAATAAAAATAAGCATTCAAATATAACAAACGATGCAGCTTTTTTATTATAACTTTATATAAAATCTGTAAAAAAATCTCGATTATCTTCATTACAAAAAAAAAAAAAAAAAAAAAAAAACACGTTATTCTATTATCATATTCTTATAAAACACAAATATTATTTTCGTTTAAAAATAATTAGCTCTCCCAATTACGCGAAACTTTCAATTGGTTATACTTCAACAGTAGCTTTCTTTTTGCCAACGAAAAGTTTACGTTTTCGAACAACTGCTTTTTCCTCCTGGCTCTTTAATTCGCTCGGCGATTGATTTTTTTAGTCTATTTAGACATGGAAAGTTTTTCTATAAGTCTCCGGATGATCCTCGTTTACAGACAGATTCACTCAAACAACCGTATAATCGTAATAGTTAAGGGACGATACCGCTACTAGTTGGACGCCCTCGCAACGGAAGCTATAACAAGTTTCTTCCTTCCAATTGTCTTTAACTGCACGTTTGTTCCTAATTATACAGTCGCACGCGATACCTCAAGTATGAAAATCGTGCGGTATGCCTGCGAGTATAAATAGCATCGACAGAATTACGTTATAATTAGTGGCCGATGAAATGATCTAAATAACACACGTTCATCATTTTAACGGGTTCTTTGGTGAAATCGTTAGACAGTTTAAATACATTCTCGTAACAATGGCGGATATATTGTTATAACAGGTGCTCCCGAGATATATATAAGCGACAGTTGATAAAGTTTCGAACAATTCTGTAAAGTTTTAACGATCGTCAAACGTCGAAGCTATGAGAGCTTTAAAACACAGGAGCGCTTTCTGTCTTTAAAAGACTTAAGATTTCCCGAGAGTCACGAACCATATCTTTATGTGTATACTCGATAAAGGGCATAGAAGAATAATAGGGTCTTGCAATTTTAGATTCGCGAGATTTTTCATCGGAATAATCTCGAGAGAGTTTCGAAATCGAGAAAAAGATAAAAGATCTGTAAAGTAAAATGAATACTGGAGAGAAATCGAGATATTCTCTGTAAAATTTTTATATAATTAAAAAAATAAACGATTATCGTCAAATGAACGCTATAAATCGCAGAGCATTGTCCAGCGCGTAAAATCACGTATTATTCAGCGATTGGGGGTTGAAGGAAAAATAACAAGCGTCCACAGCGTTACAACGGGAGCGTGTAAAAAAAAAAAGGGGGATGAAAAAAGAAAAAGTTTCGAAGCTGGTTTACAGTCAGCCACACATCCGTCGTTGAGCCTGATCGTTACTGAAAAATCGGTCAACGAGCGGCCGTAACTTCACAGACGAGCGCGTCGAAGAATGAGAAGATTACTTGGTTGATGTATGTGTATGAGCTGACGTCCGTGTGTGTATGTGCATGCGCGTGCTTATTCGCGTATTTCCCTGGGCTTCGCGTAGACTGTAAACTTTTTTTTTTCAGATCGATGGGACGTGTTACGGTCGACGCTCGTAAAACTCTAGCTTGGTCTTCTCTCGCGCGGCGATCTCCTTGCCTCGAGCAAGCAGAGTAATTAACGATTTTTATAAGAGCTGAAATCGTTTTCGCTGCCAATTTTCTTTGGTGCATCTCCAGCTTCACCTTTTCCTCCGTGGCGCGTCTGACAGCCAACGCTAACCGACCAATTGCAACGACTTAGCGCATGGCGGCCTTCATGGCTTTCCTCTCTCACCCTGTCTCTCTCTCTCTCTCTCTCTTTTTCTCTTTATAGTTGCCAGTAGTAGCTTTTTGCTTTCGGATGTTCTCTCAAACCCTCAAGGCCTGCTCCTTCCGACACGCGCCCCTTCTTATCTCTGCGGCTGTTGTCGCGATCGAGACACAAACGATGACAACGCCAACGACAAGGGCGACGAAGTGCTCTAACGGAGCTATCCGTGCGATGGAAATGTCGATGGAATCCGAAACCCTCGGGTCACCTCTCACTCTGGCTGGAATGTATTTCTCGAGCCGACATTTCTCTCTCTCTCTCTCTCCCCGCTTGTATATATGTTGTTGGAGCTCTCTGTTTGGCACTATATATCTCGATAACTAAGCTGTACAGACCAAGCAGGGTCCTCGGAATGCTGTCGGGGACGCTTTGCGCGAGATAGGCTGCCACCCGCCACTGAGGTCTCGGACTGAATAGAGATTCAAGAGTCCCCCCCCCCCCTCTCCTCACGTTTATATAGTCTCGAAATTTATATAATTCTGATTACAAAGAGAGAAACATGTATAATGATAAAAAATGTAATACATAAATAAAGAAATAAATTTTTAATAAGATTTTAATAATTAATAAATAAGAGAAAGAGAGAGAGCGAAAAATTACAGTGCTGTAACAAATTACTGTATTTTTGCGTTTAATACGTTTGAAGAATTTTGCGGAGTGAAATCATTATTTGTTTATATATATTATATTAATGTTTCCTCTCTATAAGATAGATGGAAATAGAATTGTGTACGTCTTTTAAGATTATATAAACGTACGAGAGGAGGATTCTTGGGTTTTTGTTGTTTAGTCTTTGATGTAAGACTTGAGATGATTTGCGACTTTGATGTTCAACAGTAACCCTGATATCTGTTTCCTCTATGCTATCTTTATAAGACGCTAGCGCGAAATCTTGTTTTCCGGTTATCAGAGCAAATAAGCTTGCCATAATTTAAGACGAGCTCGACGAAAGGCGACTTAAGGCGATATTTTGAAGAACATCTTAATCTCACGCTACATGACTATTAATTCATCTTAAATGCTGACTATAAATATCGTGCATTAATTTACCTTAAGCTATCAAAAATGTAAAAAACTTTATTTGGATGTTAAAATATAGCTAAAATAAAGCCTCGTTATATTCTGTATTCGTAATTTATTACAAATCTAATTTGACGTTTAATTACGCAAAGTTTATTCAACAAACTTGTTCAATATACACTACTTAATAAGGAAGATATTGTATTATTCGTTAAGAAATTTTCCCGACGTAGCTTAGCATGCTATTGGCCTGAACCATTTCTTATACTCTACGAAAAACAAGCTCTCCGTTCCCAGACTACATCCAGCGGTCATACGAAACGGAATTACCTCTCGGCAAAAGGGGGATAGTCTCGGTCTCGTAATATACGCACTACTCGGCGCATACTTGCAACCGAAAGCAACGGAAGCGCGGTGGCGAAACTATTTTCCCCTGCTCTCTCTCTCTCTCTTCTGCCGGTATTGCTGCCCGTGAATGCACGCCCGGCACGCCCCATGTCTTCGCCAAAGTATTAGCGCTAATGGCGACTACATTTTCCGGTCTGAAACTCACTGACGTGAACACAGCGCGGCCGGTGTACGCCCCGATGTTACTTTCCATACCCGTTTCTAATGGCACTCTACACCTACGCAATGTTGCCTACGAGCCTCCCTATGAGATAATCGTAATCATGTCGAAGCCGCTATTTCCATCTGTTTTTCTATCTTCTGAATCTGCGGAAAAACTCTCTCCATCTCTCTCGTCGCTCCCCAAGGACCGTCGAGCGATACCTGCTGATCCCTCCGAATGATGAGACCGAAGACATGATTCTCTAACTCTGTGAATCTTGCGGGATGCAAACCCCAAACTACAATACTATCCGAACGCGGAATTTTCGTAAGGAAGACTTATGGCAAGGTCGGCAGAAAATTTTCGATGGAAGAGATGCGAGCGATTGGTGTACAAAAGCGATACGAAATGCGTGCGTTTCGTTGCGTTGCGCACGATTGAAAATATTTGTCATGAAAATCTCTTCTAATTAATCAAGCGCGTATCGGCGGGACGCTCGTGTAAATGCTGCGAATTTTATGGCACGCGTTTTAATTACCGCATATAATTACTAAAGCAACGCATTTTCCGCAGATCCAATTAATATCGTATACATAGCATGGCATAGCTCTGTTAATGAAAATTGCGTTTGATCAGCGGGAGTTTTTTTCTTCTAAAATTCATGCGACAAAACTTTATTCCGTTTCGTCCTATGTTGATTATATCGCGCATAACCAAATTAGTACAAAACGGAAATTTTGCGATTATCTTTTCGTTGTTAATGCACATTCTGTGCATCGCGCGCGCTTTCGCCGATATGAGATCAGGAAAGAAAATTCTGGTGAAGACCGGAAAGTCATGGAAAAGTAAATCGTGGCTACGGGGCGAGATCAAAGGATATCCCAGCTTTTTCTCCCGCGAGGTTGTAAACAGGAAATTTTTTCCACGGAATAAAGCCAGCTTGAGACAAACGGGCGGGGAGCGGCGCGCGACGCCCCCTTGTTTGCATATGAAAATGTAATATCCTTAGCAAATTTACTCGGGAACGAGTAAATAATCTACGACAAAGAAGCCGAGAAGGAAGTTATTGCAACGGCATCATCATCGAGGATGTCAGGGAGATTCTACAAAATTCCAGCAAATGTCGGTAAGCCAGTTCGTCAAGAACGCGCGCGGCGTCGTGTGCTCGCAAATTAAAAACAAAATACGTACGATATTTCCGGGATAGAAACGGCAAAGTATCACATTCTGTTGCTCTATACACTCGTGAATGGCATTAATTTCCCTCCACCGGAGAGAATCACGATTGTAATGTATGGACGGCGGTGTGAAGGATGAAAAGCGGAGAATCCTCTTTCTCTCTTTTTCTCCCTTTCTGGCAAAGCTTTGCGATGTTAGTCGGATGGGAATTATGCCGAGAGGTCGATGAAATTTCCTCTCCAAGCCGACTATTCATCCCGCGGATCTGCCAGCAACTCGTACGTAAGTCGCGCTCGAGAGCGTAGAAAAAATGATGAGCGCCTCCCGATATCGCGTCTCGTTTGTAACAAACGTCATCCGCGGCGAGCACTTGTAATTTCGCGCGACGCTTCTGAATCCTCTCTCTCCTTCGTCAATTTTGCCCAAGGTATTCCGAGGTGAATACTTAGCTTATTAGCCACGCTGCGTTTCGCGGTAAATTTTGCTAACCTCACGGGATGTACACGCTCCTTCCGCGTCGTTTTCGCGTTCGCTACTACATCGTCGACGAGCTTGAATTTGCGTAATTGGATTTCCCGTCATCCATCTTTTTTTTCTTTCATTTTCCATCGCTAAATTACCGGTGAATTTATCAAACTTTCTATTATAGATTTATCTATTTTATTGAACTGACACGCCGGCACTTTTCTTTCCGCTGTTCCTCGTTTCAGCGACTGTTTATCGAGTTTTATGATTCGGAAAGAGAAATTCAAAAATTATTCACTTGAATGGACAGAGAAACGGCAAATAACGTTATAAATTTCAAGATTTGACTATTAATTTTGCGGAAGAAATATTTCGTTTCGGTAACTTTTTATTTCAGCTGTGTTTTACGTCCTTGCATAGTCAATAATTTAAATCCAAGTTACAGAGTATATATTTTGCATGTAAAAGAAATATTTTTGCTACATCTTTTCTATCTTTTATAAAATAAAAAAAAAAAAAATTTCTCAGGTATCATATCTCATTTTTTTTTCTCTTCCTTATTTCCCCTTTTTCCTGATATGCGTTTACTTTAGAGTTACGTTGTTTGCGATCGGCTTTAATGCAGCGTGAGATTTATACTAGTATAAGATACGTGCATTTTCTGCAAAAATATGAAGAGATCAGTGTAGCTTAGTCGACTTTTATTCGGCATCTATTTGAACGTGATATCGCGAAAGACACAAGAATCAGTAGTCCATCGGAAGTATTAACGTGATTAACAAAAGCATCTCTCATCTTCCGAAAGCGCGAGGAGATTGGCGAGGAGGACTTTTATGAAAACTTTCGTGCGGATAAACATCCGAGTGTCAAGTAAAACCTCACGCGAGGAAAGCACGGATCTTCAAATATTTAAAGTTATCATCGAAGCTTCTGCAGAACTGCGAGAAATGTTGGGAGAAAACGTCAACGCAAGAGTCAAATTCTCGAAAGGAAGGTGGCTTCTTCCGCGAGGCTCAAATTTGAAATTTTGTCTCTTCTTTCCTTGTTTCTCTCATCTGTATGCACGTACGTGCATATATATGTAGTTTATATATATATATACACACACGCGCGCGATTTGCACATTGATCGCGTGGAAAACGAGTTGGCGCGACTCATTCGAGAGGATTTTCGCTCGGAAAATTTCAATTCTTCTTTTCAGCGTCGCATCAATCGACGTAGAGTGCATTCCGACTCAGAATCTGTTTTTCTACTCACGACGACGAATTTTCCCGCAACATTCCCGGCACTAGTCGAGAAAATCCGGATATAGCATCCAACGTTTAATAAATAGTACGGATTCAACCCTGCGTCGCACGAATATAACGTACGTCAAGTCGAGAACGAGCGCTCTCGAGGAAATCTTGCTGATGTCGCTGTAACTTCGGCGAGCGACGAAATTAACGCGGTGTCTTTGGCGCTCCATTTATTCCGTTAATGTAATTTAACTTAAAATCAAGCGGAGAATTACGCGTCGCGGATCATGCTACCATCTCCGACCAGATCGCTGCGTCTGACAAGGATCTGACTGGAGCGCGCAATTGATGCCAAATTATTGCGAGGAAATTGCAGATTGCAACTAAGATAAACGATTTCGCGTCTAAAATCAGACATATTTCACATGCTCTCACAAATCAAATATTAAATTATCATTCTAGATATAGAAATTATACTTTCGAGATAAATATTCATGATTTTTCCGAATAAATACTGCGTATCTAGTATGCGCAGGTAATTTTGCACGAGATATTACAATGAAATGCGGCATTTATTTCTGTTAAGTTAAACTCGAACATCGTAATTAGGTTGCTATAAACACTACGAGCACTACTCATTAAACTTTGATCAAACTTTGAGCCGATAATATGCTATATACATATACATCAATATCTCACGGTAACTATATCGTTACGCAAACGAGAAAATAGTATGCAAGAAAATCTACGAACTTAAATCTAGGCTCAATATTTTTTTTTTTTTTTTTTTTTTTTTTCTATCCAAGAAAGCAGTTGTGCTGCCGGATGATACGCTAGCAGATTGTTTACGAGGCGACAATAGCATGAGTTGGTGCCAGGATAGAAGCATTCTCTGATTCGGGAGTAAAAGATGCAGGAAAGTGGAAAGAACGTCTCGCGTGGAGAAAAAGGAAGAAAGTAGAGGAGGAAGAGGACAATAGTGGGGGACAATGCATCATTCTGGCCGACCCATTCGTTTCTATTTTTAATTCTCCCTTGCTCGTCATGCGTTTCGAGGATATTTCGAATCTTCCTTAGATAGTATAAGAATGAGAACGTGTAATCTCCGTCTTTGACGAGCGAGCGCAGGTCGACGAATCTCGAAATTTGCTCCGCGAATAAAGCGATGCGATCTTTAACTTTTCGCAAAGATACACCCCGTCTACCTTCGATCGTCCACTTTTCTACGAAATTTCTTCTTCCAAGTTCTCGTCGCGTTTATTATTGAAAATGTAAACGTCAAAGAGCACGCGTGCTTTTATGGCCTGAAAGTTTTCTCAGCCAATAGAGAATATGAATGCGACCGATCTTCTGTCGCGAATGACAAGATCTTTAATATTAATGGATGTCACTTAATATTTCTCATCCATAATCTTGCTTCTTTTCTTCCCCGACAAGTAATGGCGTGTAAAAGTTTCAATAATTTTTCAGCGAACGTTTTCAACCTCTCGAAATGAAATTAACAATAAGACTAGCGAAAATCATCTGAAAATTAAACATCGTACACTTTGAGTCTATATCAAATCTATATTTTTATCAAATAAATTCACACGAATCGGTCCTTTTTTTTTCTTTTTTTTTTTTTCTTTAAAGGAAATTCGGTTCGTTAAAGAACATGGTCGGCAAGAAGGTCGGGAAAAGCGTCTTTCACGGAGCCGGGTCTGTCCTTAAGGAAAAAGTCGGTTGCATGCAAAAGAAATGAGCGCATGCAAAACGAATGCGTTGAAAAGACCGGAGGAGATAGGGCAGCCGGAGAAGCGAATGTATATGTACGCGCGGGGGGAAGAAAAGGGAGAGAAAATGTAAACGGCTGTTTAAGATACAGTCTGTGCCTGAAATTTATGCAGAATACGTACTTCGGAATTCTTGATATCGTGCGGAATCCGCGCGAGGGAAGAAGGACGCGTCATGGTTCGCGCGCGTCAATTTACAAATTGCATAAGTCGTCTGCCGCACATCTCTGTCCCGCGGGAATTGCGAATTCGCGAAATTTCGCGTACATATGTGCATAATACAACGTACGCAATTTCGCGTGCGTGCGTATTTTATTCGAGCGCGAAGGTTTGTCTCTAGTCTGGTGATACGATGCAGCATGTGCAGTCTAGAAAAGAATCTGACTAGCGTGTTTTAAGCGCGAAGAAGCGTTAGGTGCTCTCGACATAAGAGAAAGGGAAAAAAGAAACGGAATTAGCACTTTCAGATTGTCCTCCGTAAGCTTTAAAGAACGCAGCTGCGCTACAACATCGCAAACTTTCCCGTTGTCGTTGTAGCTGTTTATTTTTTGCATGTGCAAATGGAACAGGCGGACCGCGTCTGCAATTGCGCCATGAAAGAAAATGAGTTGAAAGGAATGGCTCTCGTTATTCTTCGAGGTCAAGATCTCGAAGCGCAGATTGTTGTAAAATGTTTTGCGAAGCATGACAAAATTGCAATTCTTTAACCAAGTTTCCTTCGAAATCAAATAATGCCTAAATAAACGATTATGAAATTACATTAAATTGCTATATTACATAACAAAGTGTATTTTTTAAATTAAAAATTTACATATAGATAAATAATTTAACAAACTGAAAAACGCCATAAAAGAGTTACACAATGCAAAGTTAAAAGTCTACGAGTTCAAAGCGTTGCGGATTAAATCGCTATCCGCGTCCCATTGGAATTAACTGTAATTAAAACGACATAATTGTGTTGTTTTTCATTAGAATGGATTTTCTTATAACGATGACGAATGAGCGGAATAAAAATGTCCCTTTAGTCAAGTACAATTTGTATCCGATACATATCTCTAGAGAATACTAGACACACGTGCGGTGAAAATTTGCACATATTTTTTCATGAAATCAACATAGTTCGCAATCTCCTCTGCGAAATTACAAAGAGGATTATGCTTTCGCGTATTATTCTATTAGAAATAATTGTTCTCGTTTGAAAAAGCGATGAATTGCAACGTATAGAGACGGAAAAGCGAACAAACATGGATAGCGAATCCTACGTGAATAGAAATGGCGTGGAAAACTTTTCTATGAACGAGCATCACGCACAATATTTGTCATCCCAGCATGTGTTACTTTAACGAGTTACTTGTTTGTCCGTTTCGATGCCACTTTGCATTGCAAAAAGCAAACGTATTCTTGTAGCAAAAGAAGTAGCGACAAAAGTATTACGGCGCGATTTTGTTGTATTATATTAAAATTTACACAATCGAAAAATATTTTAATATAAAAAGCATTTTTTCAGATTCCTCCTTCGTGTTAAAAACTCAAATGTGTCTACTTAACAAGGCGAAGAAGAGAAACTTTGAATATCGATAGCTGAATGCGAAATTATTATGCAAAAAATCGTAACGATAACGTGACTGAAATAACGATAAGGGAATAATAATAAGAGCAGTTGGCAATATCCCATCGGTATTTGAAAAGTGCCCGTTCTGGAAGAGAAAGAGAATGGAACTTTAAGTAACGCGGGAAGACAGGTTTGGCGCACAAAATAATAACATCTCGCAATGTCGCATCGAATAGCGAATTTTTCGCTCCTTCTTCGCAACGGGGGGACGAGAAATTTCCGTTCGATCTTACGGCGGCAGATTCAAGATGGAGAAAAAGAAAGAGGGCGCAAATTTTCGCCATCACATCGGACATCCAAGTCCATCCATCACAGCTGCCACTGTTCTTTCTGCCAAGATGAGACCGTGATACACTCGAAGAGTTCAACATGCCCGGTCGAGCGTGCTGAAAATCCTGCGAGCGCACGCGAGAGAGACACCTGTCAAATTAGTCGCGAACAATTTATGGAGCATAAAAGCGAAATCAAATCGATTGAGTCTTGTGGGAAAATGCTTGCGGGAGAACGAATTGAGTTTTTTTTTTTTTTTTTTTTTTTTTTTTTTTTTTTTTTTTTAAAGATGTACACTCTTGCGATCAAAGTGAAAATATAAAGCCCCGAATACGCGCGCTTTACTCGTGTTAACGAAATTAAAACTTTGAAGGGTCGATCGTTAACGTCGTCTTTTTTGACGATTATGATTGATCGATGTATTGATCTAGAACTCATTTCATCACTGTCGATCACGGACGTGTGAAGCCGCAAACTTTGAGATATATATTATTGTATATACGCGGCGTGGAAAACTAAAATCTTTAGAAAAGGAAAGTTTACATATTTTCACCTCTCAAACTATAGAGAAGAATAATATATCGTGTTACCTTATGCAAAATGCGTACCATCGGATATAATCGACCAAATAAACAAATTGTGTATAAAATTATAACTAATGAATCGTTTAATATATCTTCCAAATAGCACAAAACACTGCTGCTAAAATTGTGGTTTATTATTATGCGAGATACTAATACTCATTTTACACGCCATGTTATTATTGTTATTATTGTATATTTTCTACAATACAAATACGCATGTATACCAGTCCATAATTATGCTCGCGAGTATACGCTTTGACGTGGACATCCGGTACTGTCAATAAAATACATAAGCATTGCAAACCATGATTACGCGGAATACAAAGAGGTGATTTTATCGATATTATAAGAATATCTATTCTCATTCGTGCATACTTGTTGGTTAGTCGAAACGATATACACACACATATACACACGCACATACATGGTTTCTCGTCACGTTACGATCAACCAATCATGTCGATGGGAATAAGCTTTGTTATACAACGAAAAGCCTTTGTTATCTAACGCACTATTATTTCATTAACAATATTAGTATTCTTCCATATATATCGTGTGTGTATAATTTCTTGAAAACCAGTGCGCGCACTGCAAACGAATTGAATCAACTTGATTAATTTATATTATATAACACAATATTATCACATTAATTTTAACAAAAAAGAAATAATGTTTTTTTTTTATTTTAGAAAAGTAGAGACAATATTTTTTTATTAAATAGATTTTTTTTTTTTAATTATTATTATTATAAATCAGTGCACGCACTGCAAACGAATTGAATCAACGATTAATTTATATATAATATTATACAATATCACAATCACATTATTTTTAATAAAAAAATTATTATACTCTCTTTATTTTAGAAAAATAGAGACAATAGTTTTTATTAAATACAGACATTTTTTTTGTAAATTAAAAGTTAGTTTTTCTTTCTTTTCGAGTTGATATGAGATTAGACGACAAAAGTCAAAAGATTTAGTTAACGTTAATTTATATACGGTCTACTAGTTTTTCGCACACACGCAAGCACACATATCTGCTAATTTATATATAACACAATATTATTACATTATCTTTAACAACAAAAAAATTATATCTTTTTTATTTTAGAAAAGTGAAGAGAATATTTTTTATTAGAGACGTATTTTTATAAATTAAAAGTTAATTTCTTTTCTTTTCGAATTGATATGAGATTGAACGTCAAAAATTGAAAGTCTTAGTTTATATATATGGTCTAGTTTTTCGCACATAGGCAAGCACACATATTGCTAATACGGTACACTTGAGAAAGTTGCGTACAGCAACTTACATTAGCCGGATCCCTGTGATCCCGGAGAGAGCGTCTTATCGATTAGTATATTAGCTCGACGGGCTAACTACGAGGCGTGTTATAGAGATCGAGAGAGGATCGGAGAGGCTATCGAGGGGCGGCATCGTCTGTATCCCTGATACGGGGAGTACGTGTATATACGTACATAATATTCGAGCTAGGCGTGGTCACCGGATGGATAATCTATGTTGCTGTGTGAGGAACCTCGTAATTCTGCCCCGATGTACCGCGCTAAGTAAAGGGGCATTGGCAACCGTCGTCCTCATCGACGAACGGTTTACACGGACGGGCATTCGTAGTAACGCCAACTACCAGATACGACAGAGATACGGGGAGAGCGATTGCACTATGGTTATGGGACCGGCTCACTCGCACGGCGCACCTCACGTTTACAGAGCGATACTATTTGCCCGAGGCATACAGGCCAGACCAATTAAGGCTTATGTGCTTTTGTCACCTTCCGACAGGGTAAACTTCCTTCGGGCAACATGTTAACATTGCGCCGTTTCTCTGCTTCCGAGCAGCGCCAATTCCCCATAGAGTATCGTACGGAATCCGGGCTCATAACTCTCCGAGGCACTCTAGAACGCGTAGTGATCCTTTACGATCGGTATTAGCTTTTCCAAAATATTGATCGAAAAAAAATTTTACTATTACGTATACATGGATTTCGGGACGATTGTAATCACGGAGCTAATCACGATTTAATCATGCACGATTTACGCCAATTAATCCAGCTATTAATCGTTGAATTATAGAACTCGCGCGATCGTCGCGGTAAGTCGTCGCATTATATAGTTCGGGCGTGTTACGAAAGGATAGGGCGCCGCGTACACAGGACATGTCTGCGCG
Organism: Polyergus mexicanus; assembly: GCF_030449975.1. Classification (NCBI taxonomy): domain Eukaryota; kingdom Metazoa; phylum Arthropoda; class Insecta; order Hymenoptera; family Formicidae; genus Polyergus; species Polyergus mexicanus. The sequence continues at coordinate 1,769,484 of NW_027223333.1, read as the reverse complement.
TCTGCTGCTATTGGCAGGGTCGATATATACGCGATAATAGCAGTTATAGGACACTTCTCATCCCCCGCGTTCATTGCCCAATGGGTCATACGGCGTGCGCACACAAATCGTCGCATCGTTGTCGTTTCGCAGGCTTACGTTTTACGTTACTTGGCTGCGCGTCGCCCGCGCGCGTTAATCCACAATGTGTAAATTCGCGGCGCGAATTTGTATCCCCATGTGCGTCGTGCATAGTTCCGGCGACGAAGCACAGCATCGATTCGCTGTGGATTCGCGACAATGATTTCAACCCCCGGATTGACCTTAATTTTCCATTTCTATACAGAGGGTTTCATTTTCTCATATAATCCGATTTTTAAAGAAAGATGGATTTTTTAAGCTTACATACTAGTACGATTAATTAGATACGGAGGAGGAATTTTGATAATTATTCGGAAAAATTTATAATTAAAATGTATAATCCGTTCTTTTTACAAGCAAATATTTTTGGACGACAACGGATTAACATACGGAATTTTCATGAAATTTTTTGAAATAATATATTCCATTTTAGCAACGGCAGATATTTCTGTACGCTATATTAATGGAATAAACTTGCGTAGAATCGTCGGTATAGTCGGAGGCGGATTATTTTTCCGGGACAGCGGAAATGTTATTAAAGCCAGCCATATCCCGCTCTCATCCATATACAGGACTGTTTCATCCACCGTACAGCGATATATGCCTCATGCCTCTCACATTTATACTTCGTCTTCGGGAAGCACGCAACGTCCTACATTCAACGTCACAAAATAAAAAAAAAAAAAAAAATATCCTCTATTTTTATTTTCGTCATAAATTAATAAGCATTTTTAATGATTCTCTTGGTTAATGCCGAAATCCATACTGATATTAAGAAAACGTACAACGAACGATGCGATGATGCATCTTTGTTGTCGCAAGGGATTTGTCAGAGCTACGAGCAATTGCGTAACTTCGATATTCAGCGGGACATTAATCATCAACGGTGACTGCAATTTCATCGTGTAGATAACGAAGTGACCATCCGAATTTGGTACAATATCGGCTCATCTGTCCAAACATTTTTTTTTTCCCTCATGCGGAACAAAAGCATAAAGACATTTTTTCAATTACGAATTTTGCGAAACTTATCTCTCGTTGTGACGTGCAAATTCCTCCGGCGGCATCTAATGCGCTAAATTTATTTGTTATAGTTATCGGTATTATAGTTATAAATATTCTCCTCGGTCACTCGATAACCGATATTAACAGCTCTTATCGCGATATTGACACGCAATTTTTCGCTCGCTCGCACGCTGTTTTTTTTTATACACTTTTTATATATCGGTATATTTATAGTATTTTTATTGCACAAGTTATGCAAGAAGCCACCAAAATTAGCCTCGAAAATTACACATCGTAAATTGTACACAAACGCGGCGTATTTAACTCGTCGCGAGTAATAGCTCGTCTCCATGAATGTTAAAGAGGGAGAGAGACTTATGCGGCATCTTGTAACGTTCATCGCACTAACCACGATGCATTCTACATTCGCGCAATATTTTTCTATATTACTACACATTTCTGAAAATAATACTTGATACAGAAATTGTTCTTTAAATCCATAATTTGCATTAAACGAGCAGAAAATTCACGCGTCTCCAAAATTTCTATTATTATGTGAATTTAATTTTAAAATGTCGAACTCGATAATTATGAGCTAATCTTGAATATTATTGATTAATCTTTGATTAAGAATTAAAAATAATTGCTATTTATACCTACGTATAATAAAGTGACAGATAAGGGCAGATATATAATAAAGTGACTTTATTACTACAAAGCGATATATTTAAAACTTCTTCACTTAGATTTTTATTATCATTTTCTATTATCATCTTTTATAAATATAATATTTGCGTCCTATATTAGTCAAACCACATTTATGCATGCGATCACAAATGATAACGTATCGATTGATCATTATTTTTTAGATATATTAATTTCGATATTAACACATTTAATATTGTTTTCATTAAAAAACGCATTCTTCGAATATATACATTTTCTTTGTGACCCAAATAATACGTTAGTCGAGTAAGTATCACAAGCTGTCGATACATCACGGAGGGACAACGGCACGGCTAACGTGAGCATGTCCGTCGAGCGATATCTCTGGCCGAATAACCCGGGGGGGGGGGTCCCCGAAATCTGGACGCGAGCACACATCGACGGTACGGCGTGGCGGCTGGCTACTCTGGTAGGGTGGAGCCAATAAAACACACGTGGCGATAAATCGCGCGTGGTCGCGCGGGTGTCGCCGAGCGGGCAATAATGGGCATCTCGTGGCCGGTCCAGGGAGAAAGGAAGAAAGAGAGAGAGAGAGAGACAGAGACAGAGCAGTCGGAAACCGAGAAGGGTTACTTTCTGGTGCTACATATAGGAGTGCCCACTCGGCAACCGTCCGTCCGTCCATCCGTCCGGAAACACTTGTGTACCATGATCTATCGTTCTAACTCCTACAACGTCCATTTCTCGTCCCGTGTTGAGGAATGAGACTTTACATTAGCGCCGGCAAAGTATCACGAATCACGATTACACGTCCCGATCATCGATACCGTCATTAGTATCGATTGATTGAGCATTATTTGACAATTATTGTAAATTTTTTTTTTTCTTCACGGATAATCGCAATAAAAAATTCGACCGTGAGAAGAATTGTGAAGCTGGCGATTCGCCCATTGAAAACGACTTTTCCACGTGGTTTGCCAAAAGCATACATGTATAGCGATCGTTCGCTTTTCGCAAGGAGAAACCTTTGAGGAATGTATTCAAACTGCTGGCTTTAGTTAATCGCAATGTGGATAGCGACTGTCGGAATAATTCTTTGTAAAATTGTGGTCAATATTTTGAAATTATTACGTTACGTGAACGTTTAGAAAAGTCAAACGAAATCTTTCGTATCAAATTAGAACATTTTTCGCTGTTGACGGACAAATATATATATATATATATTTATTTGTAATATATATATATATATATATATATATATATATATATATATATATATATTACAAATAAATTGTTCTCTTTGCAAAAAGCAATTTAGACAATAAAATCGTGTGCAATATCTGCAACCAAACCTATCTCGATTCAATTACGTCGTTTCGATTATTATCTAAAATAAATATAACAATTAAAATTATATATATATAAAGTTATGTCATCTATAAAACGAGAGAAATATTTTTAGATTTTATCTTAAAATTAAATTTCAAAATGCAGTTTCTCTCTGTTCCGTTCATTATATATATTTTCGTAGTTTTTTTGTGTATGAGACGCTGTCAATCATTATAAGATTGTGTAAGAGTCTCAATGTCGATACGACCATTAGGAAATAGCAATTGACAGCTGATAGCTTCTGGTAATGATCCCCGTTAGCTGCTCTGAAGTGTGTTCAAAGAAACTAAGAATGACGGATTTTCTCAGACGCTGAAAGAATTAATTTGACAAATTGAAATCTTTGACGTTTCAAGTATTTCATATGAAAAATCTGACACGATATATTTTTCTTGCAATCAAATTATAATGTAATAATTAATTATAAACGTGTATGTGTATTCTCTTATATAATTAAAAGATTTTATTATTAATTAAAATATAATCATTTATTTAAAATCATGTCTATGAAAACTTTAATCTATTAGCACGGCATTAAATTGGCATTATTACGTGGCACAATGTGACAGTTCAGCGATGTAATCATTACATCGTGACATCGATCGACCGTCGGGAGTATCTCATTATAATTCCCTCCTGAATTCCTTAAGCATTTGGATAAAGCGAATATCTTCAGGTATGGCTAAACAATCTCTCGTCGAATGTTCCGATGCGTATCCCCTCAAGGACCATTCAAAGTGATCGTTTTTCTCATCACTGCTCCCCTACTTCCTCTTTTCGCCCAACATTCAATCGGTAAAGTTTGATTACTTTATCCATTCATTCGCAATGTTATATTTTATTACGTCAAAAAATTTTTTCTCTTTATCTCATCATTTTTACGCATCTATTTCGCTATGATTCAATAAGGTTAAAACTTTTTCAATGAGATAAATTTAATCGCATGTCAGAGAAAATCCTGCTTATTTTCAACAATATGAAAAATATCGATTTTATTTTTCTAAACAGAGTGGAAATATAATATTATGATGCTTTTTGAAAAGTTTTGAAATGTAACTTTATATATATATATATAGAGAGAGAGAGAGAGAGATCAAATGTTTGTTTTTATTTAATATATAAAATTGATATTTTTATAATAAAATCGATCATGACCATATAAAGTGTTGGAAATAACTGTGATTGAACTTTTTCTTATCAATATAAAAATATATGTAACTAATATTATTTTTGATATTTTAAAGTGAATAGCAATCAAATCAAATGAAGTCTCTGGAACTCTTTATCAATCTGATAAAAATTCGACACTTGGCACAACGTGAACTTTCGATACGTTACAATCTGTCATAAAAATTCGTTCGTAAAACGATAAAACCGAAGAGTATCCGCGTCAGTCGAGTTTCAAAAATACCTTTTGCGTTGCCACACGTCCTAAGGAGAAGTGTCACTTTTTGCATGGACGCGCATTACGATCGCCAACCGTTATAAAACTGGTATACATGCGAGAAACATTGAAGCAGGCCGTCATCCAAAACGTGAATCTATCATAAAGTATCATCTTGTACTTTTGCATGTCTCAAAAAATTGTACATATGTATATAACATATGATGCAATATAAAATATATACATTATACATTATACAGGGTGATCTAGAGAATTTTCGATTTTTATTTATATTTAAAAAAAAAAAGTTTCGATAAATATATCCTTTCAATTCGATTAATATCGAATACATGAATTATTTCTGTAAATTATATTTCCGAGTAAGAAATACGAGTAATATTGTTATTACACGCGAAACTTGATAAAATATCTTGCGTGACAAATGTTTCACATTTATTAAATTAATAATCATTAATAATGATTTGAAACATCCGTCTCTATTCTGTCGATGCGTGCTTCGCAACGTAACGTTATTAACTGGACACACAGAGGCGCGTAATCGCAAACTACTTTCCAGTGGCTACACACGGCTATTATCAGCAATCCCGGCAGAGCTTCCACGGCACGGGAGGACGCGTGCAATCCGTCCAAACTGATGCACGACGATCGATCTCGTGTGCAAGCTTTACTTGTAACGACCGTCCTCGTGGTACACCTCGCGCAGAAGTGGGTCGTCTCGTTGGGATAATGACTCATTAACAAAGCTGATCGTGACAGATCCGCGATACCGCATGTTACGGACAAACGTACCTAACATACCGGCCGACTCTTTCGACGATCTATCGGCATGATGATACGCACTTCCGGCGAATAGCGACGGCTCGCTCGAAATCGGCGGCACGATTAATCGTCGCGACGTAAAATTCGCGAAACAGTTCGCCACCTGAATAAGTAGCATTAAGGGAGGATAAGGCGCGTTTATCCTCGCGCGTTGAAAAATAAGGCGTGAGAAAGCGCGGTAACCACGTCGGTTAGAATCAAAGTTGGAGAAGAATTTCAGGTACGATCTGCTGTCGCTGTGCACGGTAATGCCGTGAAGCGGAGAGCTAAGTATCTTGTAATCCCTCGCTTAAGATCAGGAATTTCCGGATGTTAAATGCGACTTACCTTTAGCGGCGGCTTTAACGTCATGTGAAAATTATAAGAGGTACTTCGATGGCGCGTAAGATAAGCGCCGCCGCGGAAGAAAAGCCCTAAAGCGTAGAATTTAGGGCGCGGAGAACTTAAACGCGAAGAATCATATATCCAATCTATATATCAGTGGATCGATGCCGTCACATACAGGGCGTACCTGGCATCACGCGTTTAACATATATCTCTCTCCAATGAATTTAAAATTTTATTTTAATTTGGCCAAGTTTTCCATTATGACGTAGTCTCTCCGTAATCTAATTTTTAAATATAATCATTAAATATATATATATATATATTTAATGATTTATTTTAAATATTAAAATTCTATTAAATTAAAATATATTCATTAATTCAACAGATTTAGAGTAAAAAATGGAATCTAGAGAGTCTAATATTATAATCTTCCTTGTGCGAGATATGACAACTACTGTCTCAATATCGAGATAGTGCCGCTTCACTATATTGTACATATTATGTCACAGAGATGATGTGTTTTCTCAGATCGATAAACGACATCTGAGAAAGTCAAGAGAAGCATCCCGACCGCGATGGATTATGTAACTGAGTGTCATTATTCATCCCCGCTTTATATATTATTTCACACTTCGGCAAGCCTCTATCCGCATCGGATTCCCTCACCTTCCTTTCATCTATGTTTACGAGCATTGCGGCGGAAATGGAAAATGTCGAGAATTCGCTGAAGTACCTCGACACAAAGCTCACGCTGCCGAGAGTAAAAGCAATCTACGATGCTCGCGTTGCATCAAGAATAGTTTCCTTCTTCGTCGCTTGATTCCGAGCAGTTTTGCCACGGGTAAAATGAGGAAAGGTAGAAAGGAAGGAAGGAAGAAAGGGAATTGCAAAGTATGAATATAGTCAGCTTTAGTCCTGATACTTGGCTGCTATCGGATGACTTCGACATTTTTTTTTCCGTCTATAAGAAACGTGTAACCCCGCGTATATCCGATAAAGCGCTAAATAACCAATCGTAAAGATCATTTACAAATACGTATAAGATATCCTTCTCATATTTTTAACGTATCACGACACGTGACTATATCAATATCTGATGGACAAAATCGTCATTTTGCTATTTTCAACTTAAATTTGCTAATTTATTGCGAGATTATGATTGATCTAATTAGGTCATTTCGATATAAATAAATTATTCGCGCGGATATTTTTACGAGATTTCGCAGTTACGTTTATGTTATGTTAATAAATTAAATTTTACGGAACTAAACATTTCATTTCATCCGCAAAACTCTCTGTCGTTCGATTCTTCGTTATCGAGAGAGAGAGACAAACTTTTTTTTTTACAAACATCTCGAGGGTCACAAAAATATTTTCTTTTCATCATTACCGTATTAAATTTATTTCGATCATGGATGAACTATCGCTCGCAATTTGCATTTTTTAACCCACTCATTGATATGTACATGAGCGTTGAAATTGCAGTCGACTCGATGGAAATGACCGCGTATATGTATTATTAAAACAACAACAACCGCGTAATGTAAAGTAAATATAGCGGGTGGACGCGTGTCGCAAATTCTCACAATCACGTCATAACGAATCGAATGTTATTCGAAACGTTGTTCGTACGATGCGCCCGCTAGTTAAATGACTCTATATTCATGTGGCGAGATCCGACAGGAAATGCGTAGGGGGAGGGGAAGAGGCAAATGGTAATAAATTTAAATTGAATTGCTATATTTACATGCACGCCATAAATAATTGAAGTCGCGATGGTCACATCCGGGGTACGCTGCGCGAACCGAAAATGCGCGTGGAAAGTACACGAGATGGCAATTGCAATTTACATTTTCTATTGGTTGACTCGACTCAATGATACTACCGTTGGCTAACGAGCATTACGTTCATATTATTCGACTTAACGACTTCCGCATCGGTTGGCGCAAGTATTGACACTGTCCAATTTGATTTCTCGTTCGACGCAACAATGTAACGAGATTCACTCGCACGTATGCGAAAAACGAATTATCTGTAATATCGTAAATCTTAAATTAGATATTGCAAATTAATTTAAAGTAATATTATATCATATAATAAAAATGATACAAATATTGTATATAAAAAAATAATAAGAGATAATCTTGAATCTCTATAGTAAGGCTACTTCTCTTTCGACGGTTTAGCTCAAATTTAGCTCACGTTCGCACAGAATATCCCGCCAAGCCATTCGCGATAATGCAATCGCTTAACAGCCCATTAAGTACGGTCATTAAAAATTATCCGCGTAGATAAGCGTAATAAAATAATTTGCGTCGTTCGATAACACGCTGGCGGACGCGCTTAGGCAAATTCATTCAAATTGCGGAAATACGGCTACTCAAGGCTGCAAACTGTAACTAAACGCCGATTACGGGGTCTCATCGTGGCGAAATGACGCTAAACGATCGCTTACACTGTCATTGCCTCATGTACAGCATAAGTCGTCGTTTACAATATGGATGAAGACACTCCACGTAAATTATGCAAATATTGTTGTAACTAGCTTGACAGCTGCACGCTTTATCTTTATCTTTATTACTTGATATTTTAGCTCGAAAATAATGTAAATAAGATTGAACGAAATATGTATTGTAAAATTGTGCATAAATAAAACTAATATTAGATCAGTATGCGCGTGTGTGTTTATATTTTTAAATCAAATCTATTTCGGATCTCTTTTATAATACATCTTCAATTTATTCTGTACATGGTCATTTATCAGTGCATTATTTACTGTAAATTAAATTCTTATCTTTTCTTTTCTTTTATTTTCATATTATATCACGTTTTTGTTCTAACAGAATCGGATATTTAACTTCGAGCGACTACTTGAGGTTGTTTACGAATCGCCTCAGTAGTCGAACCCGCGCATAGTCGGACGATTCGCAGACGCAGCCATTTATCAATGCATTATTTACCGTAAATTAAATTCTCATCTTATCTTTTCTTTTGTTTTCATGATTTATATCACGTCTCTGTTCCAACAGAATTGGGTATTAAACTTTGAGCTATTACTTGAGATTGCTCACGGATCGCCTCCAAGTAGTCGAACTCCGCGCATAGTCGGACGACTCGCAAGCGCGGTGCTCGATCGCGGTCATTTATACATATATCAAAGCATTATTTACCATAAATTAATTTCTTATCTTTTCTTTTATTTTCTTTTCATATTATATTATGTCTTTGTTCTAACAGAATCGGATATTTCACTTCGAACTGCTAGTTGAGATTGCTCACGAATCCCCTCAGTAGTCGAACCCGTGCATAGCCGGACGACTCGCAGACGCGGTGCTTAACCGCGGCCATTTATCAATGCATTATTTATCGTAAATTAAATTCTTATCTTTTCTTTTATTCTCGTATTGTATTACGTCTTTGTTCTAACAGAATTGGGTATTAAACTTTGAGCTATTACTTGAGATTGCTCACGAATCGGCTTCAAGTAGTCGAACTCCGCGCATAGTCGGACGACTCGCAGATGCGGTGCTCAACAGCGGCTATTTATCTTTTCTTTACTTTTATTTTGAAATTACATCGCGTCTTTGTTCTAATAGAATCAAATATTCGAGTTGTTATTTGAGATTGCTCATGAATCGCCTCCGAGTAGTCGAACTCCGCGCATAGCCGGACGCGGTGCTCGACCGCTGATCGCAACCGCGATTTTCCGCTCGGTCGTCCATTTTCCCGCGCGGTGCGCATAAACTGCGCGAATGCATGCACGCGTCGGTCCGTGGGATAAACGCAAAGCGCACGGCCTGGAGAAATTATGCCGCAGTTATATTCGCGTAAACGTTTTTAATCTCGTGTCAGCGGCAGTCGCCGCAACGTAAAATTAAGTATACTCGTTAGCGCGGACGATGCCTGCTAATGCGGGAAAGATTCGGAAGGTGGGAGATATTTCGCACGCCGGCTTCTTATCTTTTTCCAACGGCGGGCGGACTCGCATTAATTCGCGATCTGCCGCGGAAAAGCCCCGCGATGGCGTATTTCGTGGCCGGGTTAAACTCATAAATCCCAACGGAATAAAGCCGGCAATAACGCGGCCGCGAGTCGAGATGAACCGCGCCAGCGCGAGTCCGAGGCTACACGAAGCGATGGCGTGATAAATATTCTCGCGAGAGTGAAGGAAGAAACGTTTCTGCGCGAGCGCGATCTGGGATTACTTAATGCGGAGATTACGGGCCGTTGAGCGGGGGGAACTGTAACTAATCTACATCGTACGCGCAATAAATACTGTGAGTGTACCGCGCCGCGAGACGTTATCGTTCCCAAGACCGTAAAGTTCTCATTTGTAATAAGCAAGGGCGCCGATTCTGTTAAATTAACCCTTTCGCGCTCGAATTCCGTAATTTCATTTTCATTTGCAATATGCCGACTCCGCAAAGTCTTAATGTAATATTTATATTGATAAGATTTACATATTCTCTCCCCCTATCTCTCTCAAACGGAGATTTAACTTTTAGGCCCATTGTGTTTTTCGATTGATTCGCAAACGATACCAAATTACTCGCATCAGCGACGAATCTCTCTCTCTCTCTCTCTCTCTCTCTCTCTCTCTCTTCCTCTTTCGCTGATCCCCTCCGACAAATATAAATCGCATCCGGCCATTATGGTCCACCATCGACGATGCGACCGGATCGTCGCCATGGGCGTGTCAACGGAAGCGTTATTCCCGAAATGCGATACGGACGAGCGTGCGAGGGTTGCGCCCGGTGTTGATTATGATCGTAAATAACAATCACGCACGCCCATCGACGTTTACCCGATGTTACCGCGCGCGTTGCATCGTCTAGATGTAACACCATCGACGCGACGCGACACGATGGTTAGATCGACGAGAGCGATTATCTATCAATCATAAGCACGCACACGTACACGATCGGCTTCTGATTCGCGTCGACGCTCGGCTACAGTTTATTATTCGCGTCGGACGATCGCACCCGTCGCGCCGGCTCGTGGATTTGACAGGCCGGGATTTCATTAACACGTGGGTAACAACGCGCGAGCGAGCGAGCGAGCGAGAGAGTACACACGTGGCGGCGCACTTGCCATCCTCTGTATTGTCACGGCTACACGGATATCTCGGACGTTCGTTGGGCGACGGCTGCGCTCGATTCTAATTTATAATGCGAGCGCCGAGGTGTCGCGCGTGATCGATGATATATCTAAATTGCGAAAATGGCCATCGGCCCCGATTCGATCGTGAACGGCGAAGCGCGACGCGAATTTTCGCGAACCACGTGTATACGATGTAACGAGAACGATATATTATATTCATCGTTTTCCTCTGCTGAAATTCGCACGTGGTAACCGATTTTGCTTACGCATACTACGTGTATTGTATTACATTATTTCAACGTAAACGATACGTTTTCGTTAAGACGCATTGTATTGCTGAAAACATTATAGCGACATAATTTAAATTCTTTTCAGTGTATAAAAAGTACTATATTTATATTAAGTATTATATATTCTATTCAATTATACAGACAGAGAGAATTGGAAGTAATAATTTCTCATAATATTACTGTTATAATATTATGTGTATTTTACATTACTCTCGTTTTTTAATGTTATTTTGTCTTGACACTTATAATATCTATGTATATAGGTTTCTTTCAACATGAAAATATACAAACTTGTATTGATAAACTATGATATGGAGTATATTGTATTCATATTTGACAGATGGCACAATAAATCACGCTTTTACGAATTGATAAAATAATTGCTAATCGAGATGTTTGGCGTGCAATAACGTGTTAAGACCAACCACTCGATTCAAATGCGATTATCGGATCAAGCCCAGGCTATACTCGTTGAGTGACACGTTATTAAGCAACAATGGTGGTGCTCGGACTAATTTATAATTTATGCGCTGAAGCGTGATGGCGCGCGCGATCGGGTTAGATTAACGCGATAGAACTCTCACGTCGTGTGCATCAATCAGACGACGATGCAAATTCGTTGCATATACGTTAACGAGAGCCATATCGCTTTCCTGATATTAGCTGAAATGCATACAATACTGCTTGATTAGCAATTTTAATTACACCGTGCGCTAAGTCATCAGATATTTCGCTCTGTGTTATTAATACGTTACAATTTCATTATATCGCAATTAATTGTGAACCCTTAAAATTCGCGAGCCCTTTATTGACACAGAGAAAGCTTATTAACGTGCTTTTATGTATTAATACAAAAGATATTTAAAAAAGCAATTCAGACAGCGTTATGATATATGCAAAATAAATGTGTTAATTAATTTTTTTGATATCTCGTTCGCAAAGTGAAATGTATAAGATAATATCGTTTTTGTAGCGTTTGAAGATTAAAGTTAAAATTTCGCCCGCATGTGTGAAACTCATATCGCCACGATGATATTCTCTCTCTTTCTCTCTCTCTCTCTCTATCTTTCTGTTTATTATTCAAATTTGTTAGCTCCAAATGAAAAGAGGCATCAATGTATTTTCAAGATGGAATTTGAAACAAACAACTCAATTATGTTGTGAATATTATATAAATTATTGTACAAGCAGTTTAGTCAATCAAATACAAATGTTGAGGGCAGTCAAAAAGGCGCATTCTGCTTAAACACATTCGCGAAAAATCACGAACCGTGATGTTTAACTGAAATCATCGAAAGTTTCGTACGACGGTACATAAATTATTCTGTCAAAGACCAGAGCGTGCTTATGACACTTTAAATGCCGTTTACGCCTCGCGTGCGCAAAGTATTTTATCTTTACAATGTAACGTTTTGTGTGCAGAAAAATCAGCAAGAATTACGCAACAATACGAGAAGATGAATCCAGTGAGTGTTCACAAACTCATATAAAATAGTTTTGTGTAGAAATAGTGGCATATATATATATATATTTGTGCACCAACATTACAGGCAAATTAATTTCGCCATCCATTATAGTCGCGGAATATAGGAGTTAGCGCGAAATGACCTCTCTCTCATGTGAATCATCGCGCTTTAAAATTCATGATATAATTAAACGCATAATATTGCGAGTGTAACGTATTCGCGCTACGCGGTTATTGGGATGAACGCGCGATATCTGTGTTTGCGACATTCTCGACTAATAACTTGACTATTCGAAATAATGACTAAAATATCATACGCAAAGCTGATTCCAAAGCAAATCTGAGTATGCGCCTTTCTTTTGAAAAGAATAAATAATAAATAAAAAAATCAATAAATCAATAAAAAAAAAAGTTAGAAAATAATTTTTTTAATAATTCAAAAGCCGTGAAAAATTATGAAGCTATTTTTTTGTTATCCTCTTTTTGAGATTCTCTTGAATCATGTTTCTCTTCACTTGTACAATGTGTTATAGCGTGGGTAACACTTGTAGACTAATCTGCTGCGATTTCGCAGAGTGTCCGCTTCAATAAGAGAAAGTGACGTTATAACTACTGACGTTAACCAGACGGAAAGCTGGCGTGGTTCGCATCGTCGTGTACATGGGAAACTCCGTGTATTCTTTCGCAGAGATATTCCGCGTCTCGTCTGTCGTTACGCGAAAACATCGCAATAAAGTTTCGCGCGCAAAGCGAACGTCGAGACTTACTGAACGAGCGGAAAGTTTCTCGCAATGATCGATCGAACTTGCGTTCAAGAACCAAAGGTTTATCGCCTCGTCGCTTCCGACGCAAACGTCCCCGGACAACAACGCCTGGATTAAGTCCGCGCGATGCTTTCCTTTTTTCAGGTCGTTACAGCGCATGTTTTCCCCTGGCGCAGTTAGCCGTTAAAACGCGAACCTAGATGCGAAACTTTGTTTTCGCTCGAGAGATAAATTGCTGATTTATGTCACCTATCGTGAGTTGAATTGGAAAAAAAAAAAACAATGTACATATAATTCCATTATTTGTTCTATACGAATGTTCGATATATATATTATAGATATCCGTTCTCGTTTGTCAGCGTGCGTGAATGCATATTTAATTATTTATTTTAAATTCCGACCGTATTTTAAATTCGCGTCGCTTACGATCGATCGCCATCTGATATTTCCATGAACCTTTGGCATCTCGATCACCAAATATCTAATTTTAATATATAACATAATTAAGTGATAATTTATTGCTAATTTCTTGAATCTTGAATTTATTGCTTCTATCAATTAGCATTAAATTGATATTAAAGATGGGAATATCGATTTCATATATCTCGCTTACTATTTATAGAAATTAACTATTACATCATATATCCAAATTTGATTTATCGTTGTAGAAATTGATGGAAGTACATCCAATTCTCATCCAATCACAATGCAAAATGTAAAGATCCTTGGGGGATAACGATAAATTTTACAAATAATATTCAATGCTCATAAAAATTGTATGATAAAAATTGTAGGATTTGAAAAAGATGTTTATGATGTTGCACAACGTTGCTCTTTATATTATATAAAGAAATAAAAAATGACGCTTCTTAATTTACTGCGCGCAATTATTCGGCAGAATTGGCTCGACTACGGCAGTTCGGCATTTATCGACGAACCTTTTCCTCGACTGAGTGGACGCGCGTACGTCGTTTCGTTCAATGCACCCACCGGATGGTTCGCTCGCGCGGTCGCCAATTCGCGCGTAGAACGCGGAAAGGAACATAAAACACTTCGTTAGCCTTTCTAGAAACGAACGATCGTAAACGCGAACGATCGAATAAAAAGACCGCGTAATTGCCACTGTAACGGCGCTGACTTTGACACTGCGCTCCATTCAACTTTCAAGAGTGCGAGATTAAAATTGCCTTTACTCTTTAACCTTTACTGTGAATATCTGAATTCTTCTGTTAGATTTTAATTAGAATTTAATTTAATTGTAAATTAATTTTCCAATATTGAGATATCTCATAACTCTCTTTAAACTGTATAAAAATGGGTATTCTTTTATATTTAACTTTTATAAGTGAAATTATTTCTTCTTAAATTGAATAATGATATTTAAATATATTATAATAATAATAATATAATGATATTATAATAAAAATAATATAATGATTATATATTTCTCATAAATGCAAAGTATCTGATAAATTCTGATATGCATCTCGTTCCTCGCGTTATTATGTATCGGGGAGAAGGATCGTAACTCAAACCGTTTCGCTTTATGCACTTAAAAACGAGATACGTGAGGTATTCTTTTCATTTTACGTTTGTTCTCTTGAATTTATGATCCTGTATTCTGGCAGGCTTCGATTGAAAAAAAGTGGTTAATATTTTAGCGTATGTATTCTCAGAGGAAGATACGTAAAATAAATATTAAATGCAAAGTACAAAAAAAAAACAGATATAAAATTATCGTGTGTCCTCGTTAATACAAAAATTCCCTCAACAATATATACGCATATAGAATTTAATATCAAGTACATGAACAATTTACATTCACACAGAGAGAATGGTAAATAATATGTTTTTAACTTTTGACCATACTTGATGAAGATCATTATACAGTTTAATTAAAATTGCACGCGCAAACTGTGAATATATAATGCAATAAATTACATTAAATAGATTATATATACACATGATGACTAAGTGATAAAATTAAAATCGTATCTACATGTATACGTATAATTTTTATGATAGAATAATATAATAATATAATATTTAGTTATACTGCCAGAAATACTGTTGCAGGCCAAATTTTTAATGGCTATAAAAAAGGTAATAAATGTCGAGTCGGATGTAATTGTTGATGGTAAATTTTCAATCGAGGCAGCGTGCAGGGACGACACGTCAAATACTTTGACGGAGCTACGTCATAATTTGCCACAAACTAATTCCAAGCGAGATCGACATGCCAATGCGAAGAAATTTAATTTTCGGTCAGCATGCATCCACCATTTAATTACGCCAAGTTAGAACGCTTGATTACTCTAATTTGTTCAAATAGCGGAGCACGCATGTGGACAGAAGCCAAGTTATATTAGGACGGTCGTGGGTCAATTAAGCGTCGAACTTTGTTAAGCTCAACGTTAAAGTATACGTGCATGCAAATTATTTTGTGCGAATGCACTCCGTGCATTCGTGCACATTTCAAGCTTATTATAAAGGATAAATTGGAAACGCGTGTAATACATTTTTTAAACTTCATCAATTTATATCTACTAAAAATATATTTATACAGGATGTTTATTTCCTGGAAAAATATGATAAATCTGCATTATTACTCGGGAATTTTTCAAATCCCTTTTTTTAAATCCTCTGATTTTTTTCAAGGGATTCTCATGGAATTTTATTAGGGTTCGGGAAATTTTTAAACAAATTTTTTCTTCGATAACTTTACTGCAGATGCACAGCTGCATTTCTTAGAAACGTTTTTAATACAATCGTCCCGATGGAACGAAATTTCAAGTAATGGGTCGTACGAGTTTCGAAACCGTTCTTTTGACCGCGTATGCGCGCGATTTTTTTACATTTTACGAAGAAGACCGGTTGCGCGAACACGGCAAAGTCATATTCGTTTGGCCGATAGATCTAATCGAGCAACGTAGCAAACTCGAAGAGTAATGATCCGCAGCGATTGCTCTCTGCGATTTATCGATTCGACTTGACTGACGTTAACAGACATTCAGCTCCAAGACGAGCAAAATTGTGCGAGAGATGCTTCTTACGGAAATGTTCTGTTTTCCCGTTACTTCTTGCTACAAAAATAAATACGTATGTTGCCCGACTCAATAGTGGATGCGACGTAAAAATATCTGAAAGTCCCTTAAAAAAA
This sequence comes from Polyergus mexicanus, assembly GCF_030449975.1. Classification (NCBI taxonomy): domain Eukaryota; kingdom Metazoa; phylum Arthropoda; class Insecta; order Hymenoptera; family Formicidae; genus Polyergus; species Polyergus mexicanus. The sequence goes on along the minus strand of NW_027223333.1, from coordinate 1,752,974 downwards.
TCCGAGGCAATATAAAAAAAAAATAATATATATAAATACATACAAATATCCCTCGGAAAAATGCTAGTTTCTCAAGCATTTATTCGAAGGGGGAAAAAAAAATGGTTGTAGGAAAAGTAATGTTTACACTCGTAAAAGACCGTTGGATAAACGACGTCGAAATATCGCATTCGAAGCATCAGGGGTGACGAGATAACTCGTTCGTAACTACCAAGGGGTTCAGCGAAGCAGCAATGATTCGGAAGGGTCGGAGAACGTCGGAAATCGTCATTACGCCTACCGACTGCCTTAAAGAAAATTGTTGCGCCCGGCATAATACGTCTCGAAGGTGCCGCGTCAGCTCCCTCGTGGAGCTCGTTCACGCTGCGACGTCCCTTACGTTTCGACGTGACGTCGATAAAGAAACGTACGCGTCACGGTGGATGAATTGTGGCGCGGGATTCCGCGGGATAACTCGACGCGATATTATAAAACTGTCGTAACACGCGGCGATCATATCCCTCCTTTCCCTTCCCCCCGCCGTCGTCTTCGCATTAAATCTAACGTCGTCTTTGAAAGATGGCGACCAGACAGACATCCCCCCATGCCGTATGGCGATCCCGGAACGTTTGTCACGTCTGTCAGTCGCGCGAAAATTTATGTTCCCTCGAAGATCACCTACGACGCATACCATGCTGTCGGTGCCACAGATCGTCTCTAGGATCTACGTTTTATGACAATTTTACAAAGGCGGACGCCGCTGAGCTCTTCGGAAAGAAAAGAAAAGTTCTTAATCGAGATGATTATGGAATGGACTTGAAGCATCGTATCTGACATATCGTGTCCCGTTTCCTTCCCCTCGAAATCATCGCGATCGCGAGAAAGAATAACTTAATCAAATCTGTAGATTTGAAATGTCTTGTTAATACAATTTAATCGAATGTGCGAATGTGGGATTTACCGCTATTAAAAAATTACGCGAATGGACATGGCGTTACGAATGACGTCACGCCGTATCCCATATATATGATACGCGAGTAAAATACACGCGCGAACATTAGATATCGCAACAACGTAGCACTGTGTTGCGTAGCCAATAACAATCCGATTTTACTTGTATTTGCGCGCGTGCTGCGTCCCGTTTCCACTCAGGCCGGGAAACAAATATTGCATCACGGCTGTAGCACCGACACATCATACGTGCTCTTAATGCCATCGGCTTAAATCAGAATTATCTTAGCTGAGTAAATTCACTGCATTGTAATCGACAGAAATAACCTCGGTTCTCGGTCGTGAGACGAGGGCTCTTAACGAATCAATAAATCATCAGCCTAACCCGAGGCACCGATTATAAAAGGTGAAAGGCTGCAAATTCACAAACAATAAATATCTCGAACTACTAAATGACAAAATAATGTGATAAGATAAATTATTATACGATTAGTGTTTATTACATTATTACATTTTTCGTAATAAGCAGATTGTTTAACGTTATTAATGAAAAATTTTCAATTAATAATCATATGCACGTTTCGATCACAAAATTGAATTATGTGTAAATGTATATAATATGTGATGAAATATTTTACGAATGAGACGAAACATATATACATGATATGAGAAATGCGTAGAATTCTTTTATATTCTATTCGCGCGTGTAAAATGAACAATGCGCAGCAACGTTTAGAATTTCAGCGTAGCGAGCTTTGCGAATGCAATGATGCAAGTTCGGCGAGGTGCGGCCATCAAAAAGCACACGAAAAAAAAAAAAAGAATTAAATCCAAACTCTATCACAGGATAAATTATAAAATATCCTTCGTCGGATAGATATTTCCAACTTTTCACTTAAGCGCACAAACGGAAACAGGAGGAAGTCCCATTCGCGATAGTATCGGCAGTAGGCGAAGGGATTGTCCACGTAGAAGTTCTCTAAGGCTGCTGTAAGGATGTTAGAAGGACGACGACGAAGGGGGTGAGGGGAAAAGTTATAGGAGAGAGCTCGATTTGGGGATCAAGCGCGAAAGGGAGGAACAAAAGTAAACTTATTTCCCGGTAATGCGAAAAGTTTGAGAGGTGGAAAAATGTTCTCAGCGGCGCTTTTTGTTCTAATCGATTGCCAGTTTGCTCGATGCCCGCATTTATCAAGGGGCGGGCGAGTGAGCGCCGATAAAAGCCCGTCCCGAGATGTAAAGAAACGCGTCTCGCCGCGCTGTTCGCGATAGAATTTTCGATCGGCCCTTATCCCGTTTTGCCCCGTTGCCTCCATAATCCCCAGGCAAAAGTGCCGACGAGGGCAATGAGATCTTTCACGGCTAGAATATCCCGATACTCTCATCCAGGATCCGAAAATTGTTACGTAATATCGTCACATTAACCGAATTTGGTTCGAAAACCAAATTCATTTCTCACGGAACGCTTCATAATTCATAAATCGCCGATAATAATAAACGGCAGTTCTTTTCTACAGTAATATGCCAAATGTAATAAAAGAGCACATTTAACAATCACGTGTCAAATGCCAGTAAAATATGTTAATTAATTAAATCATACGCACAAAAGATTAAGGTCCGGCAAATTTCGCGTGTCGTAATTGCGTGTATTATTTGCACAACGCTGTCCGGATTCTATTAATTGCTTATTGGACGTGACGTATGAAAAGAACAAATTGAACGTCCGAGTTTTCAATGTGCCCGTTCATTTACGTTTATAATAATTATTGCTCGACGTACGTGACATGAACGAAGAATTATAAATTGTAGTGTATTTTTGCACAATGCACTCAATTTCTCTAATATGTATTTATAGATACAGAAGATTTGTAATTTAATGTATCGAGCTTCGATCGATCTCTCTTGTGCTCTCACGCGAAATCGGTCGTAATGGATATACCACCATTTTCAAAGACGAACTAGAATTTTACGATATACGTTCGAGATCAAAGCTATTGTTACTTCTGACGTGTTACGTATCCGTCTCTTTTGTAAAATTTAATAAGACGAATATTACATTATTCGCACGTAAATAATAATCGAAAATTTCATAATCTCTTCTATAAAATTTTTTATCGCACACGCGATTAAAAGCGCAAAGCGATATATTAAATGTAAATTAATTTCTTACTTTTTTCACTTGTTAAATAGAAAATTTTTCCGACTATCCGCGTAATCTTCTCGTGTCGCGACGACTTGATTTAAGTGAATGGTTTCATTAGTGCTCGCTTCACCTAAGCTCGATTTCGTCACTCGAGTGACCATCCAGAATTGTTGCCATCCGACTAACAAGATCCTTTGGGAGACCCTTTGCCCAACGATCATTCTTTGCAATCTTAAATGACGTGTGACACGTGTGATTCTCTACCTAAATATAACTACGCAGTTTTCTGTCCAAATTTCGCAGAGCGATATCAAGAGATATAAATAACTGACGCGAAATACAATATGAAACGTCAAAAGACGATACAAATATAACTTAAAGATGTGTACAAAAAATTTTCGTAATTTATACTTTTCTCTTTTTCACGTTAATATTTAATAATGTTTAATTAATATTTTATAATAATTTTGCATTAAATATATTTTGAAAGGCTCTCAAAATCTCTCAAAATTATAAATGATACAAGTTTGTCATTATATTGTATATTTATCGTATAGTATTCAGTTTACACACAAACGAATTGCGGACTAAAGCAACAGACTCGAACGCGATTGCGCAGCAGCTGTTTACACGCGATACGACTATTATAACTGTATTCATCTCCGCCATATTTTATAATAATCTGTGTCAACTCCAAACCATCGTGCATTCCGGCGTTTCGACTAGCTGACGGCTTTATGAATACGAAATATTCATCAGCGCAAAATGGATGGGACAAATTGCTTTCCGGAATTCAAAGAATGAAGACTTGCGTAGAATAAGGTCGCTTCTGCACAAGCGAAGGGTCTCGAGAACGTCCTCTTTTCTAGGGTAAAGCCTGAACTCGAATCTTTTGATATAATAAAACGCACTTTCACGCAATATTCTTCCTAAGAAAGGAAGAAAAGAAAAAGAAAAAGAAAAAGAAGAAGAAAACAGAGAAAAGAGGAGAAAAGGAAAAAGAAGAAAGCATATGACGTCGTAATCGGTTAACTAACGATATCTGACGAGAAGAACGCCAAGAAGCTAGAACTGTATTAAGCGAGAGAAAATTAGATTTTAAATTAAAAAGTAAGATCAAATAAATATTTGAGAGAGAGATTCTCAGTTTTTCTAACGGATCTCTCGGATGGCTCCTTATAGCGTCCGTATAGTACAGTCTCTGTAATTAGAACTTTGTGTTACATTAAAGTTAGAGTTTATGTTATGCCGTAGATATTTATATGTGGGATATGTAAACGAGCAGAGGGCAGAGAATTTGCAACATCTTACATATATTTATTAAATGAGCGAGTTTGATCGACGACTGGTGAGATAATAGCTGAAAAATAAGAGAAATGACGGCTAAAAATAAGTAGATGATTGCTGCAGCAAAACGACACGCTCCTCTCGCCGTATTGTTAGCCGCAAAAATAAATGTTCTCCGTGAAAGTACGTGTAAAGCGAGGTAAAGAAATCCTATAGAGCCTTCGGTGTAGTTACTTCACTCCTGTTCCTCGGCTGGCGGGGAGTAATAAAGTGCCAGTGTCCAAGCTACCGGAAATTAATCGTCGCAGAGAAAACTGCAGTGCACTCGACGGTTTTCCTTTTCCAGGAATACAACAACCCGACCTCTTACTTTCTCGTCTAGAGAGGCCATATCGAGACTATAGCGAAACACGCGTAATTTCGCAAAGCCGAGTAACCTCCAATAAGGAGGCTACTTCCTAAACATTGTTACAAAGCCGGTGCATTCAAATGCGACATAAAATACGCCTTATAATTACATAGTTTTGTTACCCTTAGACGAATGTCGCAATATGAATAATTACAATTCTAATGAGCTAAAATATGTTAATATATCAAGATTTTGCAGAAAGATCTCAAGAGACAAGCGAATCTATATATATGAATAAGTCGCAAAAATATGTTCGCACAATTTTCGATATATTATTTATATAAAAATAAATAAGTATTCATGTTTTTTATCAGATAGGAATTATTCTTGTCGCATGACTGACGTCATATAAAAAGCGAATTTAAACAATACTCAATAAACTATTTATCATATTCATCTATAATCGTTGTTATTTACTTGATCATAATTTATCATCTCACCCTCTTGTGCGTATAAATGGATGTATGAATATAAATACAAAGGCGAGATTGAAATTCACGACGTTCGTCGAACCGTCCCACGGAAAATAAAGTAGTAATGCCTGCAACGATACGAAACTATCGTTTCAGATTAATATCCCGATATCAGGGCGGACCTAATAAACCCTCGTAGTACATACGTATACTTTATGCGCATCTATATTATCACGTTTGCCAGGTACCTTGTCACGTTCCGATAGACTACGTAATAATGATTGCAATCCGCGCTCTCGTTACGAGAATGCGGAAATTATACTGTTGCGTTGTATACTTATTGTTTGTGTAATTAACGTGCTATATTCGCGACACCTGTAACTCGGTTATACATTGTTGATTTATGTTAGTCTTGTCTGCAAAGTATGCATTTGTTAAGTAATTGTGTGTGTGTGTGTGTACTTTTACAAGCGTGACATTCCGCGTTTCGTTTTACAATAGTAATGAAAGGGCGGAAAAGTAAACAGTTGCTCGAAGACATCTCGTTGACGTTGTGTCGGTAAAAGGAAAAACGGAATAGCAATTTCAAGCGGGATGATAATTTCGACGCCGAAATTTGTACTTGTCGCGCAGATGCGTGCTTCGCATTCTCGCAACACAGTTCCAATTTTATCGAAACAACATGTAATTACCGTGCAGAATTATTGGCAACAAGAATCTATCTCTCTCGCGGAGAACGCTCGCATCTGTCTCGCGACGATAAATTCAATTCTGTTACGGACTGTTATCCGGCTTACGAAAGTTTCGCAAAACGCGATATTACGATGAAGCGTCAAATGTCGATGACGGAGCAACAGCCATAATGGTGGCCAAGATAAAATTTATATTGTATATAACACGAATGAAAATTTTATAACACCTCGCGGGAAACCCATCTCATTTTCCCGCCCGATAGCTTTATATGGGGAAATGAAATAACTGACGTTGCGATATTTATGAAGGGCAATCGTATGGCCGAAATATCGGTGGCGAAAATTTTGGAATTGAAAGTGTCCCTCTGTCATCGGGTTTGTCGATATCCGAGATCGTCAAACAATCGCGCGTATTTATTCCTAGATAATGTACGAGGATAATATCGAGGTCCATCGCGTCCAACGGCTATCGCAGATTAAACGGTTGGCTGGATCAATGCCAAGTGATACAAACACGGCCATCCCTCCGGTCTCATACTTACACCGGATTTGCAGATGCCAGACGTGAACTTACATTATCATTAACCTGCCCGTGCCATGCCGTATAAATACGTTTACTCACCTCTTAGCCCGAAGGCGAGAATTGCGTGAATGCAATTTCAAATCTACACGTGTGATAACGACAATTGTAAGCTGTTTACTTGCACCGATTAATCGTCGATTAATGTTGATAATACAGACGAGATCATTGCTACCACGCACTCATGATCAAAGTAAGATGGATAATTAAATTAAATAATCGGCAATTAAATTATATAATTATACATAAAATTACGCATAATAGCTAAGTACGTATTAACTATATATATGATATATGATGTATATAATACACACACAAGATATATTTTAAATAGAATGCTTATTGAGGTACATAAATATCATGCAGATTAAATTACTTGTTTAATGAAAGAAGAAAAAGCTGTGACAGAAAAATATTTATTCGCGAAAAAATTAATATTCTTTACTATGTATGAAATACAAAAAAAAAAAAAAAAAAAAACCAGCTTCATCTCCCGCTCCCTCTCATGGGAATTTTAATATAAAAATAAATTTATAAAAAAAAATAATAATATAAGAGAAATATAAATTTAACTATTATTTTACTCGTTACAGTGACAATCCGGACGGAAAAAAAAATATTTTTATTCACATGGGGACGATCGAAACGATGCGCGAAAAAGCAATTTACCCACGACAAATTTACCTCATTCGCAAATGTAAAATTGGGAAGCGCGTAAAAACAAAAATTGATATCTACGTTAAAGTTCCGGGTTTATGTATTGTACAAACGAATGACGAAATCTGCCTACAACAGACTGGCTTGTACCGGGCACCGGTAGCGGCATCGGCGCGCGGTGCAGCCGTGCGTTTCGGACAGTTCGCGGTGCATTTTTCGCCCTTTTACACGCGGCAGCCGCGGCCGCCCGGGTTGCGTCGATCGAATCGATACGATAACGCGTGCCAGTTTTCTCCGCGTTTTTTTTTCTCCCCGTCTCCTACGTCTCCCTCTCTCCCCCTACCGCGTCCGAAAAGCACTTTTATCCCGAACAATTTCGATGGCTGCTTTTGACGTCCCTTTCGCGCGCGACCGACGAACGATTCTACCCACGTGCGCGTATCTGCGTGCGAGCGCGCGCGCATTTTCTACCGCCACCAGTTATACGCGATACATTTTTTATTTTACACGCATTTTTCCATCCCGCACGCATAGCTCATATCATGCACCATTAACTACCGCGATGTCAATTATTTGCAAGTTTTGCCAATCTCCTGGCGCTGTTTTGCTCCTGGATCGTCGAGCAATTGCGTTGCTGTTAGCGTCGCAGTTGAAAATGCCCGACGCGCCACTCGTTAATTTAGTTCCATACTTAATAGACATAATAATTGAGGAGCTATTGTTTAAATAATTTTGTTTCTCGCGTAGATTTTTATATATGCCAATGTCACAATAATTTCTCTTTATGTGCATAATATTTTTACATGCAACATAAGATAGTTTGAAAATTAGGTGTAAGAATGCAGTTACCGTCCGCAATTATCTTACCGTGTAACAGAAATATATGAAAAATAGAAGAAGGTAAGCACCGTTGTAAAATATTCTTTATAGACTCTTCTCTGCTATTTGCACATAAATATTTTTCCGCATTTACGTAGACAATCTCGCCATGTCCATAATTTTACTTCATACCGCAGCTGTTCGAAGCAACGGGCTTCTAACATATACATTGTCAGTTACAACATAACGACTATTATAGACGAAAATTGACAATGCTGCTTACGCTCCAACTAAAATGCATCTATTGTACGATAAAAATAAACGATCGCTATCTCTTCAATATTTTTATTACCTCGTTATATTCTCAATATTTCTTTAATGTCCCCTTCATTTTTACATAAATATACGTGATTGTGAAAGGAATTCATCGGATCATCGGATCAAATTAAATCAATCATTGATAATCGCCTATATTTCTATTTCGTCTCGCATTTTTATTTTATATCACTCATCTGAATAACGCGCCCTGTTTCGATCACGGAGTTCTCTGCTCACATATACGGAATCGAAACGCTGACGTAGATATTTAATATAGAATGCTCGACATTCGAAACACGGTACGGCACTTGAGGAACTTATAGACTGGTTAAGGCGCCCCACGCGTTTCGGTATCGTAATCTTGTATAACTACTGTTTGGCATACGCGAAACAGATTTATTACGCGCCACGAGGGGATTTGTCGCATAATTTCAAACTCGTCAGTGCGCGGGCGCCGGCGAAAATTACGCGAGAAACCCCGTAACCGTACAATGAAAACAAGAACGATCTCGAATAAGAGAAATTATTCTCTTTAGTGGCGAACCTGATTATTCGCCGTTCTATTACGACGAGAGCGATCTCGCCGCAATCATGTAAATCTCAGCGTTATGCAAATAATGGCTTTTCTTGGATCGTTACATTGTAATGATATAATTATTTAGATGTTAATAATTGATTAGTTCCAAATCCATATTTGTAATAGATTATAAAAGATTCAACATATAGCACTAAATGAGAGAGTCTGAGTTATTTCCTTTTAAACGTAGAAGCATCTCATGCGACACCTGTCAATTTGTAAATATACGGTTAATGATTACTACGCGCACAAAAGGATCGAAGAATTCAAAGCGCGATAGGTTCCGTTGATGCGACGAGATCAATATTTATTTATAATTACAACACGCGAAATAGAACAGCCGATTGACGTCCACAAACACGTGAGGTGAATAGATAATTAGTGGTAAGGGTGGATAAATAGCTGTCCCCCCCGGTCAATTTAAATTAGGGAACAAAATTATATTATTCGAGGATCTACTGTTACCCTGCTGATTAATCGTTACTGATATTGTGCGAAGCCGCGTTAGATTTCATACTAATTAATCCTTACGGTAGATCACGATCTACATTTCTTACATTTGAGTATCGAATATAATGCATTTATCACAAACATAATACCAGGTAATATCAGCAAGCAATAATTAAAATTTCATATTTTATGATTTTATAATGAAATAATAATTTAACTGACATGATGTATAAAATGATCGTATAATAATATATATTTATCTCTTTTACATTTGGACGCACATTTTGAATAATACAAGTCATTAAATAATATATTACTCTCTCACTCTATTTTAATCGCAAAATTTAATTAAATTAGTTACTTTAATTATTTCAAGCTGTAAGTAGAACGTTCGATAATCCCATTAAATATATTCCATTTAAATGTAGCGTACGACTACTAATGTATCAATGTTCGGCGCGTAATCGAGCATAGAATAGCATCGATGTAACTCGCTTCTTTTAAAGGTACATTAATATTGCCTGGGATTATTCCCGATTAAATTGGCACTAACGTTTTCGATTCATTATGTTTCGGCCGTGTATTATTAATGTCGCGTTAATGGAAATGTTACATCAAAGTGCACGCCAAGTGATTTTCATTTTCGCTATTCCCCAAACATGAAAACTTAATCGTTGACACGCGCGCTACTCGGATCTCGTCTTAACGTTCGCACGTATCGTTACACCGAAATATCCCGTTACAGCGCGCGCTTTAGTTCCTCGTAATGAAGGTCTCGTAAATTGTCGGACATGCGTCGGGCGGAGACGACGAGCGAAGTTGGGAGTCGGCGATGTCGACAATGAGGTGTGTTGTTTAACGGGAGGAGGTTGGTACAGGTCGGCGATGCCGGTAGAGGATTTCTCAGAGGCGGAAGACGCGGGCGTGGGAGTTAGAGGGTTATAACGGACGAAGACTACCCGGGGGCTCAGAGGAACACACCGCTGCCTGGACCAGACCGTACGAGGTAGAGGATAAGAGGTTGGGTTATGCGGGAGGGTGAGAGAGATAGAGGAAACGACACGCTATCAAGAGAGAACACTCCACCGTGTTAGGCAGGGTTGCGGCAGAGTATCAGCGGAAAATACAGTGCATCATCAACAGATAAGCTTCTTAGGTCTCGAGTCTCTCCGCGATCTTTCCGAGTTTCTCGTCTCTTCTCTTCTCTTCTTTTCTTTTTCTTTTTCTTTTTCTCTCTCTCTCTCTCTCTCTCTCTCGTCCTCCCATCTACCTTCTCTCGGTTTATTATCTGCCTGCCGCGTTTGTCGGCGCTACTATCTACCGTCACGGTTCATCGACGCGAAGCGGCGATGTGCTCGACAAAATATTGCGTTAAATAAACGGACGGCGTCGGGGTTGGATATGCGTGCATTCGATAACTGCAGCATAAAAGCGCGTCCGTGTAGTTTTAATGCGGCCGTCATGAGCGTCGTTGTCTGGTGCGGCGAAATTTTGGCGAGTTAATTAAATTGAGTTCCGCGCCCGTTTCGCTCTCACTCGCCGACCAATCGATCTTTACGACAGTATTTGCGTGCACTGGCTAAAGTAAATTATATTTAGCACGAAAGAGAGAAGAGCATCGCGCTAGTATAGCGTAGACGTGAATTTTTGTTACTACTCGATATTAAGGCAAGAGATATATATACAGTATTTGTTTGATATCGCGTAATTGAGGTATCTCATATTTCGCGATCGAAAGATACATACTTTGATTCAAACGATAAAGCCCGCTTCGGTATTCTCGGGACTTAGAGAGAAGACGTAGAAAAGTTGCGCGAGTTGTCTGCTGCATTTCTCTCGCGGCGAAGCAAAGTTTGTCAGGAAGCAGCGGAAACGAAAGCGAGGAGAAGGATTTATCGTTTGCGAATACTTATTGGCCGTAGCGCCGTGAGGCGATACAAGCTATATCGAGTTTGCAGGGCAAACAGAGATTCGCGGAGTTATATTTCGCGGGAGTTATATGACGACGAACACCAACTTTGCGCGATCATATACGTATAACTATTCCATCCGTCATTCTACTTGCAGTTCCTCTACGATAACAAGAAACGAATCAAATTATCATGTCAATAAGAATAACTTCCAAGTAAGGCTCGGTAAGAATCTATCAAGTATTGTATAATATTTCAGATATATCGGATTGTTGAATTTAAGAATTCTTTTTTTTATCATTCTCTAGAATCAATATTCCGTAATGAAGTCTCTTATTGGATTTCCGTTTTTTTTTTTTATATATAAAATTAAAGTCAATTTTAAACATTTTTTTACAACTATCAGATTGTTATATATTGCGCCGATTAATAAGAAATAATACAAAGATATTTTTACAACTATTAATTGTATAATTGTCGACAATTAGATCTCGTTCGGAAATTATAAATATTCCGATCTACCCGAGTATCACAATATACAGACGTCATTTGGAACGTCACGACATAAGACTTTGACGCGCTAACGTTCTCAACAAGGCAGTCTGCAATGAGAATGTCGCGTGTATATTCGCACTTCGCGCACGGATGGTCCACCAAGAGACCGAGAAGATCGGAGCGCACGGCGACGATAGAGCACCAGAAGAGACAGTTATGGCGACGGTGCAACAGCCAGGAAGGTAGCGGAGCGGAGAGACTTAGCGGAGAAGTTGCCTGCTGTAGTAACGGTCGGAGGGAGACAGGTGGCATCAAATTATTGCAAACAATTACGTTTAATGAGAAGGTTAACGCCGCCAGCCGAGGACTGGCGCGAACGTGGATGCAAATGTGCCGAGTAATTAGCAAACAGAGTAGTCCTCCGAGCTGCTGCTGCCTTCTCTTCCTCTTCCTTCCTCTCGCGCCCCCCATTTCCCATCCTCCTCTCTCAGTGCCGTCACCTTCCTTCCGCGACACCAATGGGGATCGGGGAAGCGAAGCAAACCCATATCACCTTTTCGTTAGGTACATCGCTGTTTATGTGTACGCGAAGGTGGAATATATAGAGTGTATATATATCGCCGTTGCCGGATATTCCGTCGACAATAAATATCGTAGATAGATAATAAACAAGTACCACCGTCTACTGGCGTAACGTGAAGAAAAAGTGATAAAGTTAAAAATTATTAACAAAGTGGCCATCTGTGTCTTCAATTCGTTGTCGCTTCAACTTAGACGATACTTTCTTTGCGATTAAAGAAACTCAAAGCGAGTTATAAAGAAACACTTTTACAATTATATTGAAAATAACGTGATATTAACGTTGAATATGGTGAAAGAAACTTTGAGAATTTTCGTAGCGGAATGGAGTAAACTTTATGCCGTAAGGGAGATTGTCTGGAGATGTCCGACTTCGCTTTATAAGAATTGCTGGACGTGACAAATCAGAATCTGCATTGAATAACGCCCTCGAGTCTCAACCAAGCAGCGAGCACGAATTCTTGGCGAGTCTAAAAGAGACCGAGATGAAAGTGTTCTCTGAATGCTTACCCGAAAGCAGTAACCATGTCGTGAGGTAGACGAAGAACAGCCTGCGCGAGCAATGGTCAAACATATTGTATAGAATTCTAGAAAAATAGATTTCTAGAATTCTTAGAAAATGTCTCTCTGCGCTTTGAAGATTACGTAAGAAAACGGACAAACGTCATCAGCAATATTAAGAATTGTCAATAAAATCTCTTACTCTCGAGTTAAATATTGAAGATAATTAAGCTCGCGCTTATTCAGATAATTCATATTTTTCATCGTTACGTTTACAAATATTAGAAAAAGGAGGAAGATTTAAAAAGGCGAAAGATAAACGGAAGACACGATAAAGAGTTCGTTTCAAGGATACCGCAGATGTTTGTTTTTCCGATCCTTCGAGTACTTGGTGCGTATGACCGATTCGAGTAAAGCCATTTCCGAGCGAACTGGTCGACTAACCAGCACGATAGAAAATATGTAAATATATTTGGACACTGCTCGTCCCTTGGATCGTTGTCAGCTCACCGAGTGGAACAACGTTCATGACTATTCACGCGCAGCTTCGGTTCCTTCGCTAGAAACGCGAGCGATCAAAATTCTCTCGTCTGTTGTCGTTCTCGCCGATACGACCTGGCGCCATTAGCGAAACCGATACTACTAATTGAGCCGCGAGCATGAATTTGCGTCCCGCGAACAACGACAGTGCGTCTATAAATCGATATCGACTCTATCGCACAAGAAGCGCGAGTATATTTGCGATAAAGGCTGGACCGCGACTCCTCACACTCATACATATATACAGACAATTGTAATTAATTATGCAACATCTCGAGTATACTAAACGAATTCAATTCGCGGTTTGCGTCTTGTCGCTCCGTTGTAAAAAATAATGCAGAATAATGATCGTATCAAGATTATACCGGAATGGTGAATGAGTGAATTACTATGTACGCAACTAATGTAACGTTGTCCGCATAATGTAACGTTGTTATCTCGATATCTGTGACATTTGGTGTCGTGATGCGGATTAAAAAGTGTACTTGCGGATGGATACTTTCTCGACTTACACGCCCTACGTTTGTATTCAACAATCTAAGGAATTTTCGTATTTTATCATAATCTATTTGGAAATAATTATACGTTTAATATCAATCGCGCTTAAAATTTCTCTTTCGCCTTTAAGCGCGATAGCGATTATAATAAAGAAAAATTTCATCTAGAATTCCTTCGCGGCACTCTAGTCGATCTTCGTATATATTCCTTTTTTTTTTTTTTTTTTTTTTTTTTTTTTTTCAGACGTTAAAATATCAGACATCTCGCGCGAAGAATTATGTCCGATATAACTGCAGGAAGTTCCATTATCTCTCGTCGCTTGTGCCTCCGCTAACATTTGCCTCGCGCGCACGATTGTTCTCTGTCTTCGCCTTTTGTGGAGAGGGCCACCGGAATTCGAAATGGATTAAACGTCGTCGGCAGAGCGTCCCGACGCTCGTGACGGCGTCGCCGGGATACACGCGTCGCGTAATAAAAGCTGAAAATTCATAATACGCCAGTAGCAGCCGCGTAATGCATCACTTCGTACATATTCGGGTCACTCTCTGCCAGTGTGGCCCCTCTTCTCCGTAAATCTGCACGCCTGCATCCCGGACGCAGCGAGCAGATGCAATAGTTTCATACTTTCCGTGCCTTTTAATATGGAGGAGGGAGAACGATTACATATGTATTTGTGTGTTATGCGCCGACGTCTCGTGGCAAAACTGCGTATGGCGCGACGGATTTAATGGAGACGCTATGCGAAGAACGTAAACACGTTGCATACCGTTAATATCCATTCTCATACATTCTAAATATATGTGTGCGTGATGCCAAGCGGAATAAAAGAGTCAATTTTTTTTACCGACTAAACAAATTGCCAATTTCTTTCTATGCATATCGACGTAAGAAACGCGTATTCGATTTTTCTCTTCGAGATACTTCAATTTATTTTATACAATAATTGTAAGAATAATTTTTTCGCGAAAGAAATTATTGCGAGGACCCGCGTAGAGGCAGAGAAAATACAATTCTGGATTATTTTAGAATATAAATGGGTCGCGCCAACTAATTTGTTTATTGACAAAGAAAAAAGAAACGCGCAAATGACACGAAGTTATTATTAAGATCGGCAAAAGTAAGCGAGCACGTAATGCGCGTGTTATAGACGGTGACAGGGCAAGCATGGTGGATCTTGTGCATTGCAAATTGGATGGAGTTTTCTCTTTCTCTCTCCCTCCCTCTCCCTGTCGGTGCCCTTTCGTCGGACTATCCAATTTGTCCTTCGGGATAAAAGATACGGTGCAGACGAGCGGGATAAGTGAAAATTTCACGGAGACTAACCGCGCCGGACATAAATTTCGTACCGCTTCCGGAATAGTAATAAGTCTCTGTCTAACGATCTCGCGTAGAGAATCGTTTCTCAGTAGAAAGAATCACGTCAATTGCGAGATAAAAACGCGATTCGCCTCCTAACATCGTAAATAATTACCACTCTACATATGCTTCCGCTCGCAAGAAATCAATTATCCTCTTTCTCGAAAAAAAAAAAAGAATATTCTCGATAAATAGATTTATTAATATTGCTATCGATAAAGCTCTTGACACTGTTTTATCTCTGACATCAGTTACACAATGCTCCTTCTTCTTCTTCTTCTCGATATAATACAAATATATATTTCGTTTATTACACGAAGAAAATATATGTTGAGCATTTTTAAAATAATATATAATAAATTTATCTATATATATATAATACAGCTGATAGCTTTAGCAAATTTTGTTTTACTTTGTACTTTAGTTGCGACAAATACATAGCGAATATATAACTATAAAGATCGTTATGATTGTAAAAAGAGCCATCGGGTTATATTCTGCAGCGAAAAGACATTCACCGGGAAACAATATCGAGGGGCTCGGATGTAGACTCTCGGGTGTACAACGTGCACGTGTAGAGTAAACGCAAGAGAACCGGGGCGTATATTTTCATCTCTTCCGCATATTTCCATTTCTACCGCTGTGAATAATATACTTTTGCTTCTATATCTGTCTTATACCGACAGGCCGGACTTTTCAGTAGTAAACTTGCTCTACGGTTCGGGCAATAAAGAAAATTGTGTGACGTTAATCTCGTTTATGAAACGTATAAAAGTGGACATTGTTGTTCGCGTATGCTCCGGACGTAACCATCTCTTACCGGTCGGTTGGTTTCCCGTTTGTTCCTGTTCTCTCATCACCGACTCTATTAATCTCGTCGTGGCAGTTGGTATTGAATTAAATTAAGAGCTAATTAAACCAAATTGTGCCGCGTTCCTTAACGATGATAGATGCGACGCGTAGAGGAAGCCGAGGAGAGCGTCGTCTCGTTAAAAGGCATTTCAGGATTCTCTCTCTCTCTCTCTCTCTCTCTCTCTCTCTCTTCCTCTTTCTCGTTAAAAAGAATTTCGACGCGTATTTTTGTTTTCGCCGACTGATGATCGCCGACGCATTTGCATTTATATTGTTTCAATTTTATCGTTTCCGCGAACAGCGACACAACTTGGCATTGCATTTCTTGCGTTCGGTACTTTCGTTCGAAACGTCATCCAAAGTCACGCGCTCACATTAAATTTTATTACGCGCGTCGGCCATTCGCGACGAACATCTTTACAAAAATAAAGCGCTACCGATGTTTACACGGTGTATCCACGTTCGCGAATTCAATGTTCATTCGCGAAAGGGAGGACAATACGTATTAGAATACGGTGTACGCAAACGCATCGCGCGCGCGCGCACAGATACGCGGCTTGCACACGTCATGTGTACACGTCCACGCGGCCATTGCTATTCAAAGAGAGAGAGAGAGAGAGAGCAAATAAATGAAACAAGGTCGCAGTGTAATATCGTCTCGCAGCAATGTACAACGCCTCACCAACGTTTTCCATAGATTATTATTCCCGTTACTCTTATTAAAGACTCGGTCATGTGTATCTTTCCCGCACACGAACAAGAGATGCGTGCAACCAGTGTACAAGGATGTATTTTTTTCCGCGTCCTCGGTTGAGCCGAAGCGACGGAAAATTACTCATTATCCTTGTTAATTCTCGCCTTTCTTTTCTCATCTCCTCCTCCTCCTATCGCATCCTCCGTCCCACCCTCGTACGATAACGAGCAATTATTTCAACCACGGCCTGCGTGTCGGTACGGTCTACTGAAAAAACGCGCTTCGCGAAATTCAAGTCCTCTTTTATATAATATTATCCAGGCCATATTAATTAATGCATATAAATAAATTGACATCAACAATCGAATTATAACTTTGTGGAAAATATGTTATCAACGAGACGACACGAGTGTTCGATCGATTCGATTTGCATTTCTTTATAATCGAGTCTTTATCGAAACAATCGCGTGTAATTTTGCCCACGCAATACCGAGTTATTAAAAACATTCGCCGTTTCTTTTTGAAAAATATGACCAACGCTGCGAAATAATTTCCGAATAAATTGCTCAGCTTTTGTTCGCTGTAATCTAACTTTTAGTCACTTTCCGTGTTTCACGAGCATTGAAGCTGTGAAAGTTGCAACCGTACTATTCTCTTTAAGATTTAAAAGCGATGTAACATATAACACAAAGCTAAATCTTTGCGTAAGATATGTTCTCGTTTAAATTACTGTTTCGCTTAAGTTATGTTATCTTCTCCCCGATAAAACAAGGACTTGTGTACGATTCTCTCTCTCTCTCTCTCATGACTTTCTCGCAAAAAAGCTTTAGGATACGATCGCGTATCGGGAAATCAATGTTATCGGCACATAATAACGGTTCATAATAGTACGCTATTACAGAGAATCGGTAGATAGATATAAAGCGAGAGCAGGATGGAAAAGGTCGCGCGAACGGAGAAATATAGAGAAAATTGTGTAGAAAGAGAAACAGAGAGAAAGAGAAAAAAAGAGAAAGAGAAGTATGTCTTATTATACTTGAAATTCCAGGAACGAATGGAGGCATTAATTCTCCGAGAGGAGAGGAAAACTACTGGATGGAATGTAACGAATATATGTCGTAAAAGCTAGCTACCGATCGTGTAACAAACGCGACATTCCGAATAAACGATATCGCCAATGGAGCGATCATTTCAAAACTGGTTTCATTGGAGAGATCGCGATCCATTGTCGTCCTTGGATTTAACGTAGCGACCGTTCGTTTGGCGCGTATGTTATCGGAATCGACGAACGAATAGAAATCGCGAATCAATTGGCAGTCTAATAGCAAAGTGTAAAGTATATGGACAAGGAGTAAAATATACGATGCAATTTTTATTAAATCGGAATTGAGATATTTTTAAGCAAGTAGACTTAATTAAAAGCTACCGTAATAGAAAAAAATTGCAAAGTTAAATGTATAAGATTAATTATAATTAAATAAAGAAATGTTATAATTTCAATCAAGAATATTGAATAATGTATTTGTGACAAAGTGTTGAAATTTCAAAATTTTAGCACCCATTTATTATTCGTTATTCGTACGTATCGGTAACGTTAATAAGCGTTTGCGAAGAAGCCACGTTTTGTGCATACCGTACTTAGATGAGAGTAATACATACATAAAATATATACTTGTAATGTATATATTTTAGCATATGTATTATACTTACACAGAGAGTCCACAGTTACGAGAACAAGGTGGGCTATCCCCAAGAGTAAAACCGCACAACCGATCTAATATTTATGCTCGAATAATATATGCACGTGTGTATAAAGATATGTTTGAAGTACGGCTACGTTATTGGAGTAAGGGGGGAACGAAAATTATTTCCCATGTGCAAACTATACAGGAAATATGGTATATATTCGTAACAACTCATTCTTGTAAATTCTCAACTTATGCGGGATTATATTTAGCTTGAATGTGACGTTAGACCAATTTTGCATTATTACGATTAATTATTAAAATTAATTGACTTTGCTATGACTTTTAAAAGTGGATCATTTATCATCTTTTAAATACAAGTACCTTTTCGAATATAGCTCGGATTCGTCGTAATTTTTAGATTCGACATTACTTTTACGACGTTCAAATTTATTCTTGAACGATGGATATATTTTTAAATTAAAATCCCTTTGAGAAAGAATTGAACTTCCCAGAAACATACAAGCCGATTTTCAATCGTTGCACGATCGTCCGCGTACCGAAAACTTTATAATCGCGTTAGCTTTTGTCGTGAGCGAAAGAAAGAGCCAAGAGCGTACAAAGCCACGAGCTCTCGTGACTTTGAGAACCGCAATCATCGTAGACGAATGGATCGATGTAATAGCCTTAGTAGATTTATACGTGGTAAGTTCAAGTTGCGGTAGAGAAAGACGAGGATAAAGGATGCTTGGATATCGCTTGGAGAGCTACCGGATTGCGAGATTCTAAAGAACGAATCGCGCATTTAGTGACAAAGTCCGATCGGAATTTATGTCCTTGTCTGGATTCGACAAATTGCGGTTACGCGTAGAGAGGAGAGCTCGAGATCAATTGTAACGAGAGACAATTGCAATATTCGCGATAATACGGGCCCTTGCCCGCCGTGCACCTAAAGAGCATTAAACGCTCCGCAACAATACGTAGTAAAATCGAGCCGTGAGCGTAATTGAGATTGTCAGTGTAAACGGAACGACGTAATGATTTCCCAATACACGGACTTATCAAGTAGATGTTTTATTGAAAGCGCCTTAATATCATCTGAAACATGAAAAAATAAATCGACGCAGCGCGTAAGAAAAGAAAAGAAAGAAAAAAAAAAAAAAAAAATTTATCGCGATTTAGTTGTTCGCGCGAATTGACTGGTCGAGGCGAGTGCGACATCGTCAAAGAGGCAGGCCGCTATCCTCCCCAGCGATTCTACTTTTAGCCGACCGCATAGTAAACGGCATCTGTCAAGCCGCTGTAATCAGTGACATTTTATCTACCTGTAAACAGCCGTATAGCAGGCCGATGGTGTGGATAGCGTCCCGGTTTCGCGTTTGGTGAATCAACATTTTCAATCTCCGTGTTGCCCGTCTGCGTTAGGGTAAACATGAAACGGAGGGAAGATGCAGATAACGACCGCGAGAGGGGCAAAGGACTGAGGAGGGTCGCGCTGAAACGAGACATGGAGGAGCTGTGAAAGAGATAAAAAAAGAGAGAGAAAGTAATAAAAAGAGCGATCGGACGCGTCCAGCAGGATGATCGGGAAACGAGTGGTCGAGGAGAAAAACGAACATGTCATTCGTCAAAGTCCGACGCTACGGACTATCAGCGGCGAAACGGACGTGCCGGAAAAGCGCGTGTGGCACGATAAAAGGAACGACGGTGTATAGCGAGAAAGACAGAGAATGTCAACGGAGAACGCGACAGGCCCGTGAATGGAACGCTCTTTCGCGAAAGAGAGAGAGAGAGAGAGAGAGAGTACGCGTGCGCGAGCGTAATAGTAGTATTATCCCGGAAGCTGTGCAGTATTCAAATGACCTCATTCGACGCGCACAGCAACATCTTCAAAGCTTCGCGAATGGCGCCATCTTTTCATCGGCACTGCGAGCTTGCGTAAGATAGCCCGCGGAAACGCTGGCATTTATTTACCTGACAAGGACAACGAGCGTATACGAGCGTATAAAGAGAAAAGGAGAGATAAGAGGGACCCCGGTGGTCTCCGCAAAATATCGACCGATTAACCACGTGGTTAAATAGCTCGAATGCTCTTCTTCCGTGCCCGCGGAATATCGTTGTCGGTTAAATCTTTTAATTTATACGGCAATGTGTCCACATGTCTCTTGAAAACTCTCTAGTTGATCGGACCTTGAGGAAATTGAAGCGTGTTTGCGTGATAGTAAAGAACAGTTTTTATTATATTTTGACGAAAATTTAATGTTAAGAATTTAATTGTCAAAATTTTTATATAATTAGAGAAATTAAAATCTTATTAACGTATTGTTAATACGCAACAATAGCTTTCCACAAAATCAAGAAAATATCTCTGGACGAGCTGCTTTCAATTATATCGTATATAATAGAGAGAGTATTCTATAAAATTTACTTATTATATTTCAAATAATTTATTTTATACGACATTACGTGTACGGGAGTTTTTTTTTGGACATTTATATAATATATCAAAATGTACTAATTCTCCGACACACATGGTCCATTGAATTTACTATACTAACGAAGAGAAATTTATGTTGTCATTTATTATCTATTCCGTAGAAAGCGGCAACTAAGCGCATTACTTCTGCGACAATCCTAATTGACATAAATTCGCACAACTTCCAGCGTAGACAATATAAATTAATTTGTAGCGCGCGGATCAGTACGAGAGCACATTTTAGAGAAGTCTTTCGTAACGGAAAGTTAATTCTCGAACGAGATCTCTCGATGGTCAATTGCCGGGGCACAAAAGCAAACTATATAATTGCGACGAAATATTCGCAATTATATTCATCGCGCCATTCCTTCTCCTTTCTATTTATAAAAGCGCGAAAACGCCTTTTACCGTGCAAACAACGTTACTTCCGTACAACTTTTAAGACGCAATCAATTCGGTTCATTTTTTACACGGTCGCTCTCTCCATCGCTACTAATAATAACCTCGATTGAAAGTCATAAATTTGCAAAGTCCTCTTTTACCCCGTCGTCGTCGTCGTCGTCGTCGTAGTCAAGGGTTCATAATAACTAGGAAAATTACAAACAGGAGAGAAATAACATCGAGTCATCGACATTTTCAGCTCGGACGCAATTTCTCGGTCGCCTTTGAGGTAAACAAGCCGATTTAGCGACGAAATAAATTTCGCTACGTCCGACAAAGAAATCGTCTTTTGCGGCGCGGGACGACCGAGTTGCAACCACCACCATATGCATTTTATTCCATCGACGTTATTAATTGCCGGCTGCGCAAACATTTTCGTACGGGTTCTACTGTTGGACGTATATATGTATAAATATATATATATATATTTCGAGCGTATGCGATACGATACGCGCTTTTAGCGCGAGTGAGGCAATATATCCTGAAGTGGTCGTTATATTGCGACGAGCTGCAGGCGGATGTGAAAAAAAAAAAAAGGAAAAATCTCTTTGACACCGAGGCGTGGGCTGGTGGTTCTCGTCTCCATCATCCTCGGATATTCGACGTCTTTACGACGACAGAATTATCCCCGTCCACATCCACGCCTTTCTCCTAGTTACCGAACCATCTAACCAAACACTCCCATCCTCGTCTCCCTCTTTTGAAATAGATTATTCGCCGTTAGTTACAAAGTTACTTCCACTTGTTCGTCGATCTTGCCTATTTCCTTCAGCCTGGATCCGTTGTCAACACGTATACGATATTTTCAATGTATACCAAGTGCTAATATTTTATTAAATACAGTCAAATGATCAACAAGCCAGCTTTTAGTGTTCGATCAACCTATTTTTCGATTCAGGAATTTTTGGTGTAATTTTTCGGATTTTGTGGTACAAATTACACAGACTAGTTCGAAAAGGCTCCACGAGATGAACAATATTCGGAATATTTACGCGAGGGATTTTTCACGGCGTAAAAACAAATCCCGGTGTGAAAAAGGTGGCGCGCGTAAATCCGGGAATGAGTGTACTCGGCAAATTATGACGTTTCGGCCTAGTTGAGCGCGCCGCGGGCATGTCTTTGTACGATAAAATAGTGCTTTTAATTTGGACCGGATATTTATCCGGCGCAGTAAAAGCGTCCCGTTATTTTATCGGAATGCAAGCGGAATAATATTCCAGGCGTGCGTTCTTCGTAAACAGCGTACAATTTCCATTTTCGTATGTAACATTCTCGCCCTAACCCCCGTATTATACGGTTCATAATCTGGCCCGGCGTAAAAGCTGGCAATGCGCGCACGACAAGCGCAGAGATTTCGGCTTCGCGAGTCGGGCTTTCCTTGTATGTACTCTAATGTAATTTGCCTTAACATAATGCGTATCTGCTGTGAACATTCTGCACTCATTTCTAGGCGACCAGGTAAAATTCAAAATGTATAAAACATGTATTTTTTTTACAATGCACTTTCTAAATGTGCCCAACATGTACCACGTATTTCTATGTATCTTCAAAGATGAATAAATACCCCGTTAAAAATAATTAACTCCTTCTTTGATTGTAGAGATTACTGTACGAAAATATTAAAGGCTAAAACAGTCACAATCGTTGAATAATTTCGACGATTCTTTTCACGAGAAAAAGTATGGAACGGTAGACAACGCTATAAATTTTATTCGCGTTTGAAATAATGCAAAGAAACGAAATCTTATAATTAAGCGGCACCTCCGACTTCTACGGCCCCTCTATCATGGTTTCATTTCTGTAGTTCGTTCTTTACCGCGATATAATTGCAATTCTTCGATTTCCGATACAGTGAAATAGAGCGTGCTTGCATAAAACTAGATTATGTAAGTTCAATTCGGTTACCGTTTCCATACATTTCAAATTTCGCCGCGTCTTATCTCGCACCGAATAATTTTTCACGCATCAATAGCATGAAATTTTATTCCTTCTTATTGCTATAATAAAATTCAGCATCATAATTCTATATCAAATAATTGGAGTAGAATCATAGACATCAGACATTGAGCTTTAAAAATTATTAATTAATATAAAAGTAATGCATACGAAAATTATAAAATTGCTGTATAATTAAAATTATGCGCCAAACATATTACAAAAGAATCGATCGGGGCAACGTAGAGATACCCAGGCGAGTTTTCATGCAATTATAATGTAATTAAATATCTGCGTATACGCGATAAACGTACAGGACAAGGCAAATGAAACATTAACATCGTGAAATAGCGTGTCCCACGGTTTGAAAATAATCGCATATCGCGCGCCGTCGGGGTCAGGGCCACAAGCATCCTATATCGGAAACAACAATTTATCCCGTGAGTCGCGCGGCAAATCGGCCAATAACATTGTTCGAGCGGCCGAGCACGCTTCCCGGATGAGAATAAATTTATCATCGGGAGCCCGCGATATTTGCGAGCGATAAACGGAATAACCTGGCGCGAGAGCCATTTGCGCGATTCGCACAACATGCGCGCGCGGCAACTCGTCTCTTTCCCACACCCCCCTCACCACCTTCCCTCCCTCTTTCTCTCTCGCCGGCCTTTCTCACGTATTTCGCGCCAAAGTGGTTTTCCCACGGGAATAAGCAAGCAACGCGAATCCGGGTAAGAAAACTCCGCGCAACCTCGCGTACGTACGTGACATTCCGGACGCGTTGTACTGGCACATTGCCATTGTGCTTTTTACGCGATTCCGTCATGCTCGCGAGTGTAAGCGAGCGAGCGCCGCAGCGGCAGCCCATGCCCTTATTTCTACATTATTGCTACGAAGATTACGTGTGTTCTAACTCTTGTATTACCTTCTAATCTTTGCAACTCGAAAGATAGGAAATGTTCGGCGACAGTCGCACGAAGATATTAAATCATTTCTACCGACATTATATTATCATCGACATTTTCGCGGTGACGATTATTTGCATGTCAGAAAGAAAATTAAATTGTAAAATAATATGTGCAGAGAGAAGACCATCCTTTCGAATTTTAACTTGAAATATCTCATGTATTTTTAGAAACTTTTATTTTTATTTTTAAAGAAATTCTTATTATTCTATCGGATATGATCGACCAAAGTTAAATCGTACGCGAAAAACGAGGAGGGAACTGCTGCCGTGGTAGATGTTACGTTTCCGCAAGTAGGTTACCGTATAATCGTGATATCGGCGCTACCATAAATTCGCGCGATACATCGGCAGCGTTCAGCGTGTACACAAGCGGGGAGAGTGGATAGGCTGATATCGCACCGTAATAAACGGTATAATTTATCATGACGCACGCAGAGAACGGGTGGCAGCGGCATAAACGCGGCGGTACGCGCTGCGTGCTGCCATACAGACAGGCAGGCAGACAGACAGACAGACAGGCAGGTACGCAGGTACGCAGTGTAACGACTTTTCCTATCCGGAGAGAACGCACCGGATCGCTGCGTCGGATTTCAGTTATCCGTGCTGCATTATGACGCTTATCCTGTCTAATGCATCTTCTAACTACTGGCTTGGATATCGCTCCATAAACTAGATTGCCATGTAAAGGGTTTTAATGCGTGATAAATTCGATTGCGTAAACGCACACAATGGATGGGAAAAAAAAAAAAAAAAAAAAATCGAATTGACAAATCACTAAAAATCGATGCATTATTATCTTAATAACACTGATACAGTTTTATGAATAATTTTAAATAATTTTCTATGGTATATCGTTTATGCTCAGTTTTCTCGAAGATGTTTTCATAAATGTCAGATTGTCAATAAATTTGATGGAAAGCGACATTAGGAAAAATTTATATATATAAAAGAAAAAGAAATGAGAAAATATCAAAATTATATAATTAATTTTTTATAGAGAAATAAAAAAAATTTTACGTTTTATCAATACAATCTAGGGAAATATGCTCAATTTTAGCCCAAAAAATACCACTCTTAGTAAAGCTTATAATTTGTACATGAGATAAAGCGATAATAAGGCGCGTTGAAGATTGAATGTGCTACCTCATTGTTATTTTTTAAAACGTAAGCATGAACTCTGCATAATTTGTCGACAACATTCCTACACGAATGTTACATGCTCGTTGATTACGATAGTATAAATAAGCTGTATAATTGATTATAATGTAAACGGGATGACCGCACACTGTCGCATGCAGTGTGTAGCTTACTAATCTTTATCGAGGAACGAAGCTTCTAAAAATTTTCGGTTATCCGACACTGTTTGAAGCTCTTTTATCTTGCATCTAGTATCGCCCAACTATTTGCTTCGTGCAGACTTAGCGGCGCAAACTAGATCGGTGATACACGCGGTGGTAGTATTGCGGCACCTGACATGAATTTCACTACCCAGTTTTCGTTTCCAAGTTTAAATCGAGCTATGTAGAATAATATTTCACGACGCGCGCGGCAAATTTCATCCACGAACTATTCAACCATTTTGAAATGGATGTTCCCAATTATTAATAACATTAAAATTAACTTTCTAGGGAGATGTAACGCGATAAGGAAAATTTATTCTATATTTATCGTATATCTTAAAAAGAAAAACTGCAGGCTTCAAACACGCATACCGTAAATCCAAAGTAATGAGGTTCGGATTAAAGAGAACTTGTAATAATCAAACTTTCACGTTTAAATTTTCCTCGGCATTTTCCTCCCTTAGGACATCTTTATAATTAACGACGATTCGCGAAAACCTTGTCCAACGTTGATCCGCATGTAAACTCGTGCGTCGCATCAACCCCGCTCCGGGCGTTTGCGAAAATGAGTAATCATTTGCGTCTAATAAATGGAACAATTTACCCGAATGTAAGTGACCGAAAGCCATGCGCGATGGCGCCAACGACTTTCACGAATATACATAGGTGCGCTGTCGCGTTTGTCAACGATTATTACGGATAATAACGGCAGATATAAGTACATAGTAATACTGGGATAAAAGACATATCAGCGGCGTAAGGGCCCGGTGCTCGAGCGCGATGAATTTCGCGCTTGCGTGCATCCATCCACCGCCAAAGTGGAATTTTAATCGCAGACTCGGCGTATCTCGAAGCGCGTGTTTCTCTCCCGTAAACATTTCGGTAATGTTATTCGTGCAATCAGCGCCCGGTTACGAATTAAGGCCTGTCGCTATTCGTGCGATGCTCGCAAAAAGATGCAGTGGACGATTTAGAGGTGGATTAAAATAACATCGCCGTTGAACACTCAAGAATTCAGTCTCTTTCTTCCCCTTCCACTTTTCTTCGTTCCTTCTAATTCCTGCAACTTATACACAAATAAAATTCTCTTACAGTCTTCTATATTTATAGTTCTCGTTATTATATTTCTTTCTTTTTTTTTGAATAATATTTATTGTTCTTTTACTTTATATTAATTATTATTTTTTTTATAATCGTTTTATTTTTTATTATTATTAAATTATTAAATATAAATTAGAATAATTATAATTTATATAAATATTTATATAAAAATTACTAAAATTGTTGGAATTGATTATTCGATAAATTTTGATAAAAACGGAAATGTATGATGTTTCACGATGTCTTTATGTCGAAGGAAAGTTTAACTTCTCCTTAAAGTTTCCACGATCGCTGCGCAAGATCGCGCGCAATAAAGTCAAATTTATCGCCAAACTTTTGACGCTTCGTCGCGTATAATTGATAGTATTTATTTTCTAAATGCATCGTACATGCGGAGAGAGGCGAAGAATAACGATATTGCTCTACCATAAAGCGCGTTTACGTAACGGTCTCGGTACTTTAATTTAGGATGCTGCTGAAAATACTGATACGCTAATTACGATCTTGGCGCAAGTACGCTACGCATCTCTCTCGATAGTCTCGGTGTAATCAACGGGGACGAGCAGAGAGGAACAAGTTTAAGCGCAGTTTCGTTGAATACTCGGCCTTCGCTAGTTCTAATTGCTCGAGTTTCGCGCGGCATTTCCCTTATTCCCTCCTCGTCTCTCTCCCTCTATCCCTCTCCCTCGCTCTATCGCTGTTTATACGCCACGAATATGCATTCGTCACGAATACCGTTCGCCTTTGACGTACAAATCGAAGAACTGCAACTAATTTCGTGAATAAGCATGATAGAGATCCAAACGATCCTGAAAACCATACAGAATTAATCACGGCTTCAGTCAAGAATTTAAAATTATATATAAAGAGTTGGCTAAAAAATGACTTCCATCATTTATTTGCATTTTTTAAAGCGTGACTCGAAACTCGGTTGAAAAATATTTGAAAGGACTTTAATTTAATCGATAAAATACGACGCTGAGATTAAACGCGTAAAATGCTTTCGCGCGTATGACATTTCGTGTTGTGTCGCAACTCGAAAAAGGAACGAAACGGAACGAGGAGCAGGATGCAACCGTCCCCTTCGAGGCATTTTGCCTGTCGCGGCTCGCTATACAATGTCATCGCGAAAGGATGGAGTATCCGTTCTGCTTTTCGCGCGGCTAGTGATGTATCGCGCGAGTAACGACCGGTTATATTATGCATGCCGTTTCTCCGCGCGTAAGATCTTTCAGTCCATTCGTCTCTTTCTTTTTCTTTATCTCGCAGATCCCCATTTTCCTAGTTCTCTTCGAATATATTCCGATGGACGTTGCATCGATGCAATATATCGGCCAACAATGTCGGATGCGCGTTGCTGATTGCGATTCGCAAGATTATTATTGCTATTATCGCGGTGTAACATTGTGGGCTTGTACACTAGGCTATATTAATTCGGCGCAAATATTTTGCGCGAGCGCGAGCTGAAGATACATTCGAAGCGAGCGAGCATTCATACACCAGAGTGTACGCTCGCGGGTCGTATATCGCCCAGAGTTACGTACACATGCGACCGGAGTAATGCCGAAATAGCGTCGACCGATAATACGTCGCGGCGCTAATTTTCCGTTCGATCTGACGGGCGCGAAATCCGAAATGGCCACCGCGGTATGAATTATGATAAGCCGCCGCGCGTATAATCGAAAAATAAGCGCGCGCGCGCGCGTGTTTTCTGTAGCATACGGCGCGCGTTTTACGGTCGGGCACGCAAATCTGTAAAACCGCGAAACGAGAACAAAGCGGTCGGCGACGCCTGGGCTATTCATCGGACCGGACAATGTAATTAAACAGAGATTACAATACAATGGATTTGCCCGGGATCCCTCGCCCCCACAGCCCTTTTTGCCGAACCCGTCGCCGCGCCGCCACGGTCGACATAAAAACCGTACGGGCGGGCTCCAAGGCTTTGATTTCACTTTATCCGTACGACATTTATTTCGATAACCACTTTTGTGAGGGCTTATCGCTATCCTCTTCGCCGTATCCCCGATATCCCGCTTCACGTCCTGCTCTAATTCCGCTTATATTTATTTTTTTGCGCGAGCGGCCACAACGTAACGACAACGCGACGCTCATCCGATCGTGCGTTGCCGCTACCGGCAATAATATTCGTGTATATTTTACGGCGATAAACGATGGAAATTCGCGAGGATCGCCATATAATCGAACGGTGAATCGCCGCCAGGTATCGACACGCGCCACCGTTCTCTCATCGTGATTTTCTCGAAATTACGTCGAAACCATCAATTGTTCGTATGGACGAATCGATGTATTTTGATAATCGTCGCGAAACGAGCGCGATATCGCAACCATTTATCTAACAGGGGGGAAAATCGTCACGGGCGCGTAATAGGTAATTATATGAGGGACTAACTGGGAAATATAGGGCGAGATTAGGGCCAATGGATAGAGCTTCATTGCGACGTGGCCAGATATGTACCATAAAATCGACGGGTGCAATATGAGAATGGTAAAGTAAAAGTTTGTTAAAAAAATATAAGATTTTTCTCACGCACAAATATAATTCCTTGTACGTAAAATAAATGGGGTAAAAATAAATTTGCCACTATATCTAATTCTCGGGTATGTACAATTTAGATTGACCAAAAGATATCTGTATTCGTAAAAATTAATCCAAGTGCTAGAGTAGATCCAGTACCCGGATGAAAAACGTGCGGGATATCGGCCGGACAAATGATGCACGCCCGAGCGAGCGTCTATTTCTCGAGGGCGTGCTTGCGAATGGAAAGTGCTCGCGTTTCAAGCGATGACGATAAATATTGCATCGCCCGCCGTCATGCGATTTTCATCGTCGCCGTTGAGCGATACCGCCGTCGAGAGGAAATTTACCCCCTGCCACTTGGGGAGATTCCTATTCAGCGCCTCGGTGTCGAGGCTAGGTATCGAGGTTCCGAAAAGGGACTCGCAAAGCTTTTATATCTTATGCATTCTTTGAGCAACGCGCAAAATTTTGTGTCGGAATAAACTGAATATCCGGAACTAACTTTGCGCGGGATCCATACCTTCGTTCGCTAAATTTTCTTGCCAACGGACTACGGGGAGCTATTAGGGAATGCATAAGAAAAGGCAAGAGTACGTTATGTGTAGCCGTCGATGATATATATTGACTCGCTGGTGCAATTTAGCAAGCCATTTCGAACGGCCGTAAATACATATCTCGCCGTTACATCAGCGTTTAGTAAAGATATTCGTGCCAAATTACCAGTAACCACGTTTGAAATTTTTCGTCGACGATGTGAAGATTTAAACGAATCGAGAAAAAAGTATTCTTAGAAACATCTCAATTCCTTGGCTAAGGGAAAAAAAAAAAAAGTGACGTATTAAATATTTATATAAATACCCCTGAAGATTGATATTTTTCAGATATAAACGATTTTACACAGAATGTAATACTAACTGGCTGCGTTTGATTTACATATATAATCCTACCAATTGTCAATTTTAAGGTGTAGTAATTGATTATAAATAATATATTTTGATTCAATCGTTTCGCTAAATTATTGTGATCTAGTGATAATCACCCGACCTGTCGCTCGATCGATCGCGCATCAAAACCGAAGAAAAAACGTTAGTTAGAGTTTCAAACAAGTTAAGAGATAAGATCGCGCGCTTTTTATGCAGCCGAGCGCCCTTTGAAATTCATTTGCACGATCGTAATATCGCATGGCGCGTCGTCGTAAGAACGGAGAGAAGAGAAACACTCTCAATGTTGGAATTGAATTTTAGAGCGTAGCGCTTAAAAACGCGCATAGTGACTCCGACTGCTCAAACCCATGAAATTTTTTACGGTCCTTTATCCCAGGAAAAAACTTTGCAACCGTCGCTGAAACACTTTCATACAGCAAGCGGGATAAAGCTTATCCCCGGTACAGAGTACTAGGTTACTCGACTTTTTTTCCATTTAATTAATTCCGGTGTTTCATGCACGAGAGTTATAGATAATAATAAACGCATTATATTATGTAAAGAGTATTCAATAGCTGAAAATGTCTGTCTGTAAACTCTATCGTTTTCAAAATTGATATTAAAGATGTGATAATATTTACGTGCAAAAAAAAAAAAAAAAAAAAAAACATGCGATATGATAAGATTTCATCTATTATTTTCTGCTTCGAAAATAATCTCTCCGGATAAATAAATTATGAAGCCACTTCGATTTAGATTAAAATTAATGAAGGGGCTATTCGAAAAAAAAAATTGATATATATATGTCAGCGTGTAAGAGCAGCCGGCTACTACTTATCGAAATTGATTTTGGCCACGGAACCGGTGTCTTCTAGAACGAGAGTCGACGGAGGAGAAGAGACAAGCGTGAGCTGGAGAAATGGACAAGCAAAGAGACACGGACGGATCCTACGAAATGGTCCTGACGAGAACCTAAGGTTATCAAATTTCATATCGGTCCAACTTGGCGCGGGACTCTTGAGAATCGAGGCGACCATGCGCTACTCACCCCAATTCCCACGGACAATTGCTAACAGCTGTTGCTGCCGCGGCCTATCGGCTTCAGTCGTACAACATCACATTGCACATACACGCACACACGTACGTACAATATATACACGTCAGCCACCTCCGACAGTATCCTCCATTACCGTATCGAAATTTCTTACTCGCGTGCCGGTACATCCAATCTTTAACGCGAATCATTCGTTGACTTTTTATGACGTTCACTCGCCGAATCGACCAGCCTCCGTATCGATTCATGGCGGAACCACCGGATCGACAGCTTGCCGCCGGCGATCCACAATTGTGGCCCGAATTGCGTCGATAAATCATGTTTCTCGCGAAAAGACCTCTACCGCCTTAGCCCGACGAAGGAGTTAAATCAAGTTGTCACGCTAGCGGTTATTGTTGGATTTCTTTCGACCTGGCTCGACGTTGCTCCATTGAAATGCCCGCGTGAGTTTATTCGCCAAATTTAACTTTCCTTCGCTTTCCAATCAATCAAATTAATCGAATAAAGATTTACCGACGAAAGGATTAAATGTTTGACCATTAAATTGACAATAGACATTCATTCCTTTACAATGGCTTTCACGAATCTAATATGAAAATTACGTTCCACGTCAACGTAATATGAAGATTGGACGTTTATATTTAGCTCATTGTCAGAACATGCAATGAAAATACGAGCCATTGTTCCATATTCCTCTGTATTGTATTTAGCGCTAAATGTGTAATTGTGTAATTTTCATTTGACGCTGACAATGTAAATCTTCATATTAAACAAATAAAAGATATCCAAAATTCGCGTCAGATCCGCAATGAAAAATTAATGCGCATCATTAAATATTTTTCGTTAAGGCAAACAAAAGGGAGAATAAAATATAATTAACAACAATTGAATAAGAGGAGACACGAAATTTTAAAATTTCTCGAGGAACTTGATTCCTCGAAGTGTATTAAAATGTCAACATCGCTACGATCGATAGAGGAACGGGGGAAGGGTGAATAAAAAAGTTGATATTGTTAACCGAAATAAGCGTTTAAGCGACAATACTCCGCGTGAGTGTTCATAGCCGGTACGATAACTTTTCTTTCTCCCCCTTCTCGATTACGTATATCAAATAAATGTCATTATTTGTTATTTTCACATGTTTTTTTTTTTAGTATATCACGCGGTCTTCCCTAAATAAGGCAGCGCGCGCGCGACTTTTCAATCTGATACGTTTGATGGGCGTAAAAATAGAATTTCGATCGGTTTGAAATAGAAATTTTGATACGATAGGCGCGCCGTCTCCCTATTGTCTCGAAATCGACGATCGGCCGATTTCCCCTATTTACTTGTCATTTTATAACGCGGTATATATGTACATACACGCACATACGTATCCTCCGACACGCTTCGGACGCGCGGGCGCGTTTATTTACAGCTTCCGTTAGAGAGCGTAAATCCAGTTTTCCAACGCATCAGTACCGTTTACATCGATATTTGGCTACGCTTGTATTCTCCGCGGGCAGTAAATCACTATTGGATCGCGGCGGCCCTCTTCTTCTACATCCCATCATCCTCCCTCTCTTCCTCCATCCTCCATCCTCCATCCGCCCGTTTCCCCACACGTTCCAGCGTCGCGTTGCGTCACGATTACACGAAGAGACCGACGCGTGACGACGCTGATGTCAAACGTAAAATGGGGCGTGGTGCGCCACGTGTGCGGCGCGTGCCGTCATTTGAAAATTGTCCCCCGCGTGTCTTCGTGTAGCCTCGATTGAGGTTATCGAACGCGATATGCCGTCATCCCGATAGAATTATGTTTGTTTTCGCTCAGGAAGAAAATATACAACTGTTTACTAAGATTATATAAATGCATTATACAATATATCATATACCTATACAAAGGAAATTGATTTAAATTATTTTAAGAGATTTATTAAATTTGATTTAAAGAAGTATACGGTATAAATATTCGATTTTTTAATCGCTACACTTGATATTTTTAATATCTGATATAATATCTAATTAGTAATACATATTATAATTAGTAACGTATAGTTGTCGAGGTATAAATAATTTTGACGACTGTTTTAAGTTTTAATACATTGAATGTATTATAGTACTATTAAAATATGTACCCTTAAAATGCGTGAGTATTAAATTTATTATATGGAAATTTATGTAGATGATATTTTCAAAATATAATTGTTCATCAGAATTGCGAGTATCTAATAAAAGAAGTGCGAATCAAGATTCGACCTCATTCGATCATTTGCGAATTAAAGTATTTATATCAATCATAAATAACGTCATTTTAAATAAATAATCCAATCGTCGATCGAATAGCCGTCGATTGTGCTATTCGCAGACAGTAATTCGATTTGCTGGATGCTGGATAGCATCGACGGCGCAGCCTTTCAGTCAGTTCGTGACTTCAAGTGTCAACGAATGCTTCTGATTTCGCACAATAATGCGAAAATAGATTGCAAACGCGACGAGAAGCGAAGCGTGTGATTATAGCATATTGAATCTTGCTCGATTCTTAGCTACGATGAATCGCGATACGGCGAATCACCGAGCTTCGTCGGTCTGCCGTCTCTCCATCGTGCTTTTTATTCACAGCGAGAAACGTGTGCACAGCTCCTGCGCGAAATGTCATTTGGCGCACAATAATTCATCGGTTTGCATAAGAGAGAGAAATCACAGCAGGCATTATTGAATTACCTCTCATTGGATACATACAATTACTTTTTCTATACGAAACACATGTCGATCTATTTTAATAGATAAAAAAAAAAATTCATTCGACATTTATCACTTAAAATATTTAGAAAGAAAAAAGTAAAAATATTTAACTATCAATAATAGTTGCCGAGCTTCAACATCACACGATTGACTAGAAATTTCTGCAATGTCCTTTCTGAATCATCCATAGCGGAATTCACATTGTCGCAATCTGTCTGGCGGGACTTTAGCGCAATTTTGGGCTCTCTTTGTTGCGTGAAATGATGCTCTACTCATTCGCGAATTTACGCGAGATTGAATTCATTGCGCGTGTACAGGCATGAATTTTCGTTGCGTCCGAAGAGTCCTCTTTCTGTGCTCATACACGCGAACTCTATGCAGACGGTGATACCCGATCGTCGAGGCCCGATCGTAAGCGCCAATCGCGCCGACGTCCATGTCACGTACGATCGCGATGTGTCCCGGCCGTTTGCCCTGCCAATAAGCCGGGTCGCCCGACGCGATGCAAGTGACCAAGTTTGAAAAATTAAACGACAAAAAAAGGGCCGAATTGTTTCGAAACTATTTTTTTATCGATTGAAACGCCGCGTCACGAGATCGAAACGCGTAAAAAATAGAGTATTCTCTTTTACGCGGCTCGTTGCGTATGTATATGTTGGGGCGGCCTTTTTCCATTTACATGGTGATTTACAGATGGATCAATCGAGCCAAATCAATCGAGCAAATTTGATTTCTTCCGATTATTCTTACTTATACGATTAAAGCATATGTACCATCGTTAAATTCCAAAGATTTGCGCGGAATATGAGAATTTGAGATAAATAGATATTATGTAGCATATGGAATATGCTTGCGAAATATATTTGCATATGTTTACCGATTTATTATAAAATTGTGTCGTTTAACTATGCAACGATGGTTCGAACATCGTTTCGCATAAAGCATTAAATTACTGAATTATTTCCGTGGCATTTATGCGCAAACCGCAATATATATATCACTAATGTTTGTATAAACAATATCGTAATTATAATAAACACACGCAGAGAGATAATATATATATTTCTAAATTAAATGGTTTAATCGAAATTACACGTATTAATAGTCCAAAACGCTACGTGCTGGAAAAAGACCGCAAACATGTACATGATAATATCTGCACATTGGATCCGTACTTTTACCTTTCCGCGACGTCATCCTTATCCACTTACCTGAGTGCACACCTGACATTGACGTCACAAAAAGCTCCACGTCTTTTTATCTGGCCTTACCACTGAAAATTGTGCTTTAATGGCGATACCGACGTTCCTACCTACACACACACACACACACATACACAAACGGTTAACGGTTAAAATTACCTTCGGATCGGCGATGCACTCGCCCGTCAACGTTATCACTTTATCTCCGACCCCGTAGATGGCCTGGCGTCTCTGCCTTTAATCGTGACGTTAGAAAAAATAAAAAAATAAATTGAAAAAAGACTACATCTCCTATAGAAAGGCGTACAACGAAGTTGAGCTTCTCATGAGCATGGCGTCTTCCGTTTTTACGCAAAAGTTATCGAAGATTATAAATCACGATGCAGACGCGCGAGGCGTTTTCTATAAGTTTCCGCCGCGTGATGATTGATAAGGCAACTTTCGGCAAGTTCGCCGTATAATACGCGAAAGTTAAGATACACAGTATGCACTCTAATCTCGACATTTTCTTATTTCACCGGAACCTAAAGCTTCCGAAACCGCGTCTCGCGAACGTGCCGCGAGGGAAATTCAAATGCGATATTGAAGATGCATTTTCATGAAATTGATGAGATAATGCAAATTGATCCAATTGCATAACAAGCTTTCTCATCCTAATATATTGTTTATCTCGACTAAATCGCGTAATGTTCAGTGTCATGTGTCTTTTGACTTGATAGATTTTTTTTTTTTTTTTTTAATATACGCTCGAAATTAAATATCTATTTATAAAAAAAAAATTGTTTTAAACAATAATTTACTCTAGATTTATACCATAATACGAGTGATCTCGTAAAAATCGATACACTAGGAAAATACGAGGCAAACAATTCACGCGAATAAATTGCCGTTTTAAAAAACTGTGTCGACGATTCGCTCTAGTCACGCGTTGCCATCAAGTAACCGTGGCAGTGGCAAGCTGTCCGTTAGAAGAATATCCTTCGCAAGCGAGAACGCGCAATGACAAATAGCGGTAGCGATTACGCGAGCGTGTAGGTGGATGTTGAACGAGCGAGGGAGAGGATCGAGCGAACGTTTCACGCGCGCCGAGTTGGGGTTGAGGTTGAGGGTTTGCTTGCGCGAAGCATTGCTGGAATGGTAGGAAGCAATTAATAACTTTGTCGTGGCAGGCAGGCAGGCAGAGCTGTAGGCAGCAGGGAACACTGGCAGGCAGGCAGGCAGGCAGGCAGGCAGGTAAGCGTGGTAGGTAAAGCCACGTTGCTTTAATTACGACGTCACGCCTCCTGCTCAATCTAATTAACTAATGCAACTCGTTCCCTTCCCATCTTTCTCTCTCTCTCTCTATCTCAATTTCGCTCCTTTGCAGCCTCCAATTTTCTCACATTCTTCCTTGTTGGATGTAGCATTTGATTTTTTTCTCTCCCCCCCCCCCCTCCCTCCCCCCTCCCATATTCATCCTAACTTGGAAATATCGCCAATTGATAATCGAAAAGACTCTTAAAGTTTCAACGCGAATAGAAAATATTGTTGCTAAGAATAATGTGAATGATTAATTACACGATAGAATGCGTAGCGGATTAATAATTTCGAGATATAATGAATGAAGAATCGAAGAATGATTCATTGCTATTGCGCGGTGTGGAGATACTGATTAAAATACATAGTTACGAATCTGAATTGCGCGAAGAATAACATTAGCGAAATATAGCGTGTGCGCGAGATGCGAAACAAAAGTTATATGCCTCGTAACGCGGAAAATTTTTCACGCGAACATAAGGCGCGATGATATTTCATCGTCGCGCGACCGACGCGAACGCATTTGGACTGTCGAGCTGCGAACGTTCTCACCTGGAGTCTGAGTTTTTATTTACGATCGGCCTCCACGGACGTTTCCAAATGTGGCACTAAAACTTTGGAGAGAATGGCCGCGCGTTTAGCGGTAAACGCGCGCGACTATGGCCCATTGTGTGTCCACTGGATAGACATTACGAGCCGCTTTTACGACGCAATCGGGGGGTAGTAGCGACGAAAATTCCGCAAGGAAAATTCCTTCCAAATCGTTCTAGACTAATTCATTAGGTGCATCGTCTGCACAACGAATATCTATGCGCGTATCGACGCCGGTTGTATCCTCGAGACATTTGATCGACACGTCGCATACAGCGCGACTTCCCTAAAGCGACAATCGATTAAACATGTCTAGACACACGTTTCGCATTAGCCGGCGAACACGATGGATGAATGATTCACGTGCTAAACTAGATAAATCTGATTTTATTGAGAATATTACCCCCGTAGCTCGCAAGATAAATCTCTTTTATATTACAGAGTTGTCGGACAAACGATTTGCCTTTAAAATTATGATTGAATGTTATTTGGAATATTTTAATTTTAAATATGTTGCCAATTTTAAATATATTGCTAACTAAAAATTTTATTTATTATTTCAGTAAAGTATGTTTGATGTTTATCAATTAGAGAAATAAAACTGGAGAAAAACGCAAAATAAAACAAGTTTTTCTTTTAAATTTTTCTATTATTAATACATTCGTGAGAAAAGTAGATCGTTGCTATATAGAGTCTTCGCATCATTAATAGTGATCCAGCAAAGTTCAATTATTAGATTGCGAGATATATATTTTCGTATAAAAATCGATGAATTATTAATTCTTTTTAATACCCGTGTTACATTATTATTTTCGATAAGATCATATTTTTATATATCATATTTCTAATTACAAAATTAATATTAATTCTATGCAATTAGCACATACAGATATGGTTTGCAATGTAGCATAGAAAATTAAATTAAAAGTTAATTGTGTTGAACACCTTTCTGAATAAAATTGCTTCTACGCTTGTATAATCGGATACTTTTCATTTTTGGCATTACTGAATAATAATGATGCAATGATAATATTCTGAACTAGCGCGACTTTTTGAAAATCTAAAGTAACAAAATGTATGTTAAAATTGAATCAACGAGCATCCTAGATAATTTAAATACATTTAAAAAAAAATTCAAAAAAAGATATTTTAAATTACTTAAAAATAAAGATTTAAAAAATAAGCAATATGAGAAATAAGGATGTAATAGATAATGATTTATAAGTTTAAGATTAAAAAAATAATCCCCGAATAAAATGGGGGAAAAAAAAAACGAAGTAAGCATTCTTTCTTAACCATATGCGAGATGCTCGGTTATTCGGAATAGATCTTGATTAAACTCTAGTCGGACAGAGGTGGAGAATAGCGAAGGATGAAAGATTCTTTCTTTAGTCGACAGATTTACCTCGTCGCGCGCGCGAGATCAGTGAATTCCAAAGTGCCAAGTGTTTCAAGTGCTTCGAAAAGTTTCCCCTTTATCTTGCCACATTCTCGGGGTCTCTCGATCGTCCTCCTCTCTCCCATTTTCTTTTTATCCCCGTTACCAGTCGGTGGGCAGTGCGGCGAGAAAGAAAAGAAAGAAAAAAAAATTAAAGGAAACGCTCGCTGCAGTGCGATGAATGTATTACATGTCAGTGATCTAGCTCATCGAACGACATCGTTACGAAAATCGCAGAGATTTTCCTCAGGATCAATCGAAGTAAAATTTTATCCTCGTTACGTGACCCATCTATGGCTCGCAATTCCCTTTGTCTATTCATTAATCCCAGAGATGAGGTCATTTGTGCGCGTAGCTCTTTACATATTCTATGAATAAGTGGCGGAAGAACCAAAGAGAGCGAGAGAGAGAGAGAGAGAGAGAGAGAGAAATCTGCGACCTCGTTTCAGCGAATGGTAATCCCTTGTTTGTGCACGCAAATCACCAGCAAAGTTCCAGTTTAATGGAAAGAACAACTTTCGTCCCTTCGCGAAATAATCGACGTATTTACTAATCGAAAATCAACCCATCATCGTTAAACTGATAAAAATACGATTAAGTCAGTCTATTCGACAACGTACGAATTTCTATGGCCTCGTTTCTCTCGCGATGCTTTGTTCGCGCTACATTTTAGTGAAATACTGCGACCAGATACGTAGTTTTTATTGGTCAGCCGGGAAGTTTACGTGCCTTCGTTCTGGCGCATAAATTTCTATTCCCGGTTGGAAGTTGGAGCTTATTTCGCGCGATGGAGAGAAGGTGTCAATGGCATACCGGCGTTACGACTATCTGGCGGGACGGCAATAAGACCGCCGCGTCGGCTCTCGGCGATTGCTTCATTTCCGTAAAGAGGCAGGCTATCTGCGCTTCCGTTTCCATCGAAACCTGTCGAGATTGCGTATATCGATCGCGTGGTAACCGTCGCACACTTTTTCATTCACACACCACGCCGCCAATCGTTTCACCCATATTAAGTTAGCCCCTCCACCAACGCCAAATTAAATCAAATACATCAAATAATTTAGTGCTAATTATGCACATGTTTGATAATTTTCATTCTCTAAAAATGACGCGTTAAGGATGTTAAGATTACAGAGTGATCAGAGTTAAATAAAATGTAATCGTATTAATGATGATTTCGAATGCTAATAAAATAGTAAAATTAATGCGCTCAACGATTATAATTATGAAATCATCAGAAATCATCAGTAATCATCAATGACGAATAATAGAAATAATCAAGGCAAAAATAATATGGTCAGTTTTAATTCTAAATATTTATATGATTAATTTTGTTAATGCACATGTTTGATAATTTTCATTCTCTAAAAATGACGCGTTAAAGATGTTAAGATTACAGAGTGATCAGAGTTAAATAAAATGTAATCGTATTAATGATGATTTCGAATGCTAATAAAATAGTAAAATTAATGCGCTCAACGATTATAATTATGAAATCATCAGTAATCATCAATGACGAATAATAGAAATAATCAAGGCAAAGATAATATGGTCAGTTATAATTCTAAATATTTATACATGAGCTATAAATCATTAATAAACCCCCCCCCCCGATTTTTCAATACTATTGTTTCCATAAACTAAAAATTATATTGACAATTTTAAATGTTTAATAATAAATTCTACTGACCGACCGATGCACCGCCCTTGCATGTCTCACTTCTTTCCGCATCTGGTCATCGCGAGATCCTTTCCGTTTCCGGTTGCTCCCTTCGCTTCAAATTGAGACGAGACAGTCTATCAATTTGTCCACTCCTGCATAATCACTATTCTCATAATCACTATTTCACTCGTAGTCCAAAATCCGCCATATGCAATGACGCGGTAAAATTATTTCCATGCCGATTATAAACATGAAAGAACATATAATCGCGTATTAATAACGATTTTCCGTGATTCTAATCGACATTCCCGATACTCACGACATCCACTTTATACACGGGATAAACTTGTGATGGATAAAAAAAGGCGAGAAATATGAAAAGAATATTTCAATCTCGCACGCTAATGCAATACGACGGTTACTGTAACGGTTACGGAAAATTTAGGCAGGTTGGGTAGTAGTACATGGGGAGGGGGGGACGCGTCGTCGAATATCCGTTCCAGGAAAAGGAGCGAGCGCGTCTCTTCCAAGAAATAAACCGTACGCGAAGAATCCTGCGCGAGATAAATCAAACTAGCTCGAGCGACGCTCTTTTGCGATCTCGATTTATGAAATTGTGAATATAACTCTGAAAAAAGGATTACATTTGAAAACAATATTAAAGAATATTAAAGCAGAAACGTGTGGAACGCGACGCGCTTATATTTTCAACGCAATATTATTATATACGACAGCGAGTAAATTATTTCAGCGCCTAAAAATATGTTAAATAATATATTCATCGATCGTTGTATCGTATTGTAAAGTCGATATATCAAAACTACAAATTACTCTCGATTCGGATATTTCGAATATTCGTTCGGATGCGAAATTCATTTTCGATAGATAAAAGATGCGTGGGAAAAATCTTGTCGTTTGCGAGTATATATATATCGAAAGATGCCTTAATCACGATTACACGGGTTAATATATTACACTCGGATAATCGCCTGTTATTCGATACAAGACCCCCCCGACACTCGTTCGTACGCGGATCTCACTTTCGACGGATAAAAAGACGCGAGAAACACGGAGCGCGACCGTAATTCGTCTTGAGACTCGCGCTTGTGGGAAGAGACTGACACGATTACGGAAAATTTAGGCTGGACGGGTAGGCGAGGAGAGGGGAGGACCGCGTCGCCGAACGTCTCGGTACGGAAGCGTTCAAAAAAGTTGGATGTAAACATTCAGATATAAACAAAGAAGCGCGGCTCGAGAGAAAGAGAGAGAGAGAGCTTATATTACAAAATCTCGATCAATTTTCATGGCGAAACGATAATACAACGAGAATAATCGTTGAATAGAATGTGTAAGATTCGAGGAGGAATATATCTGAAAAGCAGCTCACACACCACATATGAACATTCCTAATAAAATATTCTTATTTAAGAGAAAAAAAAAATGTGTTCGGTTAGTCGACTAATTTTACACGTCAGGTTTAATAATATTCATGGTTGTAAAATTGACCAATCACGGTCATTCGATTCTTGATTGGTTAGTTTTAAAACTATGGATGTTACTGAAATCCAATTAAGGATGACGTGTCAACGTTAATCAATGTCTCTGAAATGCCGCGAGAAACCACGAGTACCAACAGCTAAATGAGAAATTTTACAATTGGTGAAGCTTCGCGTCGCATATTTCAATA
Organism: Polyergus mexicanus; assembly: GCF_030449975.1. Taxonomy (NCBI): domain Eukaryota; kingdom Metazoa; phylum Arthropoda; class Insecta; order Hymenoptera; family Formicidae; genus Polyergus; species Polyergus mexicanus. The sequence goes on along the minus strand of NW_027223333.1, from coordinate 1,711,212 downwards.
TACTTTAATATTCTTTTAAAATATATGATTCTTCTTCAATTATATGTATAATTTCGCCAGAAAATAATCGCGAGATTGCAAAAGTATCGCTCGAGCTTCGTTATCTTATCCTTGTTCGTATCGCGAAGGTTTTTTGGCGCACGATTTTTTTCTCGCAAAAAACTCGCTCGCTCCTGTTCTTGGAAGAGATATTCGACGACATTCCCGAATAATCCTTAGTAAATCTTTCTAACCATAAGTCGACAATATAATTGAAAATCCGGCAAAGGCAAAAATCGACAATTTATATATCTTTATATTAATTTTTTCAGCGTCTGGAAAATTGTAGATTTCTCGAAAGATATTCATCCGTTATATTTTACATCCTATAAAAAATGGGAAGAAATATTTGTGTATTGCTGTTATATTTGCTTATTGTGTATTTGATCTCTTTTTACCGATTAGTCGACTCAATTACATCGATAGACAGAAACGTATTGAAAATACCGTCGCCTGTAACCGGTTATATGTATAGAGCGTGTATATTTATGGGCGATATAAGCTATAGATATTTAAAAAAAAAAAAAAAAAAAAAAAAAAAATCATGACGCGGAAATTTTTTTTAATCACTTCTAGTCAAGGGACACGTCACGTCACGCAATGCAATGCGATGCGACATACTGGAAAAGCAATAGAGCATACACGATATATCGCGGCTATACCTAACATTTGTGTATAACAAACAACGCACGTAGGCATCGTGTAAAATAAACCAAAGGCGCGCGCACACGCGAAAAAAATTAAATTTCCTACGCGATGTAGCCTGCGACTGTGATCACTTTTTGCGTTTGGCTGATGGCAGAGGCTCGATTAACACGCGCATCAAACGCACGCTTCCTCGTTACGCACGCAGGATTTTCGCTCGTCCATTCGTACGCCAGTCGTATGACAGGGCAAATTAATTAAAACAAATTCAACATTGTGTTGCGAGAGTCTGATGTAGCTAGAGGGGGAGAGGGGTGGGGAGGGGCATGAACGGGGATAAAGGGACAGAAAAATGGTAGGCAAATCGCGATATGGTTTTGAACGTAAGAGATTGAATTATTAATTGAGCGAGAATTAAAGAGTCCCCTAGAAAGGTCTAATAAAAATTATTCGATTATTCTCAACCGCGCTCGGTAATTTTTCGACCGAGTTCGTAATGAGTTCGTTTTAATAAGGAACTTCTCATCCGCCCATGACATAAAAGCCTTGTAAATTTCACTTCCGTGTACTTTATGTATATATATGTATAAAAGTTATCGTCTTGGCGTCTTTATAGATACATTCACCAACCAAAGGCTGTACTTCCTTGCATTAATTAAAGATACAAAGAGGCAAAGTTACATTCAGTTTGCATTGCCAACTTGCTACCGATTTCGCTTCGCTTGCACGAGATGCGTATACGCTTATCGCGAAGAAAACTTTCACATTGAAAATAGACGTCAAAAGAGCTCACGCGTTTACGTGGATCAAATTCGTTTGTCCCACCGTTTGTATTCGCACGCGGTGAATACGCGACTTTTCCACTTCAAAGAACGCGCATGCGTTCGTATATTGAATTTAAACGACGCTGTTATTAATCGCGGCTCTACAAGGGGGACGAGCCTTTTTGATTACGTAATAATCATCATCGCGTCCTGAAAACACTTTCGAACGAGCGGAATAGGTGAATTATAAAGAGTTGCGCTTGGGTGAGAAACTTTTCAACGACTTGGCAAAGAGTGGGTCACAGGTATACCAAAGTATGCTTCCCCCGATACTGGAAAGGACTTAATGCTCGCGCCAAAGCCGGCGCCAAGTTTTTCGTCCTGCCGTCCTGCCTGCCTGCCTGTCTGTCTGTCTGTCTGTCTGCCTCGAAGAAAAGTAGGAGCGAGAGAGAACGAGAGCGGGCACACATAACGAGACATCTAGATTTTTGTTATTCTTATTCCCGTGACACGCCGGTATGCTAGCAGACTGTTAATTGACATTTAAAAACTTCTTCGCTGCGGCTCGCTTGCACAGCCATAGCACGTACGAATGATAAAATAAAACGCCTTATCGTAAAAACCGGTCCAATCTAGTTAGAAACGTCTCGATGTTTCTTCCATAATATAATTAATGCAGAGAAAAAAATTTACATCGGATAAAATATGCGACATTTTTATTATTCACGACCTCGAGTAATTTATGTTACCGCAACGACGAAAACTCTTCGACGCGACGAGCGTCGAAAAAAGAAAACCGCTATCAATAATTTCGTTGTCCGACGCGTGATGTCTGTCACGCGTGTAAGCATTAAGCTTTTATCAATCGTGTATGACGGCCTTTGTATACGCGCTTAATCATAGCTTAATCAGAGCTGTGTAAATTATCTTGCACTATCGTGCTTTGAAAATTAAACGCAAATCGCTAATGTACGCGCAAAACCCATCGGCGACCTTATATCGACTACTGTCATTATATTAATTAATTGAACGATTAGTTCAGAGAACAACGTCGACTAATTAATTATAAGATCAGTATCAATTGTATGATGAAAGCCAAAGTGATCTTGGCCAGACGCAACAACCGGTATGTATTTTGTAATATATAGCGAGAAAATAACGGTTTCATCGAATTTGACGAGAGACTGCAATTAATCATCTGAAAGTTATAAAAAATTATGTTTAAAATTTTTGCGCTGTCAAATCTCAAAAACGTGTACATTATATATGTTTTCCTCGTTTGTGAGTTTACGTTATTATATCTTCTTTAATGGGCGATTCTAAGCGAAACGCGCGATCCCTTTTTCAGGAAGACTGTTATTTGCGATATTACATCATGCATGCAATTGCGAGGTAAAAGTATTCCTGTAAACTTGACGCTTTTATCGATTCGACGAGAGGACGGAGCGAGAAAAGAGAGAGTGGCGATAGAAAGGAAGCGAGGAGAATCGACAGGGATGACGGAAAAAGAGACAGGCGGTATAGAAAAAGGGACGAAGTTGAACAGTGGGAAAGTGGTCGGATACAAGGAGCCTGAAATGTATGAATTTTCCATGCCGAGCTTTATCTCTCGCTGATCTCTCTTTTTCCGGACGGGCACATTAACGCAAACTAAGAGACATTACTTCCGTACCTTTCCCTCCTGTACTCTGGAGATTAATAACTTCCCTCTCGTTTACGCCAGTCAGGAAACTTTTCGAAATATCCCGCGATATTAATAGTGACAGTTTAATGTCCGAAAAATATATTAGAATAAACCAATATAATAATCTCAGATGTCTTGGAAAAATTGTTTAAGAATTTAGTTAAATGTGCTAAAATTTCAACGAGAATATCCTTTTATATTCGACAATTTTAATTATATTTAATTATTACTATCTTCTATACAATCAATACTAAATCTTACAGCGTGGCTAAATAAAGGATTGCTTTGCTTCTGATTTTTTTTCGAATCTATTTTATGGAAAAAAATTTCGGAGGTGGAAAGTAATATAAGCGAGAATGAAAGATAATTTACGACTTTGTATATCGATCGCACGAAAAATAAACCAATATAAAATTGTTTAAGAATTTAGTTAAATGTGCTAAAATTTCAACGAGAATATATCCTTTTATATTCGACAATTTTAATTATATTATTAATTATATTTAATTATTACTATCTTCTATACAATCACAATACTAAATCTTACAGCGTGGCTAAATAAAGGATTGCTTTGCTTCTGATTTTTTTTCGAATCTATTTTATGGAAAAAAATTTCAGAGAGTGGAAAGTAATATAAGCGAGAGTGAAAGATAATTTACGACTTTGTATATCGATCCACGATATACGTGCATAACTCGATAAACCTAGACATGGTCGTCGAACTAATGCACTTCCCGCGATCATTTCCCTTTTTCTTTCTAAAGAAACGTAATCGACTTGAGCGAGGGAGGGGGCTCGCGCGAAATTTTACGCGACTTAAAAACTTTTCTCCGCTACTTCACGTGCAGTCAACTACCAAGTTTGTGTTTCAAAAGCGAGCAAAGCACGCATGCGAAGCGCTTTGCGCGCACTTTACGTTAAACCACAAACGCCGACGCGGGTTAATTTCTAACTTATACCTATCCGCCGCATCTGCTTATCTTAAGAACAAACTGCGCCGTAATATTATTTAAGAAATATTCTCGCTAAGTACTGTATAATTACGTACTATAGTAATATTGTTTAAGAAAAATTCACTAACTGTAAGTACTGCATAATTTTGACTCACTTGTTACACGCCAGATTTCACAACTCAATTTATTCCTCTAAAAAATTAAATGCCGCAGTATCAAAACATTTATATCTTAATTTTTCAAAATTATTATTTCCATATCTTTCAAAAATTTCTTATCGCGCAATCTTTCATTTTTTATACCATTTTATTTTTTCGAAATATTGTGTGCTTATAATCTTGTAAAGATATTTTAGAAACTAGAAATATATCGTACAGTTTAAATAAAATTCGTCATGAATTCATTATGACGATAAGACTAGTTTCTTTTTTCTTTTTTTTTAACGATCGCGTTATCAAATGTATACAATATTAATTTCTCTGCTACAAGAGCTTTAACACCTTAATCGTCGGTTGTTCGGTCCAGTATCCTTCGAAGTTTACTTGTTACCTTGGCTTGGATATAATACAATATAACCTGCCGGTTAGTGTAATAAGATTATAGCCATTGCTGAGAGATCAGTGATATTATCAAACGAGAATCGTTGACATGGAGAAAAGATTTGCAAAGTAACGACGGAACAAGAAGCTTCTTATGCGATGATAAAAAAAAAGTATCGTCTCTTTAAATTGCTGCTGGACCGGGCGACAATATCATATTTATAATAGCGTTCAAAAGTATCGTATATATATATATATATATAGCTTGACAAATTTCGTCTCTCTTGCCGTATAAAAATAGCCATATTCATAATATTCTATTAATATTGAAAATAATATTCTAACAACATTCCATTAATATTGAAATAATATTCTATTAATATTGAATATATTTGAAATTTATGAAAATCTTGTATGAAAAATTATTAAAATATTTGTTCAATGGCTGGACGAAAATTTGATGGAAATAGAGAGAGGCGAGAAAATTTTTCGCCCCGCTATACAAAATAAAACGCGACATTACAAACTCTCAAATTTCGTCACAAAAAAAGAGAGATTGAATCGGTAATTCTTAATCGAGGAGCAATCTGAGCGGAAGGTAACGAGAAAGAGCAGCTTGTCCGCCACCTTATACATAATGAAGCTACGAGGGAGGAAAAAAAAAAAAAAAACCCCGAGCACGTACGCAGACCAGCTCGACTGCCTCAATTGCACGTGAATCCCGGGAAGGACGCGTGTTACCGCATGCGGGTCCTCTGAATAATGAAACGATCCTAGAGTCCGAGAGGAGCTTGTGCTTGTCGATTTCGCGTATCGTGCTACTGTGCACAAACATTTCTCTAAATCGCAGCGCGCGATTACTTTCTCGCCGTTAACGCTCGACGATTACCAGGCGACGACCTTTAACGATATCTAAATTGTCGCGTATCTCTTTTAAATCACGATGCGAATTAATTCCGAAACGTATACGGAGAATAGAGACATCCTTAATTAACTTTAAAACGTACATGTGCGCGAACCTTTTTTTTATCCGATCTCGATGAATAAATATGTCTACGTCGTCTCTCGCGAATATATTAACTGTTTAAAGCAGATGGAATAAATTACACACATGTCTCTATCGTTTCTTTTAATATAATTGATAGCAAAAATCAGCTTGGAAATTCAACGGGGAAAAAATGTTTATATGTATGTAATAATAAATTATAATTATAAATTATATAATTAATAAATAATTATTAATTATTGAACAAGATATTATTTATATTAATATCGTAATTATTCTTTAAGTAGTAATTAAAAATTAAAAAGTAATATATTACGTAAATAATTCCTCCATCTTTTGAGAAAAATAATTTAGCGTTGAAAGATTATATGTTTTGACCCTGATTATACATATTTGCGTATTTCCCATAATTGCAATATTATGCAAAATCAACTATCGGTTAAACTGTTGGTCAAATAAGTAATATTATATCGTAGTATTAATTATGGGCAACAATTTGTGTTGCTAAACGGATTACGTAGAATATATAAAATGACTGCGATAAATGTCGGCGGTCAATTAATGTTTACTACTGTAATTAGGTCAGCTTGACCACGCTTATATTAACATCTAATACAGTAATTATTGAATATTCTTTAATCTGCATTTTTTATAGGAAATAAAAAAATTAATAAATAATTGTCAATTATTGAATAAAATATTGCTTATATATAATATTAATATAGTTTAATTATTTAATTACTACTTAATGAATAATAAAAAGACATAATATTATTTAGTATTATGTAAATAATTCCGTGCATATTTTTTAGAATAAAAAATTTAATATCGGTATATATATATATATATACATGCATTAATTATGCCTATATAATCAATCATTTCTAAATAAATAAAATAATGTGTAAAAATTGTGGAAAACTAAATCTTATTTTTGACATAGTTTCTAAATATTTTGCAAACAGTCTTTATTATATATATATAAATTATAATAAATATTTTTTTTTAATAATGTATATCCATATAAAAAAAAAACGGGATTATTGTTACATAATAATATAAATTTACCATGAACTAAATATATATATTATAATCATAATTATGACTCACCAATCGATGTCCCGTTGTTTCCTTCTCATCACCCGATTCATTGGCCTTTCTGTCCAAAATGATGATTATCTCATGTATGTTTAATACTGAATTAGTTTATCGGATATTAATTATTATTCACTGTCGCGACTGTTGGTCCAGTATATCGCGATACTTTTTTTTCGGCACTCCCGATATATTTATATCGTACTGTCTCTCGCGACAATTCGTTTACCGGGACATATTCGCAATCCTTGCGCTCGCATAATCGAAATAATCGTTCGATATTTTTACCCGACACTCCCGACGACATCTATACGCGGCGAGATCCGTTGCATCGCATTATTCACCGTTACTCGCGGCACTTTAGATTCGAATACGTACGTTGCGATCGCGATGATGTACACTTTTTCACGCCCGTTACTTTTTCTCGGCACTCCCGACTCGCGGGTACACGATTATCATTCGCGATGACGGACGGGACCGTAACTGCGATAGTGGCTCGTCCTCGTCGTATTTACACTCGCGTACGATTACGCGAGTGTAAATACGACGTGAACAACGAGATATATACGTGTGGCAAAGGCAACAAGGTAACAAAATTGGTGAGTGAATTATTTCATAATTTCTTAACACGATCGAGATAATTACAATTATGAGATTCGAAAGGACACACAAATATATCTCGTCTTTTGGACATCTAAAGATTAAATAATTTATACGTTTATTTATTATTATCGTCAGCTCTCACGGTTCAAAGGATTGCGATACGTCATGTTAACGAGGAAATGAAGTATTAAGTTTATATAATTTCGCATATAATTCAATCAACACCGTAATATACGTCATTAAATACGAGTGATTTGCATTAATTCCTTTTCCATACACAACATCATTTTCATAAACACATTTAAATTAAATTATAAAATTATAAGATAATAATTTGTACTTATAATATTTTATATATCAATAAAAGGCACATATATAAAATAGACGTGTATAGAGTGTCTCTGAAATATGATTCAATCAACACCGTGATGTACGAATAATTTGCATTAATTCACGTTCGTTTTCTATACGCGAGATTATTTTTATAAACACATTTAAATCAAATTGTAAAATTACAAGATAATAATTTGTACTTGTAATATTTTATATATGAATAAAAGGCGCATAAAATAGAGTGTCTCCGAGGTATATAAAAATATAAAATAGCTAATATCTATAAAGTTTACGAGGATTTAACCGATTTCGCGTCTTTTCCCGCTAAATGCCACCGAGAGGATTAATGAAGAGTTTCAGATATCGTTAACTAATATTTACGGGAACGATTCATGGTACGGCCGTTCGGGATAAGTTAATGCATTACGTTACGCTCGATAATCCGATAAACGCGATTGCGAATCGCAATTTATGCGTCGCGTGCACGACGCGTTCCCGTTTCAACGATCGCGCGCGGCCCGAGACAAGAAGCGTCGATCAAATTCCCGCGTGGCTATCGCGCGTGTGAAAATTACTATAATAGCCGAGCCTCGACGCAAAAAGGGCCGTGTAACTGTCACATTTTCAGAAAATGATTTCTTTATTCGAAAGGATTCTACACGGAGGCTGATACTCTAAGCTACGCGAGATACGCACGTTATGAATATTTATGCGCTACTTGAATTATTCATGAAGCATAAAAACAATGAAAAATATTCGTAATTAAAACACTGATACTTTTCTTTCGGAGATAAGTAAACTATTTTCTTACACGCGCGTAAGATATATTCTATTTTCGCCGGTAAAAAAAAAAAAAAAAAAAAAAAAAAAATTGCAACACTACATCGAACGGTCACCAGGCCCTTTGCCATTAATAAATTTACTTATCGAATAATCGAGAGAGGATCGAGGCCGTGCCGTACTGTCTTCGCATATATACGGCGACCTTTGTATTCCTGGATCCGGCGTATATATTCGCGCTCGTGTATATAAAGGATTCTAGGGGAAAAAATTGAAACATTACTCACGCGACACCATTGTTCTCTTCCTTTCGTGCGTCCCCACATGCAAATGGTAGAATTTTCCATCCGCCGTGTATTTCACGTTGAATTTCATGCCGAAGCGATCTCGATGTAGCTTATCTATCATCTGCGTCGAGAATCTCTTTCGTTTCGATAATGGGCCGTTTAATAGCAATTAACTTTATTGACTCATTGATAAAACAAAATCAGGGTTGTTTTTTTTTCTCGTTTGAAATCATTTATTTAATCGAATTAGAGCTTACTTACAAGAATAGATTTTTTTTTTTTTCCTCTCGAATAATCAATAAGATTTGTCAATTTTTCAATATTTATCTACTTTAAAACAAAGTTATATATGTTAAATTAATTGGTTATTCTTCTGTCATTCTAATACTATATATATTTTAAAACTACAAATATAAAATTGATTGTCCTCGATTCAAGTTTCAATCAGTATCATGGAACAGAGAGAATCTTTATAATTTATAACATCGGAATAATTTTTTACGGTTAAGCTCGAAATTGAGTTAAAAGTCGCTCGAGTGTAATATTTTAAACTGTTATAATATATTTTATATTTGCATGATACAAAATTTAATTAGTTTTTTAATTGAAAGTTTATCAGGAACTTTATAGACATTTATATAACTGTCATTTCTTTCCTAGTTTATTTTTCAACGTCTGCGATAAATAAGACTGTTATAGAGTGTGCATGTAAATTATTTTCGTATAAAAAAATATATGTTATATGAAAAAAGAAAAAGGGGGAAAAAAAAAATAGTTGATCGCCGCGCGAAATGAGATTAATGCCGCTGGATACTCGAGATTCACGGGATATGAGATTCCGGATAAATCGACGATTAAACTTCGTATGTCGACGGTAGTCTCGTCGCTTAGGGTTTAACTTGGTAATAATAACGTCGCCCAAGCCCGGAGTCCCGAAAGTTAACGACGGTGTTAGACACGCCTGCAAATAGAACGACGGACTCCGCTCCGCTCGGTCGTTTTAAAATTAATCGACCGACCGATGTTCATCGGGGAACGGACCAAACTTCCGGACAACGTTCTCAGAGAGACACTTTCCGAGAATTCCCCAAAGAGAAATGACGGAGATATGGAGAAACGGTGACGCGCGAAACGTGCGACCGAGTAGAATCGCTCAAATTTTCATCAACAACGTTAGGGAGGAAGAGAGAGAGAGAGAGAGAGGGAGCGTGTGTGTACGTGTCGTCGCGCTTTCTGAAAGTTCATCTTCCTCCCTTGGTTTATGCCGCTTGGCCGGATCCTGCACCTTGAGGAGCGCGCGCGACGAATCTTCGTGTCCTTGGCTATCGCGTTTCCCCTTCATAACGTCTCGAAACATTTGTCTTCATTTCTCGCGCCATTCTAAGCAGCGGTACATAGTTGTGATTTAAAGCTGTAGTTTTGCGGCAAAGATGAAGAAGAGCCAACGGTAGACGCGCGGAGCTTACGTTACCGACAAACCGCGAGAGCGTCGACGTAATCATTTTTCGGATCGATGATAATTGGACTATAGCGCGACACAGGAGCTGGCAAAAAGTGGAAATCTTAGAACGGGTAGAGCTCCGTCGCCCCTCTATTCCATCCCGATTACGGTTAACTCGCGGGTCTTTCATTCGACTTAGCCGCTAGAATAATCGTTTATCCGCAATTCTCGCCACACTAGAACGTTTCGAGAGACAGATGGGACTTAGGAGAAGATGATCGATCGCTTCGATCTCCGCTAAAGAGATCCTTTATCTCGTAACTTTGTCCGGCGTGATACATCTCGCGTATAGGCGCGAGTTAGTAAAGGTTTGTCGTTTAATGTACCCGGGAATCTCGTCGTTGTTATCATGCACGGTACGCTGTTTACAACTTTCCAGTCACGACATGCCTTATTATCGCCCGAGTGACTCTGTACGTTGCCTATTCGCGCGCGCGCGCGCGCGCTCTGCTTCGCGAGAAAATAACAACCGACGCGTCATTCCGTGCATGACGTCACGCCTGCTGCCACTCGAGACTTAATAAATGCATCGTATGTAGTGTTGCGCAATCGTTGTTAAGTTGTAACTAGCTGTATGCGTCCCGACTATGCGACCTACAAAGTGACCGTGAAACATCTCGTGGATTATATGTCAAAATAATATGTATCGGCCATTGTGTCTTATTAATTCTTACATATATATGATATCGTATAATATAGTCTTATTCAGGAAATTTGTAGATTTTACACGTCAGAGGCTCTTGGTGGAATTTATACCTTCGGATCGTACGATGCTATTTAAAGTTCTAAATATTAGAGATTTAGATTTCATGTCGCTGGAAAAATTTGAAAATATCTAAATTAATAAAATTTTTCACTCACATTCAGTAGTTGAACGCAATATAGTGCGATTATTTTTGATTATTCTTTATTAAAACGTGATCGTGTGATTCGATTTTTATTTTATTACGAAAATAAACTGTTAGGTAAAAATCGCAGCTATTTATTCAATCATCGATTGAAACAGCATTCTATGTAGGATGAAAATGATTGCAGGCAGAACAATCTATTTATTTTCTCACAATAATAAACTCAAAGTTATAACGCGATATTATCGAGCATGATTTAATTAAACGCACATATCTTTCGGCACAAATGACTCGACTTGGCATAAAAGCAGATACTATTATAGCGACTTAATGATTACTCGAAGAAAATGAATTTCTCGAGTCATGCGACTAATGGAGATTACAAAATGTTATATTCGAATAAACGAGACGAGATAGCACAAAGTCATCTCGGCGTAGATTCCTCGTCAGCATTGGCGGCTTTTTTTTTTTTCTCCTCCCTCCTATGAATCGTCCTTAGAGCGTCCCAGTGATCCTGCGAGAAATGCGGTACTTAACGCTGTATTAAAGGCCCGATAACATGATGCTCGAGGAAAGTTGTGATGCCATTAAGATAATCTCTCGCGGTGGTATTATGTGGTGCCGCAGAAGCAGAACGACAGGACTCTGTGGGATTGGGACACAGCAGGCATAGGGAGGAGAATATAACGAGAAGAAACGAGAAGAGACGATGGCAAAGAAAGTCCGATTACGGAGAGAATTGCGAGTGGGACGTAATTGGAAAAAAAAAGTGTGAAATGTCGAAAGGAGATTTTTTTCGAGTTTGATATTCAACTGTGTATCATTTTGAATCGTGCATTTTATTTATTTATCCGTAGATGTCTACGATGATAAAACGAGCTAGATATAAGCATCGAGCATTAATTGTAAGATTCTCTTTAAAAAAAAAAAAATGTCTCTTTAAGAATCATATATTTAATTCATTGAAATATTTGAAAAATAATAAATTAATGGTATATGTAATCAAATGATATATAATTTTAATTTAATAATTTTAATTCAAGGTTAGTGATATCAGTGTAATATATATATGCTAGCAATGGTATTGCTTCTCTGGTTTGCATGGGAATAATTATATGTTCCTTATATTTCGTATAATGTTTTTATATATGAAGTATAATTATAGAAGATTCGATGAATAACATGAAATCTGAATGTATTTTTTATATATCTTATAGCCTTATATATCATTGCCGTAATATTTTCTGCAATAATATTTTACTGTATAGGTTAACAAGCATCTGTTGTTAGTCGTCAAAAGTGGCTGAAATAACAAATATGGGAATTAACCGATCCGTCGCAATTTGCAGTAAGATGGGTAAGAAATAAATGGAAAAAGGAATAAGGATAATTGAATGAACAGCTTGCGTGAGACGCGCAATGTAGGTCAAACAAAATCGAAGATTAAATTATACCTTTGCAATCTTCGCAAGCCTTTACATAATTCCAGGTTTATTCGCAAACATCACTGGCGCATTCTCTAGCGGCATATCCCTGAAATATCTCTCGTTGGAAAAAAATTAGCTGCCTTTTTTTTTTTTTTTTTATGTGAGCGATTAATGCAAAAAATTAGTTACAGATTCTCGCATGCAATTTATTACCGTTTGAAAAACAAACAGTAGCGGTATGATTCAAAGTTGTATAATTGAAGTTAAGAGAAATCTTTACTCGCTGGGGATTTAATCTGTTACTATAGAAAACACGGCGTGATATCGTTGCTTTATCAAGCCGAGAAAATCTCATATCGGAAATTGTCTGTTGCAGAATGAATTATACGGTACGGGGTTGAGGATAATGAAAGAGGTACGCGAATCGAATTAGTTATGAACGAAACGATGCAATTAACACTTTAATGGCATTTTCTAATTATCGTATCCATTTAAAAAAATTGGGATTAATTTCGTCAACTGGCCTTACACGAAAAACATATATACGAATATAGATTTAGAATGTATACGTTATATATATATATATATATATAAACAAAAACATAGATGATTAAAATTAATGTAACACAATTTAAATTATGATGATTATTTAATTTAATTTTTACATTATTTAAATTATTTATTACATTTCAAAAAATTATTTAATTTACGATAGTCCAAATAACAATATTTTTTAGTTTTACTTCAACTTTTGAATAAAAGAACTTTTTACATCGTCAATTTTTTTTTTTTTTTTACTTATATCGGCGCTAATACTGACGTTGAATTAACGAATCGTAAATGTTATTAAAATACATTATTATTTTGCTTGTTTGCAAAATACTTAATTAAAATCACTAGTGCTTTCGTTATAAAAAAACTGTAATGTTATACATATATGCGTATATTATATCGAAGCGATGCATTGTTTGGCGTAATATGGAAATATCGTGCATCGCAATTGTGTACTTACAGCGAAGGCAATAAAATATAATAATCTCATTTATCGCGCATAAAACATATGTGCTTTCAGGCGATATAATATATTTGGCACGTAAATTATTCTCTTATATATAAAATGTTGCAAAAGAAGAGAGAATTATGTACTCACGATTCTACATAATACGGACGCTAACAAGTGAAATACGTTAGTGCCTCCAAGTAGATTGCTTTCGACCGGAAACGTGCATCGAATTATCAATACAAAGGACAGATTATTGTACGGGTCAATAATTACGAGCGTGGAATCTAATCGACTGCTATTTGATTGATAACCGTTTATCTTGCGCGATTGAAACGCTATTGCAAGGATTGAATATCTATATGAAACTATTTTCGACGAAATATAGAAAAGGTTCAATCATTAACATTCAAAGTGACTCACCAGTCAGTTGAACAAAAAACCGAGTCTTTTTCATCGAGTCGATGACTCTCGACCTCAATTAATCTGCTCAATCTTTGTCTTTTAACCGGTTTAACAAAGGCCTGCCGGCTTCGAAAGAATATCATGTTTCTAACGCATGCTGATAATTATATGCGCTTACGAGTCCGAGCACTTTAATGGTTTGTTGTCCGTTGAAAATTAATTATTTTACGGCAAGAGCTGGTCGAGGCGTTGCTGGTGAGTGTATCGAAATACCTGTAGGGCGGGCAGGCTCAGCAGGCCGGAGGAAGGAAGGGCAAGGGGCGACAAGTCAGAGGCAGGCAGGTAGGGTGAGTTGTACGGGGATGGCGTGTAGTTGACGCTTTATCGGAAGAGCGCTTTTGTTGGAAAGTCAATACCTGTGAAGAGAAACCTGGACGCTCACTTCCTGATACGCTCGCGTTAAAAAGTACACTTTAGAGCACGCATAAAGCGCCCGTTTGATTTTTCTGGCGGAAATGCTCTCTTCGGGGAAAATTGCGAGCGTCCTCGGGATCTAAGACGAGCCGGAACGACGTAAAAGGTATGAGCGTTCGATTATCGATACGAGCGACCGCGATTCCGGTGCCTTTTTTTTTTTTTTATATATATATATATATATATAATATATAGGAAAACGATGCGAATTAAATTATCTCGGTACGAAACATTTTCTACGACTGATCTCGTCTACGGAGCATACAACATTTCATCCTTGATATCTCTCAGTGACCGTTCTCGACCGGAATCAAACGAATAAATCACAGCTATCAGCAGCGAGATATTTACCGCTAATGCATTATGTATTTTCTGTTGCCGATTCAATTTTGAAAAAAAAAAAAAAAAAAATATTCCGCCCAAGGATCCCTATGAGGAATTGCTCGTGCCTCGCATCGCATCTTTTACTCGCATTATAGCGCATTCTAAATTCGTCGATGGGAATGACCATCTAAATTTTTCGCTGAATGTCACTGCCGAGAACATCAGATATTAAATACACTGTTGTTCATTTATTCGCAGCGCAGCGAGATTTGTTCGTGCTAGAATGAACCACACGTAATCATTGACCATCTGATTTTATAAAGTTTTAAATAGAATAATTGCTGAGTTTATATCATTCTCGTTTTTCCGTTGTCTGGCGTACAATACATATTTCCACCAATTTGAAGAAAATGATAAAATTTATTCGTGCAGTTTTGTCAAAATTGCAGTTTTACGCGACAATTATACGTATATATTATTATGTATATTTTAATGAGAAAAATTTATTTTCAATGATTTACAAATGTTTTACTTACACATGTTTTACGTAATATTAATGATTGTATACGAATTATAATATTATATATATTATTTTAAGATACATTATTTGTCAAATAAAATAAGATAGCACACTCGACACGGTCACATTCTCCACTGTGAGACTCAAATATCTCTTAAGGTTAAATAAAACTGCACAGTTTGACTCGCTTGTTGTATTTACTTTCAATTACAATTTACCTCACGACTTTGCCGCTTTTATCGCGTTTGCCGAGTCACCGACCTTGCGCTGAAAAAGTGCTTCGGGGTGTCGTCGTACGCGAAACAGGCACTCCTCCCTTATCCGGCATTAAGCACTGTCGCCGTAGACGCTAATTTAAATACGACAAGAATTCCAGATTTCCTCGACGGAGGGTGAGAGTGGAGCCATTTTACTATCTAATTTCTAATACATAGGGAATGCGGATACGTATCTCGGACAGTGCGACGAGGAGGCGGTAGCGTTGCAGGAGGAGAGACGGAGAGGGAATTGTTTTTGACATGGGGGCAATGGAAGTTGGCGGGACATGGGGCTGTGAGAAAGAGAAGGGGAGGAAGAGGGTGGTAAAGAGATGGTCGGGAGATCGGGGGTTGATTCGGCTACGCAGCGCTACCGCGGCCGACCCGGGAAACTCGGACGGGGTTGGTCCGAAAGCTCCCTCAGTCGCGGACAAGCCGCCACGCAGTGATAACACCCTATATAACGCGGGCAACTTCAATCCGATCCGTGTCGTACGACTAGAATTCTATTCCGATAAGAGCGTAAGTTTGTTAGCGAGAGCATGGATGTATTAATTCAATCTATTAATTGGAGTATCGAACATCGAATTGTGTTGAATAAATGATCGATAATCGATTGCAAGATCCACGTGGTGGATCGGAGATTCGATTGAAGTATTGCTATGGAAATTGGGATTTTCAGTTGCAATTTCGTTCGCTTCGTGTCTCAGCTTCTCGTTCTGCGATATCTCCGGTGATGATTTTATGTGCAAAGCGAGTAAAACGTTACGCAAGCGCCGAGTAATTAAGGATGTGTAGCGGTTTTTACGTTTTATCAGAGCCGATACACATCGTCTGATAATGTGCTTAACGCGCAATCGCGACTAACGGCCGTGTTTTTATTTCATTGGATCATTTTATCGAGATACCATCATTCCGGTGATTAGAATGATACATCCATCTTGTCCCGCTAATTTTCATCTCATATATTTACGTTTTTTATATCTCTAAAAATTCGTACATATATTTGAATAAAATAAAATGTCGATCTTATAAATTTTTTTCAATATTTCAACTGTCACAAAGATATTTGACACATATGAAAAATGTCGTATAATAGAAACGTGAGTCAATCGAATTTTTTTCAGCAAATAGGTTTAATGAATTGGAATGACAAAATTAATTGATCGATATAGAAATAGAATAACTTCTTTCTCTTTTTTATTATTTCCATATTTTATATATAAACTGGTGCTGGTGGGATAAAAATAGGACACTGTCCAGTTGAAAGAATCGATATAACGCGATGATTATGATGAAGATAGCGAGACGTGTGACAGATTTTCCTAAGCAAATATAAAATTCTCTTTGAGTCGGTCGTGCTAACGATATAATGGCTTGGTTTTTGGCAACTATATAGGCCGGTTAGTTTCCAGTTGACCGTGCGAAAAGGTAGTTACGAACTTTATGATTACGCGGCACGAGCGGATTGCTTCATTCGTCGATTACATGCAACCTCGCAGACATAATTCACAAAGTGTTGCAACGAGGGCGGCTTGCGTGCAACGATATCTCGTTTTCAGAATGATTTTATACGCGTGAAGAATACATCATTATTTTCCGCCAAATCTCGAGCAGTTAAAGTTGTGGTTTTTCCATTTAACTTCGAGTTATGGGATAAGCTCGTAACGGAATTGCAAAACGAGCTTATTAATTCACGCAATGGCTAAGTACTTTTATGAGAAGGTGAGAATGAGAATGGGTACACTACTTATCATTCGGAGCGTTTGGGTCACTTCCAATTTCTGGCAATTGCGGGTGTTACATACGAAAAGGAGGTCAACCAACGCAAAGTGCAATAGCGACGAATGAAATAGATTCGCGTTTAATCGCATTACACGACGTGTCTGCAACAGTCGTTAAATATTCATGACAACCCGCGACGCTGTGACCGGCAAGTGGCTAAATTATTTATGATTCTTTTATATCATAATCGAGTATAACAACAAAGCGAAAGTTGCTCGTACAAAGCTTGCGGAATATATTTGCGAACTTTGTCCGCGGTTTTTTTTTTTTTTTCCCCCCCGAATCTTGTTAGGAACAAGCTATTTGTGAGTCGTTGTCATTATTGCTAAATTTAATTGGTATTTTTTTTGTATTATCGGTGAAGATAGAACCATAATTTTATATCATAGCGATATTAATTTATGAAACGAGGAAAGAGTCATCCCTGTTTCCCCAAAATTATTATTGACCCTTTGAATAACTGAAAAGTATTTTATCGAGCGAGTCGCAAAACAAAGAGCGCAATAGATTTTATGAATAACTTCGCATTTTTTACGAAATCCATGAATTATTAAGCGAATTATGTAGTTACCTCGTGAAATCGATTCTCGTTTCAGTCCTTTTGTCCTCACATTTCCAAATTAATATTGCCATCTCTTTGTTCTGTCCTCGTAACGGATTACGTAACGCGCTTCACTCATGTAACCATTCTCACGTGGATTCTCATGGCTTGGTTGGCTGCGGCAAAGGAGATTGACAAATTTCATCCGCTATAGTTCTTCACAACCATTGCAACCGTCGCTTGATTGCAAAGTTGTAGCTGCGTGTGTCTTAACGGCCGGGAAGCTGCCATGTAATCGTCGAATTAGAGCGACGATGAAAGACCAATTCATGGGTAATCGAACTAGCTCTCGCTTCCCGTTAAGCTTCCGTACGAGACGTTATATTGCTTCATCTCTCGAGTTCGACAGAAATTCCCGAGTTGCGCTGAAGCGGAGCGGTAAGCTTTTTCTCATCTCCCCTTTAACTTTCTTAACATCGACGCATCGTTCGTCAAGTACCTCTCGTATCCTCTCTCGATTATTCTTGCGTAACGGATGACTGTATCTCGTTACAAAACTGCGACCCCATCTGTTACCTCAAGAAATTTTAATAGTTTTGATCAATTAATAGAAACTACAGTAATTGTTTAATATTATATATATATATATATATAAATATTCCGAAAATTTAGAAAATAAATACGTTAATCAACGTATTCGCGAATACATAAATTAAATCAAAATGTATGACAAATGTGGTCAAGCCTCTTGTCGTTGATTTAGTTCGCCTCCCATTTCCTATTTCCAGTTTCATACTACTAGCCGAATGTGCAGTTATTTAAACTTTCGGTCAACGGAGAAGTAGTTAAAGTTAGGCAAATTCGGATAACGCGTGTGTACTTTAATTAATACGCATACGTAGGAAGTTTCTCGGTTATTAAGTTCTGTCGTCTGGAAATTGGATGTACAAATTCAACAATGCTCATCCGATGACGCTATATATCTACATTCATACCTTAATATATTCATATAAATTCTTGATTCGTCATGAAATATAGTCGTACAGAAATACAGCCAGAGCGAGCTAATATCAACGAATGACTATCAATTATTGTAATTTTTTTTTTTTTTTTTTTTTTTTTTTTTTTGCAGTGAATAATTGTCGTATTGGTTTATGTTTGCATTTTATTAAATTTTATATTTTGAAATGAGATAGACATTTTTTTTTTAAATATGTTACATATACATATTTGTTTAACGAGATATATAAAATTTCTAAATTTAATAAAATCCTAATTGTAAAACTCTCTCCCTCTCTCTCTCTCTCTCTCCCTCCCCCCTCTCTCTCTCTCTCTCTCTCTTTCTCTCTCTTTTTTAAATTCCTTAAAAGGTTTATAAAGATTATCGACGTAGAAAGGTTCATTGAATCTTAAAATCTCACAAATTTCAAAGCCCCGAAGCATGTCGTAATCGCGTCACTCCACGGTCGATCTTAAACTACTGAGTTATACGAGTGACTCTGTGGCACTCGCGCACTTTAATCCGAGGGACTTGAGAGTGCACCTGCTAGATGGTATATCTCTCCGGCTGCGAACTTGGGGTTAGCTTGCGAGAGAGACAGGCGTAAGAAGGACACGGGGAAAGAGGAGAAGAGGTGGTAGACCCAATTACATCTCGTTCGTGCAGAATTGGACGAATACATACAAGATGCTTAAGACGTTTTAACTATCTCGGGATTTGTACCCACATTCTAACTGTCGAGATTCGTTTAAGTACCCTATGCCGGACTTTCGTCGGTTTCCGAGGATTGCCATCGACCCATAAATCCGTTTCCGCAAACTCTGACAGTTTTCGCTAAATAGTCTTTGGTTAATTACAATTTTCGATTTTGGTTTTAAATGATTTGAAATTATAATTGCTTTAAATAATCTTAGATTAATTAATTCGTGATTATAAAATTACTCGCTTCCTTTCTATTTACTATTTATAAATAAAAAGAATTACGTTTATATACACGCGTCGTTAATATGAAAAAATAGAATTGTTCTGTAAATAATTAATCGATCGAATTTAATCAATTGTGTATTTAATTCGAGCAATTTTCTCTTTATTTTGCAGGACGCTACAGATACGAAAAATCTTTTTTCGGGACTATAACGGGTCGCTTGGGATGGAATCTGAACAGTGACGAAAGAAATTCTATGAGATTGAAGAACCAAGATTAACCGGCTGTTCATGTTCATCGCCGCTTCGCGTTAATGGAGCGTAGCCTATGGAAAGGGATGCGATGACACGCTGCCAGCCAAAGACGAAGATTCCTTGAGACAGGATTAGAAGGCCGGCTAAAACCCGAGTGAACTCCTGTCTTCATCTTAGATCAATTAAATCATCGACGTAAGCTTCTTGAAGAGCTTCAAATTTCGCATACTAGATTCCGTGCCGCGCAAAATCTGCTTCGATCACGCGCGGTTCATAAATCTGTGAAAATTGTGGTCTTATACGTGATAACAAATTGACTAAAAAAGAAGAAAATTGTTATATAAAAAAAAAAAAAAAAATCGCCCGATCAGACCCGTATAATCGAAGGATCGCCTGCTGAGAACAGAATTTCCCTATGTCTTACGAATCTTTGAAAAGTCGATTATCGCGGCGTAGAGATTTCGTAAACGATATGCTCGTCGGTGAATTAAAGCGTGTACCTGGGCCGGTAGTTCAGACAATCAATAATGCCGGGTCGTAAAACTTTGCGCGAGGTACGCAGCAGTGTTTGATAAATAATGCAGTTCTATCGGGTTGATCGATGTTCCGGGGTGTGAAGTAAAAAACGCTGGATCATCCTTGGTGTTGAGAGAATCTCGAAACAACCATCTCACAACATGAATTACAACACGGACATTGTGTTGTCCGCATCGATTTGGTGAAGTTGACTTGGAGTGCTTGATCCTCACACGAACTAGAGACGAGGGTTAACAAGATACGTGTATTATCCGGTATAAGTGATCGCGTATACCACACGAGTGTTCGAGAAAGTGCGGATCTCTTTTTTTTTTTTTTTCCCAACGTGATCGGTTTTCGTGACGTCATTGCGATTCGTCGATAATAGTAAATGGTATAGCGTTGGATCTGGCAAATATTTATCGGTACTTCAAAATTGTGTCGTTTAACGTGTGACAAAGTGTTTCATCGTCGTTCAGAATACATTGTTTGACGTGAAAAATAGTGACTTTCCATATTGACACGCCGATATCAAACAAAACTCGTATATACGTGTCAAAACGTATAAATCGTGGTATATGAGTAATTATAAAAGTAAATCGGAAAATCGGTAATTAACGTTAATAGTTCAGGATAACAAAGGTGCTTAAAGTGGACAAGCCTTGCGATAATCAATTTTTTGAATGTGAATTTAGAAAAGGCAAAAGGATCCCCCCCCTTTCTCTCTTCCGCGAAATCATTACATGGATTTACCGGCGCGTAATTCGTAAAAATAGAAATGTACAGCGAGTAATTCTCTACAATAGCTTTAATTAGCAACGAAGAATTCTTTCGCGAATGTACGAGTCTTTAAAATCGCGGAAATATACGAGCGCGCGAAGAAAACACGGACGTACGGAATTTTCGAAGTCACTGTAGATCCGAGAAAGTCAATCACCTTTCGCGTTCGTGTTTCAATTCTGGGCGAACCAGAATGCGGGCGGTGCCATGTATGCTTCGTTAAACTGACAGTAATCGTCAACCACGTGTCACAAACTCGTACGTGGTAGAGCGAGTGTTCGCAAATTAGATTCCGACGATGCACTTACGATGACATCGTTTTGTGATTTGACAACTCGAGCATCAACGCACGTGTGAAAATTGGACTCGTCTTTCACGAGCACGATTGCGCATTACCACAGGAAAAAAATCGTGATAAAGGGAAAGTCGAGAAAAACACATCTTTAAATTAGTTATTCTCGAAAAAAAAAAACAGTTCCCATACATATTGCGTACAAAAAAAAAAAAAAAAAAATCAGAGGAACAATTATTATTTATCCATGTAAGAGTATGACGGTCCCTATCAAAGCATTCGGACATTGATAGGTTTGTCGATTCAAATATTCCACGGGAAGAATATCATATAGGAAAATATCCCTGTAAAAGAGATCATCGCGCAGCGTTGTTATCTAATACTTGTCTAGAAAAGAATATTCGATCGAGAAATTTGGCCGCGTGGTCGCGATCGCGGGGATTTTTTATCACTGGAAAAACGATAATCGACCGACAGTCGACGATTGTCGCCGCGGGGCAAATGGCAAACCTTATCGGACTCGACATGTGATATATCGCGCGACGACGAACGAGTGGCGCGATTGGCTACGAGAGAATGACGGTGATGTGTACGTCGTTTACGGATGTTGTTCAGTGCCGGGATGCTGTAGTGAGTAACTGTCAGTAAAAGCGACGCGAGTGCGGCGCAACGAGATCGATTTCGTTGTCATCGTCGTCGTCGTTATTCGCCGGAGAGAGTGAGAACAGGGTCGGCCGACATCGCTCGGAGAAACGTCCAGCATGAAGGATCATCGAGGAGGATGGCTGCGCGCCGTGCTACTGATAACGTTCCTCTCGCATCAGACGGGTGAGCGCAATTCTATATTCGTTATTATCGCATCGACTTTTTTTCACACGAATCAGGGATGATTGAGCCACGCGAGATTTTTTTTATGTCATCTGTCGCTTAATCGGATCTCTCAATCGTGAATCCATTTTTATGAAACATAAATCATTTTACGATCAGTTTGGGAATCCATCGTAAAAGAGGCATGATGACGTAAAAAAATCTTGAAAGTTTAAAAGCTTGTATTTTTTTTTATTACAGAGGTAGATTTGAAACGTAATCTAAAAATATTATTCTTTAAGAATAAGATAGAATTACAGGATAGAAAACGAAAGATGTATAATAATATAATTAATATTGTGTAATTTTAAAATACTTTTTTTGAATTATATATAATTTATGCACATTGATCATATATTACAATATTATCAAGTGCATGAACAATAATTTAATTATAATTTAGCAGAATTTAATGATTAAACTGAAATATATGATCACATCGATAATCAGAATTTAAAGCCAGATTTTTAATAATTAGATAAAGTATAAACATATTTCAAGCGTCCGAATAGATTTCTCATATCAATGTAATTTAGTTCGATGATTTAATAAATATTTTTTGTTATTTATTTTCTGCTGGCCTAAATAAATTTAAAGCGGTGCAACGGCACTATCTCTCATTCGAACAAAACGAGAATGTGTCGGTAAAATGGGTCACACCGACATATTGTTTTCCAACACACACAGCCATGTACGTTCGCATGGACGTGATTATATCGAAGTGTATATCAGGAGTAAAATATTGTAAGAGAGATCTAACTTTCGACGGAATATTATAATTAATGAGCCGCGAATAATCGACAGTTTTTATAGGATGTGGTTTGTACCAACAAACGTTGAACGCGCTACTTTTTTTTTTTTTTATTATTTCGATGAAAAGCGCCCAAGTTTGTTCTGTGGAATATTTTTTTCATAGGCGTTGATAATTATAATTGACATTTAATAATATTTCGCGGTTTAATTGGCCGGACGAATTGATCTATCCCGACCCCGAGTAGTTATCGGGCAGTTATAATCCAAGTTATATAAGCCTGCGGTTATCTGAAATAACTGTGCTCTTTTTCTCTTAGGAAGGAGAGAGAAGAAAAAAATCATCGACAAGAAAAGATCGCGTTATCGTAACATTCTGTACGATGAGACAAATTCCGAATGTCGCCCGTCTATAATTACGGAAAGAGAAAGGGCTAACCGTTCATAGTGCAGGTATTCTTAAACACTGCGGGCCACTATCGAATTGATTTCCATAGAATGAATGGATTCATGAATAAAGCGCTTTAAGTAAGCTCGCTCGAGATCGTTCGGCGAAAGGCAGTCTGCCAATAATTTCAGGGTGAACTCTATCGACATACCGAATTATTCATAATTTACTGTATGTATTCTGAAATGCATTAAATCGAGAACAGACAGTAGGAGCAATGAACGATTTGACTGTCGAGAATCAAGTTATTCTGATACCAAATTGTGTTTCTCTGCAGTTTCGTCAAATACTTTATACAATATCGCGTATTTATTTCGATTATTCAATATTTTTCTCGCAAAGTTTAATTTTTTTTTCCCCCCCAAATAGTGTTAAATTTGCTATTTAGAATATTTCTTAAAGAAGATATCGATCGATTGTCGTGTTGGACATGTAACGGAAATTCACTCGTTCGTCATAAACACGCTGCGCGAGTGAGCTGTATATAAGTTTATTACCTGAAATTTTGCTACGTCCAAGAATGATGAATAATACGGGACTATAATGTTACATATACACAACACACACACACACTGCCGTTATACGGAAATTCTCTTTACGGTATTTTCCTGTATCGTAAAATTGCATTTCGGATAGAAATTTCTATCGGATATTTTTTACTTTATTACGTTATCGAGAACTTGTATAGAGAAATTAAATAGTTGAAATAGTATGTTTCTCATATTTTTATGGCAATCTGTTTAGAATTAATTATTTCATCACATGTTTTACATGATATATGTCGATAGATCAATAACAAAATTAAATATTGAGATAACTTTTCGAGCTCGTTAAATATCAAGTAAATAAATAACTTTATGGTGTGTTTGTATGTAAGTAGAAAACTTTGCGATAATTCCGTGTCACTCCGAAAAGCTACAAATCGAATTAGACATATTCTGTAATTAACGCATCCTTAGTTCCTGCTAGCTGTTAGCTTTGAGAGAATAAACATCGCCCGAATTAGTAGAACAAATTTATCTCGTTTTCCGACGTCGTTCTCTTGCTCTTTCGGATGACTTTCATCGCGCGCTACCTCTAGCCCGAGGATCGTGGAAAAGGGTGTCTGGAAATTTCATCGAGGAATGCGAACTTTCTTACGAACGTCGCGAAAATTGAATTTTTAAGTGACAGGTCATTTGCGAGTAGTCGGCTAACTCTAACTTTGCGCGTTGACTCGTCTGTGCGTATTTTCTAAATTAGTCGCGACTTTTGGATGTCGCTATTGAATGGAAGTTACATAGTTACAACTATAATATACGCCGTTACACTAGTTGAAACGATCCATAGAAACTGTATATAAAAAAATTATGATCTTTATACGCCTTTCTAAAAAAAAGGCACGAGATGTCGAACTCGAATATATCGAAACGTTGAAGCCTCTTTTCCGCGATGCTGATTGACTATCTCGCTTGTGCGCTGCGACTTGCTTCATTCGTGTTATTTGCAACTGTCAATTCATGCGAATTTTGACAGTTTGACAATTTGTGAGAGAAAAAATTAAAGTTAGGAAAGAAAAATTTTAAAAATTGGAAAATAAATAAAAGCGCGCGCCTGTGTTGTTCTAGTATGATATAAACCGTATTTTAAAAAATAGCGGTGTATAATTAGGATTTATTCGAAGGAGATATTTCTATTGGGAAATATGGTGGAAAAGGTAATATTTGTCACGTTGAAATGAAAAGGATGACAATTCATCGCGCAATGAAAGACGTAGAAATATAAATTGCTCTTTTATATCAATGCACGGGATTTGCATCAATCTGCAGACAATTATTGTATTTTCATCCCGCGATTCCCGTAATTTACTTTGGCGGCTGCTGTTGCCGCAATGATGAAACAGACAAGACGAGCAGACAAAAGAATCAATTTCGCGAATAATTTTTTGCACGGCTAATTTCGACGATATTGTTCAAATTTCTTCTCTCGTAACGATTCGCGCGATATAATTGCACATAATATTGTCCGACCGCGATATCGATAGCCCGATATCTTTCTTGACGAGCATCGTGACCGAAAATTATAGATATCGAGCGGATGTAACACGTTTGCGGAATGCGGTTGATTGTAAGTCGGGAAGCCAATTTGCCAAACTCGAGTTTGTTGCGGGCGGGCGGTGAAGGAGGGAGGTACCGCAAGAACGCCGCGGTGTTCTATTGAAGTTGTAATCGATGTTGTTATATATCTATCTACCTACCTGCCGAAGGCGGTCGCGTATCGTGTATTTACACATATCCTGGCATCTCGCGTCACTTTTAAACGACAAAACGCTCAAATTAAATTGCACGCGCATTATTAAACTCCACGTGAGTCGGCGTAATTTAACTTTTGTGCACCGGGTAAATATATCATTTCTCAAAAGCGTTAAACTGAATATAGGCCCGATGTTTAACGATACTTGCCATACCTTGTAAACGGCAGAAATAATTGCTTTATTTAATAATTAGCATTTTATTGTACGTTGTGGTTTAGTCAATAACTGAAAATATTTTTTACATAATTTTACGATAATTTTACCATTAGATATTTTGTCATCCGAATATCCGTTATAATGATGTTTTGTCAATAACGATAATGCATTTTTAATTCCCGTGTGTCGTCGAATATATAGGGATGTTTGCGGTGGCTCTTTGGGACATTCTTTGTCTATGTTCTATTTTATATCGTAGCAAATGCCGAAAAATGGAATTGCGGTCGGCACGGTGGAGCAGTAAATCGAAACTCCCCGCAGAGATCCCGGTGCAATCGAACAGACGAACTATAGTAGAGAGAGCGTAAACCATTACTATTGGGCTTATCAAAGTGATTCACGTGACTGGCCGACAGCATTATGCAAATGAGCCGTAAAATTATCGTAGCCTTTAGGCATCGCCAGACAAGGGGATGCCTGAACTTATACGTGACAGAGCACGTTACTGCAACTGTAGCAACTATAGCCGATAGTCGCTTTAGTTTAGAAGGCAAAGATTATATAATAATTCTCCGTTATGCAAACTGAATTTGTCTTTGAATTATTATTATTCGCTAGTGGCGTTCAAGTGCAATATGAATCGCGTATCGTAATGAATATTGAATCGACAACAATCGCGTATTCGAAAATCAATATTGTTATTATCAGAGTAAAATACATACTTGTGAATGGAACATTTTTCAGCGTACGAAATTTTCTCAATTTTTATCGGAACAGTAAAATTAATATTGTGAAAGCAAAAAAAAAAAAAAAGTATCTTGCACGAGATTGCATTCCGAGTGTATTGAGAATTGGTTGAAATATAAAAATCCGAGATGACGAACAGTATTTTTTCGATGTTACGATACAGTGACGTAGACGATTGATGATTTAGCTAGAACGGATAAGTGGTAGCAATTTCCGTTCAGTGTGCCTCTTGGCGAGTTATCAATGTCTTCGTTCCCCTTAACCAGAAGTACAGGAAACAGGAAGCGATTCCTCCAATTGCCGTCGAGAATGTGTCCGGCAAATTTATACGCGCGGACAGTTGCTGCAACGAGAACGCGCGCGCCTATATCAATTTCAAAAGGGATTACATAGTGGCCGCCGAAGAGAACAATGGCCCTAAAACTGGATCAAAGATTTTCGATGACCATGTTGCAAGTCGAGATTGTGAGCGGGCTCGAGCGCGGCAAAAGAATTTCCTGTCATAAACAGAGAGATTGGCACACGTGCGCGGGATGCTTACACCCCTTAATGCAGCCATTTCGTACACGAATTACTTTCAATTATCGCACGGTAATATCGTTTCACGGTAATGATACTGTGTTAGAAGAATCTCGATACGCTTGCATATTAAGTATGCAGTTAACATGAAAATACGCGGCAAATTTATATTTATATATTCTCGAGCAAACTCAAGCGAAGTAATATTGCTGTATAATTGATCATTAAGGGGCAAACTCAAAGGTAGCGTAACTCGACTCTCGCGATAAATCCGCTCGTTTGCAGTCACACATTCGCGCAAATTACAGTTCATTACAGTCCGATGAATCGCCCCGCATTTGCGTGAATCGCATTACGACAGTCTCGGGAGAACTCACGCGTGGCGTTTGTAGAGTAGTCGCTTGAGATACACCCGCGCGCGTTGCAATTAGGTCGCAGCGCGCATTTAACACTCGCTGTAAATACGTAAAAATGTGTGCTTTATCGCAGTCGACGGTAGCTGCTGACACTATTTACATTTTCGGGTAAAGTTTTTCTTAGCCCCTATTGATTCAATCGTCTCTCATCGCATTCTCTACTTTTCAGATCGATTCCATTTATTAGCAGAAATTTTCTGAGCCTTTTACACTGCAACGTAGAGATGTATTAGGAATTTTTCAGAGAATTTGCAAATGTGTAATTATGAAATGTGTACCATGTGTTGTGTATGATGGAGATAATTACGAAGAGACTAATTTTCACGCTTACACATATAATACGAAGATTAAAATATAATGAATGACCAGATTACAAAGTTAATTGGATAAGTTAAATATTCTTGTAGATAAATGGCGTAATATCATTAAAGTTATAAGAGAGAGCCCCTAGATTAATTCAAAATTATATTTATTCGCATAGATATAATTCGCAACCAATAAAATTTTATTTATTTATTTATTTTTTTTTCGAAATTGTCTTCAGAGATCATCCGCCAAGATTTATTGCGTTAGTTATAAATCTTTGTATAAAACAGTACATCGTCCACAGATTATTTTAGTACCCAAAACATGCGAGCAACAAACTCTTTTAGTTAATTTATATAATATAAGAGCGCGTCGTATAGGGTCCGCGGCGACAAAGTATCGATTTTTAATACTTTAAGACGAGCAACAAATTCAGTTTCTTATATATTTCGATAGTACATCGTCCACAGATTATTTTAGTACCAAATACATGCGAGCGATACATTTTTTTATTTACTATTACTTCGCGCAAGTGAATGGTACGGCGCGGCGAGACTGAGTATATAGTGGTATTAATTAAATAATATACTTTTTTAAAAATATTTTTATGTTATTTTAGAGCAACAAAATAGCAACAAATAATACGTCTCGATAATCGCGCTTGTGTGAAGAGCGTTACGGAAAATTTAGGCTGGACGGATAGGTGGGGGGAGGGGAGGGGAATGTCGTCGAATATCTCTTCCAAGAACAGGAGCGAGCGAGTTTTTTGCGAGAAAAAAATCGTGCGCCAAAAAACCTTCGCGATACGAACAAGGATAAGATAACGAAGCTCGAGCGATACTTTTGCAATCTCGCGATTATTTTCTGGCGAAATTATACATATAATTGAAGAAGAATCATATATTTTAAAAGAATATTAAAGTATATTGAAATATGCGACGCGAAGCTTCACCAATTGTAAAATTTCTCATTTAGCTGTTGGTACTCGTGGTTTCTCGCGGCATTTCAGAGACATTGATTAACGTTGACACGTCATCCTTAATTGGATTTCAGTAACATCCATAGTTTTAAAACTAACCAATCACCAATCAAGAATCGAATGACCGTGATTGGTCAATTTTACAACCATGAATATTATTAAACCTGACGTGTAAAATTAGTCGACTAACCGAACACATTTTTTTTTCTCTTAAATAAGAATATTTTATTAGGAATGTTCATATGTGGTGTGCGAGCTGCTTTTCAGATATATTCCTCCTTGAATCTTACACATTCTATTCAACGATTATTCTCGTTGTATTATCGTTTCGCCATGAAAATTGATCGAGATTTTGTAATATAAGCTCTCTCTCTCTCTTTCTCTCGAGCCGCGCTTCTTTGTTTATATCTGAATGTTTACATCCAACTTTTTTGAACGCTTCCGTACCGAGACGTTCGGCGACGCGGTCCTCCCCTCTCCTCGCCTACCCGTCCAGCCTAAATTTTCCGTAATCGTGTCAGTCTCTTCCCACAAGCGCGAGTCTCAAGACGAATTACGGTCGCGCTCCGTGTTTCTCGCGTCTTTTTATCCGTCGAAAGTGAGATCCGCGTACAAACGAGTGTCGGGGGGGTCTTGTATCGAATAACAGGCGATTATCCGAGTGTAATATATTAACCCGTGTAATCGTGATTAAGGCATCTTTCGATATATATATACTCGCAAACGACAAGATTTTTCCCACGCATCTTTTATCTATCGAAAATGAATTTCGCATCCGAACGAATATTCGAAATATCCGAATCGAGAGTAATTTGTAGTTTTGATATATCGACTTTACAATACGATACAACGATCGATGAATACATTATTTAACATATTTTTAGGCGCTGAAATAATTTACTCGCTGTCGTATATAATAATATTGCGTTGAAAATATAAGCGCGTCGCGTTCCACACGTTTCTGCTTTAATATTCTTTAATATTGTTTTCAAATGTAATCCTTTTTTCAGAGTTATATTCACAATTTCATAAATCGAGATCGCAAAAGAGCGTCGCTCGAGCTAGTTTGATTTATCTCGCGCAGGATTCTTCGCGTACGGTTTATTTCTTGGAAGAGACGCGCTCGCTCCTTTTCCTGGAACGGATATTCGACGACGCGTCCCCCCCTCCCCATCTACTACTACTCAACCTACCTAAATTTTCCGTAACCGTTACAGTAACCGTCGTATTGCATTAGCGTGCGAGATTGAAATATTCTTTCCGTATTTCTCGCCTTTTTTTATCCATCACAAGTTTATCCCGTGTATAAAGTGGATGTCGCGAGTATCGGGAATGTCGATTAGAATCACGGAAAATCGTCTCCGTCCATTTATTAATACGCGATTATATGTTCTTTCATGTTTATAATCGGCATGGAAATAATTTTACCGCGTCATTGCATATGGCGGATTTTGGACTACGAGTGAAATAGTGATTATGAGAATAGTGATTATGCAGGAGTGGACAAATTGATAGACTGTCTTGTCTCAATTTGAAGCGAAGGGAGCAACCGGAAACGGAAAGGATCTCGCGATGACCAGATGCGGAAAGAAGTGAGACATGCAAGGGCGGTGCATCGGTCGGTCAGTAGAATTTATTATTAAACATTTAAAATTGTCAATATAATTTTTAGTTTATGGAAACAATAGTATTGAAAAATCGGGGGGGGGGGGTTTATTAATGATTTATAGCTCATGTATAAATATTTAGAATTATAACTGACCATATTATCTTTGCCTTGATTATTTCTATTATTCGTCATTGATGATTACTGATGATTTCATAATTATAATCGTTGAGCGCATTAATTTTACTATTTTATTAGCATTCGAAATCATCATTAATACGATTACATTTTATTTAACTCTGATCACTCTGTAATCTTAACATCTTTAACGCGTCATTTTTAGAGAATGAAAATTATCAAACATGTGCATTAACAAAATTAACAATATGCGTGTCAATTTATTTTTTAATTTATGGAAACGATGATATTGAAAAATCGAGTTGTTTTTTGATTAATTATTTATAATCTGATAATCATATAAATATTTAGAATTAAAACTGACCATATTATCTTTGCCTTGATTATTTCTATTATTCGTCATTGATGATTATTAATGATTTCATAATTATAATCGTTGAGCGCATTAATTTTACTATTTTATTAGCATTCGAAATCATCATTAATACGATTACATTTTATTTAACTCCGATCACTCTGTAATCTTAACATATATCTTTAACGCGTCATTCTTAAAAAAGCAAGAGGAGCAACAAATTCAGTTTCTTATATATTTCGATAGTACATCGTCCACAGATTATTTTAATACCAAAAACATGCGAGCAACAAATTCTTTTAGTTAGTTTATATAATATAATAGCGCGTCGTATAGGGTCCGCGGCGACAAAGTATCGATTTTTAATACTTTAAGACGAGCAACAAATTCAGTTTCTCATATATTTCGACAGTATATTGTCCACAGATTATTTCAGTACCAAATATATGCGAGCGATACATTTTTTTATTTACTTTTACTTCGCGCAAGTGAATGGTACGGCGCGGCGAGACTGAGTATATAGTGGTATTAATTAATTAATATACTTTTTTAAAAATATTTTTATGTTATTTTAGAGCAACAAAATAGCAACAAATTCTAGTGTATTTTATTTTTTGATTCGAGCTTTATATTTTTTTCACTATGGGTGGGGCTGGCTTAATGTCAAGCTAGCACCCCCCACTTTGAATGTAAATTCCTGCTAAACGGTTTGAGCAACAAAATTCGGACTACGGCAACTAATTAGCACATAATTAGCACTAAATTATTTGATGTATTTGATTTAATTTGGCGTTGGTGGAGGGGCTAACTTAATATGGGTAAATACGTCCATCTGTGTACATTTTACGCTGCTCGATCTGACTGAATCGCTCCATCTTATCAGCGTTCAGATACGATCGTAACTTTACAACAATCGACCGATTCTGCGGGGCTTCTTCCGGGTCCCCGATATCCAGCGGAGGAGATGAACGTGTGCACTATTTAATCAGAAATATCAGAAATCTCCCCCTCTTTTTACGCGATATAAAACGCGCCGCGGCGCCGTAAAGTATCGGTAGCGTACGTAACGCGAGAAATAAAGTGTACCGTATTACAGTTTATCCTTATAAACGACGTAAAGCTTTTAGATCCTTGATAGCTGCAAACACCGCATGGATCTATACTAAATATTTCTGCGATGCCTGCGCTTTCGGCAGATTGCAGATTTTTCGGCGAACATACCATATAAGTAAAATCGATTTTTGCTTAGCATATAAATTAGGTATTTCAGAAAAAAATGTATGCAGTTTATATTTTTCTTATCATTATTTCTCGTCAGGTGAAAACTGATCAAGTCTTTAAATTTCACAGATTTTGATTATTTAGAGATTAATTTACTAAAATCATTTCAGTTTTGGCCATTCATAAAATAAGAACTTTTATCAATAGCCTAGCACCGAAATAGCGCTATTTTTCATCATTTTCTCTGACATTTATAAAAAAAAAAAAAAAAAAAAAAAAAAAAAAAAAAACCGTTTTGTGCGATATTTTACTGTAATTGAAGATGGTTTAATTCTTTTTAGCTACAGCGAGATGTGTCGCGGTTTTTTTTTTTTTTGTACTGCTTGTACAAATAATGTTCTTAGCGAAACTTGTGTATCTTATCGAACTAATTTAGTTGCGCGATATAATGTACGGCGATGACACGCGCGGTGTGGTTCGATATCGCGATCGAAAAATTGCCAGGAGCTATTAAATATTCTCGTGTATTGTGCAATCCGTTTCTCGATCTCTGCGAAAATAGATTTTGTTATAAAACGTTTTGAAAAGGACGCGTTGATTACGCGCGAACGTTGGAATTGTTGTTGCTGCAATTGTTTGTTTTCCTTCCTGATTTTCCACTCGGTTTTTTTTCTCCTTCGTTTAATGTTCGTTTCTTCGACGAGATCGATCTCTTTCTCGAGAGGAGCAACATTGGTGGCGAAGGGTCCGGTGATTTCAAAGAGAAGTACAAAAACGCGAAGCAGAAGCGCGAAAAAGTTCATTAGACGAGAGAGAGAGAGAGAGAGAGAGTCGGAAAATTCTCCGGAATCATCTCCCTTTAACGTATATTGAACAGCCGGCGTTTTTATTTATACCCGGCGAAACTTATATACTGTACATCGTGTACGTAGGCTTTAGGCAAAACTTCCACGCGCTTTATAGCGAAATATTTTTCGCGAGATATCGTTGGAGCTTTACAGATTCTTCATCCGTGGATTCTTATCCTTGAAAATCTTAATCGAGAGTCGGCTGTACGAGAGAACGAGAAGATCAGACGGTCGTAAATTCGCCGCAAGCGACTTATCCGAATGCGACGAAGATCTCGCGCAGCATCCTCTTCTTCCTCCATTGCTCGCGGGGATCATCAGCCGTATCTCGAATACCATTCCCAAAATAAAGTTATACGTTCTCAGTATTTCCATTATTGATGGAATAGCTGGCACATCTATAAACGCGACTTTTCCCACTTTTTATTGAGCCTGGAGAATGATAACGATTCTTGCGACACCTTCGAATCCTTTGACCCGCTTTCGTCCGAGCCTGTCTCACCCCACGGAAGTCTTATCATTGTACATAGAATGCGCCATATTTTGAATTTATTTCCACATCACCTCGTAGCGACTTTCGGACGCGAACTTTCCGCCGGCGCGCTCTCACGAACTCGATATAGCGGAAAATTGCTAGTCTCGCGAAAGTTTTCCTGGGATGTTATCCTGTAAGCGCACGACTGTCCCCCTTTTATACCGATCCTAAAATCGATACGACGACTGTTTCTGTATCATAAAGTAAATTATTGAAATTTCCTTGACTATTTGAAAGAATTCTATCTTGTGACGTTTATTTTGGATTCCAACATATCATAATTTTGACAATTTAAGCATAAAATTGATTTTATTAACATGCGGACACTTTTTCGAAAATAGTATATATTGACATTTCGACACAGGATGTTACACAATTATTTAGCAAAGAAAAAATCATTAAAATGAGTTACTTTTTTGTTCTTTTAACGACAGACTTAATAAAAATAATTATACAGCAAACTATACAGATATTCAGATTTTTAAACGGATATAGAGAATAAAATAAAATAAAATAAAACAACAACGATTTGCGCTGCTTCTCGCGGAAAGATCTCTCAAAGTGCATTATCGTCTATGAACATAATCTTTCGTTGCCGATTTGCGAACGCGTGGTAATGAGAGTTCTTATCACGATACTCTCGACCATCGTGAAATTGCAACGCGGTTTCAAAATTCAGGACTGTCACGCGATTATACTGTAGTTCTTACGCCCGGCAACAAAGCGATTCGTTAGCGTGTAAAATCTAGAACATCGGAGATAATTGCAAAGCTGTCTCTCAAAGACATTCACTCTGTCCTGGAATTTTCTTAATCAAGGAGAAGAAAGAAAATGCGGGTGACTAGTTTTATTGAATTTTGTAAACAGGGATGAAAGCAAAATTTCGCGTTAAAATTATCTTGGTCGAGAAGAAAGCTAAAAGGGATGAAGAATTTAATAACAATGTGAATTATTTTTTGTAGGTGCATTACGCGAAATTCAATTGTGAAAAAATTTCATGTAAGTATCATTTTATGTAAGAGCTGAGAATTTTTTGTAAAATTTCTGCTAACGAAGGTGTAAGCGAACATGTTTCCACTATATGCACAAAATTTCTTAAAAAGATAAAAAACAAGTTACAAATTTGCTTGAAAGTAAGGTTGCACAAGACTCGAGACAAGACAATGTTCTCAAAAATAGTGTATTGATATTGAAAATTTTCGAAAACTTTGTTAATATAAATGTTTTTATTTATTAAATACAATTTCTTTTTATCCAATAAAAAAATCTTGACAATCTTAGCCTTGGTATTGTCTCGATAACTAATTAAAAGTCTCGTCTTAATTTTGTCTCGAATTTTAAGAAACAAGACAAAAGTGCATCAAGACTAATCTTGATATCTCGTGCAACTTTGCTTGAAAGTAACGTCAAAACGTTACACGAGGTCAATTATCGGGAATTACTCGTCGTTATATAAATAGCGTCCTCCGATTGCTAATTTTTATCGCGTTAGTATTGAAACCCTTGATTAATGGAGCACGATGTAAAGGCGTTATATAGACTTCGTTATAATATAAGTCGACAAGAGGGGAAAATGGGTCACTGGTCGACGTAGCAAATTC
This sequence comes from Polyergus mexicanus, assembly GCF_030449975.1. Taxonomy (NCBI): domain Eukaryota; kingdom Metazoa; phylum Arthropoda; class Insecta; order Hymenoptera; family Formicidae; genus Polyergus; species Polyergus mexicanus. Next base: position 1,675,850 of record NW_027223333.1, on the reverse strand, counting down.
AAGATATTGTAGAAAAAGCAAACACTATTTTTCACAATGAACAGCGTGCCCATTATTTTAAGACTTTTTTTAGACCATTGTACTCGCCAAAAAAACTAGGTTGCCATCGCGCGTGTGTTAGTGCAATAACAAAACTGAAAGTCCAGTAAATTAAAGCGTGCATTGGAGTATATGATCCGGGGATATGTTTCACCCCGCGTGAAGACCGAGTTCTATTTTCAGAACAAAACCCGCGTCTCTTTGATGGTTTCCATAATAGCGGCAATGGGTTCACATAACTTTTTGAATTTTTATGAGCACCCTCGGTACATAGGTCCTCGCATTTGTTCCCCACAGGGAACAATATAAATTGCATAATAAAAGAACGCGAATCGGAATGTACATTGAATTATATTTATCATACGAATACAGATACGTACTATGGAACATGAAAAGCGCGTGTTGTACAACCGTTTGTCCGCGAATACACAAAAACATCCACGTGTATCGAGAAAAATATCGTGCAACTTGTGTCAATACGGTGGATCGTTTTAATAAAATATTTGTCTCTCATAGCGTGTCGCACACTCTCTTTTTCTCTCTCTCTTTCTCTCTCGTTCTTCAGCCATATTCTTTCCTTCCATTTATCGATTAAGAGATAAAAACAGCGGTCGTCGACAGTTATTTTAGCGCGTGACTAGACAAGCTATAGCTTTACGATATATATTATCTATTTGATTATTTTTATAATACGTGGAAAACAAAACAAAATTAATATAAGAAATATGTGAATTAATTGTAAGTTTGCAACCAGTTTTAATGCAACATTTCTTTCGCCGATATATGTGAAAATCAATGCAATCTTATCGCATCATGTTCACGGTTGATAATAAAGGCTTTGTAGGTAGTAACGTATTATTCAGAAGATTTTGACTTACTGAGAAATATTATTAATTGTCAAGCTCTGTTTCTGATAAAATATTATCGATTTTTATCATTTATTAAAAATAAAAGTAACGTTTCTCGCCGGCGCAACTCTTATGAATATCCCTTTTGTGCTCTCACATTGTTATTGTGATTGTTAGAAGGAGCCAACTCGCGTACAATTGATTTCTGTATAATGTGGGCGTGTCGCGCTATCTTCATTCTGCCTTGAAAGAACCGGATTTTGTCGGATTGCGTGTAAATGATGAGCCGCATTTTCAAGAAGTTCATCGGCTGGTAGCATCTCTTCATTCATCAGTATGTGGGCGATAAAATTGGTTAAAATTAAATTGCACTACCGAGTAGAATGCTGTATTAACTTTGATAGATTGAGATATTTTTTAGATAAAGCGGAGCACGTTATATATATATCCATCAAAATTGATTTCGCGTATATAGTTAATCCTTTGAGATAGAACTTTAAGTTAATCCTTTGGTACGTTATAGAAGATTGTTCGATCCTTCTATTCTTGAATGATTAAAAATATTCAGGAAGCTCAATTCTATATTTTATTAATCATTTAAGAAATTTAGTAGCAAAGATTGGAAATTATTAGGGCAATGTTCTGATTCTAAAAATGAAATTTTTAGAATCTAGAAATATATTTAGAGTTCTAAATGTATGAAAGATAAACTCTTTGATAAATATATATGAAATGATCTCTTGACCGTAAAGTTTTTTATAAAGACCATCCCACAAAGTCCACGAAATTTTGATTTTTTCCTTTCCTTTGTATTTTTACTACATCATCCATCTTACATTTTTCATGCAACTTGTTGACACTTATGCAAATGTTGCGACCGCGTGCGCGACGATGCATGCAAGTTTCGTGCTTTGTCATTCTGCAGTAAAAGTTGCAGAGTCGGCGAAACAACCGTTCTACATAAAGTACGACAGGTGGCTGGACATATTGATCTCAGTCCCAATGTTTGATACTCGTTTTGATGTCGTTTCGTACTTTGAATCGATTTGTGTGTGTGTGTGTGTGTGTTGAGCTTTTTGTTTAAGAAGAAATCTCTCTATAATATTTATAAATTATAGAATAATGAGACGCGCGCGCGGACAAGAGAGAGGGACAAAGTTCGCGTTTCTACGAGCCTTCTCCGAGAAGAAAACAATTCCTCGCCTCGCGGAATTGTTAAAGAAACTCCTCTCCGATACTGTTATAAAATGATGAGGAAATTTTTCAAAGTGCATGCGCGATATGTTGCTTTCGTCGTTGGTAAGCGAAGAAAAATGCAATATTACCGCGTCGCGTCGCGCTCTCGTTAGTCGACAAATTTTTCAAATTACCATCGTAACGTATTACTTTCGGTCGACGAGCGGAGACGAGAGAAAACCGGTTGAAATGCAAACATATTTTTTCGCAATCTTTCCGTCGGGGATTCCTCTGTCGTCATCGTGCAACAGCAACGAGCGTGCGTTCGTGTAACGAACAGCGAACGAAAAGGATTCCGCTCGGCGCGTCCGTTATATACATACAAAAATAGAGAGAGAGAGAGAGAATATAAAATAAAAAAAAAACCAATGTGTTTTATCATGTACGGTTGGCAGCGTGCCACGAGCACGCACGCACGACCTCACCCTGCGGTCGTGTATTTGTTAGTTTCCGTCTCGTTAGGCGGAAAATCTATTTCTTTACGTCGGTATTGTGAAAACGCGAGTTGCATCGGCATGCATCCGAGCGAGCGGCCGCCCCCCATCGCGCGTATATAAGCAAACGCGACGAGTGTTTAGAACGATCGGTTTTTTCTGTCCCCTTACTTTCTCTCTCTCCATTTTTTTTTTTTTTTTTTTTTTCCCCCCGATCGACGACCACAAGCCATTTGGATTTTAATCGAAAAGCTGGGATTTATGCTATTGTGCGACGATCGCGATTGTTCGCGCTCTCGGATTCTATTATCCGCGCACGCGATAATACACGCCAAATATAGCGCGCTATTGTGCTAACGGTGCAAGCTATGATAATAAAAGAAATTATCGTTGTCGCGATCGCGCTGCCATCGCGAAATTAATTGGCACACAATCGCTGTCTAAGGTGTATACTCCAAACTGTTAATATTTGTTCAAACATAATAGAACTCGTACGAAAGTAACGATACTTTGTATGGAAACTTTAATTTTCATTTCATGTTTTATCTATATGTAATCTTGATTATTAAATATGTCTATAATGAAATATAATCATTTTATAATTTTTACAAGTCGACACACGTCGCATATATTCTTTTTATACATCCATACAAAATCAAAATCAATTAATTTATATTACGCTCTTTCTCTCTTTTGAATTTATATAATTCCAAAACGCGTGTATATATATATATGTACATTGGTTATTCAATCTGCGATATAAAAGAACCGTACGCGCTGTAAAAACATAAAGGCGTTATTTAAGCCCGGATGTATAAACTTGGCACAGAAGCTTATGTTTTGTCGTGACGTTTAAACAAAACCAGCGACTATTTTATAATTTCTACCAACATTTCGTTCCCTACGCTCTGGATGCTACTCATTTGGCACCGCGTTCCCCGTTATATGGTTATAAACAGACCATAATGGTTTTTATCATACTAGTGAAAATCCATAATGAGATACGAGTCCGACGGGTTACATCGGGGAGAGATTATCCCTACGTCAAAATTCGTAATGATATGCGAGCCAGCGAAATTACCGTGGACGCGTAATTGAATTTTCTACCGCGTGTCGTTGTTAAATTATCTCTCTTTCGACCTACAAACGTAACAGCGCGACGTGGTTACCGGCCAAAATGAAATCACGGTAAAATCATATCCCCCTTTCACATATCAGCGTACTCATTCGACAATGAAACCGGACACAATGTCCGCAGATTTTCCAAATATTGCACGATGATGCTCTTTATGAATATGTTTAAACCAACAAGCTCCCGCTCGTTGCTTTTAAAATTTACGCAGTCTTTTCTTTCATTTTGCACATTGAAAATTGCGTGCGGAATTGAAATATTTATACTATATGTATATATATATATATGTATATATTATAATATATTAATTAGGAATATTAATTTTTATTTATATAGGAGCGAGTTTTAAATAACTACGTAAAATAGAAACGATGGAGAAAGCAGGTACGCAAATATTGTTATTATCAGACGTGCGATGATTTAAATGCGGATCGCTCTAACAGCGTTCTCGGAGTTCGCTAATAGTTTGGCATTAGCTGTTTACTTCGTTGACTTGCATCGCGCATCCAACTTGTGCATCCCCGGCGCAGGAGGATGCACAAGTTATGGATTACGATTGTTTACGTGACACAAGTATCAGAAATTATATCCAAGCGTCGTAAAGCAAGTTCTCACGATGCATAACCGCGTGACGAGCATAGCCTGCAGCTCGATACCGCCCGTTGCATCCGTTTATCGTGTCGCGTCGCTTCTGGCTCAAAGCCGTATGCAGTTCACAGCGGAGTGCATAGTACACGCGGCGTTATAATCCCGAATAGGAGAGATCGTTTTAGCTAGAGCAGGCAGACCGCGTGTTCGAAGGGCCGGCAAACACAATGAGAGTAAGAGAGAGAGAGAGAGAGAGAGAGAGTGAGAGTGAGAGAGAAAGCGAGAGAAGGAGCAAGAAAGAAGGCGAAAATGCTGAGCGAGCTTTTGGCCGAATTATTATCGGTTATCAATTCGCGATGTCGCGGAAAAGGGATTTCCGCCGTTGGAACGCCGGCGCGATAGAATCGATGCGGTGGCGACCGGCTCGCGGACACGGCCGGCGAAATCTTTTTATCCAGTTATTTTTGGCGATACAATTCATCTGCCATAAGCCGCGTTCGTTCTACTCCGCGCGCTCGCTCTCGTCGCGCAATCAGCAGTCGCCGGGCTTTAACGATGTTATCGAGGAACCGTGATTGAAGTAATATTTGCTCGTCGGTTATTAGCAATTAGTTGGCATCGTGATTTTCCAACCAAACCCGACTCCTCGATTAGATATTCAACCGTGCAAAAAAAAAAAAACGCGTATATATCGAGAAACTTTCGCACCACTTCATTATCTTCAGTTCTCACGTGTATTAAGACGTCCTTATCGTCCATTTTTTTTTTCCCCCCCCGAAGTTGTCGAAGATTTGTGGATATAAATCAGCGCGATCGTTATTTAATTTCCTCAATCACTCCCATTTTTCTGAGTGGAGAAAATTTAGAGAAAAATTATTTTTTAATGATAATAGAATTATATAGGTCCAATTTAATTTCTTTCAGATCTAAATCTCATTTAAAAGAAACGTGATGCTTTAGCATAGTATCATTGGAAGTAATGGCATCATTATTTAGGTCAAAGTCCCGCGCGCGTATCACGACTATAGATCCGTATTCAAATACCGAGCGACGGTAGTTTCTTCTAATCTACAAGAGACCAGAGACAGAGTATCCCCTTTTAAAAGTTTCACGCGGTCATTTATACCGCCGCTCGACTCGCGACGTATCTTGTACGTACTTCCATCTCGCTTCTCTCGATATCGGTTCAAATGTACGATTCCCGGAATCCGTCTGGCATAAATATTCCAAGCTGAGTCTCGGGGCTCTCTCGCTGCCGATGAATCAAGGAGAAAGAGAGAAACGGCGGGTTCTGACAGCGCTTCAAAATAAATGTTCCTCAACCGCGTCTCGAGCCAGTGGGCTCGTCTTTCTGATTGTCGGCTGCTGAATTATGGATTCGCGTCTGTCGAGAACTTGGAAGAATAAATACCGCGAATAATACATATATCGCGCCACTCTCAAGTGCCGATCTCTCGGCACAGATTCGGGCCTTGTGAAAGATTAAAGTCGAGAACGGATGCGCGCCGGATGTTCACCTACCGTCGAAACGTCCGCGGGCATTTATTTCTTATCGATTCCGTAACCTGATGTATCATATCCCAAACGCGCGTTCAAAGAGCCGGAAAAGGAAGAAAATCTCGAGCGAGGATCGAACGAGTACGTGCGTTTTGACGCTGATATTAAATACGCCACGTGTCAACGGTTAGCGAGGAGCAATGTTGCTTTCCCGTGTGGAATGTAAAAGTGCTGCACGTTCCGTAACGGCGGACGGCGATCTGGACCGCTTGGATCGAAATTGTGTAATTAATTCCGTCCAGCGGATTCCGCGAGCCGAATTCTTTTAGCTTCCCGCCCCTTTTTACGCCCGTCCGGTACGTACCCACCGCGATTTCCGCGAAAAGTTCAAAAGTTTCTTCGTCGTCTCTTTACTGTTCGTAAATAATTAAATCGCTGGTTAGCACGGTTATTAACCGTCCTTGTCGCGAGTTTGCCTCGATCGAGAACGAGGGAAAATAGGACGGCGTCAGATTTCCGTGAAGCCGTTCCTCGATTATTTATACTCTCGTCGGCGTCCGAGTATACAATGTGGTTGCAATATAGTATCGCTCCACATGCGGATTCCTTGACCCCTTGCTCGATTGTCTTTGGTACGATGCTTTCCCTGTGTAAATATTGTTACATGGCTGATCATTCAGGCGATGTTTTATCGTCGCCTATATAAAGCTTATTGTAGCTAATCAGAAAATAGAATAGTGTAAAGATACAATATATGATTCTTCAGCATTTTCAAGAGTATCTGTCTAGAGTATAATGGCATATAATGTGAAAAATTGAAGATAGATGATTAACGGTTAAAAAGGAAAATAATTTATTATCTAGACGATTCGATTATAAGTAATAATGGAACAATAATTCTAACTTTTTTATGAAAAATGAGATTAATAGTTTCTTCAATTCTCTCTTTAAAAGCAATTTATGTCACCATTGTATAAAAAATTTTTGTGTCATCCTATTGATTATTTTAATCCCATCATTTATTATAATTATTACACACACACACACACACTTAGCATATTTTGTAGAAATCGCATTTTTTCAAATTCTTATCGCATAATATTTCATTGATCGTAAATTAATTTTGTATCGATTATTTTGCTAATCTCTTTACGTTCCCTATGGTGTTAATCCTCATGTATTGTACTACTACTGATAGTCGTTCTCTCCCTCTCGTGCCTATCGTGTCATACCACCCCCCTCGAAACGTCGCGTGCTGTCGTCTACACGCACCTGTCGTCCTATTTTATTCATGCGATCGCACGATGTGAATCTATGCTGAGTAGGGTGAAAAGACGAAGCGAGATATGCGTACGACATTCTGTATTTCAGAGTGGAAGGTGGTAGTGCTTATAAACCGTGACAATCGATGTTTCTGTCGCAACATCGGATATGATGAGTGGAAAGTACACTTTAAATTGATTTTGCCTCTTTCAAATTGTGCCAAAACTATTTAAGACTAATAAATTATACGGATTATCATCTCTTATAGTCTATGATTTAGTATATAGCAAATTGCAGTTTGTTTTAAAATATGAAAGAAAAAACTTTATTGTACGTGTGTGTGTGTGTGTGTGTGAGAGAGAGAGAGAGATAGAATTTAGATAAATTAACATCTTTTACAAGTCGGTTTATTTTTAATCGTGCACAAAAAATACCAGAGAGGCAATATTCTTCGTCTGAAAACTGAGAATAATATAATACGATTTAAACTTTTTTTCTATATGATGGGCACTAAAAAAAAAAAAAAAAGATATTGAAAGCTCTCCTCTCTTATTTGAATGAAAAATCTTGGGTCGCGTTTTTCGGATAAAATTTTTCGGTCGGGAACGCGGATGCTGGCTAAAGGAAGTTCCGTCGAAACATTACGTTCCTCGTTCGCAATCGTATTACGCATTTCACGCTCGAAAGCCGCAGATCGTTGTTATGTAAGCCTGGCATGGCGAACTCGCGGAACACCTGCGTAGATATGCGTTTAGCATGCGTCGCGTGCCGATCTCTAGGCAGTACCCGGGCTTCTTTGTTGCTTCTCTCCGCTTCCCTCCCCCACCCCTCCCCCTCCCCTTCCCTTACCCTTCCCTTCCCTCCTTCTCCCTGGCTCTCCAGGAATCTCACTGACTCCTCTCCACTCGCACGCTTTCCTGTTTCGTACATCCAGATCCGAGACGTCAGCTTTACCCGAGCCTTTACTGCAGCTATCCCATACAATGGCATCGAACTTTTCTCCGAGCACGCGGAAGTTGAGCTTTCACAGATTTCCGTACGCACAGATTCCTCTTGCTTGCGCCATGGCGAGAAATAGTCGGAGCCTCTTGGATTTGTTCGATTTCTTTACTACAGAATTTACAACAGCTTTAACGCTTTACAAAAGAATAATATGTCTTGGCGTTGTAAACACGCTCGCATATTTTGCAACAAGTTGACGCTATCCTGAATAAATCAAACATTCAACTTGCATATTTGCGAAGAGGAGATTTCGTACGCGATAAAAAAGTAAATCAAATAAAAATAAATCAATATTTATAGAATTTAATTTTTACGTTTCTCTCAAAATTTTTATATTTAATTTTTTTCAACGAAATTTTATTTGCGGCGGACCCTATAATTTTATAAAAATCAAAATCTAAATTTTCTATAGATACATATATAATCTTTTTCTACAATTCTAATATTTCCTAGTGCAAATTGTTATTTATCTTTTCGTCAAAGTGCAAACGGAATTTATTGCTGCCGTTTGCAAATTTAATTATTCTCGATACTGTCCCAATCCGAACGTAACCAGCGCTTCATTGAAGGAAAGAGAGAGAGAGAGAGAGTGAGAGAGAAAGTTGATCTCGTAGCGTTTATATAAAATATTTAATTTTGAACGCGTCGCGCTTGTTTTGTGTTAGCTTTCGTGTCGTTGTGCGTTTTACTGCAGTTTTTAGGAAACTTTGTGTATTTTACCGGGATGAGCCAGAAATCGACATGTGTCGCGAGATAATTGAATACCTCATCGATTATTTAAAGAGTTTGAGTGTATGAATCGAATATATTATTTGTATGTTGGACCTCTTAGCACTTTATTGCGCAAGTAACAAGCCGTTCTATTTACAGCGACTTCGATAAGTACCAATCGCTCTTACAGTAAACAACATTAGAAATAATTCTGGATTTGCAGTGTTAATGCTTTTTCAGGACTATTATGACACAAAAACATCGTAACATTCGAGAGAAACATTCGTTCAAAATAAAAATATTAGCGTGAAAGAAAAATAAGTTTCTCATTTTCTTATTTTAAGGCTCTTATTGTAAAAAGTATTTTTATTTATGGATAATGTAAACTTTACTTTGCGATGTATCTTTTAGTCTTTTTTAAAACATATCAAAGTGTAGAGAGGCTTCACGATAGAAACGGAAATTTTCTCCTGAAAGAGAGATGGAGGGGAAAAATAAGACGAACTAAGAACTCGAAGTGGATTTCCGGATACGAATATACGCGTCCTGATTCATGTGCCAGCGATTCGAAACTGGTTCATGACGAGAGAGAAGAAACTCCGTTCTTTCTCTTAGAAGAGCAAATATAGTATAGTATTGAAGAGAGCGAGAGAGAGAGAGAGAATCTTGCTTTCGAAGATTTCATAATCTTATTTTCTTTGCATCATTGAAGCTGAGCATGCATGTCACGTACGCTCGCATCATCGATCCCTCAATCCAATTGTCCAATTTGTGATACAGTATTATTATTTTTCAGCAGAAACCTCTTTCAAACAAAATTAAATCTTTCATAAATAATTTATCAATAACATAAATCCGTTATTTATAATTATTATTATTGCGATAATATAAAAATTTGTGCATTTTTAAATTAATGAGACCGTTTTATATGTAAAAACATTGTGCGACGAATCGGAAAATAATTTGGCGACAGCGAAAAGTTGATAATTCGATAATGGCGCGATGGCAGCGGGTTGACAACGTGACGATAGAGCGAGCGGCACCGAATGTCACGTTATCGGTACAATAGCGTCAAGAATCCTCGATTCTGTCCCCGGGAGGGTTAATAGCTTCTCGATAAACTTCCCGATCGCCAACATTTTTCGGAATAGTACAAAAGACGTGACGCGCTGAGAACAGCATGGAAAAGAACGTCGATGCGACGGAGCGCACGAACGAGTCGTACCCACGGAGAAAATCGCAGATACATACCGTCGACTCTCGCTGCGGTCCTCGCAACGATCAGCGACGAATATTTTCTACGACGTACATTCGCGCCAAAATTTCGCATATTCTCGTATATTGTGAAAACTTGTTGCTTTGATATTATATAATAAAAAAGAGAATAATGCGCAGATGCGTCAAGGAAACTCGTTATTTCATAGAGGCAAAGAATTTTAAAATTTCAAATTTAATTTAATAATTTGTTAATTGTATACAGACATTTTCACGATTTCTCGTGAAAATTTTTCGTATGTGAAAAACCGTACTTTTATGAAAAATTAACTTGCAGTTTTTGAATATGATTTTTGGCTAACAATAAGATAGTGTGGATAGAATCTTAATTGCTAGAGGTTAAAATAGAGAACTCATTCAAAATTGATGAAGGCAAAAGTCTCGGCCCGAGTAGCGCTTACGTGAAAAAGGGAGTCCGTCTGATTATCATCAGCCGGACGAAACATCTTCTAATCAGATATCAGATAGTCGTAGATAAAAGAGATTTAATCCAAATTCTTCGAATATATTAAAGGTAAGCTATAAAACGAGATGCCGTTGATGCAAACTGCGAACAAAACCTTGCGTTTGAAATAATCTGTTATTATATAAATAGCATTATATTTTATTAATCAATGCTAATTATAGTAATAGAAATAAGAGTGACAAAGAGAAAAAAATGATAATTATATTTTAGAGATAATTAAATTTTCACAGAATATTTTAATTTCGTGTGAGTTTAAAAAATCTTATCAAAATTTATATATTTAAATTTATCCATCGTTATACTCACCTTATAGCAGCTGACAAAAGCGTAACAAAGACATGGAAGTTTATCTCGTCGGATATTATATAAACTGCGAAACTTTGAAAGTCGACTGTCATTTCGGTCGTTTGTCATGTGTCTTATTCGCGTACGAGGCGCGAATAAGATACATGTGTCTGCTAAGTTTGTCGCGATTAAGAATGAAAATGCGGCAGTTTCTTCTAGTATAAAAAAAAAAATCAGAAATCGGATATCGACTGAGAAAAATTTTTATATAGACGCGTTAGGTAGAGAGCTGAAAGCTCTATGATATTATACGAGGATGGAAAACGCGTGATTCTCTATCGTATCGGTATTGGAATCGTGCGGATTCTGTAATGGTAGGAAAAAAAAAATTCCCTCTTTCGTGCTTCGTATTGTATTTGGTCTACCGAGTTCGCGTTGGTAGTATCATCCCGATGAAAAGAGGACTTGCTTCAATTGCTTTAGGTAGCAGGGCGAGGCGTTTCTTAACGACCGAACCATTTTCTTAAACGACAGTGGGAGTCGATTCGGATGCTCCGGACAGTGAGATCCGATGTCGGAATACTTATCAAGTCGATTCCACTTTCAGACGAAACGTAATTCGACCACCTCGTGAGAAGCGTGCGAGAGATGTTTAGACTTGGGAGTATACTCTCGAATAAAAATACGTGTCATGTACGGTCTGCGTCAACACTTGACGCATTTATAGTATTGTCTTTATATCTTTTTATACATGAAATTGAATTGAAATAAGCGCTTATTAAAAATGCGCTTTTGCAAACTTTCATCAGATCGGATTGATCTTTATATTTATAACACGTTATATGGATATATATTTAATTAATTAATATATATATATATTCGTATCGTTAAAATCTAGATATTATCGACAAGAATAGCGTGATTGAGCCAGTTGGAGGCACAATCGACGCTAAATAGCCGATTAATTATTCGCCATGTAATTAGACGCTGATCCGGCCCTCTGGTTTTCACTAGCGCTATTCCATTTATCACAAATCAATATCCGCGGCGTATGGACTTAATGGCTATCCGATGCACGCCGGACCCAGAGTCAGCCATCCGCAACACCACCGTCGTAAACGTACGCTGACTCCGCGTCTTGCCAGAAACTTGCTCGTGCTTACTACTGCGATCGGTGGCGGCGCAACGGCGGCTGGAAATGCCGTCCTGCATTGTGAAATCTTAATGGACTAACGACACACTTCCTTTGATCGCGCGTCAACACACGGCGCGTTCTGATCTAAATTCGAATCGATGATCGCGAGACGATCGCGGCCTTTCCACTGTCTTTCCAGAAACGCGATCTACGCGATCTCGTGGTGCGGAATATGTTAAGAGCGATACGTCGAAATTCCTGCATTGGAATTGCCGCTTTCCGCACGCAAAGTTTATTGTTTCCCGGAAGTTCGGCTGGCGAAGCGCGCGTCCACCAGGTCGCGAAGTTAAATACGATTAAATTTAATGCCGGCTCGGTACTGCGCGCTATTTGAACATGCGGCAGTTTGTATATACACACACAGACAGTTGTGTGGCGAAAAGCAGCAGCAGCAACTCTTCGTGATTAATCTCGAGCAGGACGGAAGGAGGGAAGGTATTTCATGCGAAACGGCTTTTCTTTATGCACGCGCATGCCGATTTCACATATGATTAAAATATTATATTTTTCTTTGACGAAACCTTTGCCAGATCTTCCAATCGTTCAATTTACCAGCGCGCGAAAAAGGCGCGGAGAGGAGGCAAACACAGAGATATCTCCATGTCCCTTGAAAGACGAACGATATCTTCGTAGCGATAACAGAGCCAATTCGGATTCGACCGGAATTCAATGGTGGAATTCGAGCCCATTTCGTCTTCCTGGCGAAATGTAATCCCAAGTTCTCGACGAGGAGATCGCGGAAGGAACTTTCGATCTCGGGGATATTCAAGTCCCGATCGCGGCACGAGTTTCTTCGAGATGGCTTTAAATGAGCGGAAGCTGTTAACGGCTAAACGATTCGCAACAAACGCGCATTCTTATAAGAATTTTGGAAGATATTCCATTTAATATTTACTATCGCATAATGATGTTATCTCACTAGCGGCGAAATGAAATTTTAAAAATCCATCGAAAAATATATTAAATAATGATTTTAAACAGTTCAGATTCATTAACTATCGAACAATTTTCACGAAAATACGTACTGCCATATGAACTTTACGACTTTCATTGTTCTAACACTATTGTTACAGAATATAATTGCTTTTCTCTATACAACGGAGTTATTCAGAAATTATTTCGCGCGTACTGTAATATTTATTCCATGCAAACATTTCATGAAAGAAGTTGAGCGAAAAATTATATTTTCGAGTCTAAATTTCGCGATTAAATTGCTAAATCGTACGTTACACGCTTTGCCAGTAATGATCGAGAATGACAGCGCGTCGTTTTTCTTCGCGATAACGTCATGCAGAGAGAGAGCGTATATGTATACGCACTCTTGGCGAGCCTATGCATTTAGAGTGCATATACTCGGCGGAAACGACAGTAGATGGACCACCCGATGCTATTTTCTTCGTCTAGTCAACTGTCGAGTTGCATTTGCAACTTCCGACACATTCTCCCGACTTTTACCATCCCTGGAGAAGAGATTCGTCGCGAGAAATATCAAATTTCGAAACAACCGCGAAAGATCTTTTCGCGGTACTCGAATCGCAGATGACGAAGGGATGGAGGGTTAACGAGAGCTTCTTCTTGAAGAACCCCGTTGTATTGTAGATCTCTCGCTTGCGAAAGAGCGGCGATCGATAACAGACAAATCGGGAAGAACACGAGTGGACGGGATCGGCGCGGCGGCGGAATCAGAGGGGAAGACAATGGAAAATCGCGAAAAAGTGGAGAAGGGTCGAAAATAAAAGTGACGATAGGTATACTCTCTTCGAGTTCTATCCTCCGGCCTTCATTCATTCGGGGGAATGTTTCATGGAAATTGCTTCCGCCGCCGACGCGTCTGCTCTTTACGCCCCGGGACGCTCTCAGCTGAATTTGCATCGTCACTTTATTTCGCGAGGAGACGCGGCCTGTATGTCATGCTTTAACAAGGGTCCACTTGCTTTCGTGCTGCCAGGACCAAGCCGATGAGGCTCATCACTCGTGTCAATGAACGGACTGTAAAACAATTGAAATAATTTATCCTATACACTTGATTAATGCGCGATCGTACTTTTCATCCTCGCGTAATCGGAGAGTTTCTCTTTCGCAGCTTAATAGCGCTTTATTTATTTTTCATCGAAATTGTGTTTGAGTCGAAATAAGAAAGTTGACGACTGACTTTATAGACGCTTTGTTTTTTAAGATCCTTCCTACGAAATATTTATATCAATAGTACACAGCATCTTTTTCATTTCAACATTTTTGATCCTTTAAGGCGATAAAAATATGTATATGATAATAAAGTTTTAAAAAGTCAGATTTCAGATGAAAATATAGATTAAATATGATTTTAAAAACTTTTAATTTTCTCTGGTGAAATAACTAATTTTACTTTAAATAATTAGTTACTAATCTTGTATCCAGAGAAATTAAATCAATATTTTGTTTCATTTAAAATTTCTCAAAATGATTAACGATTCGCGCAGCTGTGTGGAAAGTCTTTAATCGAATATATTTCGGGTAATTTATCGATATATACTGTATATCTGATTGGCTTTTCGTCCGTTATCCAGTATTCTATTAATGAAATGAGAATTCATTAATCTACGTGTTGCTGAACAAGGACGCACTATATAATTATCAGTAATTCGATGTATACGGATGAATTATGTTTTAATCAAGTATGCGCAATTAAATCAATACGAATTTAGTAACCGAATGAATTGTATATAAAATAATTTCGAAATCTATATGAAATTTGAAATTTGAATTTATGAAATTCAAAATTCCAATATTATAAAATTGGCCGCATCTGTGTTATTGAATAATTCATCTTAAAACAAAGATTTATATAACTAACTTTTCTCTCTCTCTCTCTCTCTCTCTCTCGCAGGTTTCATAATAATATCAATTTACGTAAAAGATCCAAATATATATATATACAAGTAGAAAAGAAATTGAACTGGATTTAGAAGATTAGAAATAACCACGAGGGAAAAATAGGACAGGTACATATGATTGGTTGTTGCATTAAGAATAGATCTGTCACGTTATCTTTCGCAATTCCTGTACGCCCGCGGCGTTTTATAGCGTTTTAACGAAAACAGGACGTCATTGAATTTCTCAGCGAGAGAGCATACCGTTGTCTTTCTCGCGTACGTTGGAGCTTGCCGTTGTTTCTCAATCCGGGCACCCAATCGGCATTCGAGAGCGACGTGTGTAAGATGGAAACGAGCAGAACAATTAGACACAGTCTCGTAGAGAGCGCGGACGGGACGAGCTCATAAAGGCGCCTCGACGGTGCGCGCGTTTGCTTGCGTCCCTTGCGTGATTCTCGTTGATAACGCCGGCGAAATTTCCCTCGCAGAGCGTGCGCATTCGCGGCATTCATTCGGAAAGAAACAAGGCTTCTCTTTGAGCCAAGAGCCTTGTGCCATATTCGTATTTTCGCGATTCGTGTTTTTGCCTCTAATGAAACTGTCCCGGACGTATTGAAACTTTCTTGAAATTGCTTTATTTCATCGAGATTTCTCCAGTTGCCTGCCACTTTCATTACTTTTTCATCATTACATGACTAACAAAGATATTTTACGGGCACGTTTCTTTAATTTTGACGAGTTTTTTTTTTAATGTGTAAAAAAAAAATAATTTTACGTCGTAATACTTATGAGAATTATGTCTCTTGAAATTTCTGACTCATTATTGACTTTTATCATTATTCTGTATCCTGTATTTTGAGGCGCAATTTCTTCTACATTAAAGCATTCGTAAAAAAATATGTCTCATTTTCATATAGATGTATAACTTATGCAACATATACGAAATTCATTATAAACTAAATGCTACAAATCCTGCTTTCTCGTATTGTTCCTTTGGCGAAAACGTGAAAGGACAATGCTCACGGCGCTTCGTACTCGGCACAGATAATTAGACTCGAGGATCGAGCCGCATAAATATGTATAAAAGCGCGTTTGCTCGACCCTCGGAGATCTGTATCGAGGTTGAGGGCAAGCAACGCGCTGCAGCGAGAAAGAAAATTGCCGGAAAAAGCACGTGTTCGAATTAATGAAGCCTCTCGGAAAAGCAAAATTTACTACTCGATGTGTGCATTTTACGATATTGCGCGCGCAATCGCAACGCCGCGTATCACGCATTATGCATGAAAAGAGGGCTCGTAAGCGCGAAATGATTCATTATGCCGGCATTCCGCGGTTCCGTTACCTCGTAAATGCATTCGCGTCGTTGTTACGCGTACTTCATGAATGTTTCAAAATCGATGAAAATGCGAAATGTTTCGAAGGCGTGCGAGCGCTAGCTAACTTTACGCGCCATTGAAATAGTACTGTCGCTCTGCGGTGGGTTCTCTGGCGATATTTGAATGTATGGCGGTCAAAAGTATTCATTTCCGGGTCAATGCGTGTGAAAAGGCATTAAAATCGATTTAATTTCAATCGGTTTTACGACAATACCGTTGTACAAGTGCCGACACGCAGAATCTAAAATATTCCAATCATTCTATTATTTATTTATATCGAATATATATGAGAAAACAAAAAGATTTATATATATGTATGTAAATAGAAAATAATGCAAATTAAAACTTTAGATGTAATAATTTAATTTAAAATAATTCGGTATACTATTTGATTATGAAATAAGCTAAACGATATTGCGGTAAAATATCTCTTCGAGGCTCTGGAAATATTAAGTTCGAAGGTGTATAAAAATGCGACGATAATCTAGCAATAGAGAATATATTCACGCGCGCGATATGAGTCTCGCGCAGCAAGTTCATTTGCATCGAGCTTAATTACCGTAAGAGAATCAGGTCGGATCACAAGGGAGTGCAAAGAATAATAAAAAAATTCGTTGCGAAGTCCACATAGTTAGACGTCTTGTCCTGAGAGGGATAGAAGAAAGAAAAAAATCCCATCAGTCAGGATATGCTAATGCTCAATGTAACTAGAAGCGACTGTTACTTCTACTGGTTTGTTAGTCGAGGAAGGGAATTTTTCTCTATGAGAAAATTCATAAAAGATGACCGGAAATTTCTTGGTGTCGCGAACAAATTAGCAGACGCTAATTGTACCAGATTAAAGGATTACAAACAAGAAATTGTTTTTTTTTTCACGATCATAACTGAATATTTGGTTCAAAAATAAAAATTTTGTGAATAATTTATCGATTCTCTCTTCATACATGTAACAAAAATAATGAAACGAGGAAAACGATCGTCTAATTGAAACTCTAGTTTTGTGGCTTTTGTAAATTCCATGGTATTTGAATAGCGCGAAGAATGAGATAATTTGCGCATTGAGTCGTTATAAATGTAGCGAGTGTGATGAGCACTTTTCAAATTAAATCATTTAATCAAAACTGCATATCGATTTTATTTTACACGAGATACAGACACTAGGTCATATTTGTGCATTCATTCCTTTTAAAAAAAGCAAATAAAAAAAGCATTAGTAAAATATCAAATATTTGAAAATCAATTGTAAAATTTTGCATTTTATGCAAAATAGCATTAATATGTATAGTTACAATTAACATTGCATCACGTAGATTAATTTAAGAGCATTTCGTGAAAAATGATAGACGAAATTCGAGGATTAATATAAATTTTTTGATTCTTTCTTCTACTTTTTGATAATAGAATTTTTATAAACTTGAAAATTTTATCTCCTTCTTTCTCCCTCTTTTTCCTCCCTCTTTCTATGACACAATATTTGAAAAGTAATATCGCCTGAAATTTATCGGTGGATTTAACGTGTGGATCGATAACATAATTTTCTAAATTTATTTAAATGATCTAAATTTCATAAGAAATTTCTAAATCTTATGAAATTTTAATTATATATATACAAAATATACACGCAAATAAGAGTATTAATACTTCCTCTCTCACTCTTTTCATTATAATCTTTTATGATATAAAACTTGTCGCATAAATTTCTCTAGATAATTCTGTAACGAAGATGTCTCAAAGGGCAATAGTAAAAATTATAATTGCATTGGGACGCCAGTCAGCTCTTCAGCCAATACTTATTTGAATGCATGGAACAGGATATCTCTTCTGACTGAGAGCTCTCAGATATCAAAAGGAATCGCCTGGCGAATAGACGTTCTTACAGAAATTGAAGGAAGTGTTACGAGATGTTCTTTTAATATTACTATCGTTTTTCATTTATAGGTGATAAATATATTTTTTCTATGTGTGTTACGTTTTAATTCTTAATATCTTTTAACAAAAATAAAATACTTTTATATACATATATAATATTTAAAATATTTAAAACAAATTAAGAATATCTTTGTCTTATTATAAATATTATTTTATTATATTATATTCTATAGAAAATTATATTTAATAATATATATAGATTGAATTACTATATAACATACACATACATTATTCGTTAGATGATAGTTATTTTACTCAAGTTTATATCTTTGTAAAAGTAGAATTCTTATAAATATTCTTTTACATTCTACAGAGAAGAAATATATCCTATCTATTTATTGGCCAAGATTTATCCGTTTATTTATTGCGGCCTTAAAAAATAGAAGCTTTTCCGTTTGCTTTCGCATCGATAATTCGCAGCGATAAATCAATCGCTATAATTATAATTACGTTGAGATCGTTTGACATATCCAAGCAGCTCAAAGCAGGGCAAATTTCTCGAATAAGACTCGTCTATCGCTACTAAAGGGTATCGCTTCATAAATAGACTTTGACTTTAGCGTATGTGTAATAACGTCGTCTGCTAGTCTTTGATGTCACACGATCGAGCCTTCTGTGCGTTCGTGTTCTTTGTGTAACGAACTCCTGTTTTTGAATTTCTCCTCAAGTGAGCGCAAACGAGAATATTGTTTACCGGAACATACGTAATTTTGTAGTTCTCGTAGAATTATATGACAAAATTTCCCTTATAAAATAATTTTTTCATTATCGAAACGTGGTACACCCGTAACTAAATTACCGTTAAATATAATATCTAAATTTCGGATAATACAAGATTATTAATTATTCGAAAATATATTGAAAATATATTTTAATGATGACAGTAACATCCAGCTGTTTAACTTTCGTGATACGCATCATGTGTCGCGAACATTTTACGAAAGCGTTTCATAGTGGTATACAGTTACTACAGAAACGGAGTGAAACGCGATACGGTAGCGTGGAAAATTAATGTCCGCGGAATCGCGCCTGTTCACCGATGCACCGAGCTCGTACTTACGACCATACCGTATTTTTTCGATGCATGTAACATACGGTGCGCGTGATAGGGACACGAATTTATTCGCGCGCGCGCGCTCGCAATTAGTTGCGCGCTCTTTCATTTTTCACATCGCTCGCGTGATCGATCATTGTTCATTTTACCCGGTGATCTCTGAAAAACTGATAGAAACTTGCATCCATCATCGATCCATCGGGAAACTGTCAGCGAGGCGAGGGACCGCGTATGTCAGCCGTAAATAGTTTTAACGCGAGAGAAATCGTCGGCGTGCGTGACACGCGAGGTGCAACTGCAACTGTTTGATCGTTAAGAAAAAACTAACTAACCAACTTGCGATTTTAGGTGAGTTTCGTGTTAACCTAGACGAAAACGTTTATTATAAATACAATAAAACATTTTATTATATGATACAGCGATAAGCATTATGTAACATAAAATGTGCAACGCCAAATTTAGAAGTAAACTTTTCGAATACTTTTACTAAATTTTATGCATACAAGTATAAGACAAAAAGAGAGATGGGCATGGGTTTTTGTGTCCTTTACGCTAAAAGCCTTTATATTAATCAGGTCAATCGTGTTACGTTCTCGGTTCTGTTAATAGATTGTAAGGACATAATGTGATACCGCCATCGATTAATGCAATTACTTTGGTGCGTAAGTTGACGATATATTAGAATGCAGATTTTAACATTTCCGAAAGGAGGACGAATCGACAAGACAGTCTGGAATGTCGCAAATTGTCGATTTTCTTCCTTTTCTACCCCTCTGTCTTTCGCCCGAAATTAAATCGAAATTTTCCTCAAATGAAATTTTGATGACATCAAGCGAGTCTCCATTTTCCTTAATCTCGCAATCCCCGAATACTAAAGTGCAAGTGAATTAGATAGGGGAATTGTTCACACGGATATTTTACGCAATCAACAAAACGTCATTTTCTGACATTTAGTATCCCCGAATAAAATTTAAATCTTATTTCCATTTGTGTGTGAAAAATTGAAAGTATATATAATACATACGAATAAGTAACATAACTTTGAAAACGTGTCGGCGAGAACTTTCCTCTCACAATCTTTAAATATTAATCGTCTCTACCTGATTGCGCCGCACGTTACGTAGATCAGAACTTCACCGCGTTCCAATTTTCTCTGTGGCGAACTGTCGTCTGGAGTATAAATGTGACCGCAACGCGTGCTTGTGTTGTAAAGTTCCAAACGAGCGAGCGGAGTGCTCGCGAAGGGTCAATTTCATTCGCGACTGTCCATCGAACTCTCACAGCACTCTCCGTGTGGCTTATATTGTATTAGCGACTCACATCGCTCGACCGGGTATGGCTGTAATGCGATTTTACGGTCAGCGAGCGACGAATACGTCCGCCGCGAAAGAGGACTTAAATCAAAGGATGACTCGGTCCTGTCGCACTCCTTCTTGTATCTCTCTTCTCGCGATACTATCGTTAAACGTAAATATCAAATGTAACCGTTGCATTATCGGGTCGCGTGTACAACCAACCGAAATTTCCACTCTGGCTAAAATTCCGACGGGATACGTCATTGTGTTTGCAATGGTCCGGGCGCTCTCTCGCGGTTACGCTGTCAGTGGTGCTTATTCGGCGGCCAATAAAGGCTCTTCTCGCACTCTGACAAGTTCCCGCCTGAAATGTCTACTTTACATACGGAGAATGAACTTGACGTTGTAATGGATGCGCGAATCTTCAGCAAACGCCGGGTATCGATTCAGCTCGCGTTAAATCCCGAAAGGCCACACTGGCCATTGTGGAGAGAAAAGCCGACCTCGTGCACGTGATGATTTTTAGGTTGAACTTTAAGATTACAAGATGTTCCATTTTTCGCCCGTAGACGAAATGTCGCGTTGGCAGTTCGAGCTTTATGATTACGATATTTTCTAATAAAGAGATGTGTATAAATACAAAAAATTTTTGCAAAATACACAAATTATTGATTTATTAGCAATATTCTCTCTCTCTCTCTCTCTCCGTTGACTGTTTTCTATTACGGAATTATTACGTGGCATAAATAGAATGACACGTAGATAGGCGAAGAATAATAGTGATAGGAATGTTTTCAAAGACCTTATCTTAAAGATGTTTTACGAGCCCTATGTACATAAAGTTTTTTATTCCATTTTCAAAGAATCCATCCTATCTTTATATCTAAGCTTTCGAAATTACTTCATTTACGATAAAAGTACCAATTGCATAGAAAAATATATGAGTGTATTTTATTTTAAAGTAAAGGTAACATGTTGCGACCGAGAATCTTAAGCAAGATACGGAGAAATATATTTGGTGTAAAAGAATTATAGATAAAAAATCGATTTATACGTATACATTATCACTCAAATCATATTTATTTGTATAACAAATTAGTGATTATGATGCATTAAACTGTAACTTTAACAATTCTTAGTAAGCTCGCGAGTCTGTATAAATATCGATTTAATTTTTTTTTTTTTTTTTTAAATCACGCAGACAAAAGATTCCTGACGGAGTAAATTCGCATGTGTTTAAGGCCAATGGCGAAACCTTTGATTCTGCAGGTGAAATAAATTTTAATTCTCGCTTTAATCGTTTGATATTCGTAGAGTCGACGACGACCCTTTCTTCGCATCTCGTGGAAACCATTCTTTCTAATTACCGTGACGCTCGTTAATTTTTCCACCTCGGTTATACCTTGTATATCACGCGTGCCCGATAATGTGAATTTTGGGACAGCAGTCGACTCTTTAGCGACTCTCGTCCGATCATAAAGCGTGTTACACCGCACGAAACCTCTCCGTGTCTGACCGCTCTTGAAAAGGATAATTGCTTTCTTTTAGCCTTAGCGCCGAGCCTTATGCTCTCAACTCACGCACGCACCCGCTCGCCGAGAATTACGCCCTCCTAAATTCGTACACCATCTGATTCCGCTTAATTGCTCAGCTCTAATTAATTGCGTAATTTATCGAGTGTTAAGATAAACCCCGTGATTTAATCCGGCAGGAACATCGGTTCGCCGCTTGAACACTCGACAGCGGCGGAAATCTGAAATCCGCTGGCATTTCATCGATAACGTAAAATCATGACAGTCTCTCGAGCGAAACTCAGAGTGATTAATAATATAATAATTTGTCCTTATTTCATGTCGGCATAGCATGAAAATATTATAAGGTAAATCTCGAAACGTTACGACCGTATTAATTAGAGTAGCATATTCTCAAAATAAATTTTGCAACCATTAAGTTAATAACATATAATCTAACGAGTTGTGATACTCATACAACTTCCGTTTTAGTAATAAATTAAAACGAATCACACGTCTGTCGATACGGTATTAGTTATTATTTTATAAAAGAACGAAGATATTTTACCACGCCCTGAAATTTTTCTTTACGAAACAAAAAGAGATTCTTCTCTCTTTAATATCTCGCAGGAACAATCGATCCCTCGGCGGAATTCGCGGAGATGTTAAATCCCGACCCGCATAGTCTTACCAGACCGCTCGTTAAATTTCGCTAGCTCCGTGGAAGATCTGAATCTGGCAATGGTCCAAGTCTATATTTCGGCGACCCGCGCCTCAGATGAAGCGAAACGAAATAACTCCAATGGCGCGGGACCTGTGTCATAAAGCTACCCCATCAATGACAGATAGGAACATTTTGAGATCTTAAGGATAGAGTATATATTACCTAAGAGAGAGAGAGAGAAAGAGATACGTATATTATTACATAAGTAAGAGTTTGCGATAATTGAAAATAATTAAATAAAAAAAGTATTACACTATAAAACTTTTTACATTTTTTATGAAAATAAGCTCGATTAAAATAAAATAAACACACGCAATCTCTTTATTACTTAAAAAAAAAATCTCGTAAGTGTACTCTCGTCGAATTACGCTTCATCCGCGATAAATTATGAAAAGTATCTGTTTCCGTTGTAGTTTAAATTGACAACGTGATACCGGCTCGGTTAAGAATTCCGCTTGTTAAAACGGAATTTATCCGCCTCTGGAATTCCGGGCTGCCAGTGGCGTAATTTGAATTAATAATAAATGTAAAGTGCTATGTCGTGGTTCTAGGACAATTCGACTGCGGTATCGTGTCGGGATTAGCGGCAAGGAAAGAACTCTGTGCAGATAATATGGAAAAGGTTTATCTCGTACAATTTTGTATGATAGCGCAAATGTGTATAAATTACAAAATTATTTGCCTTTTTTTTTTTTCCCCGGATTTTATATCTGATCCTCTGATGTTACATCGCCCGTTACCAGTTTTCGACCTATTTCAAACGACTCGCGTGCGTTTATAGCGCAGCTGCGTGTTTGTTACATAATTAAACATATTTACGGATAATGAGCAAACTTTTGAATTTTAACGGCTGTGTATGCTGCAACTCGTTATAACTGTAAACTAATAGCGCAAGGAAATTATTCGGTAAAATTCTTAAGTTTCTTCAAATATTTCTTTAATCAATATTTTTATAAGTAGATACTTTTTTTTAAATTTTGACACACTTTAGTTCTCTAAAACTTTAGTTTTTAAAAACTTAATTTTGTTTCTAAAAACATCACATTCTGAATAATAATTGATTTCTCATCTATATATATATATATATATATATATATATATATATAACATTAATAAGATGTTGTAAAAATAGATTATAATAATGACTTGAGTGGAATTTTCTATTGGTTTTGCTATATCTCTGTGAAAAAAAAATACAATCGTTGATTAGTTTAATACAATTTATTGTTGCACATTAAAAGAATGTTACAACAATACGATTAAATGCAATCTCGAAAACGAAACACTAACATTTGTTAGTGTTCGGGCCATCGGGATGTTTACGTGCAGGAGTTTGCTGCAAAAAGATACCAACTGTTGGCGGAGAAGTTATAGATTTTTCCCAGCTTCTGAAAAATAACGAGAGAAGAATCGGCTTTCTCTCTTGAGAAATGTTTGTAGGTCGGAAAAATAGAAACCGACTAGCATCTGCTAGAATTGTTCATTTGACATTTCCTTATTTATTATGGCAATGAAATGGCGTTTGCTTCAATATTAACGTAATCAGAAATATGGGATGATCATAAATTCACTTTTATACGCAGCGAATTTTTTTTCAGGTTCACATTTCGTTAATTTTTTTTTCTACGAAAGTTTGTTCGCCGATTAATTTTCTCGATGTAGTTACAAAGTCAGTTACAGTTCTATCATTCTGTCAACACGAAATCAAGCTAATTTAGTGTAATAACTCTACTTTACGGAAGCCGACGTTTATGCTCGACGAATAAAAGTGAGAATAAAAAAGTCGCGTTAAATGCGTGAGAATTACATTCCGACGTTTCGCGTTCAACGACCGAGAGAAAGTCACTCGTTGGTGGAGTCATTCGCGATCCGAGGCGTCGCGACGTTAAATCACGAGTGGAGAGGGTTGAGAGAACGCATGACTCACCCGTTTTCTCTGGTCGTGAGCGAAAAAAGGGTGAATAAAAGCAGAGAAAGCCCCGCGCTTCCGTTTTCCGCGCGCAGCCACGACTCCGTGTCCCACACAAGGGCCGATTACTGATAAGCTCCTGGCTCTTCGTGCAACGATCGCGATAAGGGAATATTCGAGCCGGCTTTAACACCTATCGTAGTCTCGCGAGGGAAGCGTATGCACGGTATGTGCCACGGTGTACTACATGCAATTCTCCCTTTCTCCCGAGAAAAGGTTTGCGCTCGCCGTTCCTCGTCTGTGCGATCGACATTTTATTTGCTCAGTGGCGAACCAGAGAGACACGCCAATCCTCAGCAGCGACGGTGCAGTTTCTCTCGGCCGCGCGACGTCGTCTGTAAGACCTTTAGGATCCTTTAAAGGGCTCCTTCTCGCACGAGGATATATCCTGGTAATTACATTTACGCAAGATGGGATTGCTCTTGCGGGCCAGTCATGCGCGTCTTATTACTGGCCGCATTCACACTCCGTATGATGACGCTTCGCAGAGCGTAATCCGGTCCTTCCCTAATTAGAAACGGCTTACAATCGCATATTCGCCATCTCCGTCAAAGGGATAAGAATCGGTTCGACGAATCCTAGAAGAAGGCGAAAGTCCCGTTAGTTTGGTGTAAATGAAGTTTTTTGCGGATTCGCGCCATTATTTTTCACCATCTTGGGATGCATTTTTGCACTTAATTCTTATTTCTTAGAACCTTTTAGAGCACACTCTCTTATACAGATTAATGTCGTTACGCGACAGAATAGTGATGGTCTTTAATCGAAGGTGAGAAGCTTTTTATTAATCACTAAATAGAGTTTTACAAATATAATTAAAAGTCTTTGAAGGTACTCGACTCTTTCTCTCTCTCTCTCTCTCTCTCTCTCTCTCTCTCTCTCTCTCTCGCAAGTACTTATTATTCTGACAATGGGGCGTACTCTATCAAAATAATCAAATACGTTCGGAAAATAAATTTCAGACAACATCAATTCTATATCATGACCGCGCTGAAAAATATTTGTGAGAAAGGTACTCGAAATAGCCAAGCACAGTAGTCAATACATGTCAAATGTAACTGTATTTTTTTCGTTTAACTTGCGAGCGAAACTACTCGTTTGCTATTCGAGACGAGTGACGGATATGTCAAGTGAAAAAAGGAGAAAAGAGTTAGTTAACTTTTAACGAAATATCGTATTCCTGCGCTAATTTGTCTCTATTGTGACCGCTCGTTAACGACTAGGTGTTATGTCAAATTACTACGCTCTATATCGTGTTTCCAAAATGTTTCTCTTTGTGCCGCTGCAATTAGTCTGTCACGAAATCAGCGAAACGTTTTCTCTCTAATGTTTCAACGCTGTGATTGAATCTTGAAAGCGTAAGAGAAATGATATCTCTGAGTAATAGTATCGTTTAATTAAATTTAAATATTCTAAGCGGATCTTTGATACATCACGTCTCATTAAAAACTTTCTTTTCTGAAGAAATATCTTTGCAAATATTTTAATAAAACAATTCCTACAATCTATAGTCCGTCAACATTATCGATGGCTATTTTATTGTATAAATCAATTTGAGAACACGGACATCGGTATCTTATTGCTAATCTACACTTGTCAATAGTTTATTTTATTCGCGTTTAGTAAGCGCGCATCTCGAGGGCCTAGCTGGATACTTGCCAACCAGATTGCTGGCTCGGCATCGAATCGTTGAAACACTTCGCATCGTGCAGCATCAACTACGGCATTACCTGTGCACGATCGTGATGTCGAGTTAGCGTCGTCGGAGTTTTAATCAGAGTTTTACAAGCGCAAGGTAATGAAATAACGCTGTACGCGAGACATAATCGAGGTATTTCGCGCGGACGTTTACCTCGCGTTTACAGTTTGTTCTGCTGCGTTGGTAAAGTCCATACAGAGAGAGGAAAAAATATGTAACCAAGGAGCCCGGATAGATAGTGAGGGAAACGGCTGCAACGTCGTAAAACCGCCGTTTTCCCGCTTGCGCTGACGGAACATCGATTTACACGTCGCGTCTTCGTTGCGACGTGGCGTCGCGACGAGAGTTTCACGCGAGCGACTGAAGAATCCACTCCTTCCCTTGATTTTTGCATCGACTCCTGAGATTGAGCGATTTGCATAATTGACTTCGAACGCGAACACGCGAATGTTGCTGTCAGCATCAACGCTCTCCGACGATTCCTATTCTCGCGTTTGGCAATCGTATCGATCCTTTCACACGTTGTCTTTGGCGACGATGACGCAAACAGCTTTGTAAAATCTCTCGATAAACTATACATATATTATTGTATCGTAATAGTAAGCGCGGAGATAATTGCAGTGCAGCATAAACATAATATTGTTGTAATAATTAGAGCGAAATCTGTATCGATTCTGATATCAAGTAAACAATTGCAACATGAATATATTCAGTTAACCGTATCGAAAAAACGATATCTATCGCAAAGAATGTGAAAAGATTGCGCTGGTACCCTGAGGAATCTATCGATGGTCAAAGAGATAACCTAGTTGCGACGATATACGTATCTATATTATCTCTCGATTCATTCCGTGGTCTCCATCGAGAAGTCGTATAGCGATATTGATAGATTGGTGAAACGAAAGGAATATCGAGGAAAATAATATTCTTTCCCGATTTCTTGAAAGTACATTTTGCCAAATTACCTTCCGACTGCTGTAACGCTTCAATCGGGCTACTTTACATTTTAATTTACTTTTAATGAAATTTAGCGAAGACTTTAGAGTCGATAATTTTTATATTATAATGACAGTTGACGAGGAAGTTGGTTCTTGTCTGGTTGAAAGGTCATTTATCGTAACTTTGATTATCGAACTTTCGTAAAGTCAATTGGTACCATTCAATGCTCGCTGTCAAAAGTTCTACAGATTAATTAGTGATAAAAATTAGGATAATGACGTTGAGATCAACTTTACGTTATGATAAAAATATTGGGAGAACAGTTTCATGAGAGTTTATCTTGCACGCGCGACTAAAATTTATAATTATATTTATAATCTTTATCACACATTTTATATCATTTTAGAAATAAGGATAAATCCAATTATTCTGCTGATCTTTTCAAATCCTATTCCATAGAGGATTCTCACAAGATGCTGAATATGTAAGGCAGGCGTCTACATGGAGTTTCTACTCTCTAGAAAATATCAAGAGAATCCTTACGATGAAGCGTTCTTTAAAAAGACTCGCTCTCTTCTTTCGATCTTAAATTCGCTGTTTCGTTGTGAGGAAATATTAAGTAAGAAGAGAGAAACAGAGGGTGTCGATGAAGTTTGTAGAGAAAATCCATGTTCGGTGCGATTATTCGGCGATCCGATAGATCGGTAGCATTATATCTTTATATAGCTCGGCATCGAGTTTAGAGATAAAATCGCGTTTACGTTAATCGCTTATCTGTAGAAAAAGAAGACTCGTCCACGTTATTTACTTAGATTTTCCGGAATGGTATTATGAAGAGAAAAATCGCTGCTTTTCTCTCTCGCTGTATGGCAAAGCGTGATTATGACATCTATAGATAGAGATGTTATCATCGGACTTTCGAACTTTCGAAACTTTTTGTTTGCTTCTTCAGTTCTTTCTTCCTAAAAATGCTTAGAAGGTATTAGTATTAATTCTCTCTTTACTTCTGTACGTTCAGTATATAACTTTTTATATATATCAAGTTATATCATATACAATCTATTTCATCTATTATTATAAAATTATTATAAATTATGATGTATGTGACTATTTATGTCATTTTTTTATTTATTAAAATATTTTAAAATATAATATTATAACGAGTAATTTTAATTATAATTATAGGGACTACCGTTTTCCATTTTCTTAGGATACTAAAATAAAAGCTCTTTGTAATATAAGGGTTAAAGTATACATTTACGAGATTTTTTATTCTTGAGACGGAGAGAAGAATTTGCATCGTTACAACTGCATCTAACGTTTGCATAATCGTACTCATCCTCGTACAATCTCTTGCATTTCTATGTGTAGCGAGTATCCTTATCTGCGCCTCGGTTTAAGAATATGCCTTTCGTAAGCGAGACACGTCCCGAAGCAACTTATAATTGACCGAAGGTTTGTCCGTGACAGTTCTCGTTTCTATATCGTTCGCCTCTGTTCTCCTCGCGCCCCCAACTCTCTCTCTCTCTCTCTCTCTCTCACGCTCTCTTTCCCGCATCTTTCCATCACTCGGCCTCTTCTTCCATCTACTCTCTTCGTGCCACGAATCGACGAAATTGCTTTGCCCCGATAGACATGACCCAGGGCACTTTGCCACGGCAATTCCCGACCACGCCTTTCGATCCGTTAAAAAAAAAAAAAAAAAAACCCGTCCTATATAGCTGGATTAATAATTGGTCGTCATAGTTGGCTTATATTCGAAATATCGCACTTATACGTGTCTTGTATTTTTTCCAACCCCGGTCTTAAATTATCGAATTTGATTGACGAAGAAATATGAAGATGTTTGCGAAATTTATTCAAACTTATCCAAAAGTATACCGATGCAAAAGTTTTGCAATCGTAAAATCGAAATAACGAGGTTACATATCAGCTATGGCAATTTTACGGGGAATTTTACGCTATCGTAATCACTTTAATTTGACATCTGCTACAATGCGGCACAATGCCTCGCAATCTTGCCGCATGCTCTGCTGCAGCGCTAAATGTGGCTGTACATTTCTCATTTCACGTTGACCTAGAACTGTCGATATTTTTAAATTTTTTATTGAACGTTTACAAGAAATAGCCAGATAATTAGAGCAGTTATAATTATAAGACGCGATTGAATTAGATTTTTTTTTTAATATGACGATTTTTCAATAAAATATCGATTCGATATATTTTTATAATAATGTATACTGAGATGATTAATTATTGCAAATACAATTACGTTGAGAAAATACCATTTATATTGTTGCTTCGCGATCTCGTCGCGCGCAACAGTAATCAAGCTTCGCTTAAAAAAAAAAAAGACGTACTCAGAATTAATGAAGCTTTTACGGATTTTCGATAAAAACGCTGTTAGTTTGATCGCAATCGAGACGTATGGCGAGTTTCATACATCGATAAGCGACTTATCCGATTGTTGGTGCAAAAACCCGTACGCCATACAGTGACAAAGCGTCATCCGATGTACGATCATCAAAGACACGCTTTTTTTCGCGTCACAAAGATTAGAGGCCGCTGATTCGGTAACGAGAAACTCTCGTGTTCAGCGCGACTAATGACACGCAACACGCAACGCACTTTGTAGGATTTGATACTCTGGGATTTACATTGTTTGGCCGAGAAAAATTCCATCGGTCAACAACTATTGAAAGCGCTGCAATCCGTGCACTGATCTCTGCGATATGAAGAGAAATTATTGTCAAAAGTAACTATTTCTTTTTCTTTCCTTAGAGGAAGAAAAAAGGGGGAATGAAACATTTTACTTTATATGAAACAATTTTCCACAACTCGGTATCTTTTAAATATTATTTTGTATCTCCTTTACAATACGAGACATACACGATTTAATATCAAAAAATTATCTTTTAAAAAAAAAAAAACTTTTCTCCACATAAATTTTTGAATACCACATGCGTGACTTCGGACTTTTTCTAATCGTATATCATTACGCGCGGAAAAAAATAATCTTCATTCTTCGCCACGCAATAATATACACATAATTTTGAGCGCGGCAACATCGTTTGCGACTCTGATGCGAGCTCGTGACGTACAATTCGTGTAACGAGGGCGCGGCCGTATCCACGAAATTTGCAAGGCAAAGGAGCACGCACACATACACGCAACTCGCGCACATACACATCTTTACTTACGCTCAGACGAATGGTATTGCGAATAGTATGGCTCTCACGGACGCGAAACCTCGTTTATTAAAATTCCTTTCGATCGTAGGGGACCGATCGGGCGGCCCACTGTCCTTCGTCATCCTCTCTCGCGTTATTGAAAGCAATATTTTTGACATTAGCTATTGTCAAAGATCCAAACTAGAAATGTGTTACCGCGAACGTGAACGTTCTGCATAAGCTTACGCGTCTACTCGAGCGTAAACGTACGCTCAATATGGATGGAAGCTATTATATCTACCTGCCCCCTCTTCCTCCCCCCATGTTTTATCCTCAGCATTATTACACAACTGAAAAATGCTATAAATCTTGCACCCTTATTATTGCGTATATACATTGAAACTGGTTTTCATCGCTGTCGCGTTCCGATAAAAGTTCGAGAGAATCGCCATTCGATCGATCCCATTATGAATGAATCGATCTCAAGTTTGTCTCGTTAATATCGCCGACTCGATCGTATTCTGCGAACATACAATACATTCGAATCTGTGCGCCTTCTACGTGTGATGCGAAACAAATCTTGTTGGGAGAATTTTGATTTAAGATTGCAAGTTAATCCATATATTTAATATGCGAAATTAAGAAAAATAATGGCGTGTTCGCATGAATGAAAATTTTATGAAAATTCTTGGATGACTCTTACAAATTCTTGGGAAGTTACGACAAATTTATACAATATTTGGATTTGATTAATTTGACTAATACAATCTGAGTAACTATTGTATATTCTCTTTGTTTCAAAATTATATATATATATATATATATATATATATATATATATATAATAATAAAATAAAGTGTAGATTTACAAGACATTAATAAGCGTTAGCACAAAATATAACGATCGTTTTAACCCGAGAAATGACTTAAAATGGATACATATGTGGGAATAATGAATATCACTTTGGTCACTCGCCATCGATATGTATCAGATCGCGCTTTAGATGAAATCCGCATATTCGATTTAATCCGCGCATCGATCAAACTATAAAACTCACCATTAAATCCGTAAACAATATTCGTCCCGTGCATCATTTACTATCTTCATCCGATTGTCCGCGTTTGTTCTGTCTAACGCTTTACACAGATACGAATGCGGATTTATTGCACGCCTTCGTTATCGTGACGCTCTAATTCGCCGAGGATCGACTTTGACATTACGTCACCAATAACAGCTAACTAATACTTCGATTGGCAAATCTAATTACTGTCGTTTTTACATACATCTCACAGGACGATAATTTCATAAATTACTTGTTGCGTTTCAACACGACAGGGCGATAACATATTTATTCGATATAAATATTGAATCGATTCAATATTTAATCGAATGCAGATTCAATTTAAGTGTGTGTTAAAAATTGTCGTGCGATTATCACAGTTACGCCATTCCTTCTTGATATAGTTCGATCGAAATTGTTTCGTCGTAAAGCGACGAGAAAAGATGGTCTCGTTGTGCATCTCGAGGAAACCACGTTGCGGATTCTCTCTGTCTAATCTGTGGGATTAAGTGAATCGCGGTTTCGCACGCTCGCCTCGAAAAGGATGCGCGATCCCGCGGCTTTGCGTACTTTTAATTACGGCGGCGCGGCCGTGTTTATCGGATATTCCCTTTGACGCAAGAAATTGGAAAAGTTTTGGGGCGAACGTTTCCATTCGACAAGCGCCCGAAAGTTTGCGTATCCGCGGCCACTTACTTAAAAGCGACCCCATTGCCGACGTCTCTGTTTGCGAACGACAGTGCCCGTTGCGGATATCCCGCGCTGTCGAAGCGACCAGTCGCCGCAATAAGAGATGAATTCGGCCGAATTCGCTCGCCTGGAATAGTCCTGGAAAAGAATCTCGGATTCGTTGGCCCGGAGAGGCCGGTCCTGCCGCGACCAACGTTTCTGGCTCTCGCGCGATAAGGAGCTTAACTTCTCTTTGGTCTACTTTATTCTCGAGTTCGTAGCGAGAACGTCGATGTAAGCGCTTGAAATTGATGGCGCGAAATGTCCCACGATGGCGCTCAGGCCCACTATGACGGATAGATATATTCATACGCGGTTTAATTCGTAAATTCGTTTCAATTCGCACATTTTTATTTGCTTTGTATGAATATATCTATTAAAAATTAGATAAACGTTCGTAAAATTTTCACAGTATTTATGTGTTTTAAAAGGATTCGACAATATATTGAATGTATATTTTCTGCAGCGTTTCGGCAAGTTACAGAATGACATTTGTTTTCATACCAAGTTAATACTCCGTGAATGAAGGCGAAATATCTTGTTCCTAACACTTTCATTCCTCGCTACTACAAAGTTACGGCGCATTAAGTTAATGTTCGATAAATGGATGCGATAGACTATCTTACTCCTAATGTTTCTTCTTCGCCTATCGTTCTAGGGTCGATGACGTTGGCGGTTCTTGTTCCGTGATATCAAGTTAACGAGTATTAACTCGTTGAATAAATTCAACCGCGTAACATTTTGCTCGGAATATTCCCTCCTTCTCGATTCGCAAGACGAAGTCTTAACTCACTACAGCATCGACTATTTGATACTATAGTGAGTTAAGACACACTAAATGGAAAGTCAAACATCCCGCTTCATTCAATGAACGGCAGGATATGTTCGATCTCTCTCTCTCTCTCTTTGAAGAATCCCGCGCGATACCGATTAACGGCTCGTTCGAATTTAATGCAAATGTAAACGAGTGGCACGTGTCTCTAATGGCGCGTTCGCGCGTTTAAAATTGCCCCCGCAAGGTTCTGCTTCCGAAGCGGATCCGAGAGACGAGCCACTTTAGCCGCTACCGGTCCGAATATCTGCATCGTAATAAGTCTGCCTTTGGCCAGGAACGATCCTTAAATCGCTGATAAATGCGCGGACACGCGACGGATATGGGAATTGGAGCGGAGAGAGAGGACGAACGCCTGGAACAGGCGACCATCAGGTTCAACCATCCGCGAAATTTACGGCCGATGTCGATCACGATTGCTGGACCGGCATACGCATTCCCTTGCAATATTCGCCTGTGTACGCGTTGACTCGCGGTGTTTTTTATCGATTGAGACGCGAAAACGACAACGACGGACGAAGTCGCAGGTATAATCGAGACAAATCGAACAATTGGCTCGTACAAATAATCTTGCTCGTCTAGAGGATGTAATTGGTGGAAGATAAAATATTTCTCACGAATCAAGACGATTCGCTTATACCAGCGAGAGAGATGGAAATTTATATTTTTCTAGCGTTGAGTCTTTTAATATTGCAAGCTCGTTGAGAGACTAAAGTTAATTAAATAAAATAATAAATTATTCCTCTAGTTTGTTTTCTAAATTTACTTTTTTAACGTGATTTATAAGTTAATGATTAATTATACGAATAATACAGTTCACACTTTGCATTACATATTGTATATATTTCATCGCTTATATCGTCATATATATATATATATATATATATATATATATATATATATATATATATATATATATATTGCCGCGTCAACGATGATTACGTCAGAGGGAAAAAAGTGTGAAATTAGCTATAACTTTTAATGATATACTCTCGTGAATGGATTTACACATCCACATTATTATGTATAATTTGTTCTTAGATATTCGTGGATATTGGCAATCGCTTTGAAACGCATTACTCGAGTTCAGGAAACCACAAACATTTGCGGGCGTTGCTCAAACGAAAGAATTAATCTATCTCTACCGTTTCACTTTACGCTCTTACTCTCCTTTTAAAACGGCCGCTGTTGCTTCTCAACTCGTCGAAACTCTCGCCAAACTCGTCCTATACCGTTCGCGAGTTTACAAAATAGTAAGTAAAGGCTCGGTGCATTGTTTTACGATTTTTGTCGAGATATTTCTCGTTTTCCTTATCCATCCTTGCTAATGAAGCGCTTAAAACTGTCCTCGTCGCGTGATTATGCTATTTTGCGACGACGTTTTTAATTACTTCACATTTCTTCGTTGATTTCACTTCCTAATGAATGTCGCTCTGTAATTTTGCCTTTAACCCTTTCGTTCTTAGCTTTCGCAATTATAGATATACTTCTTTATTTACAGACATATATTTTTTAAAGCCACTCGGTAAATTCGCATCCTAGTATATATTAAAAATTTAAAAGAGAGATAAGTTTAATTTTTTAACGAAGGTTTCCATGAAACTGCATAATTACTTATAAGAATTTATTTATAAAGAAATTTGAAATTTATTTGGATAAATAAAGCCTCTGTAATGAAGAGAGAATTAATATTTAAAAAAGTGAGAGAGAGAAAAACACACACACAATCGACGAGCAACATAACATCGGTTCGTCTAAAGAATTTAATAAAACTTTAAATTTAATTTAATATAATTTATTATGTATAATATATTATGTGTGTGTGTCTTAAACGAAAGGTATTAAATATTGCGTCACACAATTATTTTTATATATATTAAAGGAATAAAAACAGATCGATTGCAAGCTTCTCGCCAATGTCGATTGCGCGCAGCGCTTGCAAAAGTAACTGCGCGACGTAAAATATTTAATACTTTTTATTCGAAAGAAGATGCGAGATGCGGTCTCGATGTAATTTTCCGATACTGCAACTTGATGTAATAAAATGAGAAAAAGGGGAAGAAAAAAGCATGCTTGCCGCACGGTGGGTCGAAGAAAAGCTCCGCTTTTACGTATACGAGAGTAGCGTTGGAAAAGAAAGGAGATCACGTGCGGGGCAAAACATAAGCACACTTATATTTTAGCGAGAGGTTTCATCTTATACTCGATACTTACGACGAATATTTTGATGACATTTTCAATGACACGTTATCGCGAGATGCGTCCGCGAAATTTTATCGATATCCTCCAATTTTGTAAACTGAAATGCAAATATGTTTCTATCGTGTTCAACATTTTATAATGTTGTTAGCCTCAAAACAAGACGCACATTTTTTAAGAAAAAAATAATTTTCTGACTTTCGTATATAATAACATTTCTCTTTTTTTCATACATTTTTAAATCTTTATACAATGATACTATTTAATGTGATAATATTAGAAACGATATTGAAAGTTATTTTAGTCCATTTGAACTTTTAATTTCTTTAAACTCTACATTTTCTCGCCTCTTTAAAAATTTTATTGTTATATATTATATGAAGTTAAAATTCAATTCACTCTTAATTTTTCCATTAACGATGACAATTGGTATCCTATATTATTATCCGATAGATACGCCATTATATTGATAAAATTAATCGATATCTTCGAAAGCATAGTGGTTTCCCACAACCACAATGTTATTAAATAACTTATCCGGATTAATATCGTGGAATTGAGCGAGTTTTATGAACTAGCGATACCAACGATGAATTTAATATATTACATCGGATAAATTACTATATCGAAAGAATACTATTTTTATAACGTGAAATAATTATTTCATAGTTTTTCCAAACTACCATTCTTTGTTATTATATATATTCGATTGCACGTCCTGGGGCTATTTTCGGTCGAAAGATGACTCGATAGAACCAAGGTGGCAGCGGAACCTTGTTTGGTCTAGAAAAACGTGGATGAGAGCAGAAGCGAATCCTCTTCACATTCTTAAATAGAAACTTTTCTCTCGATCTTTTCTGGATTTCTTGAAGAAAATTTCGTGCGTGTCTTTTGAGCAGACGCGTCCTGAATCCGAAGACACATCGTTTCGTTCGAGTTCCTCACGCGACGACTGAAGAAGCTGAGAGGCCGGGAACATAAGCTACTTGGATTTCAACGAGGAGTGTTGCGTTACTTTCACGAAAAGCGGACATCTTGACGACATTCTCCGCGTTCCTCGCTTCGTAATCTCTCCGAAAGGATTGCATTCCGTAGCTAACAAACATATTCGAATGAGGGTCGCGTTTGTCTTGAGCAACTAAACAAACAAATTTACCTCGCGACCAAGACTCTGTTCTTTGTCTCTATATCACATTTTTTTTAAATACATAATAACAACACCGCTGATTTTTAGTAAAACTTCATTTTTGTTTTTACGATATCGTTGTACTATCTTGAGCATCTTTGATAAGTGATTGCAAAATTCTTTGAGCGAATACATCGAGACGACCAAAAGCCCTTTGTATTATACGTCGCGGTTTAGTTTTCTGTTCTTTAGATTTCTTTTCTTCAGTGGATTTGCTGCGCCAGTTTCGTTGGAAATGAAATGATAAGAAAATAGTTGAAATGTAACTTTGGGAGACCTCAAGTTTTTGCATTTGAGTCGCTGCATCTCTAGCGAAAATCAAAGAAAAACCGTCCGAGAGAGAAAAAATTTCATTCCTACTATTTAATTATACTGTAAATGAAGTGTATTTTATAAAACAAGGTGAAAATTGTTTATCTAAATTTTTAATTAACTTTACGTTATATCGGGACAAACTTTGCGTTTGTATGCGACAATTAATTTACAGCGGTATCCATTGTCAATCATTATTTAACAAATAATAATTTCTTTAACCTGTTCGTTGCGCTCGCGTGCAAATCGAGATTGTAAAATTTTACAATTGGAATTTGAAATTAAATTTTTTTTACGGTATATCTGCGACTTCTTTTGAACAGTAGTAGCGTGTTAATCGAAGTAGGTCGACGCGTGTGCGCGCTGTGGTATATGCATAAAAATATCAGTGATGTTCGTCACCGGATTTCTTTCGAGATAGTTTCGCGTTAATACGGAAACGAACGCTGACGGGACTGACAAAAAGTACGACACGATTGAACAAACGAAGGGTAGCGAGGAATGATTGATTTTGGCCCCGCGGGCCATTACCAAACACCTGAAGCTTCTCATCCTGCTGGAGTTCCTTTGCCTCGAACCTTCAGTGGAGAAAGAAGAGCCGGGGTTAACAAACTCATTCTTTCCGAGTTCGCTCTGACCCATCCTATAGTTTTTAAACGTTTTTTGCCATCCACGTTAGTAGTCGTGCCGGCTGCAATCCGGCGAAAAACCCGATTAACAGCCTGCGATTGGAATTGGGTGCTTTTTGCCCCGTATTGTGCAACTTTCCGCGGTATTTCAAACGCGGAGAATATCGGCGGTTTGATTCCGCATTCGGGAATTTCCGAGCGAATTTCCTTTGAAACGAAAGAAATTTACGATTGTTAATTTGTATAATGTATCGATCGATTGTACGCGAAACGTATCGATACAAGCGGAATTATTGCCTTAGAAAAAGATGGAAACAAATTTTTTAGCCTTTTCTGAAAATGGAAAATATTTCTAGCGTTGATATAAGGTACCGTCATTAATTTCTGACACAATTAATTTTCACTTTATCGAAGTATTGAGTATATTACGCGATACGTCTAAATATAAAAAAAATTCGATTGATAATTGACTGCCATAATTGCTGCCATATTATATTACCGTTATCAGAAGATAGTGTTTATAAAGTATCGACACGAGAATACGGATTCTTCGGTAGCATCCTTTAGTAAATTTTCTCACTTTCCTAAGACCTCGTATAACGTACATAAAAGGTTTCTCGAAAGGGTTTTTACGTTGCCGGTTACCAAGAGTATCGTCTTCTCGGAATAAAGTAATCAGTGAGACGAGCGGTTGGAGAGATGAGAGTGTGGGCTGAAAAAAATTGATGACAGAGTGTTGCAGGGAATTTTACGCCACACCGGTAGATCGTTACTTTGAAAAACAACCGTACTTTGGAAGGACGCTGTAAAACGCCGTGTCTCAAAGTCTATTAAATATTTTTAATGAGATGACGATATTGTATAGTATACCAAATAATTTTTCTTTATTATATCTTTTCGCATTCTCTTTATACAATATCTTATTCTTATCATTATTTTTTTTTCTTTTTCTTTTTGCATTCATTTTATTCCCGTCGATATTCAATTTATTTATATTCGACTTTAAATGCGACATTTGAGAAATACATGTAGAAAAGCAAGAGATTATAGTCGAGACTATTTTGCGCGCGACATAAAAAGTAATAAAATTGCATAAGAATAAAAAAATTGC
The DNA here is from genome assembly GCF_030449975.1 of Polyergus mexicanus. NCBI lineage: Eukaryota > Metazoa > Arthropoda > Insecta > Hymenoptera > Formicidae > Polyergus > Polyergus mexicanus. Next base: position 1,637,305 of record NW_027223333.1, on the reverse strand, counting down.
GTTGAAAGATATTAGGAATGAAAGTTCTTTTCATGTGTTCGCGTAACTTGCCTAATGAACGATGTGATCAAGTCTGCCTGAAAATCTAGCAATTCCCAGGCATCGATCGGATTTTCGTTCCGGCAGAAATTTCATCGCAAGAATGACGTGTGTGAAGTTTGCATCTCAAATGTTAGCATCTCACAAATAAACTTCATATTAACTAGCATCCAGCATAGTTCCATAGTTCTTGATAGGTTTTAACAATAGTTCCGTCTAATTTACTATTAAAATCGTATTTTTAAGAAATGAGATGCTAACTTCCGGTAACATCTGATAGCATCTCATCGTATTTCGAATATTTGATCATGGGGGAGTAGGATTCCGTGGAGTTTTACAGCCTAGACACATTCTGTCAATAGTTCTGACGATTAAATTCTGTAGAAAGTAATTTATCGTCACAAAACCCATCTAATCCGCGCTACTGGCACCTTACTTTCAAAAATCGGAAGTTTTATTAACAGTTCTATTTGCATCCCGAAGAGTTCTATCGATAAGTATTAAGGCCCGAAGCTGTAAAACCAAAAATGAAAAAGTTCTAGCCACTTTTAGTTATACGCTCTTAAAAAATTTCTAAGTCCCGAGGGGTTGATATTTTTTTCTAATTTTCGAAGTTCCAATGGTAGTTCTATTTGCATCCCGAAGAGTTCTATCGATAAGTATTAAGGCCCGAAGCTGTAAAACCAAAAATGAAAAAGTTCTGGCCACTTTTAGTTATACGCTCTTAAAAAATTTCTAAGTCCCGAGGGGTTGATATTTTTTTCTAATTTTCGAAGTTCTAATGGTAGTTCTATTTGCATCCCGAAGAGTTCTATCGATAAGTATTAAGGCCCGAAGCTGTAAAACCAAAAATGAAAAAGTTCTGGCCACTTTTAGTTATACGCTCTTAAAAAATTTCTAAGTCCCGAGGGGTTGATATTTTTTTCTAATTTTCGAAGTTCTAATGGTAGTTCTATTTGCATCCCGAAGAGTTCTATCGATAAGTATTAAGGCCCGAAGCTGTAAAACCAAAAATGAAAAAGTTCTGGCCACTTTTAGTTATACGCTCTTAAAAAATTTCTAAGTCCCGAGGGGTTGATATTTTTTTCTAATTTTCGAAGTTCTAATGGTAGTTCTATTTGCATCCCGAAGAGTTCTATCGATAAGTATTAAGGCCCGAAGCTGTAAAACCAAAAATGAACAAGTTCTGGCCACTTGGGCCCGGTGCTAAATTTTTTAAGAGCGTATAACTAAAAGTGGCCAGAACTTTTTTATTTTTGGTTTTACAGCTTCGGGCCTTAATACTTATCGATAGAACTCTTCGGGATGCAAATAGAACTATCATTGGAACTTCGAAAATTAGAAAAAAATATCAACCCCTCGGGTCTTAGATATTTTTTAAGAGCGTATAACTAAAAGTGGCCAGAACTTTTTCATTTTTGGTTTTACAGCTTCGGGCCTTAATACTTATCGATAGAACTCTTCGGGATGCAAATAGAACTACCATTGGAACTTCGAAAATTAGAAAAAAATATCAACCCCTCGGGTCTTAGATATTTTTTAAGAGCGTATAACTAAAAGTGGCCAGAACTTTTTCATTTTTGGTTTTACAGCTTCGGGCCTTAATACTTATCGATAGAACTCTTCGGGATGCAAATAGAACTACCATTGGAACTTCGAAAATTAGAAAAAAATATCAACCCCTCGGGTCTTAGATATTTTTTAAGAGCGTATAACTAAAAGTGGCCAGAACTTGTTCATTTTTGGTTTTACAGCTTCGGGCCTTAATACTTATCGATAGAACTCTTCGGGATGCAAATAGAACTACCATTGGAACTTCGAAAATTAGAAAAAAATATCAACCCCTCGGGTCTTAGATATTTTTTAAGAGCGTATAACTAAAAGTGGCCAGAACTTGTTCATTTTTGGTTTTACAGCTTCGGGCCTTAATACTTATCGATAGAACTCTTCGGGATGCAAATAGAACTACCATTGGAACTTCGAAAATTAGAAAAAAATATCAACCCCTCGGGTCTTAGATATTTTTTAAGAGCGTATAACTAAAAGTGGCCAGAACTTGTTCATTTTTGGTTTTACAGCTTCGGGCCTTAATACTTATCGATAGAACTCTTCGGGATGCAAATAGAACTACCATTGGAACTTCGAAAATTAGAAAAAAATATCAACCCCTCGGGTCTTAGATATTTTTTAAGAGCGTATAACTAAAAGTGGCCAGAACTTGTTCATTTTTGGTTTTACAGCTTCGGGCCTTAATACTTATCGATAGAACTCTTCGGGATGCAAATAGAACTACCATTGGAACTTCGAAAATTAGAAAAAAATATCAACCCCTCGGGTCTTAGATATTTTTTAAGAGCGTATAACTAAAAGTGGCCAGAACTTGTTCATTTTTGGTTTTACAGCTTCGGGCCTTAATACTTATCGATAGAACTCTTCGGGATGCAAATAGAACTACCATTGGAACTTCGAAAATTAGAAAAAAATATCAACCCCTCGGGTCTTAGATATTTTTTAAGAGCGTATAACTAAAAGTGGCCAGAACTTGTTCATTTTTGGTTTTACAGCTTCGGGCCTTAATACTTATCGATAGAACTCTTCGGGATGCAAATAGAACTACCATTGGAACTTCGAAAATTAGAAAAAAATATCAACCCCTCGGGACTTAGAAATTTTTTAAGAGCGTATAACTAAAAGTGGCCAGAACTTTTTCATTTTTGGTTTTACAGCTTCGGGCCTTAATACTTATCGATAGAACTCTTCGGGATGCAAATAGAACTACCATTCGAACTTCGAAAATTAGAAAAAAATATCAACCCCTCGGGACTTAGAAATTTTTTAAGAGCGTATAACTAAAAGTGGCCAGAACTTTTTCATTTTTGGTTTTACAGCTTCGGGCCTTAATACTTATCGATAGAACTCTTCGGGATGCAAATAGAACTGTTAATAAAACTTCCGATTTTTGAAAGTAAGGTGCCAGTAGCGCGGATTAGATGGGTTTTGTGACGATAAATTACTTTCTACAGAATTTAATCGTCAGAACTATTGACAGAATGTGTCTAGGCTGTAAAACTCCACGGAATCCTACTCCCCCATGATCAAATATTCGAAATACGATGAGATGCTATCAGATGTTACCGGAAGTTAGCATCTCATTTCTTAAAAATACGATTTTAATAGTAAATTAGACGGAACTATTGTTAAAACCTATCAAGAACTATGGAACTATGCTGGATGCTAATTAATATGAAGTTTATTTGTGAGATGCTAACACTTGAGATGCAAACTTCACACACGTGCAAGAATGTACCTTCGCGTAACATACCAGGGACGAAATAGAATTCCCGAAGGGTGTTCTATTAGAGTTCGTTCGTCCGTTCGCGGCAATCGACATCTCAAACAGCGTCCCGGATCTGAATTTCTGTATTCGTCCTGTTTCAATGCAGGTTCAGCTTTAAACTCAGTCTGATAAACCCGAATTTGTTCCGGTAATGGGAACTCACGTTCTCACGACGTTTCGTCGAGCGAGAAGAATCGATTTCCTTATGAAAGAGCGACACAAGCGAGATTTTATACGAGAAGCTAATAACGCTTCGGTCAGTTGTCGATAAAATTCCTTTTTTGCTATATTTTTTTCTTATCGGACTCTCAATTTTTCACATTATCGCATGGAAATCAGATTGATACAAATTTTAAACGACCATCGATATGATATTATTAAGCTATCTATTATACGATTTAATAATTTCCACTATCAAATTTTCTAATTTATTTATTTAAGAGTTTTTTCTTATTTATTTATTTACGAGTTTTTTCCCATTTATTCTTTAACGAATAAATACAAAAATAATATAATATGAATTTTCTCTTTTATCTTGATATTGAATGTCGATTAATTAGCTATATTTTGTTACCTTCAATTTTTAAGAGACTTTATTACTCGAGGCTTTTAAGTTTTACTTCAACGCCAATGCTGCGCGACAAGATTTCATTAATAGCGACGATAAATAAATCTTATTAACGAGCCTTATTGTTTTTAGCAGAATGCGCGGCCAAGAACGGGAGAGCGGTGGTGGAGCACCATCCGTCCTCTTATTGGGAGCAACCCTTTAGTCAGCCTTACTTCGACAACACAACAAAGAGGGAGACCACAACTACCGTCGGCCAATCCGCTTACCTGCACTGTAGAGTGCGCAATCTTGGCGATCGCGCGGTAAGTTTCCCAAGTTTCCTTATCAAGAGCTCGTCGTTGTAATAACAACGCCCGAGTTGGGGAATTTAGCATTTTGCCATGATGTAATCGCGAGTCTGTTAAACATCTCGAACGTCTAACGATTTTGATTTTAAAGATTATTCTCACCTTATGGGACATTTATTTGTATTCCGATATTGTTGGAGAATGCATTTATTTTTATCGATTGATTTCAAAAAAAATTTTTTTTGTATTTTTTCTCAAGCGTGATACTTTTTGGGAGATTTGCACATTTTTCCCATTTTCCCGTTTGTATTTTCCGGCATTTTATTTATCTCGCAAAATCGCAAGAATCATTTCTTAATATTCAGTGAGATTTATTCTCAAAGATTCGTTTTACAGTCAATTTACAACGTTCTTGCAACACACAATAATATTATATTATTATGTTAATATTATTTATTTCTTTACTAATTCAATTATGCATGATTTTGACGGACGCTTGCTCATGAGCAGATTAAAGACAAAACATAAGTTATAAAAGAATATAAAATCACAAAGTACCGTAAATTATTTTGCTCGAACTTTTCACAAATAGTCTTGTCAATGGCGTCAGCGTTTTTAGAAAAAAAAAAAAATCGATTAACCGACTAATCCGCTTATTAGATAAATTATGCAAAACTCGATGGAGGCTTTAACGCTCGATTATACGTCAACAGGTTCTCGCGATTAAATTTTGCCGTTGCGAGGGGACTTGATGGGGCGAAAGCAGCGACAAACAAATTTATCATTGCGAAAGTAAATCGCTCGTTTGATTATCGCGAGGTCCCCGATTATCTTTTTTTTTCTGTATTCTATCGCGACCGATTTTCGCTGACATTGATAAATTTTCGTACGCGCGTATATTCGACGATCGCGCACGATTCGAAATCGAATAGTTACGTAAACTGCGTCGACGAGGCATTAATTCGCGATGTTCTCTTTACTAATGCACTTGCCGGGGCTTGCAGTTCGGAGTTCATTCCTCATTTATCCGTGTGACGCGACGTCGCGTCGCCTCGCGTTTTTAGAGCAACCTAGTTCACAGCTTTGCTGCACGCCGGCCGAGGCCTTTGTAACTCTTTTTCGCAATCTTTTTTCTCATAACCGCTGTTCCTGCTGCGCAAACTTTCAGGGTGAATATAACTTTTCGCAGTCCAACGCGCATATACTTTCTTGCACATACTTAGAAAGTTACGGGAAGACATTAACATATGATCTCGTTAACGTCGAGATACCTCTGGCTATGGCTATCGTGCTGTAAAATGTCATTTTTAAATTCTAACAAAGTCCGAGAAAAGAAGTAAGAAAGTATATGCTTATTTGATATTTTTTAAACATTTATTAAATTAATACAATCAAACTGTACCTTAGAAAATGACCTCTTTGTACGATGCTTTTAATATTATATTATTGCGAGAGAGCAAAAGAGAAAATTTTTGCGAAAAAAGTAATTTATATTTTTCTTCTATTCTTTATAATAACGGGTTCAATTTTTTCAAATAAAATATACATCCCTGCTTATATTTTGTTAACTTCCCACTATTGTTTGTACTTGCATACAAAGTAAAATATAATGTATGAGCGAACGTTGTAAAAAAAAAGTTCGAAGTATTGCATAAAATACATAGTTGCAGGGGATATATATATATATATATATATTTATTTTTCGGGCAGTTTGGTGAATCGGCGAGCGATTCGGGCTGTTTAACCCGGTATTCATCACTCGTGGTCCTAATGCAAAGTAATTTCGCGGGTAGGCGCATAGGTGACCCGGGCGAATGGTGACATTACGCGTTATCGGCCGCTGCTCATGCATCACCGCATGACGCACAGGAACCCGTCAGAGTCCAATCACCGATCGTAATCGCCAATAAATCAAATTTCTCTCCCAGCCTATCCCCTCTTCATCCTCTCCCGACAGAGTCCCCTTTTAACTCCCCCGCGTCCATTCCGTTCGCCATTCACAGCCACGCCATCGGCCCTCGATAACGCGCGCACCTATGTATGTACATACATGCGTCTGAACGTTTATATCTGGGATCGTAAAATCAACGTGATCGACGCAGATTACGCACCGTCTGCGTCTGTCGCGATCGCGTTTCGCCTCGGGCTAACTTCACGCGCAAATTATGGATTGTCGCATAACAGTCGGTATCAGTCAAAGGTTGCATTCATGCGCATGATATATCATTTAGACGATCGGAAACTAAATCGCGATTAAGAATTTTTAAATTTTAGATTTCTCTTATTTATGTAGGAGAAAAATATATGTAATTTAGCAAGAGAGATCTTTACACTGCTTCGCTATTGTAAATTTGTGTAAATGCACGTTTGAAAGCCATCGTGAGATGAAAGTTGCACAAGACAACTTACCAAACTTTCCGGCTTCGTGTCTAGTTTGGTGTATCTTGCTGAAACAGCAGGTGTTTCTTGATTGCGCAGGTCTCATGGATCAGGCAACGGGATTTACATATCCTTACTGTCGGCATTCTAACGTACACAAACGACCAACGTTTTCAATCGTTGCATAGCGATGGCAGCGACGAGTGGACCCTGAAGATCAGTTCGCCGCAAGTGCGAGACAGCGGGATCTATGAGTGTCAAGTCTCGACGGAACCCAAGATTAGTCAAGCTTTTAACTTGAGCGTAGTAGGTGCGTAGCACGTGTCTCTTTTTAAGAATATTTTGACGACTTCTCAAGTATATTATAAAAAAAGTATAGAAAGTTATAAAATAAATTATACAATCGAGATCACACACACACACACACACGTCACTTTTTATACATGCGTAAATTATTTAAAAGTAATAAAAATAATTTTCCATGTCACATCTGTGTAATTTTCGTTGATAAAAATAGAAAAAGGAAACTGTGAAGATAGATGTCGGGATTGTGTTTTAAAGCAATTACACAGGTTCCATACTGCGCTCCGATACCAGTTTCCAAAGCCGTTTGTTTCCTAAGTGAATTTTTAAGCGGCCGCCTTCGACGCGAGTTAATTGCAGCTTTGCGACAATTTAAGGAAAATTTGCGATCATACTTTTTGGTTCGGGCTTTACTTGTCGATTCGACCGAGCGTAAAATCGGCCAAAAACCACTTTAACTTTGTTCTATTCCCGTGTGCAGTGTCGAAGGCAAAGATCAACGGTAATTCAGAGCTCTATATCAAAAGCGGGAGCGACATCAATCTGACCTGCATCGTGCTGCAAACGCCGGAACCACCGTCCTTCATCTATTGGTGAGTTCGAGCGTTCTCCCTTGACGATAGCGCGATTGAATTTCTTCCACGTTTATTTCGACACGGCCGAGTTTTGCGAAATCAAAATTTACAGTGACCTCCATTCGACGGAATCTGCTTTATCGAAAAATTTCAACACGAATGCCCGGTAAAACGAATCTCCGATAAAGTGAATCTTCGACGGAGTTACGCTCCTTGAATAGTTATGTTTTTTAGGGAATCCATAGATCCCTCGAAAATTCGCGCCGATTCGCATAAATCCTCTCGCTTCTTTTTACATTCGCGCATGAATACTTACATCGTAATATCCGTCCAATTTACTTTTACATAATTTATTCAACAATTTGACAGGGAGTTGATGAAGCAAGCATGTTCAAAGACAGCTGTTTTAAGATAGACTTCATTTTATATTCTATGCTACATTACTAATGGCTCGAATTATTCTCGATAATTTTACAGGTACAAGGGCGACAGTGTGATAAACTACAGTCAACGCGGGGGCATTAGTGTTGTGACCGAGAAACAGACGCGAACGTCACGTCTTTTGATCAGCAAAGCGCTGCCAACCGATTCCGGCAATTACACCTGTGCACCATCTACAGCCGAATCAGCCAGCGTCCTCGTCCACGTGCTTAATGGTGGGTGAGTCATGAATAAAATTACCGAAAATATTTGCCGAAATGTCACGAGATTATTCTTTTATAAAAAAGTCTTTCTGGGTATAGTCTCGATGCTGACATTTCATATAAAACTTTAAACAGTTATTATTGTCGATAATGTCAACTAAAAATATTAATACGAATATAAATGTTAAATATATAATTGCATAAGAGATATACAGCAAGCGATATTTATAAGAGTGTCAGCATTTTGCCTCATAAAAGGGTTTTACATAATTCATCCACTTGTACACGGTATTTTTAGCAAATTATCTTTTTTCGAATTGATTTAAAAATATAAATGTGAGGATCACGGAATAAATCGTCGCTGTAATAGTTTTTCTAATATTATCGATATAATTTTTTCTAATTTATATATCGGTTATATACATGGAGATACGAAAGAATAGCGATATTTGTCGTTAAATTTAACAAAGATTCTCGTAAGTTTCGCCAGAAACGCGAAAGTATAAAGTCAATTAATTAATTTCGACAACTTTGTACCCGTTTTAATCAAGTTTCCGGCGAAAGAGTTTTCGATATTACTCAAGTTGTGGACCACTTGAAGGGACGCTGAAGAGAAACAATTTCTATCGCGTCTGAATTAAATAATAATACATCGGCATAAAATGTGTGGGTGCGTACACGGCGAGAAAGTTTACACGTACATTCGATCCCGACGCAGGCAAATCGGCAAAATAAATTGAAATTTTCTGCAGCAGAAGCAAACGGCAGAATCACAAGAAGCGAAATTAAATCGCTCGACTGCGCGTCATCGATTTTCTCTTAACTCGCTCGATTGCAGCGTGCAATCTAATTTACTTGTAGTTTATTTTGCGAATCTTGCCTATTCCTTTGAGCGAAATATGTATTTGTAAATTACGTAGTTGGAATCATACAAGAATCTTAGAGGAATAAAAATTTCAATATATCTTGAAGACAGTTCAATAACAACGTAAAAGAGAGAGAGAGAGAGAGAGAGAGGGAAAGATTCGTTATACGAGCTTAACAATTTTAACAATTTAACTTTCTATACTAGTTGTAAGAACATCAATTATTACGCATCCTAGACGGAATTAATCTCGCGTTTGCCGTTATTCGTAAGAGATTTACAAGTAATTACTGCGGGGGAAAGCCGCGCGAGAACTTGCCGGAATGAAACTCTCGTCAAGCAAACTATATACGTACTCGCATCTAACGACAAACTATGAAGTCTCCAACTAACTCCACCGTTCCCCTCGTGCCCTCTTACGTTTGTGCGCAGAGTCATCGAAATTAGGTCCGCGGCTTCATTTGAGAACTAATAGGGGTACGACGTCGTGATGATCGAAAAACATTGGGGAATGGTCATAACTTTGATTAAATCGCGCCAACAAATAAATTATTTCGCCGGAATCACGTGATGTGTAATATATCCCCGAGTTTTCCTCGAACAAGTTGATTAAATCGGGTCATCCGACAGGCGACTTATTAATAAGGTGGTACGCTAATCAAACATCTGTGTGACGTTATATTTATTAACGTCCCTGACCACATCTCTCTCCGCGTTGCTCGTCCCCCAAATCGTCATACTCATCATCGCTATTTTCCTTTGGGTTTAACGTAATGTAGCAAGGATAAAAATTACAGAGTTCTGAAAGCTTAATCATTCAATTCGGGGCTGATTCGTCCATTGTTACCCTCGTCAAGATAGCATTGACCTCGGACCCGTTCGTAAAATCGCGTATAACGTGCGTGCGTACGTACGAGAGCTTAAGAGTAGCGGTCAGAATTCATCTCTCTAACATGGATCTTTTGTCGGCGGTTACATTGTCCACTGAGAGTACGCGAGGGGGAGGGGAGAGCCTTTACAAGAGTCAACAATAGTCTCGTTTTATTGCGTCAAAATTGCTTTCCGGGTAACGTCATTTAAATTGTCGTAACGGACAGAAATACATTTTCAGAACGAAATGGCAACTACGAGCGTGACGGGGTCAAGTTTTTTTTTCTTTTTTTTTTTTACCTTGTTTCATCTAGATTGTCGCGAAACGAATACACATTGACAACGACATCGGACACGTTATCGGCGACTTTAGTCGGACGAACGCGCGAAGTCACACGATATCTCGATTGCGAGAACGCGCGCGCGGCGCGAAGGGACGGTCACGGGGATGAGAGTAAGCGTAATCTGACTTTACGTACCGGGCCGTAAATCCCACGGGGCTTGAAGGAGGGGTCGGGAGAAGAGTGTTCTACCGATAAACTAAATGGTAAAGGCTGTAAACGCGCGTCGTCGGTCGTATTCGTCGCGTCGATGCACTCCGCTCAGCGCGCGCGCAGCATTCGTGATCGCGCGTCCCCGCGTACAAGCGGCAATAAACCTGATATTCTTGTCGAGAAGAAAGGGAAGGGAAAAAAAGGTCGGCTCTTCTCTCTTTATTTCGCGACGCTGAACGCCGAAGAAATAAATCCTTCGGACACGTCTGCCCTTTTCCACCTCTTCGGGCTCGGGGGGATAAATCAGTCGAGATATTGTCCCGTGCAAATCCCTGCCGGGTTAACGCCGGTTACCCGGCATGATGTGTGCTCTCTCCTTCCCTTCTTACGTTCGTTCCTCACGTCCGTGTGTCTTGTCGTGGCACGCGAGCACTCCTGAGATATGCACGTCAAGTGACTGCTCGGCGGTATGAGAGATCGCGCAAACTGCTATAGGTAATATCTTTCTACGTTTTCTCTCTCTCTCTCTCTCTCTCTCTCTCTCTCTCTTTCCCTCATTTCTTTCTCCACTACTTGGATTCCCGTGCAGGTAATACCGACGTTATCGGAAGTAATACCGCAGTTATCGGAAATACTACCGCAGTCATCGGAAGTAAATCGCGGCGGGCGTACACAGCGGATTTGGGGCAAACATTTGCGGCCCAGAACGCCGCTCCGGGCGGCTTTGGTTAACCCTTTCAGTATCGCTCTACTCTTGGTATTGCCATTATTTTGTGTATTCTTGAATATAAATTGCAATGTTAATCGCGGGAGACACATAAATGGAAAAAAAACTTTGAGAATCGGCGGCCTGAACTGAAGTCTTAATTAATTTGTACCGACTTGCAGAGAGAAACGATTTTTCGCGTCGCGAAACTCTTTCTCGCGCGACAAAAATTTCATGTAGCGCGAAAGGATTGTCGAGAAACGTCCTGGCCGCGGAAACGTAAGTCCTTGTAATCTCCGCGGGACTTATCAAAGGACTACGTTACTGCGTGATGTACTGCAATATCCGTGAGTTAAATTGTGGAAGTTACGGGAAAGCCACCGTATATACGCGGAATGCGTATTTACCCCCGGCCACAGTCTGACGTAATGGCACCGCATATGCGCGGGTAGAGACGCGAGTACATAATATATCTTTCTCTCTCTCTCTCCCTTTGCATTTCAACTTCGACTTTCTCCCCAGAAAGACTTTTGATCAGAACAATACGGGGAGGATAATGTCGGCATGGAGATTAAAGCGCGAAATAGCGCGTATAACGCACACTCTCGTAATAACGTGGCCCGCGAAATTTCAGTAACGAGTTTTGCGGCGTGTAATAACAAGGCGGCCCGTGGGCTGCGTATTATGCGTATAATTAGCCGTGATAGGCGAGTAACTTTGTGCGTGGAAGATACACGCGTCGTCTTCGATAGAGCTCCGTCCCGATCCCGAAAATCTGCATATACGATTCAGCCGTTGGAATATCTGACGGTGCGCGTCGAGACACTGCGGTGCGCCGCATATGCAATTTTGATTAAATTATTTCTGCCTTGCTTATCATTGCGCACGCGGTCTAATACGCGGGACGGATTATTTTGCAATTGCCTCGTCGAACAATATTGCTTCTACCAAGTCGAATTTTGACACGTGACGCACTGTCGCCCTTTTTGCTCCTTCGATCTAGTATAATTATAACCGTGACAGAACAATGGAAACGAATATATCGTTTCATCGACACAAAGGAGAAAATAAATAAGTATCGAAAATTCTATATACAGTTAACTTGATTTTTTTAAATTTCTATAAGTAAATTTTTAAAAAGTGATATAAGTAATTTAATTCGCCCATTCTTTATCTTGAGAATGACGCGTTCGTGACTTTTAGGAAACACAGCTATTAATATTTATATGAACGTTCTCGTCGTTAAATCGGTAAGCACGCGCAGCTCGCGCGAAAATAATAACGTGCAATTTATCAGCGCGATTGTAGCCGGGACAGTAGATGTCGATACATCTGCGCGGCCTCGGTTAACTTTCCAGTAACCTGAAACATTGCCAAGTTCTTCGATAAGGCGTAGAACGATAAATTATACATGCTCCCCGTACTCCATAGAAATCAATTATCAATTATGAGACGGGATGCTGTAAAAGATTTTTTTCTTTTTACCGTAAATATCTGCGACGCGAATCATAACTTTTAACGCCTGTTTGATAACTATTAAACTTGATTAATATTTTTTTAAGAAATATAAATCTATAGGTAATTTGAAATTCAAAATATTGTAGCGTTTAAAAAATAAAATATGATTTTAAAAGAAGCATAAATTTGATGAAATGAAAAGAAATGCGAGGAATACTATAAGTTTTGTAAGTATCATATTGACCGATTTAAATCTAATGTTATAGGAAAGAATTATTATTTATTTTTATTTTCTATCAAATCTTTGCTTAATACAACTTTTTTTAAAAATAAAAATGTTGTTTAAAAAAAAACAATGGTTTTGTCATGCATCGTTAATTTTGAATTTTGCATGGCATTGTGGATAGAAAATAAATTATTTAAAGATATTTTTTTGGGGGGGAAAATATTGCACGTGCGTACGTCATGCAAACTTTACAAAATCTGATGGAAACATTTACTTGATGAAATATTTAACAAAATTATAACGCGCGTTATAGAATATTTTAATTTAAACATTTAAATCGTCACTTTTATCGTATAATATTCTGTATAACTGTTTTCCAACAATTATTTATTTTAAAACTTTATTATATAAGTTCACTTGCGAAACAAATTTTCAATCAGAATATCGGAATATAAACTGTCGCGATGTAACAGTTGTAACGGGATGTATAGAAATAGAGGTATATGTCACTATTTTAAAATTAAATTCACGTTCAACGAAATACGTTTTGTTTGCGAAAGCGATGTTTGCGGCCTTTTATCAGGATGCCATTTACTTACGTATCAGAAATTATTCTAAGGCTCTAAGGGTATGTAGATCTCCGTAAACACTTCGTACTACGTGGAACGATATTTCCGCATGACGGCTTAAGGATTTATCAAGACAACCGACGCGATTGCCAACGCAAACAAATCCTCAATTTGCCCCGACGAGCAATCGAGTTGACAGGACCGACGCACACGTAAGGCTCTTATGCACACGATCGCGTATGTTCAATCGTACGTATGATGCGCCCTCGAAGCCGATCGTTGGATTTTATTGTAGTTGGCGAGATATGGCGACGAAGTGGAGCTTGTCGGGCTATGGTCGGACGTGACTCCCTCCCGACAGCGCGAGAATAAGAAAAGTTGCGCGATCAAACGAGACGAAACTAATACAGAGACATTATCGGGAGTTAACGGCGTTTCGTGCCGTAACTGTGCACCAGAATTTATTGTCTTCCGTCTACGATCGCGAGCAACGGCGAACAAAAAGAAGGTTAGAGAGAGAACGAGAGGAGGGGGAGCGGGGAGGTTGGAAATTCTTCCCCGCTACCATCACTACGTTAGATTTGTTAGATGGACAACGAGGTTCAAAGAGGTTCATGTCCCAGTTCGCTTCTATTTATCTTCACGAAAGACAAACTTTCCGCGAGGGTGCTTCGTCGCACCCTCCTTTATGCGCCGTCTTGTTACTTGTCAGTCAGCTTCTTACATGTCAGCGTCTTCGAGCTGTCAAAGAACGGTCAATATGTCATTCCTGGCTTGAAAGCGGGGCTATAATTTTATTTGTTGAATTTTTATTTATTTTCTTTTATTTTATTAGTTTAATTAGTTTTGCATAATCATCATCGCACTTTATTTCATCATTTTTCCGAGCGGCAGTAATCAAGAGTTTTCGCCATCTACAATTTTTTGTACTTGACATCGATGTCAGTACCTATTTTAGGAAGGAATGTGACATCAAGAATACTCGAACTTGTCGAATTACAGAAAGAAAATAATGTGAAAATGATTTATTTGCTGCTTGCGTTGAATATTCTCGTATTACTTTAACTCTCGTATTACTTGGATGCTTGATGTAATAATCGAATACGAAAGACAGTGTTGCGATATTTCTTTATTATTAATATTCCGATTAAAAAATTAATCATGTATTTACATCGTTAAAAATTTCAAGATATCGCATATTAATATCAAGCACAAGCAAAATGATCCGTGTATTTATATTAAAATATTGTCATCCTGTCAACCTTGGCGTAAAATATCTGTTGAGTTTTTATATATTCCAATAGGCAATGTGTTTGTGTAAGCCTATACGATCTCACCATGAATTTTAGAGGTCGTAAGCAAAGTCGAGAAGTGATTCGCTATCCAATGTTGAATTACGGTAAGTTTACGGAGACGAATTATAGACTCCTCGATTTACCTTCGATCCTTTTTTATTACGTTATAAAATCGCATCGTAAATACGGTCGCCTCGTTTTGAGACATGGTACGTGCTGCGACTGACAACAAGTTATTGGCAGTTTGCAGAGTAGGGATTTGCTCAGCGCGTTTTGCCACTCGTAATCCCTCATTTTGTCGCGAACTTGATCGACAGGCGACACTCGCGACGTAATAATAAAATGATTTCAGGGAGCTTCTTCGCTCCCGATGTTCTCTGTTATTTCTTGTTCTTTCTGGTACTAAAAGTTTTTGTAGACATTAGCTTTAACTCTTATTCCCACTGTTTTACTACGCACAAAGGTATATGCTCGAGACATACAATTAAATAATGTCATTCGGAAAACGAGAAAATAACATGACACGCAATTTTCCATACATTTTTTTTTTTTTTTATCGTCTAACGATATTTACTACGGTCGAGTGAACGAAATAATAAACAAGTATTCGAAACACCATATAATGAATGAACGATCAATTAGAGTAAACTTTATAAAACAGATTACAAGAATTGACGAAATATTGTAGATATATTGTATGTATATTTGCATGCAGGGAATAATAACTTCTGGGAAAATATGCAAACTGTTACAAAATATACGCAAGTATCATTGAATTATAACGGGGCTTATAGAGAGGATTATAGGAAAACGGTTTATTCGCGCCGAACATTTTGTAATCTCCGATCGCGATTGGACGCGGAGAGTGCGAAATACTTGTCGAGGAATGATGGAGTTAATCTCCGAGTTTTGCCGGTGATACTTTACGGCGTGACGATACCTCTGGTTGCCCATTAGCGTAATCCCATTTTAAACTCTTTAACGTCCCTCTTCCGTTTTTCTTCTTTCACGCATCCGCGATAAGAAAGTCAAGTAGTTTTGTCATCCGAAGTCAACAATCCGTAACGTTCAAGATTTACTCCGCTCGGTCAGAAAGACGTTATATCTCGCTTCATATTTTATTATATAAAAAAATATTAAAGATATTTACATGGACAAACTTTTTTAGATTTTAGTATTTTATTATATGTATTATACTTTATTGTTGAAATCTTATTGTTTTAACTTTTTTTCGCTGTTTAAATTTATGCTAAATTTAACAGCGGAAGAAGTTAATGAGAGATGGAAAATAGTTCTGAACTCGTTGGCCCATGGTTTTTACGCCGGGTATCGATTTCTGCCACGCTTTGTTTCGAGTGGCAGCGGAACACGACGATTCCGCGACAGTTGGAATACTGTTGGAAACACGCTTTTTTCATTAGCAGTCTGGACTATTGCCATGATTTCGGCCTTATGAGAGCGAGGACGGTTTACGGAGGGTGTTACGGGAAAACAATTTGTTTTCCCACGGAATCTGCCGCCACGTATTGCGCTTCGATGCGGCGAATCGATCGACGCGCTTACGGAATAATCGCGACGATGATTTAGCTTTTCTCGACACGCTTTTTTTATTATCACGCGCCTCGTCATTACTCTATCTTCTATTTTAAGCAGAGGCCAATGTGGGGACACGAATTAAAGGCTTCTATGTTCGATTTGCGTGCGAGATAGTCGTTACTAAAGTAAGTTAAGTGATGGATGAAGGCTTCTGATCGGAATCAACTGAAACGAGACCTTGTCGAGGATTATGTTTATCGGCATATAGATCTTGGTATTTTCTATATCAACCAAACCCAACACTCAATTTTTTTTTATTATTTTTGGAACTATTCAGATATTCAGATAATTTTTCCGATGTTCGCGAATAATCGGGGGTACCGACGATTATTATAAAGATTATTAAGAATGTTCGCGAATTTCGAGTAAGTCGAGTATTTCGAGTAGTTGGCAAAAGTCACGATATAAATAAATACCAATTAGTTAGAAGAGTATTAAAGCTAAGCGAGGTGCCAAGAGTATATTTACATGGTCCAATTAAAGTTGCTTCATCTCGTTGCCGTAACGATTGCAGACGTAGTTAAGAAACTTTTACTATTTTAACTTGCCTCTTCGGTTAGTCCTCGACGTCTTTGTACCAAAGGCCATTCCGTTATGGTACAAGAGAGAATTAGCCGGTCTGTTCTCTATCAAATGATCTTAAGACACGGCATCGGTGATTTAAATTTACGCAGCCGCAATTTTGCCCGCAGACGCCACTTACGGAGGACAGAAAAACGGAGAAAGCGTTTGTCGATAACACTTACGACGATGCTCTCTTCGTTTCGATAGCGCCGTTCGTTTCGATAATGCTTAGAGAAGGATAAAATTCTATCCCTTGGTACAACCTCGAGGTCGTCCCTCGCACGGAAAACGAGGAAATAGAAGACGTAACGAGCAGAGCTTTCTCTTTAAAGTTTGAGTCGTCAATTTGGGGGATTATAGCTTAAGACGAACGTACAAATTACAGGATGTTGCGATCTTATTTCGTAACCATTAGACAATACAAACATTTTTATACAATTTAATTAAAAAATTCTGCAAAAAAAAGAAAAAAGAAATTTTTTAAAGAATTGAGAGAGCTCTTGAAAGATATTTTGTAAGAGAGAGATATATGGAAAGGAATTAAACAAGAGTCAAGCATTGTTTCAGAGATATACTGATATTTACCTTACATTTATCTTACGTCGACACTGTACGAAGGTAAACCGCGGTTAGCTTATCAAGTGCATGTTGCCGGTGCGCTTGAAGAAACGCCTACGACGCGTTGAAAGCAATAAATGACCGTGCACCTACGGCGGGTAGATACGACGCTCGCATAATTAAAGCTGCGACATGGCGCGATAATGCAAAATCGGCTACAATATTTTATCGTTGAGAAATGGACCTCGCCGATCATGAGACATGAAAGAGAGCTACCTAGCTTCAGCTCCTCGTTCACCCACCCGTCGTCTGACTCTATCCTATTCGAGAACGTCGTCTTTTATACAGCATTGATTACATAATAATACGTCATTGCATAACACTTTATATTATTTCATATTCGTAAACGGGGATACACTCGCATATTTTTTTCATCGAAATTACTCGTGTAAATTATTTTCGAAGCTCGTTTAATTATAATAGTGTCAAATTGAAGTGATTTATTCACATCGATTTATCACAAAATATAAATATTAATATTATAATTTGACGCGTTTAATAGAATAACGATCTAATAAAGTCGAATAAGCTTTATTTTATTGATAGCATCAATGAAATTAAAGGGGAAATCGGTTATCTTGCCGCGCCCATTGCATTTCGCCATTAACTCCCGCGATAGCGACTCTGATCTGCTTAACGCCAGCTGTTGGACATGGAAATGGTGATATTAAAATGGATAAAGGCAAATGAAAATGGGCCATTGCGCGCGCAACGGACTGACAGGAAAACGATAGCCAGTAGTAACCGCCGCCGAATTACGGTATCGCAACTTGACATCGCTACCCATAAATGTTTCGAGTACATCGATTCTTTGTCAGTTAACAGCGATGAGGAGGGAAAGGCTTTTTCTCCCGCGTATCGACGTACAAAGCTACCCTTTGATGCTATTACCGGGCCCTGGACTCATCTCTATCGCCATGCAGAGAAAATTTTATCGCTTTAACGAACCGTACTTATTTCTCGATTGTTATCGGTCTGTTCTCGTGATTTAATAGGATCAACATTGAAATAGGGCTCTTTTCAAAGCCATATTACTTTTACACGATTAAAAGTATGTAAAAGTTCTTATTCTTCTCATCATATTAATATCTTCAATAATAAAGCCTCTTTTTATAAGAATCTTCATTCTAAAGTTTCCATTCTAAAGATAAAAAATCTATACATTAATACTATCGATGAAATTACTAGAAAAGTTTTATGTAAATTTATATTGCTTTCTGTATATGTATTCTCAATCATATTATTATATATGGTATTTTTGATATATCTTCCTAGATACAATCACGTTTTTATTTAAAAAAATATGCGTCGGAGAATATTCGCAAACATTCGTTAATTAAAGTCTCGCGTATTCTGTAGTTTTACGCTTGCGAGTTTGATGAAGGATTTTCGTTGTAAAACATATCTGTCATCGGCGCGAGTTACGAGCAGGCCGAGGAAAACATCGCGTTCGTAAAGAAAGATTGAACGGATGATTTCGAGCTGTGAGCTACGCGAAGCGGAACCTGGAGCAGAGCGAAGCGGATACGCGAGATTAAAGGAACAGATAGAGGGGAACGCAAAGCGGAAAGTGCGCGGAGGCGTGGAAAGCGACGTCGATATCCAAACGAGGTGGTACCCCCAGATTGTACGACGAGTTGTTCGCGATACAGTGTCGAGAGACGGGTGAGGGTGAAAGGGGGAGAGGGGGCTCCGATAACCAAACCAATTATCCTGCGATGCCGATGACAAAGTTTTAATCCGTTCGCCCGTCATTGTCGTCACCGCGAATTTTCCGGCACGGAGAGTTCTTTCTTCCCTTCGACGAACCTTTCCGACGACGTAACTTCTTTTCTTCTTTGCCCGTTCTTTGCCTTCAAACGATCCAAGTCTATCATCATCGAATCGTTATGCTCGACCGAGTTGTGCTCCGAGCTTCTCTTGTATCGTAATACAAATGGTTATTCGATACACTTAGCGCATGGAGCAACGAGGATTGTATACTAATGTTCAGTAACATTAGAACACGAAGCGAAACGACGATATATATTTTACATAATTTTGCGAATGGCAAAATGTATATTAGAATTTTTAATTTGTGAAAAGTAAGAAAAATTGAAAAAAAAAAAAACCTCTTTCATAACAAAAATATTAATTCTTGAGCGTGGGATTAATACATATCGAAAAGTTGAGCACAAAGACGGATAGATATATCGTAAGTATACATGATTACTGTTCGCGCTATTCGATTTGTTAACATAACGAGACATTTGACTGTTCGTCAATCAAGCAAACGTTCAGCATTCAGCGATACCAATGAAATGTATGTTCGCCGTTTTGGCCATACCGCGATAGCTCAAATTACGCGTATGTGCATTGTGTCATTCGATAACTGTGAATGCGATACGTCGACAGATGTTCTGAAATCTATACCCGAACTCGAGCTACAGACGGCTCGCTTTTGCGCATAACGCCGTATCGTCGAGAAGTGAAACGGAAGATCAACAAAAATATTATAGATATGAAAAAAAAAAGACTACAAAAAGATAACGCGAGGGCCTTACATCGGATCAGGACGAACGTGCTTCTCCGGTATCCTTCACGATATATATCTGGTATTCATATGTCATTCTCACTATTCTCGAAACAGGTTCGATGGAGATTGATCGCTCCGACCATTTGTGGCTTGCGCTAAAGTCGCCCAATCGGATCTATCTACGTCCACTCGTTGCGCGATGCGCGAAATTAGATCTTCGTTCCATTACATGGCGATGAACAAAAAGAATTTCGCCAGACGCAGCCACATTTGTCACGATTTGCACGAGAGGCGAATTCTCTCTCAAAATCTTTCTCCACCGTGTCATTGGCACATTTGAAGATAAAATAACAGTGAAAATGAGGACAGAGATGACGCGGAGAAATATTTTATTATTCAATACAACCAACTCTTTTTATTCGCGCTTCTTCATCAAACGTAGTTTGATTCAAAAAATACTTTTTTTAATTTAAATTTCAAACGTTTCAAATTCCAATAATTATTGTTATTTTGAGTATGACGCTTTTAACGTTGCTCTACCACTATTATTCCCAATGGTCTCTGTGGTTCGGAGAACGTGACATCTGTGACACCCAGCTTTACAATCATTCCGTGCAATGTAATGCATGTGATATCGAACATTTCTCATTTTGATTCTCGCGCACGAATATATCGGAGTATTTGGAGCATGTCCTTTTAGATAATCGTAAAATT
The DNA here is from genome assembly GCF_030449975.1 of Polyergus mexicanus. NCBI lineage: Eukaryota > Metazoa > Arthropoda > Insecta > Hymenoptera > Formicidae > Polyergus > Polyergus mexicanus. Next base: position 1,616,680 of record NW_027223333.1, on the reverse strand, counting down.
TGGCGAGCATGCATTTACGGGATAGCGCTTCGTTTAATCGAGATGCGTGATACGAAAATTACGTACGCGTTTCTTACATTTCGACGTGCAACTCACGTATGAGCTTTCCGGCGAACTGCCCGGGTTGGAACACGGTATTTTACCCCTGTCACGATCGATTCGCGTTGCAAACTAATTGCACGCGCGGTTCCGAGAATTCTTTACGTTAACTCCAACGAACTTTCAATGCCGTGGTCGTAACGATAATCGGAGAATCTGAGTAATTTCTATTATTCTTCAGTATTCTACGGTCGGATTTTACGTACAGGCCCTTTGTTGCCTCGCCTAAACAAATTGTACTTTGCAAGGTAATCATATCTCTGAAGGAATCACTGATTCGTAATTTACATTTGTTTCTGACGTAACGTAATGAACCCTGGTGATTTTTCTTGGCATATTCAAATATAAAAGATCGGTTTTTATAATGAACGGAAACGTCATGTCTTATGACGATTTTCTAATTGAGTTTTTCTTATTCAGATAGAAACGTTTCGTTACTATGACATTTGAATATAAATTTTATTTTCTCGCGATCAACTACGTTAAAATATCACGAGCAAGAATTGTAAGATTTCAAGTCTGGCAAAAGCGAAATATAATTAATTTCGATCACGTATTTTAAAAGAGATTATATATTTATGCTTATATACTGTATATACAATATATATATATTCTATTAAATTATTAATCTAATAAATCGATATTTTAATAATTTAATTCGATGATCAACACGAATGAAGAGGGACTCTTTGAAGCTCGAGTTTCATTGGTCATCACGTAGAAGACATCCGTTCTTGTGCACAGTGAGCGAACATACGCGAGCGCATTTCGGGATTACCGCGGGAATGAAGTGAACGACGGTCGTATTTTCCTCCTTCCCGGATCCTCGCGGCGCTCGCCCTTTTCGAGATGAATAGACCCGGAGAAGGTCAACGCGGGCGTTACGAGCTCGTTCGCGACGCAGTGTATCCTCGCGGTGGTTACATTGTATTAACGCGCCCGCCTATTCATCGTCGGGCCGGATGCTCTCCTACTAATGTCGCGTAAAAAACGGGCAATAATTCTCGGCAGCTGCCTCTGCGCGTTGCGCTATATAAGAGAGCGTGTGCCAGTCTCCTCCTCCACCTCCTCTTCGTTGTCCTTTTCTCGTCCCGACACTCGCGCTGACTGCAAATCAGGATCGCCTTAATGGGATTAAGGTCCGCGGCGCGCAACCCGTACTCGCGAGGAAAATTACTTCGACAAGTTTTATGATCGAGATTATTTTCATAAGGACAGCTCACACGGACAGTCGGGGGGGATCGTCGAGTACCCGTATAGGTGTAGGTATATTTTACTTTCAAGGACGAGGGGAAAAAAACGTGCCCCCTCCTCCCGAGAAGCGCGCCCGGAAGTTCAACCGTGATTTAAGCGACCGTACGGCGACACTTGGAAAGTCGCGGAGGCATAAAAAGCACACCAAGAGAAAGAGAGAGAGAGACGGGGAGAGGGGGAGAGAATAACTCGCGGTTTATTAAACAGCGATTAATAGAAATTCTTGGTGTTGTGCTATGTGAGGGGGACGATCGATGTATTCGTCCGACCGACGATACTCCGAGGTTGCTGCGATAACACGAGCACGCGCTTTGATTACACTTTTTTATTACTCGGAATCCTGAATAGTAATTTAAAAAAAATTAATTCACGCGTTTGTGCGCGACGCGAGAGCAATTTTCATTAATGTAAAAAAATTTAATGTAAATTGCACATTGACGTAAAATTTTTACGCGATGATTATGTCTAGGAATAAAGCTGACCGCGCTTCAGCGTGTCAAGGTAATTTCAAAATAATAATTATAATTATTCAAAAATGTATAAAACATTATTTTGCGGTTGGAATGTTGGCATATTGTGTCTTTTAATCGAAATTTTATCGAGTTTCACGGTAACTTTCCTGCAATTTCTGGTAAATGTTTTGTTTAGCCTGTTCTCGCGTAACCGAATCCAATTTAACCGATGGTTACATATTTCACGTATGAGAGACAATGCAAGTGTCGTATAATGAAATCACGCCATTTCGTTCGCGCGCAGCTAAAACGGCTGACTTACAATAAAATGTAGAATTTCGCTGGCTGTGCGCGATTTCGCGGAAAATTTTCGGTCGCTTGATTTCGCCATTACGTCAGATTCACGTGCGCTACCGTCGGCGAGATCACTGCCTTCATCAGTCACGAGTAAACATTGGTGACAACTGATTTGCTAATTGGTACCATACATCTCCGAGCCTAGCCTTTGAATATCCGGGCACATACAGGGCCGTTAATACGGCCGCAAATAGCGCCGGTAAATTGCCAATCTCGCGATTAATCCAATTCGATCGAATGTTTGCCTGAAACTCGATTATTTTTAGATGTCAAAGATTATTTTTTTTCATCGATTATTATGGCCGTATATTCGATTGTTCACGTTGCAATGCATCTAATATCAATGTATATAAAGTAACTTTATATGATTGCGTTGTCAATTTTACAAAAATCTAAATTGATGAAAAGTACTCTTGAATATCTGTATAAATTTTAGGAAATATTTTATAGATTACGGTTGTTCAATCTATTCTAATTTACAGACAAAAGCTTATTCGACGAAAGGATTAAAGTTTAACTATCTGTAATATTAGATATTCAACTTAACATTGCTCGCTGTAGTTGAACGATAATTGCATCTGTTTATTGTGGTAGCAAAACACATTCTATTTCATGACAAAAATAATAAGATTTCATACAGCGATTTTATACAGTAATTATTTTATTATTTGTATAAAACGCATTTGCCCTAAAAAGACTAACTCCAAACGATGTGCAAGTGACCGAAAAGCATACACGATATATTTCTGTTACACGCGTTTGATTTATGATCCAACGAATCCGGCTGCGCAAACGTCAAAGTCAAAAGTTACGAAATCGGATTTGTGGATGCGCGTATGATTACGCGAAGAAGAGAAAGAGAGAGAGAGAGAGAGAGAGAATTTTTGCGACATCATTTCGCGAGCCGGAAATTCGCAAGCATGCGAATTGCGTCGTCATTGATATCGAGATTAGCTTTTCTCTTCCCGATTAGCGTCGACCGCGGGTTAATCTATCAACGTCAGCCGCGTTATCCGTTGTTACTAATGTTGATTCAAGAGCTCGGCCAATATTACATATAGAGTAATGTTACGTAACTGGGCGTGATGGTGGCATGCGTAAATAAAAGCGCCGTAATAATTACCGCGTCAGGAATGAAATAATTTAAAATAATTTCGAGCAGCGAGATTTTTTCGACATATTTAGAGAATTGTTGCATGTAACAATTTTAACAGATTTTTTTTTTTTTTTTTTTTTTTATCCATCGATACTCGCTCCTGTTATTAGAGACGGCTCGTATTTTTTATAATCCGCAATCGAAAACATTATCGAGATTGCTGTTGAAAATTCGCTATTTTCCTATTCCGCGTACACATGATGATGTCTCGTTCGAGTTTCGTGCAATTTTAAAACGTATTTATCTCTGTCGATTTCCGCTGTGCTTTATTTGTTTAACTCGCGTCCGTGAGTAAGCGCGGCGACGATTACGCTTGTTAATATTAAAACGCACTATTAGCATATCCGCGATGTAAAATTGCAGTGTATGGATTGCAAAAAAAAAATAAAAAATAAAAAAAATACTCGGTGCATTCAGATTAATAATTTACCTTTTGCTTAATTCTTTTGAAAATGTAGACTATCGTATTTATTTAATATTTTATTTTCGATATAACCAAAAATAAAAAAAATTTTGGGAAAAAAAAACTATTATATGCAAATAATTATTCTGAAAAATAATACATAATAATTTTCGTATTGTTGTTTTATTTTATGTCGAGTTATTGCACGAATATATTATATTTTCATCACATTTAATGAATGCTTATCAAGGGATGCTTTTAAAGGGCAGCCCCAGAGAAGTTAGAAAAGAGATCATTTATTTGTAGAGTAATAACAAGAAGATAAATGGACGATGTAACTCTATATATACACTCCCTTGTGTATAATAAATTAAAATCCTAAATACAGCTCCACTTCACCGCAACGCGCCGTGCATTTTCTGTTTGAACTTGTGTAAGCACTCAGGGGCCGGTGCTGCGTTACATCAGCGTCTTCTAAGGGCGTAGGACGTATCGTCGATGCCCCGCTTTCCATCGAAAAGCCCCGAGCAGTTTTATCCCCGTTGCTGTCGATTTACTTCCGCGGGTCGCCGCTTCGCGAGTCGCTCACTCGCATCTTTTACCTCTTTCCATCGTTCCCTTCACCTTCCCTTTCTCTCTCTCTCTCTCTCTCTCTCTCTCACTTTCTTTTTTTTCCCCGAGACGCTGATGCTCGTTTTCGCTGAAAAATGAGCGCTTTTTGCGGCCGCGCAGTCGTTCGTCGAATTGCGAGTCGTAAATTAGCTCGCGCTCCAGACGGACGTCGGGGTGGTGCGGGGGGGAAGGGGGGAAGGGGGGGGGAAATACGTTTCAGCGCAGAAATCCATCCCGTCGAATGGATACGCGCAGAAAAGGGGGAGGGAAGAATTGCGGGTAGGTAGGTGCACTGTTGGGGTCGAAAGAAATTCGACCTTTTCGCTCAAGTGAGCGCGCGCGCGCGCGCGCTTGATATTGTACTTTTTCATTGATCTTCTAGCGCGACGTCTTGCATCAATCTTTAGGTCTCGGTTAGTTTTAGTATATCCTCTCGAATTCGATCGGCGTAGCGACAAGCGATTGCGTAAGATAGCTATGGATAAAATTGTTTGGAAAATTTTCTCGTCAAAGAAAAATACACGACGCTTCGCGTGCACGATTTCTAAAGATTTATTACAATATCTGATTTTACGATATTTTTATAATATAGAGATTGCGTTTTAAAAATTGATTTGAAAAAAAAAAAAAAAAAAATTAGAAAGAAAATATGTGAAAATATTAAAAATATTATTCAGAAAAGTTATTCTATTTTTAGATCGAATGTTTGACGTTTTACATTTTTTTTTTTTTTCACAATTTTCTCTCTCGACACGATATATATATTTCTTATTAAATAGTGTTTGGTTTGATTAATGCCAATCTTAATGAAAAAACTTATCGCGATAGTATAATTAATTGCCCGTGCAGTGCATGGAGAAACTCTGGTGCAATCGCAATTTGATATTATTAAGAAACTGCGTAAATGTAACGCACTCGAGTGTCTCGCGTGCTTGGAAACGTACACTGCGATAATGAAGTTTCGCGATACCCGCGCAACACGTTGAATTAATAATAACTTCAGCATCGTGGCCGAATAAGACACTTACGGTTACGTACTCTCTAAGAAGTACGAGAAGAACTCTCGTAGTTCGACGGCAACTTGGAGCGACCGATAAGTGATTACTGGTACAGCACCTGAGGGTTCTCGCGTAAGGTTCTCCAAGGATCCGTTGTTATAGCTCCTACTCCTCCCCTCGTCTCGGTGAGTTCGGATGGTAGTTGTTGGATATGCACGACTCACGCTTATGTCGTTACGCCGAATGCCCTCGTATCAATGCAACTTGGTTACTGGAAACGCCGCTGGCGTCGACATTTTAGTCGGAGTCGCAGTTTCTCAGAAATCTCGCTGTTTCTCGCGAGCCATTCGAGGACAAACGGTAACGCTATTGCAATATCTAACGTAAATGTTCGCTTGAACATTTGATTTATTTGAAATCGATACCCGGCGCGACGGAGATTTTGGCTTCGCCCTGGGCGAACATTCGGCCTTACGTCTGCGAAAGCGCACGCGAATATCTCTGAGTGGAATCTCCAGTTTTTTATGTCGCTACGCTATCATTGTTATTTCACTTATATCTACTGACCCATTTCACGAACGATAAACTTACTCTGAGATTGATACAGTAATTCGATAGATATTATTGTAATTGTAAATGTTTAAATTCATCAATACTCAGCCACACACATCCTTTTGTTTATCGCTAATACAATTCGTAAAATAAATATAGAAAAAATAAATATAGAGACAAAATTCCATGTATATGCTTTACTCAAATATTTATGTATTTGTAATAGAGAAAATAATTTATGTACAAGAGCTACGGTGTTGTTAATTTCGCGCAATCGTGATTAATTATTCGTGATTATTCTAACAAACGTTAGTATGGCTTCGATTATCATACGCATGCGGAAATCTATTCTAATATAATATCCTCGATAATGATACGAATAATGCACGATTAAATATAGTTGAATCAATTCACTTCACCATTGAAGTTTATTTAACTTCAAGTTGATATATTTTCTCGATTTATTTTTTATTCGCGTTTTAATTGTCGAAATATTTAATAATAAGAAAAAAATATATATATTTATACAATATATATCTGAATTTCAAATTTGTCAAACAAGTCATGATTAAAATGAAGGCAAGGTCTCCTGGATCATGCTGTGTACATTCTTCTCATGCATGCGAGTTTCTCAAGGAGCAGAGAGAACGAACGCGCGGGCGAGGGATGTAAATTTTCCATTCGCCGCATCCCCTATCGCCTAACCTCCGTCTCTGCAAAATAATTTATGTGCATGCGGCTTTCTTGGGTTTCAGGGGAGCATCCGGCGGCCATGCAGCACGGGAACTCTAGCAACAGCGGCGCGGCCACGAGGACGCTCGCGTTACTCCTGTTGCTCCTGCACGCCGGCTCCTTCGCGAGGTGACTGGTCGATCACGAGGCGCTGCAGTAAGAGAGTAGTACGGCCGACAGTTTCACCCAGACGAGATTGAGGGAACGACTACGAGGATGGTGCGAGGTTAGTGAGACCAGAAGGGGAGGGAGGACGTATCCATCACCTGCTGGACTCTATATAAATCAGCTCGATCTTCTTTCCGTATTGCGATCGCCGGAGTAGTAAAGTGCGCGAAGGTAGACGAAAACGAGAAAGAAGATGATGCGCGGGGACTAACGGTAAATAAATCGCACGTAAATAATCTGTCAATTCTCGCTTCCGAGTGTACGAGTCCAGCCGGTCCTGTTCGCGGTTTCCTTAAGCAATCTCTCTCCGTGTCCCGTGCAATCGCGCGGGATTCGTATACTTTTAAGCGGTAAGGGGTACATGCTGCAACGATCGTACTCGTCGGACTTTCTATCGATTGCGAAGCGATTATTGAAAATGACAACTCGTGTAAACTCGACGACGAATTGGCGAATTGGTGAAGATGCGGCGACGAACGAACTCTTGCGTGAACGATGCAACTTGTAGAATAGCGAGTGTTCGAAGGACCAACGAACCGAATAAAATGCGTCACGACGAGAAACCGAATGATTTCTCTTACATCGATATTCGCGACGACGGGATTAGCATTTCTATCCTCCGCGCGTAGATTATATATGAAGATCTATCGACGAATGCAGCTGTCGCGGATTCACAGTGGTAAGAATCAACGTGTTTTCGTCCGCCCGGTCAGACCGACCGACGACCCAGATACGCTTGGCAAAACCACCGCGGGGAATTCCATTCAATTTCTGGTCGCCGGATGCGGTATCGCTTCTTCCTCGAGAAGAACAAATATTTTCAGGTTCGTCGGACTTACCCGTGCTCGCGAAAACTTCCGGGATGTATATATATACGCTGCGTCATACGAATATCTCGTAAGACGCCGGATGTGCACTCTGACATGCTGAAACTTTGCCTCAACGGCCCTCGGATGCAATTCCTTTACAATCGTTTGCGGATCATCTTTTGTATATGTTACAATCTTACTGTCTGTAACAATAGAATACTATTCTCGCTATTACAATATTGAGATGCTATATCGAAAATTCGTATTTTAATTTTGACAGATATCGTATTTTTTTCTAGCTCAAAGTGCACAATTATTATTTTACGCACATATTATATTTTTATGAAACAATTAATTTCGATCTATTACTAGTTAGGGACAGAAGAAAGTAAATTATGCAGTTTTAAAAAATACATTATAAATTTATTGACTAATAAATAAAGTTATCATTCTTGTGCTGCATTTCGAACATGGCGACGTTTTTCTCAAAGGAAACTTTACGAACCCGAAAATTCTGATTTCGATAAAACTTTATACGTATATAGATATTATTTTTTAGCCGCAACTGAAAATTTCTAAATTCATCTATAGTTACCGCCCGGTTTGCGAGCTCGGAGTTTCGAATATATATTTCCATCGATCGTTCCCACGGTCCATTACGGACTGGTAAACGGAATCGACTACGACAATAAACGGTTTTCGCGTTTCGCGAGAAACGAAAAAAGTCACTCAAGTATCTCTGAATTATGCGGGTACGGATCGCGCGAAACTCGTAGCTTGGCTAGGGTGGACGGCCGGCCCGCAGTTTCGCCCGGCGTTCCATTTGCATCTCAAAACGTGGAATTTACGAGCCCGGGGGTCGTCGATCCACGATGTGGTCACGGGACCGTCCGCATATTCGTGTGCGCGTATCATAGACCCGATAAGTTATATAACTAAGCTCTCTCTTTCTCTCTCGAAATATCGTCGTTGGTGAGGGGGAAATATCACCCTAGTCGATACAGGGTGAGCTGCGGTCTCGATTATGCTAAGGCAGCGCGCTTCCGACCCGCGCGTTTAATTATAGATATTAGTTTTACGCGTGACTATTTTCTCTCGTAATTAAATCGAAGCTGTTCAATTTTATTCTTTTTCATTTTATTTTCACACGGTTTTTATCGCTTATCACATTTATATATAATATAAATTTTTAATTACTACTTATCACAGTTTAATTTATGGCATCTCATACATATATATATATACATCAAATTAATTGCATTCCATCGAGATGTTCGAGATTATATCACGTCGTCCGGGGCAGGCGCGCGATTAACGCAATCAGCTGACGCGCCCGGAATATTCTTCGAATAAAGTACCAACGTTCAGTCGTTCATCGGCATCTGAATAGCCCGTCTCAACCTGGGAAATATATCGGTCGCGAAAGTGACAAAAAGTTTCCCTTGGAAAACAGACGCTCGGCGATGTAATGTCGCGCTAAATCCCTCGACAGGATTTCGTTGACTTCAATGCAATGAGAAGCTCTTAGATCTTTCGCGGTTCTGATTAAATGTATCTCGAAATCTGTATTTCAAGTCTCTGGGATACCTTAATCCGCTCTATTACCGTTGAGATTTTCCATCATCGTCAATCGATTTCATTCTAATTACCGCATGTCCGGGTGCGCATCCAGCACGCCTTTTTAATCACACGAAGATCTCGCGTCACGGGCGTGGAGTTTGCACATCGATCGTAGTGCTAAGCGGATAGATTGACGTAAAGGGATGGCTACGAAAGCGAGAATAGGATTTCCGAATTTCCAGCAAAGCGCGTAGATGCTCGGAATCGCGCTCGTTAAGATAATGTTAAGCTTTAAGTGATTAACAAAAGTCGTATCGTACTGATCTATCCGTGTATACGTCTCCATAGATCTTCAATCGCAGTGGGTCGGTCGTAGCATATAGGGAATCCGAGGCGACGTTTGCGAACCTAACTGCATGACACGTAATGTAGAACACATCATTCCGGATAATAATGTATTACGCTACATACTATTTTTAAGAAATTTACTTGGCATCGCTCACTAAATGTTTAAAATGTGCAGAAGAGCCTTCGATAGTCGGAAAAATCGGGAATAAGTAATTCGTTGATTATATTTGGATTCGTTTTTTTTTTTTTTTCGAGCGAGTAAAAAGTTATACAAATAATGTAAATATACAGCGATGTGCATTTCGTACATATTATATTTGTTGGAAACGTATCGGATATCTAGGTAAAGATAGATATAACTGCTGACTTTTTTTTTTGACTTTTATTATTATTATTATTATTATTATTATTATTATTATTATTATTATTATTATTATTATTATGAACGGTATTCATTATATTTATGACAAGCAAATTTTATCGCATTTATAAACTTGGATTTGGAGATGGTCCGATATAGATAAAGATAATACATCTTTTTTCCAAAAATACATTTTTATTTCTATCAATTTTTACGATACAAAAATAAATTAAACGTAATGATAATATAACGTATGTTTCGTTTTTTGTCATTTCTATTTATATATCTTGAAATTTAAATTATCTTCTATTGTCTCTCTCTTTTTCTCCTCTTTTTAATATTACATAAATTATCAAATGAATAAACGTCACACTGACAATATAAAAATACTGTAGATAATGTAACAATAAAAATAGAAAAAAAAAATGTTCTCGACTGTTTTTATTTGCTCTATTTTTCCAGTGGATAAAAACAGTTTTCATGCCGAGTGTCGTTTTAAAAACTTGATACGCGTCGGATATACATTATTAGCAGCACGATCGACCCACGAATAGTCGTACTGTACATACCTTTTCAAATGTAACGATAAACGATCGCTGTAACTCTATTCGACTAAGAAACACGATGCAATTCTTACTAATTTACACTCTTAGATCAATCGAGTGCTTCGTCAGCTAAAACGCAGTCATCACACGAAACTTTCATCATGAATCAATTATCAACGCGGATAGTCTCGCGATAATCATGGTTTGTCGAAAGAAATTTTGGACGCGCCTTTGTACAAGTGAATTTTCTCGTCAAGGAAGATGATAAATTAATGAATGTCAATTGTTATTTAATTAATATTAATCGTTTGATTATAGCGTTGAACAAAATTGATCGGTACACGAATCGAGATAAAGAAATCGCTTAATTTTTCTGCGAATCGATTGTCAGATCAAAGATTAAAAAGTGATTTTCGAGGAAAGTAATTAACGAAGATACAGCACACAGTCTTGTAAATAAAAAGAATCATTTTATGTTTTGCTCGTGTGAACCAGAGGTGCGTAAAAAAGATACAAAATCTGTCATTTAAATCTTTCTTAACTAACGGTCAATCTTTTCATTCACATCTTACTTTTCTCCTAATCTAGAAAAGGGTGAAAAGAATACGCAAGAACTTATTTTAAAGATTAAAAAAATTACTTTTTCTGTGATTGTGTCTATCGTTTAAAATATTAATGTAATTTGATTCTAGTAAAATACAATAAATTACTGCTCTTTATTGCCTTTTGTCTCTTTCGTATTACAATATATTGTTCCAAAAAATAATTCTACAATATTTTTTAACTAAAGTACAATAGAAAAACTGAGGTAATTTTTGACTTTTGCCGTATTCGACAGATCGCGACGAAATTTTGCGCACCTCTAGGGGCGATCAAGAGGTCCTCGTTTTGACGAACGAGATGAGAAGGCGCGACGTGGTTGTATGTTCCTGGAGAAGAGTTCCCGATGAAACGATCGTCGTCAATCACGAGAACGAGCTCTGCAAAATCACCGCTATCACCTCGCACACACACACACACACACACACACACCATATCTCCCTCTTTCCATACTCCTTCTATCCTGCCACACCAATCCTCGTGCTTTTTTTATACGCTAAACGAGATCTGTCCTCGTTAGTATTTGTAAATGGCTTTCGCGTACGCGCGGGTGCCGCTAATCCTGCTTCTGTATATTCGGAAAAAATATAAAAACGATACGGACTCGGATGCGGGCAGCGATTAATTGACTCGTGTCTGAGTCGCGAATGAACGTGAAGGACTGGTAGCGAGTAAGTTTAACCCGATTGTACGAGATCAATTACTTGTTAGCACACGAGCGATCAGCGTACGCTCTTAGCGACACTACTCGAACGATGTTAAACTAACGAACATACCGTTAATGTATATATATATAAACGAGCAGTACTGATTTATCGTTTATGTTGGATCCAATTGTACCAGAATTCCTAAGGCAATTAAAAGAGAAGAAATAACGATTATTTGTGGGATATATACAGAGATGCTCATTTTGCGAACCTCTACCTGAGTTTACTGCGATGTATCGATTTTCTTCCGCCATTTAAAAATCTGCATGGGAAAAATTGAATCACTTATTTACATAAACTTCCGCATTCCTCGACTTTCACCGCATTTTTAATCGAACAATCAGATTTTTGGTCCAATTCATTTTACAGGTTTAACTCGCTCTATGTATGAAATGCGGATTGATACTCTCTATATCATGATAAATCCCTTGCGCAAAAATTAAAAATACGAATTTTATTTATTCTATTCATTTCACATGTTGACATGTACTTCTTTTATTTATTTATTTATTTATTTATATTTCGCTTTTTAGTAATGACGGACATATTGATGCAATCTCGTCTTACTACAACTGCACTACTACGCATCGAAATAACGAACGTATCTCGATCTTCATTTTTATCCTAGCTATCTCCCCCTCTCCTCCGAATTTTTCAGAAATTTTCTAATAGCAATTTTCGGGAAGCAAGAAGCCTCCGGCGAAGACGGGAGCATATCTTCACCGCTGCACTGACCGAGTTCATGCGTTATAGGTAAGTACCTCTTCGTCCTTTGTCCATGAATGTGTACTCTCAACATGATATACGGAGGTCATTTGCATCCAGTCTCATATACAGCCACTGTCGATAAACAGCGGCCAGGATAGCTGCGTAAACACGCTTCTCTATGCGCGCTTCGATAGGAACGTCGGCATTCAGGTGCGCACGGTCGATGAATACACACGCCGGCCGTTCCTCATATCTTATGTCGCACCTACTTAGTGGCACTTAAGCGGATACCCCACAACCTGCGAGGATCCATTGAAATAGGGAGGGTTGCCGGCCGGCCCGATCGGTTGCCAACGGGAATTATTTCGTCGTACGCCCCCGTCCCCCAATCGGACGGGTGCGACTAGATTAGGATCGATCTAGGTCACCACGTGGATACGCTTGAGGAGCAAATATGATTGCGCCTGACGTTAATCCGCTCAGCGTTCACATCCGTAAAATCAATCGCGATCTGCAGCGTAATGTCCGCGAGCGAGAACTTTTTCTCCATGTCTCTTATCGAGTGGGCTGGCGATTTTATAAAAATAGCTTTCGGATTTTTTAACCGAGAAATTAAATAATTGCGCGGCTCTCGAAAAATGGAAAAAAAGTTTGCTTCTTCTGTGTAATATTGCATGCATGATTCGTTTTTTATACTTTGAGAAAAACGAACGTTCAAGTTAGTTTTAAATAAGCAGATTAAGAATTAATCCAACATATTTTAATAACTAAATCATATATTAGTATATAAACTTCCCTTCTCTCTCTCTCTCATGATTTTAAATTTTATAACCATAGAAATAAAATTTATAGAAATTTGAAACGTCTATCGAATATTGAAAAGACGCAAATCGATTATAAAAGAAGATATTTAAAAAAAATATGCTTTTATATTTGTGCGTCAAGCGTGAATATAAAGCATTAAAAAAAATTAAGCTATCGAAAGATATTAGATACGTTCGACTGAAACAGGGATTAAGCTTTCATCGTTTCGTAAAAGTCTCAGTCTGTATGTTTCATTTGAACGCACCTAATAGAATGCAAATTCACCGTTGAGATATAAGTGAAAAAATATCGGTGGAATTTCTTACTCGAGTTATATATCTCAATTCGATCGCGACGGTACGCTATGATGAATGTTAATTAAAGTAGCGAACTGGTTTTGTCCTCATTTCTCGATTAATACAACGTAATGTTTCATAGCTGGCGTTTGTTGGATTTACTGATTTTTATTACACTTTGTAGCGCAGCGATAATTCAACTTTAGCCGACCGCGAGTGAGGAATAGCAATCCACGTCGATTCCACTCTCGAATCGTGTTTCACAACAGCCAACAACACTAGCGGTAAATCATGATAGGTAGCTTAAATACGTTTGTAAACAAGTGTCATAAAGAACGAGAATGCGAGAGATAGTTAGAGAGAGAGAGAAGCGAGATTTTTTTCAGGATTTACCGCAATCGTAAATCCAATTGGGCTCGTTTTCCTCGTTCGAAATTATATTAATGCGCGAATGTATTGCAGCACGTGCTGAATTTTCCAAAAAAGCCCGCAATACTACTATAATCCCTTACGACAACAGCTTTTTATGATGTCGCTTCTGCCGTTGTCACGTATTGACGCGGGACGTCAAAATTAATAATTTTTTCGCCAAGCAAATAGCAATATTGCTTATCACAGATGATATACCATGATAAAAGAGCAAAAACAAATGTGCGCGGCCTCGGTGGTTTAATCATTTGTCCATAATATATTCTATACACAGATAAAAAAGATTATCCAATGTTCAAACCGAGCTGTTTATCTTCGTAAAGTTGCCAAAGTCGGATTATGAATGGAGTATTAAAGTAGTAAATGTAGCATCGGATTGTACGATTCATTCTCTCCTTTTAAATTTTCCGATATCTAAATAAATTTGATTTATCTTCCATCGAGATAAAAGGGTAGTTTAAAACAGTATTCTTAGTAAAACTTCGCCGCGAGTGTTCTCACATTGTGTAATTTTATTGCGCAATACTTTCTTTCTTCGTATAGAGAAGAACTTGCATATATTGTTGTGTTTTATAATTTTTATAAGGAAAAAAATATCTCATACACCATAGATATATACGTTATGATTTTCCTACTCTCGAAATGCTACTGTGAAATTAAAAAATGCATATCTTTAGACGAGCTCAGAGAATTTCAGAACGAAAAATATTAAAGCAAGTAATATTCTTAATGTATACAGACAACGTCCCCGAGCTAGGAGTGACAAGTCGCAACCTATTTTTAGTAGCAGTGCCAGTAGAGAAACACAATCTCCTAGCAGTTTTACCATTTACAATTGGACGTAGGATATGACATTTTCCTTCTCGCGAGAAAAACTATTTTATATTTAAGCTTCTAATTATTTCTCAATTTTTATTTCTCCCCCTGAGTTTGTCATTATTTTACATGAAAAAAATTTAGTAAAGGAAATGAAATTGCATCGAAATTAATTCATAATTCCATAGATAAAATTCGCAAGAATGCTCTGTCAACTCTGTCAAATCAATCAGAGATATGTTATCCTCATTGGGGCGCATTTTTTACTTTTAAAGTCAGATTTGCAAGCTAGATTGATCCGAAATACAGCATTGTCTTTTGATCTATCTGACGACGCGTGCGTTTGAGAAGGTGCGCTTGGCATTTGCTATCGAGTTAACATCGCAATAATGGGCAGACACGTAGCTTCTGCCTGTACTCGCACGCTCGTGACTATACTATATTGTATGTGCATGAGGTAATTGTATGAACAATGCACGTAATACACGTATACGCGAACAAAGGATATAATTCTATAGAAAATTAACGTCCGCTAATTATATATCCTCGCATCCTTCGTTCGAAGGCGAGCGAATCTAATCGTCAGTTTTCGTTATCGTAGCTTCATGAAATTATAGAAACAGAAATAATATTAAACGTACGAGAGATGTGTTCGTTCATCGACTATATCGTTATTATGTCTTACATATTCTCTTTGTAAGTACATTTGTTTCGTTGCAAATTTAATAAAGATATTAGCTACGCGAATAATGTTTGCGACATTTGACCCGCACAAATTATATGTATATAAATAATTAATTTTAATAAATTTTACTCGTAATATATATAATTTGAATATATTTGAAATGAATATCGTCAATATTCATATTCATGTCGAGCAAGTTTGCAGAGATCATACAACTATGAAAATCCACGTATATAATTTCTCCTGTATAACTCTCGTAATATAATATCTGAAACTTTGGAATACCGTATTTAATAATAATTTGCAAACGTATTTTGTGTTCAAACTATCAATCAGAAGGAAAATGATCTTCATTAATATACGCTTTATCGACACGTATTGATTTTCAGTCTTTAATTATCATCATGATATTATCTGATAAATATTTCCAAAATATGATAACAACAATAATATTTTTTTTTATATTATTACAAGAAATATATTTGAATTTCATATATATTTATCATAAATTATATACATTTTGAAAAATTAATTGCGCTTGATAAAATAAATAAATATATATAATAATAAATAATATATATATATATATATATATATATATATATATATATATATATCTTTGATTAAAATATGTAAGATATGTTTGTATAATGTATATAGACATTTTATTAGCAACAAGTAGACAGTCTGACCACATAAAACTTTAATGTAATGTAACTCGATAGTCTGCATTTATTTGTAGTTATTAACAATAAACAGTATGTAATATTTAAGTTTGTTGGCGAAAATGGATATGCAATCCACTTGCATTCAAGTATCTATATATTGACGATTAACTTTCGTTGCATTTCCAATGATTTGGCTTTGCATATTATCGGCGAGGCCAACAATAAACTACAGTATCTCTTATAGAATGACAGGCATCGTTACGTGTCATTTGCAAAATATTTTATAAAAGGGTCACATATTAATGGCATAATTAAGTAGAGAACGTAATTGGGTCGGCATTTGTGTTAGTTAAATATTTAAGTATCCCATTACGCTACATATAAGTTACGCATACGCGTCTCGCACAGATGACACTACATTTTACACGCGTTACACGTATACGGTGTTCAACATTTTGATTTAAAGATCATTTGGTTATTTAACATCCGGCGATTAGCGCCGGAAAATGAGCGATGTGAAAGTCGCGTAACATTTTGTAACTGAAATTCTTCCATTGCAAAATTCAAATCCCAATGAAATTTTAATATCTTTTCTTGCTTATATAACATAATGATTCTTCTAATTAAATTCTCAATTAAGCTGCCGACGAATGTTCATTCGCGTCGCAAATTCCACATTATCATTACAATCACGCTGATAGTCATACAATATATTTACATACGAGTATAACGCGATTGTTACGGATGTTCAATGATAGATTCATTGCCTATTGCACTGTTGGATTTTTTCATACATATTCGATATATGACTATCCAGAGTGATAATTAGCGACTCGTTGTTTCATTATGACAATATACGCATCGCTTATCAGTTGCTCGAAGCGACCGGATAGCAAAACGTGTCCTCTCCCGCTGTTCGAAAATAATTAAGTTGAAACTCCGAAATAATGTTTCGCTGTGGCGAATGATGAATATTTTATGTTTTAACGGGCACTGAGCACATGCTGCATGCACGTAACCTAGGATCCGCAGCTTAGAGCGAAACGCTTTTTCTCGCTGAGCATACAGTTTTTCTCCGTTACAGAAAGCACAACCGGATTTATCCACCGCATTCGCATACGCTGCGAATCGTAGTTCGTCTCACATTCGCGCTTTTAATTATAAAAACGCAGCCTAGCGACGAAGCGAGAAAGCGTTTTTTTTTTTTTTTTTTCCTGTGAGCGGATAAAGGATTGTAATCTTCCTTTGGTTAAATATAGTAGTTCAAATAAGAGTTTTTCTTTACTACAAAAATTATTATTTTTTTTATATATATAATTCTTGTGAAAATTATATATATATACAAATTTATTTTCCGTTAGCTTGAAAGACTTCCTCGCAAGATCTATTCGAATTGAAAGAATTAATGTATTTTCGTAAGATTTCTTTGAATTGAAAAAATCAATGTGTTTTCTCCTACGTACACAGAATTACCGTAATAATTTTCTTATGAATATTATTAATTCCTTGCAACCTGTCGCGTTTTAAACGTCTTCGTCTCGTCGGAGAGAGAAAAAGGAAGTAGCGAGCGTATTCGCGATTCCCGGAAGCTGGCCCGCGGAATATTCATGACACGGCGACGTAATCCCGAGCACGAGAGCCTGAGTGTATCCTCGAAGACTGTACTGTGCATATTTCCGGAGACATTACGGCATTAGTCAGAGAGTTACGAGTAAAGGCGCGGAGCCTGTTTATCCGCTTGTCCGTTACGGCGACAATTTTCATCGAAAAGCGGGGAAGATCTCTGAAATCCGCTTCGGAGGCAACTAACTTGCGACGTTAAGTAACGCGAAAACGAGATCGAAGGATATCGGGAATGCTGTTCCCGTGGGATGCGGACGCGACTCGGAAAGAGCACGTACACCCGCTATATATCGCTGATGCTAAGACCCCGGACCCCGGACGCTCACCTTGCTCGATTCGAGAGTGGGGGGGGGGGGGAGGGCGGCAAGGCTTTATACGGGGACGCGCGTGTAAAAGTGCGCGGTGGTGGATGAAATCACAATTGCTTAATGAATTTGCGGAGGGGGGGAAAGTGGTGGGGGATATAGCGGAATTGGGGTCGGCGCCGTCTAAACTGCTCTCGCATTAGCTCGTTACTCCCTCTCCCTTCCCTCTATCTCTCTCTCTCCCCCCCCCCCTCTTTTGCTATACGGCGAAGAGGGAGGAAGAAAGGGTGGGTGAAAGCGAGGAACGAGTGAGAGACCATAACACCGAATTCGCTCCGGAATTTGCATATATAGCGCGGGACCGCGACGAGATCGAGGGTAGCCGCTGTGGGACGAGGATAAGTGCTTGTCTTTGAGCGGCTCGAACCTTAGGATTATTCAATTAATGAATTCATTGAACCAGCGAGGGTAGCACGCTCCGAACGGCTGCCTTTCGTATCTCGAGCTAGATTTTGCACATGATATGTTTTAACTGCGCCATATTTACCGCAGATGAAAGTGAAACTGAAAATTTCTTTATTATATATACAAAAATTGAGAGATTATAAACTTATTATTAATTTTGAAACGTTTTATAATATTTTATGTTTTATAATCAATTTTTCACCTGTTTATTAATTTTTATTGAGTTTTATTTTGGATAACTTTAAAAAATAATGTGCAAAAATATCGTTAATTTAATACTACAGTTAATAATATCATGGGATAGTGACCGTATATATACATATACTGCACACACAATTCTGAACGTAATATAAAGATAAAAGTGAATAAATAATCCATCGTATACATAGAATAACGTATAAACTAATTAAAATAAATTATGAATCGATATATTACTAATTTATATTAATTAAACGAGGAACACCGAGTAAATGTCATTTAATATATTCCTCAGCATGATAATGCTCGGTTAATAATGGATTTGCGTTAACGTTTAATCGAGGTTCTGGCAATTGACAAGTCGCGCAACATACACGCGTAAAGATTCTGTTACATCGTTTGCCTAATTTATTATTTCTATAAATTATGATAATTTGTTAATTGCTATCCGATATTATTTTATTCATACGTGATCAAAGATGATAATATGATGAACGTCACGAGCAGAAAGGCCAGCTTAGCACCGTTTATTTTGAAATTAATTATTTTATTGACTTAATAAAATTATTCCCATTATTCTTGCATCCAGCATATAATCACATCCCGTCTGTTATTTGTCAGGCAAACGGAAGTTTGCGTTTAAATGATAAATACGCGTCACGATATAACTCAACAAAAAAATGGTTTTTGTTCAACTCGTATTTTAAGCTCGCGAAGATAAATCTCTCGCAAACTACCACGTATGCAATTTTTTTTGTACAGAGTTAATGATCGATAACATAAACTGAATATACATGCAATAATTTATTTCAAATATATCTGTCTAACCATATTGAACCATATTAAATCTGTATAATATTTTAATCGACATATGTGACAATATATGGTATATATTACGAATTGTCAATTTTTTTAATAGACGATATCATATACAGAAATTATGGCATTTTGAATCTTATCGCTAATATGCGAATCTTTCTGTATCAATTTGTGCAAATCGTTATTTCCTTTTTAGAACATCTTCATACGACATTAGATGTGGATATAATCAGTGATACATGCGTTCGATTGTCGAACAATGTATCGCGTACAGCGGCTAAACATCGATGTTTCACGCGATTACGCATTTTGTCGCTAATCAAGAGAGAAAAAACTCAATATTGTTATAGTTTTATTTCTCTCACTTTCGTATAGCTTTTATCGCTTAAATTATTAATATTTATATAGTGCATTGATTTAGTAACAATTAACGCAAATGTATTTTTTTTTTTTTACTTTTATTTTTGATATAATAATTGATATAAGCGATATAACAATCAATTCAGTTACATTTTAGATCGCGATTGCTTTAGATCCACGCTTTTTCTATTATCATTTCCATGGGAAAAATTCGCGACGAATATAAACCTCAGTATTTACCGCTCGACTCGGCCAGACGGTAATATCGCGATTGCTTCGGAAAAATTGGCTTACTCGCCGAGGGGACAAATTATATACACGGATACACGATGGCGACGAGAAGGAGACGGGGCGAGCGGGACGGAAACGGAGAAACCAATTAGCATTTAGACGGGTTTCGCAAAAAGCGGGAAGGATGGGGATCCGGAAGGAAGGGGCGCGGTAACCGCGTCTCTCGTACACTTCCGCCTTGCGCGCGGCGTTAATTAAAGCGGATCATCGAGAATCAACGAGACGATCCGGAAAGAAAGTCTTGAGCGACCGCGCTCTCGCCACGAAAACCAATGGTCTTATCTCATTCCTGGTTAAACGGTGAATTACCCGTAGGAACGAAATGAAAATTCTCGCCAGTCGGTGACGCGAAGCGGAATCAAAGAAGCAAAGCAAGCCAGTCACCCGTAACACGGTAATAAGTTGCACAGGCAATTAAATTTTAATCACTCAGATAGTTCGCCGCCAAATGGTGCGGCATTGTATTTTTTTACTATAGTTTACGAGTTTCATTTTATAGCTACTTTATAGTACTCTTTAGACTTGTTTTTATTTAGCAGGGATTAAAACACTTTATACGATTGTTCTCGAATTTTTATATGCCACGTGTATCGTTAAACTAACCATGGTCTAATATAACGGAACAAATTCTGTTTTATTGATTTAGATCCGCTACTGATACGACACGGTTATACATTGTATTATGTTAATGAAAACTTTTTGTAAAGTTTCTATTAAGCTTTTTTGTGTTGATGAGAAAGAAGATCTGCTGTAAATGAAAATGTGCTGCAAATTAAATAACTAGCGTATAACTTTTTCCTTTATACAAATTGAATGAGAAAGTGGATTCAACGAAAAAAAAAAAAAAAAATTAATTAATTAAACAAAATACAGGATTTTATGAAATTAATTAAACGTGATGTAACATCAACGTTGAACACTCGGGATATTTCTTAGTGTTTGCCTAATTAATGAATAGCGATAAGGAATTTGTAGAATTATTCGCAGCTGTAAATGTTAATTATATCGCGCGCGTGTAAAGCAAACTGGCTTGTCCGATGGCCATCTTAAAATTGACCGACAAATGTTTCGGCATCGGCTGTTAGATACGCGGTGTACGCGCGGCTAAAGTCGCCGCAAAAAAGGATCCCTGTTTAGCACCCACCGCGGCCGATACAGCACGCAAAATGGTGTGCAAAGTGCATTAACTTCCCCGGATGCAAATTCCCAGGACTATAAATTATAATGAAGTAATTTCTGTACTGACCGCGCCACGATAACGGAAGCGCCTTGGGAACGAAACAGGATAATACGAATCTCGAATTTCGCGTGCCGATGCATGAAATGATTTGAATCGCGCGGCCGTCGCAGTTTACCGTTATATCGGCGCGAAGTTAATAATTCGTTATCAGAAGTTACTCGCATCTCGATTTCTCTGAACGAAGAAAATCGCGATGAATCGATTCGATCGCGTTTGCTAATTATCCTTTGCCGCGGTAATTTGTGTTAATCGCAATCCGGAGTCTAATAGAGAACGCGAGAGAAGAGGGAAGAGATTTTATTTTATATTATTTGTAATCGGAGATGTCTATTTATTGTATATCGGGAAAAAAAAAAAAATGTATTTCGCACGTTTGTTCTTGTTTATAAAATCGTGCGCATTAGCATCGTGTATACACGGCGAGTTCATAAATTATGGTGTAACCTAAACGAGAACAGTGTTACAGCGGCAGATGCGTTTTCGCGCTCGCATTTACGATTTCAAAAGGCGAGGAACATGGCGATACGTGCCTTGCATTTAGACGGGGACAAGAAAATTATAGCGCTCGCGTAATGTCGCGAGGAGTGTCCTACTTTTGCTGTAAATACAATGTTTTCGTAAAATGCCCGGCCTCGAAATCATCCTCGGGAATCCTACGTTTTTCGAGATACAGCTCGTAGATTGCTATGTAAATGTAGCGGTAAAACGTTCCTCCCCCCCCCCACCACCACCACCCCCACCCCCTCCCCCTCCCCTTCCCCGCCTCAACTGTCAGACGAGTCGTAAATTCGCGAACGGACGATGCGACGGTACTCCCCCTACTTATTTCCCATCCGATATAATCGAGAATTTGCGAGCGGGATATCGCGTAAGTTTCGTCCGATCGAGATTGATTGATTTACTTGTTTTTCAAAAATTGCATAACCAGATAATATGTTTTATTTTACAATAGAGATGAGAAACTGCGTGACATGTTTTATGAAACCTTTATCGTTGGGCAAAAAAATTTAACGAAGAATAGAAACAGGAGACAAACACTGTACATTAAAGATAAAATACGAAGGGAAGATTTCTCTCTTTTTATAAAAAGGGATAAAACATAATTTTCTCTCACAGAGAGCTCTTTTATACAAATCAAAACCCGGCGCTCTTATGAAAATAATAATACAATACTCATACAATACGATACAAGCGTTTTTTAATGTCCGACAATTTTTAATTATTACATTCAGCCGCGCGCGTCGTTTTGCGTCGTTGCCAGAAACGGTATAGGGGAACTCGGTAATTGCGGCAGGAAATCTCGGGGATATTACGAAAACTACAGCGTGAAAAATTGCACGACAGCCTTAAGCGGATACGTCTACATTTAAATCGCACATACGAGACAGCGACTTTCGGCTACGATAATCGGATATACACGGGACAAACAATCGAACACCGACGATTCACCGAGGCATGCGGATATGCGCGATTCAGCACACGCGGTCGCGGCCGTACTCGACCCGAATATTTAGTTAATAAGCGACGGCCAATTGAAAGTAAAGTGCCCGGGATACGAGTTGTTACGAGTACCATTATTCAGCGCATCGACACTATAAACCGTGCGCTTGTTGTTGTCTTCCCACTCGAACGAATCCGATTTTCGTTTAATCAGCCGTCCCTCGCTCGAATCGCGTTATTGACGAGTCATTGGACGTAACTAAATGCCAGGAAAAAGGAGGAACGGAATAATTCTCGTTAGAGGAATTCGATTTCATCATCTGCCCAAATTCGAATGCCACGCATTGTTGATGATTGAAGATATTTATTTATTGAATAAATATTAATATTTCTATTTCGTATCGAGATGAATTTTAATTTAAAATGTATCACATATGATATATCTGACTGTGAAGAAGATCGTACAGAGTCGACTATGTAAAACTTGCTTTATAAATTATTGATAATCAGTCGCGATACTCGATATTTATATTTTTTTCTACTACATATTTCTTCTCATTTTTATACATCCACTTAGTTTTTATTATTGTTAAATAAATTTGTATAGATTATATCGCAAAATATGAGAAAAGATATTTTTAGAAATGACCGATTAAATTGTTTTTACCGTAGAATCCGTTTTCGTCACGCGCGAATTTTCGTATATTATGTAAAAAAATTTCCAAGAGTCGCACCTGTGTATAAAACGTGGATTAGATTATTTATACCGAGAATAATATTTATTAACTCAATCGTTAAACTGCCGTATCTTCGGCGCGTGTAAATAAACATACGACTTTATGATATTATGAGACAGTTCGTATACTTCTGGGGAAAAAAACGATCTGTGATTTATTACCGAGATTTATTATAGTCCATAAAATATGATGATTATATCGCCTCTGTTTCCCCTCCTGATCACTTTCAATTGTTACTGTTAGACGAAACATATACACACGCGGACAATACACGTGATTTCCCGAAATGTTTTTACACCATCGAAAAACACGCGAGCCGTGGAATTCCTCGCAGTTGAAATCCAACGCTTGTACCGTTCGCTAGCTCGGATAAACGCTCAGTTAAAACCTATAACTTGCTTATTCACAGTTTCCCCGACAGCACTCAATCTCCAAACATAATATTATCATTGCAACGATACATACTGAAATATTATATATCAGATTGGATGCAACTCGTACACGCGCGTGATGTTTGAAGGTACATATGTCGAGAATGTTTTGTTTAGCTGCGTCGATGATATATAACCGCATCAAAATATCCATTCGTTTATTTATACGTATTAGGCGGAATTAACAATGATGTTGTTCATTATCTCTTTAATTATCGCATAATTCCCGCGTGCTTAAAAATTGTCATTGTAAGCATTCGTATGATCAATGGAACGTCGGACTTATTGCCGGACTTATCATTGTTTGCACTACTTGAAATCGTATATTCTTCGACTGGCCTTTTCTCACATGCCAGATCGTATTACTAAAGCGATGTAAAAAGACGAATAATAACAGAAATGCGTTCGCGTTTATTATACTTGTTGAGATGTCATATCGAAAAGAAATTTATATACATCTAATTGCTTATCAAACCGAAACAAGAGCGCAGGAAACGCGAGGTCACGATGCACATACATCGAAATACTTGCGCGATGTAAACGAGAGTGCGGAACGAGCTGCCGTTATACCGGAATCATAATCATAGCCTTAATTAAAAGAGCATTAATTAAAAGCGTGCGCCGCCGCGAGTCTGCAATTAATAATGGTCCAATTTGTTCTCGTTACCCGACAACGCGCGGTCCAGCGACACAGTTTACTCCTCTCGCTTTTACAATGACAACGTGCTGAATATGCATAAATGTTACGAAAAAAATCTCTTGTTTTTTTTTGTTTTTTTTTCCTTGAAAATATTCTTTATATTTTTCACGTGTAAAAATATTTCTTGACCGCCTGTAACGATTCAAGATCGACTATGGCAAAAATTCGATGATAACGGAATTCGATTAAATGTCAAAATTTCCTTCGTTAAATTTTCAGGCTATAAATGTAATTTGATGCACGAAGGAAACTACTTAGCGTATATTTGCAAGAACCAATGTGTGTCTATTTATTAAATTGAAAAGCCGACGATCTACCGTTAACGGGGTAAAACTGGAGAAGGGGGAGGAGGCAGATATAGTAGAATATTGACATATTAAAATGCGGGCTGCCATCGGTTATTGTTAACAATACAATAAGCGGTTTATATTCATGCGAGATAATCTCATGCTGATAATTACCGATGAAGCCGTATTGCGATATGGGAGCGCGATTATAAATAAATAGAGCAATGAACGATTTGTTATAATCAACGATATTATCGAATCGCCGCTATAATGCAGTATGCATTCTTTCGCGAATAATCGCGATGTCATCGATGATGTGGTGATACAATCGCGATGCACGTTTTCAAATACCAATGTACAAAACAGCGACATTGATTTCGTTATGGAAAGTCCAAAAGGAATCATTAATATTTCGCGATTGATAACGAACGATAATCGACATCAATCTGCGGTTAAATTAATTCAGCGTTTCAATTAATGTCGAATACAAGTATTATCTTTATATATTATTCTTACAGTTTAATATTTAATTTGTAATTAGATAAATTACAAATTATAAATAAATAATGTGTAATTTATGTATTATTATTATAATAAGATTGTATAATCTACATATCACACAATTCTTACGGTCTTTTTAGCAATCTAAAATCAAAATATTAAATTTTAAATTAATAACACTTTTAATTGAATCGTCTGTCATTTTATGAGAAGTACAATTTCCCGGTGAATATTTTGCGGAGATTCTGCAGAGAGGTGAGTGACGAAGACGCAGCTGGATCATATATTACGTACGTTCATTTCAGAGGAAACCATAACATCTGCCTAATTAAGTGCAGCTTTGTCTCTGTTGAACGCTTGATTCTCTCGCAAGAATCTCGCGCGATTCTTAAAATTAATACTCATCTGTGTGCGGTGTAATTATTTGAGATTTCATCAAGTTCGTCTTTAATCACATCACGTCGGAGAGATATAAATGGTATCGCGAAACATTATCTTATTTCGAATCAGCTTGCGTCATATGATTATATCATAGCGTTTTTAGCCCATAGTCGAGACGATTAAACCAAATTTTTTATAACAAGCAAAATCGACTATATCTAATATCATTAATATAATTCACACGTCATATAAAATTATGCTGTTGTAGAAACCTTTTATGTATAATGATTTTTTTTATATTTCCATCTTTAAAAATTATCGACTTATATTGCTTTATACGAGACACATGCATGAGAGATAATATTTTCTCGCCTCCTTCAAGAAGCCAAACGATACGTCTTTTCACGACAGTTGGCGGTCGCGTTGCTACTCGCTACTGCAGAGCATTGCCATTGCAATCAGCTGGAACGGACGACTGTAACCGCGGATCCGAGTAGAATATGCCGCGAAGAGAAGTCGCTGTAGCAAAAAAAAAAAAAAAAAAAAAATCCACCGTGTAGCCGCATGTAAATGGATTGTTTTAATAACTTTGAAAGCTGCGACGCGCATCGAAGCGTTGCCATCAGAGTAAAATGGTTTTGCGCAACAAGCGTGAAGGTGGATAGCGGGGGTGTTTTGTCTCTTTTGAGAGAGTGAGGGAAGCCACTCTTGCGAAAAGAAGAGGACACCAAACAGCCATCTCATTGACGAGGTTTGATAATTAATGCGTCGCAATTCTCTCCGCGCGACTTTCTCTCAACAAATCTCAGATAATGCAAGCCGCGCACACAAATCGCGCAAACAATCATGCATGTATTTCTTTCACATATGCAGTATGTAAGATAAAAGGAAATGTAATAGTAAAAATGTAAGCGTAAAGCTTTTTGCAAGAGGTATTTACAAACTCTTCTCTTTCGATTTTCATAAAACCTAGGGGTGCATTTGTTGAGGGAAAATCTCGGATTTAAGGATCACAAAATGGAAAGAGGAATTAAGAAATATGAGGAAAGTAGTGATTGAAGATATCTAGAATTTAATGATGTAAAGTACAAATGATTGAAAACGAAAGAAAACTATGCAAATGTACGATTATATATATTTTTTGTACAGCAAAGTTAGATGTTTAGAAAAGAATGGGATTCCGCGTATTATAAATGCATTATATGTGCACGATGTTTCGTAAGTTTAGAAATTCCGTTTTCTGAAGCGATTCAGCGGGCTTACCACGGTTTAATGGCAGTCGAGTGTCCCGTGTACGGTCCACTTTGCAATATCGCGTGTTCAGCTGTGATAATTAAGTGTTACGGTTCTTGGTTCGTTATCCACTTAGTCGCCGCAATTACACGCCGGATTACGCCGCACATTCGGTAAGCAAAGTAGCAATTTGTTCCAAAGCACTGGCAATCCGGATGAAATATCACACTGTGCGGCTGCGTTACTCGATTTTAAGACTGATATTATTTGAGATTCATTATTTCTCTTCCCAAAGATATTTCTATGATGAAATATTGGTACATCATGCGTACTAACAAATAAATTATTTATAAAAATTCAATTCATATATAAAGGAAAAAGATAAATTTGTGACATGTACGTGCATGCATTCGTGTACGTCAGTGTGTTGGGCAATGCTCCACAAAAAAAAAGTATATATATATGGGTGTAATCTTTTTATATTAAAAAGAGGAACGCTCTTATGAAAATATAAATATTTTTTAAATAATTTATGAAATATTGTATGCTTTGAAAAATAGGATATATACCATGTGTGGATATTAATGTGTGGATGTGAATAATAACAATTAAGGTAATAAGAGAAGTATATACAAGAGAAGTATACAGAAGAATATTTTCTATTTAATGTATACAGATCGAAGATATAAAATATTTGATAGACAATGGACAGCTTTAACGATTACTGTATAATATTCAAGAATAGAGATTAGCCTTCCTTTTTACTCTCTCTCTTTCTTGTGAACAACGAAATTATCAACTATTTAGCTTATCAATGGCTTATAAACATGTACAACATTAAAATCCTGATTGAGAATTAAAGACAACAGCGAAATTTTATATATATACATATATATATATATATATATATATATACAATATATATAATATGTATATATATTACATATATTTTTATATATTTTAATTTTTATTTATTATATTATATTTATAACAGCTAAGGTTCCAACTTTCGTGTTATTTATGATATTGTTATTTTCTTCTTTGATTTAATAATGACCTTTTGATTCTGTCCGAACAAGATTAGCAATAATATAATCGTGATAATAATTACTTACACTATATGTCAAAAAGGTATTGAGGAAGTGGCGAACGTTGCTGTTGCGCAAAATTGATTTTTTTTTTTTTTTTTTTTTCATAATTTTGTTTCATACGACATTTCATGTAAAGTTCAATACATAATCTGGCTTTAACTACATAAAATGTCGAGAGACTTATGTACAATATTTAAGAGCAAACACTCATCGACAGATCATCTTGAGGAGTTATAATAATTAGCGTGATCTACATTTGCAAAAATCAAGCTTATTCAACAGTCATCGCCGCGCACTTGAATCTCTACATTAGTATGACTGATACTTAGTTAACATTTACTCACAACCAGCTGATGATTTGTGATCGATTAGTATTCGGCTTACTTTAGTCAAAGAAACATCACATTGCACACTTAAAAATACACGTCAACACGCAATTTTATCCTTACACGCTCACTTTACATAGCCCACTTACACGATAATGACGATATTTTCTTGAACAGATTAGCGATAATTGTTAATCAGAAAAGAGAAACCAAGTATTCTTCTGTATAAAGATTTCAATTAGGAGAATCGAAAAAGAAAAAAATTCGATCTATTAAAAGTGTAAAAATTTAAATTATTTTTTAAATCTTTTATTTTTTGAATGTCCAAGAATTTGTAACTTTGCGGAGAAAAAATTGAAGATTTCAAGTAATTACTAGTTTCTCTTTAAAGAAAATAAATATAAATTTCCAGGAAAAACTTTTTATCTTATTAAATATATTTTTAAAATAATTTGTATCTATTGTTTAATTATATCGTTGGAGTATCAAGAAAAGTAAGAAAGTTCGCAAGGTGAAATATCGCCGATATGAAGACGTTTTTTTTTAAGAAGTTATGACTAGAAAGATTTAAAATGGGAGAACAAGGGGAATCACGGATTTTAAAGTCCTACGCGTTCTCATTTAACAATACGCTTTTCGTGTGTATCTACTTTAAATGCTATTCAAAAAATAGAAGGAGAAAACTTTTTACTCTTACGGTATTTCCCTACCGAAAATCCTTTCTATCGTTAATCTCTCTAAGCTTTCCTAAGCACTTAACCCGTACAATCACAAATAAACAAAAAAAGAATCTTACAAGGTATATATGTGCACATAATACACACAGAGTGTTTCAAGACTCACGGTTTTATTCGCGTGATTTCTCAAAGTTTCCTAAAAGACGATATTCCTTTAAGCGATATCTCTAAAAAATAACTTTTTAATTGACCACAAAGAATTTTAAACAAATTACTGAATATTATTATTAATAATAAAAATATTTTTGGTAAAATTGCAAAATTAGGGGATTTTTGTAAGATTAATGTACTCGACTTTGCGTTTGCATTTCCATCATCAATTTGTGCATAATAGAAAAATCATTATGGAAAATTGTCATAAGTCTTATTCTCTTCTGTATTACGCTTATGTTTATCGATGAGTAATTCTTTTTAGTCTTGCGAGAAAAAATATAGATCTTATCGCGTATTAAAAGATACGAATAATATACTTGTAAAACATTTTAACTGTGTGCTATCGCAATTGGCGATTCGAATTGGTTAGTTCTCGTTGCGAGATAATTTTAATCGACAAGAAGCTAACAACACAAGAACGACAATTATATTTATATATAGTGCCGCATATCGATATTAAGGAATGAGGTAACTTTGGTTAAGACGGTACCTTACAGTACCCACAATTATTCGTAATAATTATATCCTAGTGTTTATAACGACAATTACGTTTAGTTGAAAGATCATAAATCGTGTGATTAAAGTACAATAAATGTTTTTTTGCGTATTACTTTAATGTTTATTGTTAACTCGACTAATTCTACTAATTCAGATTAATATTCGTATTTTACAAAGACCGCGATTTGTTTTCTAAATTGATAATTTTGAAGCAATCCTTCATTCGGATATTTCTCGCGTATCTTCTTTAGAATATTCGTGCAGAATTATAAGAGCCAAAATATTTATTTTCAACGCCGAATTGTGCCTTCAATTATTAATGAAGTTTTTGCAATTATATGCATAAGATAAACGCGTTTAGTCGTTCCTATGCAGCTTTCATCAAATGTGAATCAAGCCGTTGTCTTTTGCATTATAAATCACGACGCAAAACTAGATTATCGTGAAAGAAAAAAAATTCAGGAGTTCTGTTTGAATTAGCCACTGGTTAATGAAATTTCATTATTCGAGAATTTGCATGAAAAGTAAGCGGACTCTAGAAAATTCTCGGCAATTATGAGTGTCAATTCTGCTGTATCTCTTTGCGGTTAAAACGAAAGTCTCGATGAAGGCGCTATTCGATTAAGCTGTTGTCTTATGATTATAACTTATTTCTCGATAGCTTAAAAGTACAATGGGAGATAAGAGAATATCGCGCTACGTCATTCATTAACGCGATAAAATGGCACAAAATTATATTAAATAGGTACCGGTAAGTACCGCATCTTTACACTATGATTTTGAGAACGGAGATCTTAATATCCCATTCTCGTCGTTAGCTGGATACAATAAAATGACATATCTTAATTGTATGTACGCGATAATGCAATGTTACATCTGCGCGTTTTATTACATTAATAGTAATCAAGTCGATCGATAATCATCATCCTCCGTATAGCAAGATCTATCAACAACAATAATGGCTGCCTAGTGCAACGCATGTTCAATATGTAACTAGAATTATATACAAGGAAGTGTGCGTGACACATATCGATATCTATTATAGCGCTCACGTGAGTGTCACGGTACGCCACGTAAATACGTATATATGTATGTGCGAAAGCGCGCTAATGAAATCCGCAACTTTTATCTCTCAAAGAGATCATTCAGAATGCTTGAAGGTACTTGGAGCACGATTGCCGAAATAGAAGAATTAACAACTTATTTGGCACTTTGAAAAAAAAAAAAAAAAAAAAAAGGACGATGTGTGGGAAAAACCATTAACTGTTTGTTAAACTGCATGATAATACATTAGTAATTACAGTTAAATAATATTAATCATGTGTAATCTGATAATTAAACCGGCAAGTTATTTTTTAATCGTTACATAAAAATTTCCTTGTAATAACATGGGTATTTTTTAATTATACATTTTAATAACAATAACATTAACATATGAGAATTTCGCGAAACGAGTCGCGAAATAATTCCGTGAAAAAAGAAAAAGAATAACTTGTTGCGTGAATATAATGGCCAATTGGATTATATTTGAAGGATGACCAAGAATTGTCATAATAACAATTCATAGAAAATGTTAGCCGATCGTAATCTTATAACTTTGTACACATCCTAGAATTAAAAGATATTCTTCCACACACACATGTTATACGATAGAGCTTTGTGGTGTCTTGCGAGCAAGCGAGTAGAAGACGAGGAAAAGAGAAATACTAGCTCGCAAACGCTTAGATAATTCTGCAATACGATATTATTTACGGCAATCGGATACACGTTGAAGTATTCTGAATTTAACAGATCTTTTAAACATAAGACTTCTCAGAGTTGGTTGCATTGGCATTTGCTAACGCTATTCATAATCTTAATATTTGTTCTTTAACGCTATCGTAATAATTCGGACTATGATCGGAAAAAGGACATGGAATCGTTAATTAGAGTTGTTCTAATAAAAATTGCCGATCCAGTCGACTCTATAACTTGTCGCGTAATCTTCTCTCACATTGGCACGAGACTTTGATAAGAGGTGGACAATTTCTTTAAATAGCCAATAACTTTGGAAACTATCTCGCGAATTACACAAACATTCAATAAAATTAGAATACAAATCTAATTTCGAATTTGAAATTGTTTTAAAAATTCATTAAAATTAAACTGTCTCTTGACATAAAATAACTCTTTAATTTATCAAAATAATTTTTAAAAATTTATTTAATTTTTTCAGATGAAACATATGTCGTAAACAAAAAAATGTAATTACTTACTATATTTCATATAGTAAAAATCACTAACATCCGTCTCTAATATTTTTATTTCACTGAACCATAACATGACTGCTGTAGATATATCCGTTCTACGGGCCATTTTGTTCAGTAGAAGGGGCTTTGCGTTCCTCACTCTTGGCTTGGATCGTTCGCGACGATGCAAGAAAGCAGTCGTAAGAGGAACTGGCATTAAAATCACAGAGAGGACAGCGACAATACGCGGTCAGGATAAAATCGCGAGAATGCGAATTGCATAAATTTTAATATTTCAATTACAATAATGTTATGTGGATGTCATGTCGAAAGAGCGATGAGTTTTGAAGAGTCAGGTATTTTTCGAATTTATATAATTATATAAGTATATAAATTCGAAGAAACACGTAATTACGTGAAATAATTTGAATTGCACGAATTGTTCCATAATGCATTTTAAACGCGATTTTATGATCGAATGAGATCAGAGAGAGCCATCGATCTGTATCGAAAGGTCATCACATGCATCTCGAAATTTATAGCCGCTTGAGCGAATACACACACGCAGAAATACTTGGATCCTAAAGGGCGTTAATAATTATTACGATATTGATTGTGACAGTGATATGCTCCGTCTAATTGTAAAATTATCCGCGAACATTCGGATTCGCGAATTCTGTTTCTCTACCTTTCTCTTCTTCCTACCGTACCTTTGAACTTTCAATAGGGAATACATGTCTCCTCATTGGACGCTTTGTATCTATCGAAAGAATCTACACATGAACACAAGATTTTGGAATAATTTTCGCTGTTACAACGAACGTTTAACGTTGCTTGCGCAACATGCGTTTAATTACATCAGTTAAAACATTGATGGATTCTGTAAGTAAGTCGCAATTTGCACGATTAACCCGTTCTTAGACTATTTAACAATCAAAGAATATTGCGATAAAAAAAAAATTATTTTATTCAAATTTATATTAGTTAATCTAATTTAACGCGAAATTATTAGGGGATGGATTAATCATGCGAATTGAGAATTACTCTCGTTCTCGTGTATTCTACGTCTATAATAGATAATAGTATCACATACACTGAAAAATGAGAATGAATGTGCAAACCATAAGCGATATTTTCCGAAAACATAAGATGCACACATGATCTGCGGATCACACCCGGAGATTATAGTCGCATCGACTTTTGAAGATAATTTGATAAGAGTAACGAGAGGGGAAGTTCGATATATTTACGATTAATTGGTCGCATGTCGTCCTCGAACGGCGCAGCCGTAAAGACAATGATACGAGGAATCGCGGAAGGATTTTATCATTTCGATGAATAAGACACCCAACCGCCATATCGTACTGCACGATTTACTCCGAATCCTTTGAGAATAAACTCTTGTTGTTTACACACGTTCCGTACATATGTTCTAACATCATATGTTCTAACCGCATGGCGCGTCGCCTTAAAATATACTTGCACTACTTGCACGTTGAAGATGCGAATGCGAGCGGTTGGGATTTTGCTCATCGCTTTTTCAAAGAGCGGCACTTCGAAGAAAACCTTTCATTATGCACTTAATTATAAGTGTGTGGTCCGCGTGCGATATATGGTTTCTATATTCGGACTCAGAAGGATCGTATACATCTCGCATCACGGGAATGTCAAGTATGCTGAGAGAGAGAGAGATGCAGAAACGCATCCAGAGTCTTTTAATAAACGTAAAGTTAAAAATGTAGAGAGATGTGTAAATATATATATATACAATATAATATATGTATATAAATTTTTTCGTGCTTGAGATTTCTCGCCTTCTTCTTTTAATACACCTTCATAGAGAGAATGCCAGTTTTCTTTCCAGACTACCTGGTCGTACTTTGCTATGTATATATATATATATATATATATATATATATATATATATATATATATATATCGAATAAAAATATAAAGGCGAGCGAGAGAGACATTGATTTCGAATTATATTAAATAGTTGATATGTGTGTATCCCTCCCCCCCCCCCCGCCCCACTCCTCTGTGTATACAAGACTTTAATCTCGTCTGGCAAACAGAGGAAATTCTTGTAGTTTTAAAGATGCGTTTATAAATATTATTTTAACGATAATGCTTACAAAATTGAAATACAATATATAACGAAAAAATGAATATTATGAAATATTGATAATGCGAATTTTGATTAATAAAAATGAGATTATATAATATAATTATTAAAATATAAAATTGTTTTTCAATAATAATAATTGAGACGATTGTAAAAATGGTTTCAAAGATGCTTGACTAACTTGAGTTTTTTCTTTTTTTTTTTTTTTTTTTTGTTTTAATATTCGTAGCGACAATTTGAATTAGAAACGGAAAACACAGCGATGTCTTTACGCTATTGATTGTCGAAATACAATCCCATTCAACCTCTCACGCCTCTCGTCTGTTTTCTTAAAGGTACTCATTCGAACTGCTTATGTACGCGTGATAATACTGGCTCGATTGAACTGGATTAAACTAAAATCAGTGATAGTTTTTTGTTGCTTTCGCCAAGATAATTTGATCGGTGTCAACGACACAATTTATATACTGTAAAAAATGAAGATATTCTTCGAAATATGCGTTATTTAGCGGATTGATCACATTTCTGAGCGCTTTGGATTACTTACTCGTGAATCAACAACACGGAGAGAGAGAGAGAGAGAGAGAGAGAGAACATTAATTATAATCATGTTATTATAAGAAAGTCTCTTTCATCGTTCGTTACTAATCTTGTACTGTTATCATCAGTAGATTTTACATGCACACCGTCGTATTCAATTTTCTGGAATTTCTATACTCGTACTATTATTACATTTTATTATTATTAAATGTTTTTACTAAAATCTACAATTTTCTTGTTCAGTATCCTCCCATGCAACTTTGAATTACGACAGAGAAACTCTTTCTCTCTTAAAAACTTAAAAACAGCATTAGAATAATTAAAAGATGGAAAAGAGAACAATTCTATTAACATAGAATATTTCGTCGAAACCTAATCAGTTTTGTTATGTTACAATTGTTACGCCTACTAACAATTCTCTGATAAGTCTTCCATCCGCGAATAAAGAGGCCGATTCTGTGCGACGATGAGATCATTGTTAAGCTTACTTATCTAATGTTTACGCAAATATCTTGTAAAACGTAAAATACGAATGACAAGAGAAATGGACGTCGAACGTTACGTTATAAGCGGAAATGGACAGAAATAATGGACGGGGCTGTGAAAAACACGACGAGTCGCATTTGCGATCGTCCTTCAAGGATCGATCGCTCGCAACAGAGAGTTAACCCTTTCGAAATTTCAGAATTTCTTTATCGTTCGTTAGAAAATAATGATGTAATTGAATTGCTTTACGAGAGACAAAATTCATTTCGTAGACGTATGACTGACCGAAGGAGGCAGACCGATTAAACTAGAATTACTTAACTTGGACGTTCTGGGTTCGATCTCCAAGGACATGCGATATAGATCCTTTTCGTTCAGCAAGAGCGATGTGTCCAACAGATAGTTGGTTACCTTAGCGATTAATTCGATTTTGTAGGGGGTTTGCTGGAAATGCCGTATCTCGCGAATTACATGAGAGATCTGAAAATGCACATAGTATTGTTTCATTCAACAACGTAGATAGTATGATATAATTAATTAAATAACATCATTAAATTAAATTTAAATTAAAGATTCTTCTTTTTATTTTTTCCTCTTATCTTTTTTCCATTTAATAATATTTATTTCTATTTTATTTTTCTTTTCTATTAATTTTTGTTTCTAATCTCAAAAGGACTTAAAAATTTGAGAACAAATTTAAGATCTTGAAAATTGATTTGGAAAAATATCGCTTACCATTCGCATTTTCGAAAAATTCAAAAGACCATCGTCGGTAATGTTTGGAGTACCCTCCTCGATAAATGAGAGATCGGTGAGGTAAATTCCTAAGTAAGGGATACAGGGTGGATCGCATCGATGTAAAGCGTCTCGCAAATTTCTGAAGCGACCATCGGATGAGACGATATGTTGTAGCCTATCTATCGTCTGCTTTGTCTGAAAATTAATAATAATTGTATAATAATCTGATCGTATATATACATTATCAATTAGTTATGGTACTTTATTATCGACATAATCGACATAAAAGTTATGAAAAATTATTTAGTCATCTATTAGTGGCCTTTACTTGTTTGAAAGATGAATTTGTAATTATATAGGAATTCTATTAGATTACCGTTTTGGGAACTTTCTCCCATGTTTTCTTCAGCCTGTATACGCTGCTGTTCGTGAACGCTGCGCAAATCTGCAGCACGCCATTGTAATTATGTAAAACCCTGTTGATATCGGCGACCGCGGTCCATTTCTCGATAGCCGCAACTCTGGCTGACATGTTGGAACGACGAATAATTTCGGAAACGACTAATTGCGACACCTCGTTGAATCGCTTCGTCATAAGAAGGATATGAGGCGCCCGAGTTGCCTTGTCCGTCTTCATCCACGCTTGTCCAAGAAATTCCCTGAGAAGTAAATTATGTATTGTATGGTAGCAACAGCGATTTTATTTAGTAATTTATTACTTACTCGCTGGTGATAGAGACGAATATTTGATAATCCAGATATGTCATCTGTTCCGCGATTTCTAGTGCAGACAATGTCTCGATACTCTCCTTACTCTGAACCTGAAAATAATTCGTAATCATACCTTAATATATGTACGTATATCTATCTCTAGACTTTACTAAGCTAAATTTTATATTATTATATTTAATTAAATCTTTAATTCCAAGAACTACTTCTCGCAAATAATGAATATTATAGAATGGAGTTTTTTTTTTTTTTTTTTTTTTTGCTAGACACAATATCGGACGAATAAGAAGAGAAAGATATAATTTCTCGTTACTTACTGATGGCGGAGTTAATAATTTCTTCAGATCGACCTTATTAGTGTCGGATTCTTCCTTGGTGATTAATCTCAGCAATTGACTGGCCGCCTTGTGTTCAGCCGGCAATAGATTCGGGCTGTAATTGATGTCTTCCAAAAACTCAATGGTCAGATTTTTTAATTTCTGATCCATCTCGAAATCCTGGGCATGCTTGGATACCCAATGTCTGAGGACGTTCAATACTCTCATTGTCGCGGCGGTCGACATCACCGATTCCTTCCTTCTATTTTTGTCCCGATTACGATTATTCCCGTCGCTCATAGGTCCTTTGTCCGGTGGATTGCTCGAAGCAGAGGTCGCGATGGCAAATGCGGTCGCCGCGGTAGACGTGCTACTCCTGAATTCGGGATTAATTTTAGTAACGTATCAACGATCATATTAAATATAAATCAAAATCGCGAGTCTATTCGTGAATTACTTTTCATCTTGACGATCTACCCGTCCATTCTATGCTCTGCGTTTTAATTTGCGAGTCATTCGCGATGCATTTCAAACACCTTATCGTGCTAAAGGAACGAAAGCATGACATCGGGGAAAGAATTCAGCTCGCGATTAACATGTATCTGTATTTTTTTAATTAAACTTTATATCATCATACAATACGCATCGTGAATGATCTATGCTAATAATATCCATTGTGCATATCGAGTCGCAAAAAAAAATTCTACTATATCGGCAAGTCAGCGGTGTAAATTCTTTTATTTGCTATTTTCGCTAATGTGCTGCTAGTACAAAGTATATTAAGTTTTGGAAACAGGTATTGCAACTGACGATTCAGGCAAATTCAAATTTTGATGCTATAGTAATTGTACAATTCATCAACAAGGACGCTATTTATCGCGTCTTCTGTATCATGAAAAAAATGTAGAGATAGCATCGAAATCCGAATTCACCGGAATTATATTACCGATTCCAATTCTGGAATATTTAGCACTATAAGCACGTATATCAAGTGAGACAAGGCGGTTATCGGGTAAAAACTATTTCTATTTCGTTTGATCCATTCACTCGTTTGCTATGGGGTGCATTCTATAAACGATCAAATAGATTGAATGAGATGTATCGTCAGTTTAATATACATAATTAAATCGCAAGGAAAGAGCGTTGCTTGTGAGGATTACGTGATCTTTGGAATTAATAACTCTAAGAGTTTAGAAAAAGATTTCTAATAATAGAAATAATAATAGGATAGAACACAAGACGAGAACATTTCAAGCTTCTTTTAAAGATGTCGCAAGCAGAAAAAGAATTGTAGCCATGCCACACGTAATAAGTGGATAATGACACTTTCAAAATGAGCCCACTTACCAGATAGATTCAGGTCCAATGCTATGAACGACACAAAACAATACATGAAATACAGTAGAAACAGCAGGAATATCTTTCTAATATAAGGGATCACTTTAATTTAATCTTGAAGATGGTGATAAGAATATAATTTATCGGGCAAAATGGAATAAAAATTTGAAATAGGGTGATAATTTTTTGCATTATGATTATTATTAGCATTTTATCTATCAAGAGTAAAAGAAATCAAGGTGTTAAGATATTTACGAATTATTCAAAAAGTGTATATCGTATAAAAATAAATTTTAAATTATTTATAAAATGACTTTCACAGGAGACGGATATGATTTATAATACATTTACAATATATTTACAATTTTTTCAATACAAATAGATACGATTTAATTATGGCTAGAAATTTTCAGATTGGGTTTTAAAAAATAAATTTTTGCAGAACAAGGAATTATGTTAGAAAAATGTTATTTACTACCTTACGGATTAGACTATGAAAAGATACTAAACGCTCTATAAACTATTTCTATTTCTTTCTAAATTCCTTTTTCCAAAAAATGAACTTAACTGTGAATTTGGTAAATGAAACATGATATCGAGAAGAAGCTCTCATGCGTTAGAAAGCAGAAGTCGCCACCTGTGGCACTCAACATTCAGCTAAAACGAAATAGAGATAACTTTTATCGATATACGAACGTCTTTAAATTGTAAGAGACACAAAGAAATGCAGATACGATAAAATAAAACCATATTCGAACGAACCTTCGATGACTCTGGCGGAAGCTTGTTATTACCACACCGGCTTTGCTGGACACTTGCTGAACATCGTGCTGAAAATTGCTATGCTGCGAAGAGACCTCCTCATGCATCGATCGCCTACTTGCCCAATAATTCTGCAAAACGATCGCAAAATTGCGAATCTTTGTTAAATAACACGAGAAATTCAATTATATGCTATAAATTAATATGAAAGCAATTTTCGAAATTTAATGTATGTTTAATGTTCATTTAATAATGCTAAAAAAGTAGATCGATTAAATTAATTTAGTAAATCCGTGAAAAGAAATTTTTAGATTTTGTTATCATACATACTCCAGTTATAGTGGAGATCGAGCCGCTCCTCGTGGTGCCCGGTGGCGCAGAAGCGATCGATGCCCTATGCTCCGGATATTGCTGTTGCTGATTCTGCTGCGTCGATTGTTTAAAAGAGCATACACTTTCGTCGTCGCTCGGCGTAGATCGCTCCTCCTTGCTCGTTCTCGTTTCCTTGCTCGGCGGAGAAGTAGGCGTTTTCCTTGGCGTATCCGGTTTGGCAGATTCGGCTGAGTGTGATGTTTGTTGTATGTCGTCATAAGTAAATTGTACCTCTATAATTTATTTCATGTGTTACGCATATCTTAATTAAATAATTCGTAAAACCCAAATGTAATTTATCCATATTTTTAATCAATGCATCTTTTTCTTTTTTCTTACCAATAATTCTTCTTACTATATTCTTAATACTTTGTAAAAAATAATTGTACCTCTCGTATCCTCTTCCATCGCGACAGGCGTATCAATTTCTGAGACACGACGTGAGTAAGTATCCCCTCCCTCTTGGGGACTTGGATCCGATCCGGATCCGGATCCGGATTCTATCGAACCAACCAGCGTTACAGAGCTCAAGTTACTAGGTGAGGACGGTGCACTAATCACTGTAACATCTTATATTCCAGGTCTTTCATATATTAACAAAATTACAATTTTACCTAATAAAAATTCCATATTATAATCTTTCCGTATAACAATTTTTAATATAATATTTTCTCTTCCGGGCGCGTGGCTTTGGAAATTTGAGTATTCGATTAATTTGAATTTTTAACTATACCTGTGAGTGTCTCGGAGCTAGACGACACTGCTATTACTTTCGGTATCGTCAGGTGACATCCGTTGTTCTCAACATCCTTGTTATCTACACGAATGCTGACTTTTCGCGGTGTGACCGGAGATTGCGCGCTAGACGGACTGGACGCTTGCGACGTTGGACTACGCTTTATAATCGGCATCTCGGAAATCAGCCCGAGCGGTTGTTCTTCTTCCACTAAATATGAGAAATTTTTCAAATCGCATTTCAATACGCAATCATTTTTATACGAATTATTCGATCGTTTCATTCCATAATTTAATTTTTCAGTTAAATTATTATATTTTATTGTAAATTAATATGCGCCACAGAAATACTTACACTTCTTGTAACCAGATCGCCAGTGACTTTTTGAATTATGTCCACTTGTATTAGCATCAAAGGAGCTATGGGACCTCGCATCTCGGCTATCGCTCACTTCCGATCCGTATCCTATATATATATGCAAAATACAAGATGTTATTATTAATTGAAAGGTCGCAACTAATTGGATTGTTCTTAATATATTGTCGATTGTTGATTAAATCTTGTTAACGAAGCTTATAATGCACCTGATACAGAACTCGCCCCACTAGTTCGTCTCGGTGAAAAGCTACTTCTTCTTCGTTCTTCTGAATGCAATTGTGTTTCGCTCGAATTTGCTCCTAACACATCTAAGGACCTAGAATATAAATATAAAACATATAATCTCCATAAAAATGTCAAAAATAATTAGCAGCAATGTTTTATACCAAAAAAAAAAAAATCTAATTATATAATAATAATAATAATGAAAGGACTCTTATAATGTACGGCAAGTTATCTAATTTTCTTGACAATTTTTGATAATTCATAATTACGATTACCGTATTTAATTCTTAAAATTGCAGAGTTATAAATCTATCTTAAATAAACAATTTTTTTATCACTCTTCATCGTATTTACATGAGGGATCCAGTGGGCATTTGCGCGTCAGGTGGCTCAGCTTCGTAAAAAACTTTCTTGAGAGCCTCCAGTACTGTGACACCATCGGTGAACACCCGGTACGTCAGCAGAAATGTATTGAGAAAATCGATACTGAGAAACCTGAGGTCGGTCAATCGTTGCAATAGACGTTCCGGCGTTGCGGAACGGATCTGTGGTATCTTGCAAGAGTTCAAAGTACGACTGAACCTGATGTCCACGTCGTCCTTGAACAGCTTCGGATCGTTCCGGATGGATTGCGGCATCGTGACGGAACTGGTGTCCGACAACGATCCGTGGAGGAGATCGTTAAAGCGAACGTTGTCCATGCACTGGCTAATATCGCTGACCCACGCTGCTTTTTCCTAGAAAAAGTTCGACCATGCCACAATATCATATTATAACACTTGTATGATAATATAGAAAGGAGCGAAAACGCGTTTAACAAATCTTGTAATTCTATCATTTTTAATTTTTATTTTTTTTTTATTTTTATTTTTTTTTTCTTGTTGCAGTTTGAATGCAAAAATACAACTTTAAAGATCGATTTATCATGTATTTTTAGATATTACAGTAATGATGATAAAATCATGTTTTGTTAGTGATACATAATACTTACCTGTATAGTAGGCGCCACGAGGTGAACTGTCACTTGCGGTCCACCGGATTTTACATCGAGTAAGATCTTGAAGTCGCGATTCTGCAATTGCGAAGTCGCGCTACCGCTACCGCCTCCGCTACTCTCGCTAATGCCGCTTGACATCGAACATACTGACAATCCTAAAATCAGTTGGCGATTGCTACTCCAGTAGCACTGAATAAATTCTCATGAGTAAGACACGAGATATTCGCGATATAACTTTCACAATTCTTTCCGTGACGCGGACAACAATTTATAATAGAACAGTTGGATGGCAATATATAAAAAAATAATACGTAAAATGAGAAAGACATTGTGTTATGACATGAGATTATTTGAAAGATTACTACTGTGTACTATATCTCTCTTTTTATCTTTTATTAATTTTTTCGTATTCTTTGTCCATTAATAACTCGATATTAAATTTTAATTAAAACAAAAAAATGTGTGCATCGTCAACTTGAGACGATCTTGAAGGAAATTAATGACGGATCATTAACAGCTATATCAATGAAGAAATAATTACCATCGTCATCCACGGCACCCTGATCGCTCGGATCTTCAATCAGCACCGCGTCGGAAAGAGGTACCTTGCCGATTTGCGGGACTAGATTTAAACGGCCGTCGTCATCGGACTGACGCGTCGTAAGCAACAGATGATTTGAGAAGAGAAAGCACTGTCTGGAAACTTCCTTGTCGCTAGAGGATTTGCTGCCAAAAGTAGCGCTTAATCTGCTTCGCGCACCGCGCGGTTTGTCTATGAGTTGTACGAGCGTACCTGAAACACGCCAATTA
The DNA here is from genome assembly GCF_030449975.1 of Polyergus mexicanus. NCBI lineage: Eukaryota > Metazoa > Arthropoda > Insecta > Hymenoptera > Formicidae > Polyergus > Polyergus mexicanus. The sequence continues at coordinate 1,573,964 of NW_027223333.1, read as the reverse complement.
AAATCATGCAATTAAATGTGACCGTTGTCAGCGCGTTGTCTCGCCGTTCTCATTGATATCCTCGAAGAAACCCGAGGAAATAATCGGCCGTGCCGGTAAAAATAGCTACATCTCTCTCGCGTGACAGCTTCGATACCGGTGACCCGCGCGCGCTTTCTCAAAATAATCGATACAATTAAGGGAGGCCACCGACGTGCGTTTAAAAATAGCACGGCGAACGTGTGTTATTGCGATAAATGCAATATTTGTAATAACAGTGCCTACAGCATCAAGACTATTGGTGACGTTGTCATAAAGATTAAAATCAACATTATCTCACGAGTTTTCGATATTGCAAATATAATATTGCGAAAAAAATATCTTCGAAATCCTAGTTCAAGATCTGAACACGATTATATCGATTTCAATCCATAGATTAATCATGCATCAAAGGGAAAAAAGTCATACAAGGCGAAACAGTTTTCAATATTATGAGGGTTTTAGAAAATGTATATTACAAATGTAACAGTTCGTTTCAAACGACTAATTAATTATAATAATTGATCAAAAATATACGTGTACCACATATATATATATACAATATATGTATCATCTCTCGTGTGCAGGTAGAGTAGGTGAAATTGAGAAGGAAAGTCCTTTATCATTTTGCGTTTTTCGCCATAATTATTGCGAGATTAATTAAAAAAGATCGACCGAGTATAATTAAATTAATTAAAAAAAATTCACGTGAATATAAGCGCGCAGTGAGAAGGAACAGCCCATCAATATGCGATCGCTAACATGCAAGGATCTAGGCACTGCTCGGATATATATTCTTGTTTTTATTCTTTTTTTTTTTTTTAATGCAATGCAGCATATTCACATTTTTATAGATAATCAAGGTACATCGTATTTTTTCGATAAAAGCAATAATATGGTTTTTTTTATCGACGTAGTCAGCTTGATCGTGCAGAACTTGTTATTTGTTTGTTAATTTCTTCCATTGAAATTTCCTTCCAACATCGTCAAAAACGGTGAGCCACCCGCGTACCTTATTTTAACAATCGAACTTAATGATCCTTCGCCAGTGTCTACGCGCACTTATTATTGGACGAAATGCTACTTTTAGATGCCTGATCACCCTTGGTCCCTCGTACCAGCGTCACTGTTTGGTCCCTCTTTGCTCACTATCGAAATTACATTATCGAACTGGCGCAACACGTCGCAAGACTCCCGCGATCCTCATGCACGTCGAGATGTGCCGGATTGATGAATCGACAAAATGGCAACGACACGAATTGGCCGCCGCTTGTTTTCGTCCGTTCGTCGACCCCAGATCCCGCTAAACCGCCCAACATCCCCCGCATCACAGACAGATCCCGAACGAATTCTAGCTCATTGCCTTCGAACGGAGCGTAGTGTCGCGTGATGGCTGATTTTTTTCGTCGCGACGAAAGGGCAAGAGGGATGATCGCGTTCGCGGAAGGGACTACTCTACTGTTGGCGATTGAGAGACGTTTACGTGATAACCATGTGATGCGGCGCCAAGCACGAGGGGCGCCAGGGTCGTGCCGAGATGTTTACCGGTCTGATTTATGACAGACTTTTACTACTTAAAATAGTCTTATTACTACTTAATCTTTTAATGTTTTCAGCAAAAGTACACCCTGGACTATCAATATAATATTTTATTATAATATTAATTTAAGTTTTTTTTTTTATTATTTATATATTCTTTTTTTTTGTTCAACAATAATTTTAACTGTACAATGTATAGTATACAATTTCTCAGATTTAAATTTCAGTTTACGGTTTTGTTTTAATTCTGCTTATTATCGAGTATTTTCAACATTTTTTTAAGATTTGAATTTTCTATCAAAATACAGCCGTCTTTCAATATTTAAAATTGCAACTGTCAGAAGAGTTATTTTATCCCGATGAAATTTGGAGCTAAAACTACATGATATTTTGCTTATTGTTCGCTATCCAACCGTACAATCCAACAAAGACATTTTCCTTAATAAAATTCTGGCAGTAGTACAAGAGTACGTCGGCCCTGGCGGAACATATTGCGCAGGATCGCGAAACCAAGTGCGAAAATATGTCTACCAAGTCGCGTCATCGATTCCGAAAATGCAACCGCGCGTTTGCGCTCTTCAACCTGCGTCTCCGTTTCGTCCTCCCGCAATTCTAACGATAGCAAGCTTGTCGGGCTTTACCGACAGCGATCAAGTCTAGATTCGAGTTTCCCAGCCAAAGATAAGCAATATACATGAGTTATCTCGTTAGCTTGAATTTTATCAACTTTGACGGGATATACAAAGTCTTTTCATTCAAAATCTTTTAATTTCTTTATAATATAAAAATGATGTTTTAATGAACAGAGCAAGCAATTTTTTTTTATTATTTACAGAGTATGATATTTATTGTATTCTGTTCAGAGATAAATAGAATATAATAGATAATAATAATATATGACGTTAGAGTAGAAAATAATTTTGATTATTTTGCTTTTTGATAAAACTAAATTGTGTTCTACACTATATGAATTAAATAATTGAAAACTTAAGATTTATAAGCATATTTTAAAAGAGGCTTTGAGACATCAGTTTTCGTGAGATTATGAGAGAATATTAATAGGCTTACCCTGTCGTACGAACACTTGATTTACGTCCAGCAAAATATCGCATCCTTCGACGATCATTCGCTCAACAGCTAGATTCTTCCTTAGATTCTCAGTTTCGCTGACCTGAAAAAAGAGAGAAGATACATACATTGGATTAATATCAAAATTAAGACGAGAGGCGATGCTAATATAGAATCGATTGACAAATACCTCGTCATGCATTTGTCTTGAGAGATCCTCCAGCTGTTGCCTGGCATTCTGAAGGCTCTTACGTTCCACGTGATCGTATGGCGTGTGCGCCAATAACTCGTGCAAAGTAATAATGTACCTTGGAATCTAAACGAGCAAAGTAAGTAGCTGGATTAAGGAACTTCTGCTTAAGTTCCACTAAAATCCAAAAAAAGAGAAAGAAAATAGTTAGGAGAATAGTTGTGATTTAAAACTCGTCAAAGAAATTTTAATCAATTTTTTGAAAGAGAAAAAGAAAGAGAGAACGTACAGAAATATATAAACTAACACATTATATATATATATATATTTAAAGCAATCGTAAATTTATATTCCGTCGATGAAATTCTAAAAGAATTTCCTACGTTATGCGGAATTTCCGGAAAGGCGCAATGGAATGTATATTTTCCGCGCTATCAAGACCTATCATTTTACAAGCTCGTCAGATGTCATGCAATATTCATGGAAGCTTCCGAACTATTTCATATAATCGATTGTTCCTGAAAAGGCATTTGTGTCACTAAAATAATTTCTTGAATTTTCCATTTTCTTTTCGCGTAAAAATTTGATTTCTTGCAGGAACAACAACGCAAAGAAATTTAATAGTTATACTTTTCTCTTTCTCCTTCAGCAATAATGTAATATAAAGCGAAACTTAGATTTCTAGGAATGTTTCTACTACTTTCTCTATCTTGTGTAGGAAAATTGCGCCGATTTTATCCGCGCATGAAAATTTTATGGGACTGTTACCTGATGCATGGGATACGTTAGAAAGATCTCCAGGGATCGTCCGTGGCAGGCAGTCTTGTTCTCCAACCTATTGAGCAATGCTACGAACGGGGGTGACGATTGCTTGCACTCAGTCAACACTTGAAGGCTATAGTGGTGATTACGCACGTACTCTTGATATATCGATAACATCGGTAGCAGCATGTCGAACAAGTCACCTGCGTCACATTCGATATATCGCGATTGATTAGTGTGCAATCTTTTTCACAAAATATATATACTAATAAAATATAATATTATACAAAAAAAAAAAAAAAAAAAAAAAATGCTAGAAATTCAAAATCGCAAATTTTTACTTGCTCTTTGACTTGCCCAATACGTTGTAGAGATACAGGCAACTCATTATTTAAATATGGATTCATATCGAATTCAAATTCATACCTAAAACTAAAGTGGGCCAGCTCTCCATACGAGAAGTAAGACCCTTCAGGAAGATCTGGTGAAGAAACAGCACGGTCTCGCTATTCAAAAATATGCTATTAACATCCTCGTGACTACATGGGGGTTTCTTTGAACTGGCAGCCATCTTGAAAGGCCTCAGAAAACAGCTTACTAAAACCTCCATCTGCTCCGTGTACTCCTCCTCGGCCTCCACCATTTGAAATACCAAACTGAAATAGTAGGATATGTATATTTAATATATACCGTCTACGGTTTCATTCTACAAATGAAATGAAACCAATAATCGCTGATTTGTTGTTATTATGTCGTGAATGAAAGAAATATCAGCCGTCCTGATTAAAATAAAATTTTTCAATGGCAGGGGGAAATCAAACAATCGAAAATTCTATTGAGAACAAAAAAATATTTCTCTCAATTATATTCTATATATTACAGACGAATCACTCGTAATTTCATCTAGCTCTTTCGCCACGCTCTGTTATTTTCCTAATGTCGTGAAAAATACAATCGTGAAATTCGCGAAAACATGACAAACCATTAATCGGGATATGAAGACCGCGAACAAGTTAGACGTCATCGCGCGTTGCGGTAATTACCTGTTTCGCTTGCGCATGCTTTCGGCATGTGGACTCTTGATATATTGTTCAACGATCTGTTTCCAACGTCGACGGCACAGCCAGCCCCTGAAAAAGCTTTGGACTTTCTTGATTTTCTGCATTTCAATAGAGCCCTCCGTGATGCCGTGTAATCCGGGCGCTTCTGCGCACATGAATCCGTCGTGAACACCACCGGAAAATTGGGTTCCGCTGTATAAACTCCCAGTACCTTGGGACATAGTTCTTTGAACCCCCGGTCGACTACGAAATACCGGCGCTATGGAGGGCCTTAGCTCCTTTTTCAGGGCGCACAACTGTAATGTAACCATAACGAAATCCGTAATCTCATATGGAGGGAATAATCCTCAACAAACATCTCTTTCTGTATTTTTTAAGTAAACTAAAAGGGAATGTTCAACGAGGCTTGGATTAAATATGGAACGAATATTTATATCAAATACTTTTCATTTTTTATAATGTAATAATTTCGCCAATTTTATAATTTATTATAACTAATTTAATTATTAAACTAAAAAAGGTTAGAAAAATTAATGTGATAGAATTGAAGGCCAATGAGATGTTAAAATAAAACACCAATAAAAATTTAACTTTTGGTGCACCCGAAGATATTTCGATATTTATTATCAGCACAAATTAAAACTGACAAATCGAAACTATGGAAAGCGTTATTCTATTACTAATATTTTGTATATATATTACGTGAAAAAGAGTATATTTAAAAAAATATAGTATAAGCTGCGTGTGACGTATAAAATAATTTTTTCAATTAGTTTCCGAGAGAATAATAGGGAATAAAGCTTTATACCCGCGCATATTATAATCTATTATATTATAATCTCTGAAATGTAAATTATTAAAACATGAAAGATTTTCCTGTAGATAGATTTTCAGGAAATTGGTCTACCTGTTATGGATAATAATAATGGCATTTATTGACCGAAAAGTGGTCGGTGAATGAAATGAAGGAAAGTGCGTGATAGAATTACCGGAAAGAAATATTATCATTAGACAATTATATGCAGGATGTCTGATAATAATCATCCCACCGGTAATGTGCGGGTAAAGCGAATTAAATCGAATAGAAAAGTTCTCCACCGTTTTGCAATCTCCGCAATAATTAATGAGAAATTAATTTAATAAGATCAGCCAATTCGCGCGAGTACTATCGCGCGGTGAGAAATGATAGCCTGATATAGGCATTGATATGTGATTGCTAGAATCCATCGTTATGTACCGCTCGTACGTAATTGTTGTCATTTATAGAGCACTCTTCCCAAAACTTTGTCGCGCGCCTACTTTTGGATTATTTTTTCTCGCTGCGCGCTTATATATACTCGCACGAATTAGTCGATCTTTTTTAATTAATTTCTCAATAATTATTACAAAAATCGCAAAATGATAAAGGACTTTCCTGCTCGGTTTAACCCGCTCTACCTGCACATTATGGGTGGGACGATTATTATCAGACATCCTTTATATGCACGGCAAACTGACCTCCGCTCGGAGCTTTTTTATTTCCGACGCCAATTCTTCACATTGCTGAGTGTATTGCCACTTAGCCGTTTTCTCGCTCTCGACGATTTGCAACAGGTGCAGGTGCTTCTGTTCGAGCTCCTCTTTTTGCAGCAACAATTTGTTGAAGCTAGAATCAATACCCAAGAAAAAAAAAACCATGTTAGCGATTTGACGCGTTTGTATTCCGTGTGCCGCGGTTAAAATTAAAAGCGTTATTTAAGCGCGAATCCGTTATATAAAAAAAAAAAAAAAAATAAAGCGCTAGATATTGTACGTGGCCTGGAAAAATGCACAAAGTGCACATTCCGGGAATTTCGCACTGTAATGAAATTACGACATTTTTTGTCTGCAGTCACGAAGCGACTGAGAAAGAAAATTTCGCTAAATTTTAAAATATTTTTTACGGTTTGAAATAACAAAACAAAATATATATACAATACAATTCTATGTTTTTTTAAACTTTTCTCGTAAGAAAAAAATAATTTTTTTATTTTTTGAAGGATTTGACAAGTAAAAGAAAATATAAAAAATCGAAATAGAGACGTACTTTTATGTGTTTTTTTTCTCCGTCTATGTTTAATGAAAAATCTATTACTTAAACGTAACAGAATTGATAATGTTTGATTTGTTACGAATATAATATTTAATATTCCACATGTTACAATATTATTGCTATAGATTTATATTTTTTGCTTTATGTAATCGAATTTATCCGGACGCGTCGCGCTTATGTTTACGTTCTGTTGTCTTATTGTCTATTCTTGCCTATATTGTTCACTTTATTGTTTACGTTTCTTTCTCTTTCCTATATCAAATATGCTCGAAGTATCGTGTACTGTTCTTTCACTGTAATAGTCAGTCGACAACGAGTCGCGGAATAAATCAGACATGTTGTTCTCTTGTAAGATTTAATTAAATCATACGCGTTGTTCCCTTATGAGATAGTACCTCAGTATTTTTTCAAACCTATATATACACTTCTACAAATTCTTCTACTCGCAGAATCAACAGGGATCCACTTCATTATATCAACTTTTTTTCTTTATCCGAGCATTAATACTAAATCTAAAAAAATTATATTGTAAATGTTTGGATTAACTTACACCTCGCGGATCGTTTTCGTTTTTACATATACTTCAGAGAGGGTACATTCATAAATAATACACGCTTTGAATTTTGTCGCGATCTCTTTTGATTCCAGAAATATTGCGATATTTCCAAGTTTTACAGTTTTAATATCTTTTCTCAGTTATATTATAAAGTAATATTAGAAAAAGCGAAGTTTGTGTATGTTGTATCTGTTATAGAGCAGACGTGGAAAAAGTGTTTATTTACTTTTACGAGATATATATACGGTCATGGACACTTTAACAACCCAATTTTATTTTTTAAATCGTGAGTTGTGCCTCTAGCCCTTCCTCCCCCCCCCCCCTACGAGAGACTTCACTTCCGGAAAATATAGCCTAATTCTGAATTAAAAATATAAAAATGCAAGTGAGATATAACGAAAAGATGATACAAGTAAATATGAAAATTATGATACTTCAAAATCGAATATCTCCGGAACCAGAAGAAAGCGCCACAAAATTCAAAGCGTGTATTACTTGAGTGAAGGCACCCTTTAAAATATATATAAAAATGAAAATCTCCGTGAGAGATGTAAGTTAATTCGAACATTTATCAAAATTATACTCGTAACAAATAAAGTTATCAAATTTTATTACCCCAAATAGATGATCGGTAAATTTCATTAGAATCTCTCTCGTTGACTCGTGTAATTTACATCTACCTCTTATTAACATAATCTTTGCGAAAAGAAGGCACAGGATTCGAGTATTCACATCGTTTCGAAAGTAAAGTGACACGAGTAATGAAATTCGAGACAAGGAATAAAAGCATATTATTTCTCTTCAAAAAAGAGATACATTAGTGATTTGCCATATCTCTTCATTTTTGAGAACGTTGTACGACCTTTTTTTATAATTATATATATATATATATTGCAAATTTCTTTTTTAAAATTTAGATTATATTATAAGATTATGCGGCCTGATTCAAACTTTAATTAAATTGTTTTATCTACAATACACGTATAAAAATTTATAAATCGCGCAAATATATATTGTAGCATAAACTTGTTCATAGTTTGCAATGTTTTGAGAAGGTCTGCTTGAGTTTACACAAAACAAGCAATCTCGAACGTGGTCTACACTACATGAAGAAGTTATCGCGATTATCGATCGATCTTCTACGTGACATGAGATACTCGAAGAAGTATCAACCCTATATTTTCGAATACACGGCAAAATTGCCGAAGTAATGGATATCATTATCTATGCATATTACGGTGCAGCATAGCAGCAATCTGAGAAGATAGCCGCTCCGTTTGGATGCAAAACTGTATAAGTTGGCTCGTAAAATGAGGACTGCGGAAGGAAGGTGTATAGTTTCTCATATCGTGAAATATTCAAAGGATGAAACATTATTCATGTAAACATGTTGTATACGATGTTTTATATTCAGCTAATGTTTCAAGAAGTAAGAGTGACTTGATTTTCGCCAAAAATTTGTGTATTTTAATTTAAAAATAATGTAATACAGTAACATGTAATAATTTTCTCCAAATCATATAATAAATAAATAAATTTAAAAAAATTTCGATTAATTTAAAAAATTCTTCAAATTTCAATTCAAGCAGTTGAAAAATTAAACGTAGAGATATTCGCGAAAAGGACGCAAAGGATGAGATATAAACCTGATTCGACGGTAGATTGGAATATAAATATCCTTCTAGTAATACGAGAAGTGTCAAGTGAAGACATGAATCTGTAGGAGTATCATTTCTTTCTCGCATAATGGTATCACGCACGCACGCACGATGATGAAACGTTAGAACGACACTTGATGCATCTGCGAGCATCAATGTAACGATCACGTTCTTCATGAGAAACACCTGCGACAAAAAAATACCGGTGAAATGGGCTCGTTTGTAACCCATGCGCATTTCCCTAAACAGAAGCAACCCAGCTGCAAAATTGTTAGCCGAGAAAATATGAGGTTTTTCGTTTAGAAAAAAAAAAAAAATAAATAAATAAGAGAGAATATAAACTTTTTAAATAAACCTATTTTTTTTATTTTTATGGAATTTATCGTTTTAAACAGATTGTATAGTAATTAATATTAATTATTAACGCGTATATTAGGGTAAAATATATTTTCATTTCGCACATCCTCGCGTATATCCATCTCCCCGTAATTAGCTATTACGGTTAGTCTATTCCTGCCTCTTAAAGCACGTTCGATATTGTAGTATGATGAAGATTATTTCGGCGTTAATGTAAGCATATTACAAGAGTGGGATTAATAGAGAAGTAGTGGCTGAGACGGCCCGATGTTAATGTGATGCCCGCAAATGTATTTATCAGCGTATCAACAAGCTTAAGAGAATTCTCCTGAATAATAGACGAAGTGTAGGGTCTACGAAATAAATTGTAGATGAAATAGAATCATGCTGGGAAACAAAGTTAATTATTGCATTACAAATTTTATTATAGGAAAGTTATTCTGTTACCTCGTGCTCTCTTAAATGGAATCAGTGTATTATATCATTGATAAATGTTTTAGTTATAAGTATAACACTGCATGCAATAAAATGTCACTGTAAAAAAAGTTAGTGTAGTAGCAGTTAATTTTAATCAATGATATTTTAAAATGTATCTTACAATATGAGATATGAGATAAATTTACAGAGCAATATACGCTACTAAAAAAACTAGAGAACACTTTTCATGCTCTAAAAATTAGGCTATTTTAAAATCGCTCAAATTCGATGAAAAATCATCGTAGACAAAAAATTAAAAAAGCATTTTGAAGCTTGAAGTTTCAACTTTAACACGCTATCGGTGGTTTTCAAAAAACTTTTTATCTTCCTTGTTCTGTGCTTTAGAAAAAAACTCATTGTTTTGTTCCTTAAAATTATGTATTTTTTTGACACTCTGCAGCTCGATAAAAAAATTTCTCTCGAAAAATTCAACTCAAGTTCCATAAACTGCAATATTTTGCCTACAAAATGCTTTTCTTTAAGTTTTTTTTATAATTTCTTTTGACCGAGTTACACGATTTCGAAACTGAACCTGTACTTTCTAGAAATGAGAAAATAAAAAATTTTTTTAAAACTATCGTTATCACGTTACAATTGAAACTTCATGCTTCAAAAAGATTTTTTTAATTTTTTGTCTACGATAATTTTTCGTCGAGTTTCACCGGTTTAAAAATAGTCAAATTTTTTGGGTATGAAAAGTGTTTCCTATTTTTTTTTAGCAGTGTATTTTATTAAAGAAATGTCTGAGTTTGATCAAGAGTCTGTTCATGTTTTGTGAGTTTATCACATCTTAAGAATAAAGAGATGTAATATATACATAATTCGGAATTTGAATACTAATTATATCAAAATAAATTAATATCACTGCCCTGGAAAATCAGTGAAATATAAGACGGAAATGCCAAGTGTGAATGTTTTCACTAAAAACAGATCAGTGAAAATAGTCACGCTTTGTTCCTCCGTTAATGAAATACTGAGGTGAACTCTTGTCACTACTTTAATCAGCGGCATTTTCACTGATTTAGTTTAAGAGAGTGCATTTCGCTTTTTGTTGAATAAAATAAACGCATATAAATTAACCGCGTGATTTGAGATTAAACTGATTCGTTATTAAAGATATATATAAAATTCATAACAAACGTGCGAGATAAAAGAAACGCGATAGCACATCTGCTTTTATAACGCTGGATTAATGAGAAATTTTTTTCTATCGTTGCGTAATGCCGTTGTGTAAAATTAAATAGAGATCACTTATAATTTAATCAAATACACGACGCTTTTATATAGTGTACACTTTTATCAGGAATAGATATTTTAATTCGTTCCGGCTCAGAGAATCCGCAATGGATATCGAATATCTTTTCTGCCACGCGTATAGTTAATTTAAATTTGAAAAAAGATTTAACGAAGAGGACGGAAACGGGACGGGGTGTTCAGGCACGTCGAAATCAATTCGTTTGTATCTATCGCGTTGTAAAATCCACAATGGCGTAGTTTTTCCGCGATTTTCGCGAATGAAAGTAATCGGCGATCGTGTGGCGGAGACCGCCGCGGTGCCACGGAAATTTTAATTGGAGCTTCAAATTTGAACGCGGCCTGTTACACTCGGTCATTGAAATGATCGTAGTGATTTACGGAATCGAGCATTGTTCATAATCTCCATAAATCAGGGCGACGCGTGCGTCATTTTAATCGGCCCAATCTTCGATTCGGCCGCGAACCTTTGTTACCTAGCTTCTCGTATCGCATCGATCCATGTTTTGCAGTCCGTCTCTGTGGTCGCTTTTAGCTCGTATTGCCGTTGGTTCTCTCTCCTGTACGATATCGCGAAACAATGCTGTAACAGAGGAACGATGAAAAATTCAGTTATCTTCAGTGTAAAAGGGATGACGAGACGGAGCCGACGAAAAGCGCGATTCCGCCATCGTTCGATTCGCGCATTGTATGCACGGAAAAATATCATAGGGAAGCAAATCGACGGCGCTTTAATAAAGAGGAGATCGCGATCGAGAATCATTCTGTACATTCTACTTCCTGATCGTATTCAACTCCTACGTTTCGCTATTTATATACCGTACAAATCCGGAAACCTGGTCTCGGATTTCATTAAACTTCTTCGCAAGTTTGCATAAATCGAAAAGCTTAGGAACTGCTTTTATTCTCTACGACAGTATTATTTCTGTTTCACCCGTGGATTTTATTTGCGCGATAGCTCTTACGGAAATATTAATTATGCAAATCCTTATCAAGATTCTATTTAGCTACGTGGCGCGCTTTGAAACTTATGTAAATCAAAATCGTCCGATATAAACACCGACCGTATTTTGTATGGTCTACCACGGCATTTTTCAGATGCATTCAAATGCATAAATATATAAAGTAACAAATAATTTAAAATTCTCGTGATCTTTTGTCTTTTTTGTATGGAATAATATTTATAAATAAAAAAGAATAGTATTTACAGGCGCGTCGTGAAAGAGCTTACATGACTATTTGCTAGAATGCAACATACCCCGCGTGCGTTACGAGCAGCTTCCTCTATCCGGGGCTCGTTTGTATCCGACAACATTCCACGAGGAAAGCATGCGGAAGGTCTTTCTTGAAGGGACCTCGCTTTACATTCTCAAAGAAAATTCTCGGGTCATTTTTACTTATTCACGAAGCGCGTTTGCAGGGCGCATTCGCTCGAATGTTCTTTCTCTCATGCCGCAAGCATTCGCGTTTTGAAGGATGCGCGACAAAATATCTCTTGTCACTTTCTTAACATTTAACGAGATAGATATTGCGTATCAGATCAGCCATGCGTGCAATTTATCATCTTATGGTTAGTAACAAAGAAATAAACCTTATGAACGCAGAAGAGGTATGATGAATTATTTTATTTTCAAATTTACAGCCATTTAAAAAGAAAAACGATTAAAATTTCGCATATTATTATATACAAACTAATTAGCTGGAAAACTGTAACTACATGAAAGTGTACTATATTTTCATGTGTGTCATATATGAAATTAATTAAAGCAAAGAAAAATAGTTTTCTAAAACACGTATAAATTCAATTATTCCGAGTAGCGTTAACTTTTTCAAATTAAGTTGCAGTCAGTTTTATTTTTATGACCTATCGTTATGACAATATAGAATTCATTTCTCTTGAATTCGTATTTCGCATAAAATGAATTAATATATTTTGATATTCTAATATTCTATGTTGAAATGAAAATATCTGTTACGTCTCTTTTGCAACACAGTATGCATTAACTAATTTTCGTTTGCGGCTTATAGTGGTTCCAGACGCAGCTTATAACGCAAATCGCGATACATTAATTAATTAAAATTTGAGGTGATGTAAAATAAAGGTGTGCATTAAAATACGATAAAGATAACAGATTTCTCCGGGCAACCGGGTTATGCATCAGTTTCGATCGACAGAGTATTCAGATTGAATATTTGCGGTACCAACGAGCTCGTCATATATACATATGAGGCCGCAATCAAAAATTACTAATTATAATCAGCTTGCTTGATGCCCTGGAGAATCGCATTAATTAACGAATAACGTAATGAAAGATCTCATATAATATATTAATTAATTAATATATATACAATATATATAATTCAAGAAACATAATATATTTTGTGTATATACATATATTTTATAATAAATTTTTCGACGATGCGAATTGACTGTATTCGATCGTGACAACATATAGCGTGTTATTGTTTACATAGCACGACCTTGTTATTATTGCTCACCGACCCTCGAGCAATAAAGTTGTAGCACGAGACACTCTATATATTGTTGAATTTCTATTTGAAACGCGATCGCGACAAGTATTGAAAAATAATTCGCCCACACACACACACACACATACACGCACATACACTCATGCATGATTATTATAATTAATAATAAAGTAACTTTCGTAAAAGATACGAATCATATCGCGACGATAGATTTAAATAGGTATTCCGCACGATTACTTATTATTTCAACTAAAAATCTAAGCAATAAGAGAAGATGGTTGATTACGATAGTTGACAATAATTATTACTCTAATAATGCTTAAAAAAGATCTACTATATTTCGTTCAATATTCTAAATTTTTTGCTGAATTAAATATTATGATTTGTCACTCGGATTGAATTCGTGTAATAAAATGTGTGCAAGATCAATTAAAATAGGTAATAGAACGTATTAAAATAATGAAAAGTAGTAATATATAAATAGTTGAATTAGTAATTAATATAAAATTAGAAAACAAAACATTTTCCTGAACTTATTCTAAATAATAAATTAATTTACTTCATGTTTAGCGCATATTTTCTTACACTGTATAACGTACTGCAATTTATCGCGAGATTTAATCGATCGGAAATTGTCATGTAAACAATTGACAAATTCTAAAATATTATAATCCGCGAATATTTATCTTTAATTTCAATTTGTATATTTATATTATAAAATGCAATATATAATCTCTCAATTATAAAATAAATATTACAAAATATATATTTATATTTATATATATATATATATATATATATATATATATATATATATATGTGTGTGTGTATATATCATATATATTACAAAATTATATAATAATATAATATAACTCTCCTAAAATGGGTGCATCTTGATGTTGGTGGGAGGGCTTACTGGAAGATTTATCCCGAAGGGGAAGCTAAGTATCCAAACGATTCGTGATAATACGGTAAAAGCATTGTCACGAATTATATATAACTCGTAATAAGCGCGTTTCATGGATTGAGAACACATTAATGCGTCGATTTTCAGCGTATCGAATATGGCTCGTCGTGTTTTTCGCGTGATATTCTCGATTTCGCTCCGATAAGCAATTCGATTTAAATCGGTTAAAATTCAATCAATCGCTCAATAAGAGTGGAATCGTCTTCGTCTAATTCTGTTCCATCTTCTATTTCATGCATCATATGGTGTCACCATATCATGTCTTTATATGATAGACAGCCGATCATTTTGATACATTCGAGTATCGATTTAACATGCCCTTTTACAAATAAATATGAATAAATCGCGATATAAAGAAGCATGGCTTAATAAAACAATTAATCAATCGATAAGCTTTATGCTTCGAATTTACTTCTCCCATATATCAAGTTTTTATGGTATCATTATGAGCATAATTGGTATGCGTGTGTCTGAGCATTCGCAAGAGATACGGCTAATTAAAGCACATTGATATAACTTAAGCTTCGTTTACTGGTTCTGCGTTATAACACTGGTTAGTGGGGCGTACATTTTGTCTGCATTGATTGTAACGTTCTATTGTATCCGGCGACAAAAGGCTCGCGCGATACATTGTCAGTCCGTATGTGCACGCGACATGAGCAACGGGCCAATTGTAAATGAAATCAGGTGTAATAACAATGACTATCCGAGTGAGAATATTCATGACCCATATAGCCGAGAAGGACTAAGTCCGAGTGAACTAAGTGGTTTCTATCATATTACTTTGAACGCGGAACAGAGTTCGGAGAACGGTTTCAATTATGGAAACGCCATTAGTTAGCACTATCGATTTTCGATGTCTAAAGATATCGGTCATTCAGATAATTCATTATATATTTGACATAGGGAATATTTTATCGATTTCCTGTAGAAAATAAATGAATTAAGAGCGATTCTACCATTGCGTTTACCATTGTATTACTAACATAATATCTTTTCACAATAAAAACGAGCACATTTGGCCAGAAATCGCTCATTCTACTGTTTTTTTAATACTCGAGGCAAAAAAGAATAAAATTTATTCCATTTCCATGCGACGGATATTTTACTTACTGTCTATTTTGCTAATATTAAGCAAACTGCTAATATTAAGGAAAAAGAGATGAGAATTTAAGCGATCGCGTCGATTGTTATCGATTTAACGCCCAATCGGAAAAGAAATATCATATGTTCAAAATAAAAAATCCGTATAAAGAGAAATTTGTAAAAAATTAAAAAAAATATTACGATCAAAGACACCGCAAATTACCGATAAGATCACAATAAATTCACATACTTACATCTTACTTGCTTAAAAAATTTGAGATGAATGTTTTATGCATCATGAAACTTCTCGCGTTAAATTTAAATTAACTGTCGCGCTACATTACAAGAATATAGGGCAGAGTTAGCAAAATATATATTCTAAGTTTCCGACAGCTGCATTTTTTTTTTTTTTTCCCCTTGCATCGCGATAGTGCTTTCGCATATAACTCCACGTTACAGTGTACTCTAAACACCGTTTTTGCATATACGGATACATATTTCTTTGGAATTTGGTCATAAAAATTTATCATAAACTGCAAAACTGATTCTCGCATCGTGCGAGATTTCTTGTAGATTTTACAATTTGAATGAATATATATATATATTCGGAACCACATCATTTTTCAAGACAAACAACTACTCCTGATACAAGAGCAATTGTATGAATCACTTTACATAATTTTATATTATTATTATCGCGCAAATTTATGTAAATACATTGATACATTTTCGAAAATGTAAATTAAATTCTATGTAAATTTTTTCCTCAAGATTTTATCTGATAGATTATTGGGACTCTATATAGATTATATAAATTACAGAATATTAAATGTCTTTTTCTCGTTTAAATTTATAATATCTTAAGTTTTTAGTTTTCTGTCGCATTATTTTTTTCTTGCATAAAAACCTAATTTATTATTCAAAGTCAAATTTAATTCGAACTCATTAATACTGTTTACTTTTTAATAATACCACATAAAAGATAATAATATAAAAGGAACGAGACTGAAAAGTCATTGTGTGATGCCTTCTCTTTTACCCTGTAAGAAAAACGTCGTGATCGATCAAGATGACTCTTTGCTCGGGAAACTTTCTTCTCTGGTTTCTAAAAGACGTGAGGATTTAACGGTGATACGAGAACTTCGAAAAAAGGAGCACGTTTGAAAGAAGGTCTCTTGGGGACACGAAAATAACGCTAAGGCCGTAAAAGTACTGTAGTTGCCACGTGTATTTGACGAGCTCTTTGCTCACGAAACTATTCACATAGGAAAAATTTATCTCTGCGTTTTTGACGATTGTGCGGCTCATTCGAATAAAATCTATTCGACACTATTACAATTAACGTTTACGCACGCAATGTGGCTTTTGACTTTCTAATGTAACACGCCGGTAATCTTTGATACTGTTCTATTTGTGCATTCCACGTACGTCACATGGAATTGATTAATACGAGATCAGGATTAATACAAATCGCTCTAAATATTAATCTCAAAGTTGCAAATTCAAATATATAAATTATTTTTTTAAATTTAAGAAATTTTACATCCGTCGATTTGAATTACAAATCTCAGAAACTCTTCGAATATTAAAAAAAAAAAGAAGATTAAATTTTTATATATAAGGGGGTATTCTCTTTGGTAAAAATTTAGTTTAGAAAGATTAAAAAAGTCACACACATGCATTCAAACATTTAGTTATTATCCTAGAGATTTTGACAAATATTTGCATTATTTGACATTATTATAGCTCATACTAAAAGAGGAGACGGTTGAATTAGCGACTTAGTTATGCATAGTAAGCCAAGGCTAAGCTGACAATCCATCATACGACCGGCAGCTATTAGAAATTACGGGGAGTTTACTACTCGGACATATATTCGTAGTTATTTAAGAACAATTTCTGAGAGACCCTATACAGAGAAAGTGTCTTGTTCTGATAATTTATCCGACGATGACACAGGATCCTCTTGCCACTTACTATTTGTCTCTCTTATCAAGATGAAATTCGTATCAACTTACGTTTAGATTAGATGGCGCGTAATAGATTCTATTTGATTCTGTTAATACAGAGAATTCTAACTAACTAACTCCGTTTAAACAAGATTCCATATCTTCATTTGAATATTACAAGTCTAAAATCAGTTAGTCTCTCCATTGCATCGCTTTTTGTAATAAATTACATAATTAAACGATAATGACGAGAGTATTATTGGAATATGCAGCAATCCTCGAAGCGGAGAACCTTCAATATATATTCGATTTATGTCAAGGTTGAGTTTACGATTTAATCTAGAATAGATTATATCGAGCTTTACGATCGCACTATGACGTAAATATACGAATTGTAAATCTATCGCTTTCATTGAGTCTTGGCGTGGCGCAAATAAGCACTAACTGAAAATTATCTGCTACTTGATGAAAGAGGTCGTGCGTTAATAGTAATCTCTTTTTGAGAGAGTAATCTCTTTCAAATAGAGGGTTTAATACCCATTTAATAAGCAGCCATTTGCTCGTCTCGTTCCAAATCCACATGGAATCCACAAAGAGAAGGATGTTCTGCGGTATAAAATATAGGGTGTCCCATAATAACCGTATCATCTCTCTATATATGCAGGTAGAGCGGGTGAAACCGCGAAGAGAAGTCCTTTATTATTTTGCAATTTTTGTAATAATTATAGAGAAATTAATTAAAAAAGATCGATCAATTTGAGTGAGTATAAACACACGGCGAGAAAGAACAGCTCAGAGACCACTCAAAAATTTGCGGTCGCTAGGCGCACGATGAAATTTTAGGAGGAGCGCTTTACAAATGATAACGGTTACATACGAGCGGTACATAACTATGGATTCTCGTGTCCTAACAACCACACATCAATGGATTGTCCCTTTTTACTGCGCTCTTATACTCACGCAAATTGCTCGATGACAAAATAGTAAAGGACTTTTCTTCTCGGTTTCATCTGCACACGAGAGATGATACGGTTATTACGCGACACCCTGTCTATAGAAACTCTTTCATCTTATTAAATTTAGTTTCCCAATTCTCGAAGCATATAAGCGGGTTTTAATGCCTACAAATGATATGCCACAATTGGGTCTCGTTAAATCATCACAAGCTGAAATGATCAACGGCAAAAACATCAAATTCTCTTTGATAAAATATCCTATATTGAAGTGAAGTACAAATATTTAGACATTTGATATACTAGTATAGCATCCAAAAAAGAACTCGCATGAAATGTTTTACCAATATAGAGCTCAAAGAAATTATACAAACCAATGATTTTATTACAAAATGGTCAAAATAGATTCAATAAAAGAAAGTATTTCAATAAATGTAACGAACAAAGCTCGTAGTATTTAAAAAATTTTTATAAATATTAATTAAAGGCCAATTCAAGCAGAGAATAATAAGATCGTTTTTGAATTAATCTGATATAAAATATGATATAATCGATCACAATTTTTAATGGTATAACGTGGGACGGTCCGATACTAAACTTGTGCCTTTTCAGCCACACAAAGTATTACATAATAAAAAGAAAAAATATGTATAGGTCAAATTAAATTAAAAATAAATCAATGACGATAGAAAAATAACAAAAGTACAAAGTCATAAGAGTCTGCCAATGTTTTTCTCAGTGTTTTGCACGCTTTAATTGTGAGATAAAATACTATCAAAAGATATTTCACATTTGTTTTCCATTATATTGCCATATATATTTATATTTATAAAAATAGATATGCTTTTTTGTAAAATATTATCTATTTTTTACGCAAAAGGTTCTTGCATAAAAAAGCAAACCGAATTAAATTTGACCCATTTTTGATAGCCTCAGGATACTACAGTAACTCGTGGGTTAAAAATTAAAATAATTTCAATAAATTCAATTTTTTTTTTCGTAAAATGCTACGGATACAATTTGCCGATTGTTGTTTTTGCGTTCTCGCGAATAAATATAAAAAGTTTTTTTTTTTTTTTTTTTTTACATATAAAGTATAGCATTAATATTACATTGGCATGAATCCTTGCTGAAAGGTTTGTGCTCGTACTTCTGAATTTTTAAGTTAGAACAACCATTCGAGGGTCGCCCGACCGTCTCTAAATGCAATTTTTATATGTCATGCACGTGAAAAACCGAAAACAAGTTTAAAATAATAAAGAAACGAATACGCGAAGTATCTCTACGTAAGCGAATGGAAAGAACCGACATTGCGAAAGATGAATATATCAAAAACGTATAAGGAAAGATAAAACGAGAAAAAACAACTGTTGTTTTTGAAATTCAAGCCGAACAAAAGAAACAAAGGTTAATCCGCATCGAAGGCAAAAGAGGGCGGTGCCTTTTAATATTCACTATAAATTAGAGAATTCATAATGAACAAAACTTACACGTTATAATTTTTACATATCGAATATTTTTTATTCTTTGTAAAGAAGTCTCCCTATCACATTTAATAATTTTGCGAAAAACTAATTTCTGCTCATAAACGGTTATGTTAAATTAAGGACTCCATTTTTCGAACTCGTGAGCAGTTTACACTATTTTATGAGAAAATAAAAATTATCGTATCTCATTTCACTTAATTTAATAAATGGATTATTTTCTTCTAAAAGCTCGAAATTAAAGACACTTTCTACGTGAAATTGAAAATTATTAAATAACGAGTCACATAACTCACATTCTCTAAGCTTAACGGATTTCTTGTATAAAGTTACAAACTATCGTATATAACAAGATTTTCCAGAAATTTCATATAATGTTACAAACTATCGCGAAATCGCAAAGCGTGATTTGTTGCACATGTTAGGATTGTTTTATAGATTTTCGCACGTGAGATGAATCCTCAATAAAATCATTCGCGTCGAAACATCGCGATATCTTCAGATATTTCCGCCATTCGCCTCTGTAGACACGTAGGTGCATTGCAATTGGAACAATACCATTTTCCGATATATTCCACCTGGTCAATCAGAGATTCAATGGACGTTTTTTTGCGAGAGAGAAAGAAAGAGAGCTCAAAATTACTATTATTAGACAACACCTACGCTTCCGATCGAGGTGTTACGTAATTCGGTAAACGATAAATGGAACACGAACAAAATAGAAATCGCAAAATTCACTTATTACTCTTAATGTAAAGTAAAAACTGGACAAAGAAAATGAACGAGGACAGAGAGTTACAACTCTTTCTAATTCACCATTCTGGTCTCGCATATAATAAAGTTAAATTGCGCGCACCAACATTCACGATCCCTCCTCGGTCCCCCCCCCCCCCCCCCCCGAGAGAAATTAAGATGAATGCTGTGGGTAAATATTTGACAAGAGAAGAGAGGGCGGGGGGAAATAATACATTTTTTCTTCCTCTCTTTAGATCCTCTCTAAAGCTTCTGCTTATTCGATCAGCCAATATATAATGTGGATATAAAGTTACGCATGCGATAACGCGTGTACGCGATTGGTTATTAGCTCTCGTAGCATTTTCACGTTCTAATTTATTCGAATTAAAGATAATGGAAATTCAGTTTATAAAATCGTTCACGAGTTATTGAATTATATACGCACATATATGAATATACTATATCGTGAAAATAATAAAAATATTGAAATATTATACTATATGTGGTCGCGCATATATTTCTGACCGAGTTAATGAATTCGCAACGCACGCGCAAAAAGAAATTAATGAAATGTTTTCAGTGCAAAGCATGATTTTTTCCCGCTACGGAAAAATTGGATAAAGAAATATGTGGCTATAATAATAAATTAAGAAATCATATCCCAATTTATAGGACATGATTTAGCGGATATTAATTAACGAAATCCTACAAGTCGCTCACATTCTTGTATATAACAAATAAAAATCTGAAAAATTAAAACTGTCAATAACACTGTTAAAAAATTAACTGTTCAACGAAAAATATAATATCAATGAATGCAATTGGCCAAATATTGTACTTGGTTCTGTAATTATTAATTATCAATTTATAATTGACACTAAGTGATTTAGAACTCCATTAATTAATATATAGAATACATTCAAATGTGTATACGTTTCTGTAAATCTATAGATTACTTGAATGTACTCTTTAACAATATAGTCTATAAGTATCTTGATTTAGAAAAACAATCTTGTATTTTATTTTGCATATTATAAAACCTTAGACAAAAAAAATAAACATTTATCCGTAAGAGTTGCAATTTTAATATGATATTTGTTTTCTGTATGAAACTCTTTAAATGTAAATACATTGTACGGAATAATCTTTATATTATTTACTTGATGTAAATAAATCATATATAAAAACAGATTATGGAACATCTGTGCGTAGTATATAATCTCTGCATCTATAATACGATTATACAATAATTTAAATACAGAATCTTTAATATTGATAAAATACTAATTTACTAAAATACTATTTTATATTTTGGAGTACAGAATAAACATATATTTTATAATTGTCATACTTACTACAAAAGCAAATATTATAATATAGCCGTATCTCATAATCGATACATTGAAAATATCAAATTCCCAAGTAAAGTTTGATCTTTACGTTAGTATATCATAGTATGTCATTTAAATTATGATTAACAACGGCAATATAATTGCAATACTTTGCCCACAGGCATATATTGAAAATACATATATAACTGTAGTATATTATCACTCCTGAACTGTGTAATGGTAATATTTACATTCGATGTATCGCTTATAATGCGATAAATTTAAATTCTTTGTTAATCCTTTGAAAATATAAGTTAGAAGGTAAATGTTCCGATTAACTTACACCTCACGGATCGTTTTCATTTTTGTATATATTGTAGAGAGGGAACATTCATAAGTAATATACGCTTTGAATTTTATGGTGCTCTCTTCTGATTCCAGAGATATGCGATTTTAAAGTTTCACATATTTTAATGCTTTTCCTCAAGTATTATAAAATAACATATAGAAAAGTGAAGTTTGTGTACATTGTATCTGTTGTAGAGCAGATGAAAAAGTATTCGTTTATATTCACGGTCATGAATATTTTGTAAATAATGTATATCATCTATTTCTCGTAATTCGTTAACAGTTTTTAATAACCCAACTTTATTTTTGAAACTGAAAATAGATTTGAGTTAAGTTATATCTTCCTCCTCGTAGAAGGAGCGGAACCTTCTGTGTTCACGCATATACTTTACAAAGCAAAGCGAAGTTTATCTCACAATTGTCGTTTGGATGGAAAAGTGTATACGTGGATGCAACGGGTTCCGCCAATCTCCCCCCCTCCCCCCCCCCCTCGTGGAGCGGGGTTCACTTGCGGAAGATATAATCTAATCCAAACCGATTTTGAATTTATGAAACATGCAAGTAGAATATAACGAAAAAAATAACACAAGGAAATACGAAAATTACGATACACCTCAAAATTGCATATCTCTGGAATTAGAAAAGAGCGCCAGAAAATTCAAAGCGTTTTTACTTAAGCGTTATTACTTAAGATTGTATCCTCTACAATATATGTAAAAATGAAAACGATTCGCGATGTGTAAGCTAATACGAATATTTACCAGTTAGAAATATAAGATTAGCATTTTATAGATATTGAAACAAAAAATTATTTCTGGAAGAATATTAGAATTGATTGACACCAATCGAGATATGAACAATAAATTATTTAATGTTTAGAAAAAGACAGTACTTGTAGAATATTTTTTTTTTTTTTACAGAGAAAGATCATCCGTGATAATATTTTTTAAACACCCGTAAAATAATAGCCGATATTGTAATTAAGGAAGAAATGTCCTAGTAACGGGACGCTAACAGCTATACGATAACGGATGAAGCTTCATGCGAGAAATGGCAATTCCACAAAAGAATCTGTCGACTGCTTCTATCGTAGACATTGTTTAAATTCTTACAATTTATTTCGTCCAGGTGAGATCTTAACTACAATATATCTCGCTGCCACTGAGGTATTCTCGTTTGAAATCATCTAATTGACGAGCATTTGAATTCTCAACGGACCTTCAATGTATTGTTGTCGAATGATCGCGCATTGTGCATCTTCTGTCAATCTTCGCACGGTGCATTAGCGTTATCGGATGTATTTCCGTAATGAACAGAAATTAGTGTCCTCCCGGGAAAGCCGGATGCAGTTGATCCGACTGTTCATAGCGTCATGAAAGAAAGATAGAGATAGACTGAGAAAAGCATTTATCGCCATTCTGGGAACAGCTAGAGAGGGCGGATAAGAAAAATGTAGATATTAATAGGCAAATCAAATTAGCATGTGAGAACATAAAAAAAATAAAATATAATTAAGAAAAATTTGAAAGCATGCTTTTGCAATATGTAATATGTATTAGTAAAAAAATTCAATTTTTAAAATTTTCTAAAAAGTAGATATGATATATTTATATATTAAAAAGTGATAAAAACAGTTAAATAATAAACTATGTATACACATACAATCTTTCAATGAAAGAAATCAGCTGTTAATAAAATTAATAAAACGATATGTTAAAATAATATTTGCTAATTAACGATACGTCGAGAGAATATGGTTAAAATGTGGCCTGTGGCGTATAATTAACGACGCGGCGAGAAATAGACAAGTCGTTAATTACATTGCGCTTTTATGTTAGATGTCACAAGAAAATGCAGGTAAATTTGATTTTAAATTCTAGGTAAATCCGCAAAAATGTAATTAGCGAAGGCCAAAGGAATGAGAAATATGAAAAAGGAGAGATGGAGGAAGATAAGAGATAAACGGCGTGGATGCTGCTCTGCGCGAGGTAAGCTTCCATGAGAAGCTTATTTTTAGCTAGAAACAGAATCGATTCATCCCTTCTGATGCTATGCCAGTTGCCGCGATGGTACCAGCAACATCGAGCCTAACTGAAGAGAGAGGAAGGATGAGGGTGAGAATAAGGCCACGGGAGGGACACACGAAGGGTGGTGGTTATGCGAAAGAGAAAGGGAGAGAGAGAGAGAGAGAGAGAGAGAGAGAGGATGAAGAGATAGAAGGAAGCAGATGGAACATCGGGCTTATATATATATACACCGACTCGTGCTTGTGTACATACATGAAGCGCAGCAACAGGCGACGTCGGTCTCAAATAAAGCTCCATGGCTCTTTCTCTCTCTCTCTCTCTCTCCCGCCCCCCCCCCCTCCTCTCTCTCTCTCTTTCTCATATATTATGCCCCTCTGACCCTCTTTCGCCGGTATATCTTGACACATCTACCCCGTGGCCCTATTCCGCGCGTGTCCATACAACAGTGAGAAAAACCGATGTAAAATTCAGTACTTCGGTTCAGCATCCGGGGCGTTTTATCTCTTCGAAATACGCCTTTCATTTTGCTTTGATCGTAAACACCCTCACCAACGAATCAGAACCTTGTCGATTGCCACGATCGTAAAAGTTGTAAGAAAATTTTTATGAATTGCGTATCACTTCCGCACTTAGATGAGCAACATTATTGGTTTTTAGAGAAGTTACATTATACATATAGAGTATCACTTGCGATGAAATATACACATAATATCGGTATAAGATTAATTCGAGAATCAAGCGAATGCAAACAGTATCGATCGTTGAACCAAGTACTCGGCAACGTCATTGCGTATTGATGATGAATCTCGCTCGGATAATTGTTGTCCATTAATGTTCGTAGTTGGTGATGGATTCATTCAAGAGCATCGCAAAGCATCATTGATAGATCTGATGTACATCGGCGCGGATTGTCGATATTTAGCGAGCTCGGTGTGATTCCATCGTGCCGGATATCGGGTATCGGGTATCGACAATTGTTAATTCGCGAAAGTTAATTAACATGTGAAACCTTGTCTGCGCGCGGCATAAATACTGCGAAGCTCGTAATAATATTTAATACAATATTTCATGAAATATAAATCTCCCTCTTTCAGTAATAATGCCAATTTTATGCAATTTCCCATAATCGGACTTGCGATGCCAATAAATATATATGTAGCTAACACACGATCGGCTTTTACATTTTCGTGGAATGAAATATTTGGCGCACAGCGATAAGATATACAATGTAAAATGATCATGCTCGTCTGCCGTATATAATATAATCACTGCGTAAACAAACTGATTTGAATATTTGTAGATGCATCCAGGGAATATTTATACAGGTCAAACGGGGCTCTTTGACGTTTCACAGAGATGCACGAAAAAGCGTAGAGAAAAGCATTTGAGTCACGCTTGACCTCCCGCTCACTCGAGAGAGAGAGAGCGTCAAGTTTCTACATCGCCGACGCGGCTTGAATTTAACCCGTTATATATTCACGAGAATGGATTTAATTTTACGATGACGAAGGGAGAGAAGGAGATGAAATGGAGGTAATATGAACGGTAGTTATTATCGGCAATGCGAATCGATGCGATAAGAATAGATGGGACGAGAGTGTGTGCAATTGATGCGCCGCAACATGCGGCCCTTCGAGCCCTTTCCTGCGCCACCTGTTCAATTGTCATCGTGCGCCTGGCATGGCAATCGACGAATTAAAGCACCGCAAATGCAACGAATACATTTACATACGTGCATTGCATGCACATCGCGAACTGCGCGTATAACGTCGATTTACGGTCCCTACAAAGCATCGCGACGATTGTTACGAGACTTTTCCTCGAAAATCAATTAACGGATCAATTTATCGCGACCTGTCACGGCGACACTACATTGTGTCAAACGATTATACATATGCACAAATCGTGTATTACAATTTTTTTTTTTTGTATTTTAACGCGAGATTTTGACTTGAAAATATTAACAGAAAAGGAATTTACTGCATTTGATAAAAATTAATTATTTGTTATTTTATATCAGGGAATATGATAACAGAAAACTAGCCCACAATATATTTGAATCGTTTTTTCTGGTTATCGAAAATTATATATTTCGCTAGAATACTAAAATAAAATTTCATCAAATCTAACTAACCAATTTTTCACAGCACAATTTCGCTTTCGCAAATGTATATTTTAATAATACGGACAATTTCGGATGAGCGAATACCGATCAATCTGCCAGATCCATTTTCGAAATCTCACAAGATCAAAAAACTATCCTCGAGATTGATTTCTCGCGTAAAATTGTGATTCCATAAAAAGGGGAAATTGAAGCGCTTCTGTCCTCCGTTTTAACTTGCATATTTCTCGGTAACGTGTATACGAAAATCTCGCGATATAGCATACACGTGTATCCGTCAACAGATTTCGCTCGTTTTTCATGGTCTTCCGGCCATGTAATAGCTTTTCTTTGGCTTGTTTTATTCTCTTCCTCTCTATCTAAAGCCGAGCGCAGCCTGTTCGATTATTTCACCACTCGAGTCGACGAGAAAAGCTGATTGTGAACTTACAGCGCTCAAGTTTCGAGCACTCAACAAAGCTAAATCGTAGCGACAAGTGAAAAAATGTCGAAAATATGTGGGGAGTTTATGACTTTATTGCGCTTGACACGGAATGGCATTGTCGTTCTATGTTAATTTTTCGCGTTGCGCTTTTATGGCGGTATCGATTATCCTTCAACGTGCGTTCGGCATAGTTATTAATGTTAACGCGTCAATATTAATTACATTGCGATATTAATTAGCAAACTTTGTTGCACGTTATGATTGGGAAATTAATTATATAGCACGAAATTAAAACAAGAAGTGTATAATGAAGGACGATGTGTCGTCATTGATCGTCTGTCAAAATTGTAAATTCGTCGCTTGTATAAATTGAGAATTTTTCGGAACAATAGATAAAAGTACTTACGAATGTTGACTTTTGAAGAATTAACCTCTCGTTAATAATAAAATATCATTGGTCATTAGAGAAATTTTATACCAGGATTTTCTATCAAAAGGCACAACATTGTTACTTTGTAACAAAACTCTGAAATCTGCGAGCTTTTGAAAAATTATAGAAAAGTGAAGTAATTGAAACCTTTGCACATAAATTGAATATTCCAATAATAATTTTTTGATAGCATACTTAATAGATAGAAAGTAAGATACGCTTTAATTATACGAGAAAAATTAATCAAGTACAACGCTCGTTTATTTTCGTCTTTCCGAATCTCTTTTCACGTTTGATCGGTTTTATAAACAACATTCATTCTCTGCTTAATTAAATTAATAAGCAATATTAAACATTGAACACACACACATTATAATAATAAATTAACAAACAAAAACATCGCAATAATTTAAAATATAAAAGATTGATATTATTTCTATGCGCAAGTGTATCGTGCGTAGCTCTTGTTAAAAGAACTTAACCTACATACAATATAAGAGAATAGGAAGTTACTGTAATATTTCTAATAATAATTCTTTTATTAATATAAATTAATAATTAATATAAAATTTATAATTAATATAAACTATTGGCAAAATATTCCTGATTCATAATAAAACATACATGTGGTATCAAAAATTTATTTGAAAATGATAACGACTGTCGTTATTTATACAATTTAAGATCATTAGCGCCGAAATATTTCTGCATTTTTATAGATGAGTGTACAGATTTGAATGTGCAAGATACTCAATTAGGAATCGTCGGATTTAACTTTCACACTCGTCTCGATATACCGTCACCATCCTTGACCTCATCGCGAGCATGAAGGAATAAAGAGCATCTCGGTTACTACTGCGCCACAGTGGGAAATATAATTTATTGAAAGCTATTTTTCAGCTGTCGTATATATGTGTGTGTATGCATGTGGTTGTACTTACAGAATGTAATTTGGATATTCTATCATGGTAATGAAAAAGTGGAGCTTGAAATAAAACGATGACTGCTGAATTACTTGGATATCCCTCACAGACACGACTGCGCGAATAATTAATCAAGACACTACTTACTTTTTCCTTTATCGTATTACAAACTTATTATTAAATGGCTGTACTTTTTAGAAATTAATCGCGAAATCCATTAATATGAGAGAGACATCGAAGAATACGAACCGATGGCTGAACGCTCGATGACAGACAACTAACAATGAGTCAGTTTTTACTAGAAAGAAAAATATCTTTGTTTGTTGAAGAAACAACAATGTTCGATGATGCGAGAAATCCAAAACGGTTGCCTCAGGCAGACAGAATATTCCCAGCACGTGGCTTCTCAAATAGGAAGATCCATATTTGTCCATGCTTTAAGGTCGCGACAGCACATATGATAATGCAAAACTTAAACAGATTGAAAAAGTCTTGCGAAAATCCGTGAAAATTTCTCAAATCTTAAAAATATTTTCATAGCTATTTTTAAAATCAGATTATTTAGAAGCGATTAATGATCGAGACATTGAAATTAGAATGATGATTGACTTTATCACAGACAAATAAATCAATAATTTATAATAATAATAATAATAATGTACTATTGCAATTAATAAATTTTGCCAATTATTAATAATTTTTCTACGCCAAGAGAAATTATTTCGTAAAAGAGGACTCAAGTACATTTCGCTTACGCGACCTCAAGCGAAAACACATTCTGCACATAGTAGCGCACCGAAACTACGATGCATCTGGACGACTATTCATCCCATCAACTCTAACGCATTGTACTTTCATAACTCTATCTATTTTCCCGCAATTTTATTTAAACAGCCACATTACCTCGAGAATAGCCAACTGGAAATGAGAAGCTCATTTAACGCGAGTGTGTTTCTAAAATAATTCGAATACGCCAATCGTTATCCACATAATTTAGCAATTCACATTATGATTTGTCATCGTATTTGACAAATTGAAATATTATGCGATAGAACTATGCATACAACAGATGGGGAAGATTTGGATAAATATTGTATGTGGCTAATAGACTGTCGACGTTCGAATGAGAATACAATATACATACATTCACTCAATTAACGCATTCGGCACTCGCGAAGGGGGAGTTCAATATTATCAGAATATATATATATTTTTTACGCTTCCGTTATTTTTCAGCGTGTGTTTATCCAAATCCTGTTGTATTGTGACAAATCGAACAACATTTTACGAAATGAAAACATTTTTGCGCTATTTGTACAATACAAAAAAAATATTCTCCCTATAGCTACTCTTTCCTCGGTTCACGGATCATCGAGAACTATGGAACACATGGTACCCATGGTGGGATGAAATTCGTACGAACAATATTGTAATAATATTTTTACATTTATGCATATGTATATTTATGCATACGTACATATATATATATATATATATATATATATATATATATATATATATATATATACATATAATATATGTGTTTGTGTGTGCGAAATTAGAATATTATCATATTAATCCGATATTAATTTGACAGATATTTAAGTATTTAAAGCGCGTTAAATGAAGCGGATGAAAAATGTTTGAGTTGATATTATACAATATATGAATCGAAATGCGCTAATAAATGGACATTCCATGTAAAAGTCACTCAAATACACTTGTATATAGGAAATGTATTATTATTTATCTATATTTTCAGACGTATATTATCCTGCGGAAGATAAATAAACTATATTCTTAAAACAAGTTTCCAGTCGAGTACGAGAAAATTACGAAGAAGTAACGCGCGGTGTATCAAAGGTATCGGATAATTTCATTTTATTGTGACTCGCAACGTGTACCACTTTGCTCGTAAACCGGCCACCGAGTTCTTTAAATAATTTACGTTTGCCGAGTAAACACATTTTCCGCTGCGCCAACTGCGAAAAAGATGTACGGCAGGGAGAGGCGCAAGTCTTCGCGTCACGTCTTTAGAAAAGAGACGCGTAACAGGCCCGCGTCGTTGCATTCAGTAGAAGGCTCACTGCGCCATCGTCGATGACAATGGGGTTGTAAAATGGAACGACTATACTGGGACACAAGAAGAACGACGTCCTTGCGACGGCCACTACGTGACGCGACATCGTCAAGGCTCATGTTGATTTCGTACTTACTCTCGCTAAAAGAAGAACTGCAAATCAATTTCAATTTCGCGATCTATGCGTTGAACCGAAAAGTTGAGTATTTCTAGTTTAGCTTTAAAAAGAGACATTTAATTAAAAGTATTTTGATTGAGGCAACTTGTATGTACCATATGTGTGATTGGTCTGAAAAATATATTTTAATTTAATATTATATTAAAATGTTTATCTCAATATATTTCTTATCGTTAGACGCATAATATTAAAACATTCTACCTATCAAAACTTCCAATCGTGATAAATATTTTTAAAAATGAAAAAGATATATATGAAAGTTATATTTTTGTTAAATCTCGCGTCGAAGAGCTATTAAAAACAGATTTCAAACCGAATTGAAAACTAAACCATATAAATTCTACGAACCAGTAAAACATTCAGTATGCTTTGCAGTTCTTATCGGCGATAATTGCGATATTAAACGAAGCCGAGCTGTTAAAGCGACTGGAGTTACAGCCTCGCATTATTTTTCGCAGCAGGCACATGCAATCGATTTATCGGCCGCAACGAAAGTGGAAATAAGGAAAAAAAACAGCTTCCTCCTTGTCTAGGAGACCAAAAGAAAATACTAAACGGCCGATATATCTTTAGAAAAAGTGGGAAAGTCGACGAGCATCACGTGACCTTTGCAGAAATCGATACGCTCTCTCTATCCCTATTATCTCACGCATCCACATATTCTCGATGAATCCCTTAATTGCTCCACGTATTTCGGATTTATCCGTTTAACGAGAAAGTTACTCTTTCCCGAAATTTATATACACGGAAATTCGGCAGGAAATGTTTTATCCACCATAATAACTTGGGATTTGTGCTGCCAAGAGTGCGAAAAATGACTAGATACACTTTTTATTTCTTGCGTTCATAAATTCAAAAGATTCATTGCACATTTTTTTTTTGCGTTAGATGTAGCCGTCTGATCCCGATCGATATCTTTAATATTTAAAATAATATCTTTAAATTAACTAAAAAGAATTAAACTAAATGAAATTAAATAGCTGCATTTGGTGTTAATTATTGCATTTGTATAGTAAGACGAATCTCAGATCACGATATTTCGAGAGTTTTATATTATAAATTGGAGCTTATTTGAAAGTTGCCATATTTCTACAAATGCACGTGCGTATCAAAGAAATTGTGTAAAAAGCTTTTGAAACATCAATTCGCTCTACGAATTGAATATCACGGAAAAAATACACAAGACCGACATATATAGATTGTTAGAAATAGCGTACGAGTTTTTAAATTAACATGTGCCCCTTGTGCGTACAAATGACACATTAGCCTTTGACATTAAATACATTTTTATAAAATGAACGTTTTTCAATTATGTATTATGCGCATTTGAATACATCATCACACAAAAAAAGCTGGAGAGGTTACATTACTTTGCGTGTTATCTTCTATGACAATTTTTAAATGATATTAATCACGCAAAAAAATTATTAAAATATATCAAAAATTTTTTTTTCTTCTTTGTAGATACAAATTATGTATTGGAATACAATTTTTTCTCAGATTTAACTCTAAAATTTAACTTTTGCGATATACAATAATATTTCATGTTTGCAAAAGCTTAAAAGCGGCGCGTTTCACGAACTTTGAAATTGCGATTAACCCGACGTTCGTTACGTACGCAATTCCTATTGACATATTTATAGTGCTAAAGTGGAACACATGTGTAATGTTGAAGCGAAAGTGGAAGAAGAACATTCAATTTCTCCGCTAAAGTTCTTGTTTTCGTCACGCATAGGTATTGAGGACGAGGATAACTTCTTACACTGGACTTTCTAGTAGCGAATAACGTAAGCTGTTGCGTATGCTGCCCAGCTTACGCGCTCATACCAAGACACATACCTGTTTATCCGGCTCTTTGCCTTTGGCGGTGATGAGTCGATCGCAATAGCAGCCCTCCAGCAGAACGACGCCACTGGGTCGTGAACAGTTCTCGCTCTCGTAATAGAATAGTAAATTCTGTAACATATATCACAGCCGCCTAAGACAAAATTGCTTTTCTCGCGAAGAAAACGTGAGGAAATGAACAATTGTAATTTCTTATATTCTCTGTATGAAAAGATAATGATATCGAAAGATAATGATATTTAATGAGTCATGCCTGGCTAACATAATCGTGTTACATCATTACATAATTTGCATATTAAAAGAGATTTAAATGTCTTAACGATAATTTAGGTATCTCTTTTTCATTTTCAAGTATACGATTTTAGTTTCTATTATTAAATTTCTGACATATAATCTTTTCTCTCTCAGCGCCAGAAGGTGTAGGAATATGCCCGACCACATCTAGACCACTTCTACTGAAAGACCGCCTTGCTCGGGCGCGGTATAAAATATTACACGAAACAATTTTCTTTTTACAGTAAGAAATTTCTACGAGAGCTATTCGGAAGTAATTAAATCTTAATTTATTTAAAAATGCACACACGCGCACATGTACATAGATAAAATTAATGTCGTACATCATGATTATATTATGAGCGCAATGTTTGTTAAATATGTAAAACTTAATTCAAATGTAATTATATCTTTCATTTGAAATAATAATTCGTAATATTTGTAAGGATAGAAAGCAGAAATTGCACATTACGCTCAGGTACGCGAAATAAAATAATTTACAGAAATACAATTGCTACTGTTATTAGAAAATAAGAACTGTATAAAATACTATTATATCTGGTTTACGTTAAACTAAATTGCGTTCGCGTTGTCGACGGAAAATTCATGGAATGAATATCGCAATTCGACACATGCTCTCATATTTCATAAAGCCAGTTACATTCGAGATAATCCGCTGAATAAAATTCGCATCGCTGATACCTGATACAAATTCAAAACAATTTTTCTATCGTCGCAACGTGACATTATCAATAAATCTCTAGAATTGTTCGTCATTTCAAATAGCGTTCCATTCGTGTACTTTGCAGCGAGTATCTTGATCAATTGAACCGCGTCCCGGATCGCGTCCCGGTTTCAGAACAACAATCTAAATTTTGCAGAAAAAGGTCGACTAAATTATTAAATGGGGTGCTGTACGCGTGTCTGTCGATAAAATAAAAAGTAATTTGCGACGATGAGACTCATGTCTCATAATAAAGTTTTATGGAACGAACTTCGTAAAGAAAAGAAGATACTACGCTCTCGGAGAAAAACCCCGAAGCACGAATCTTAGATTAATTTAACTTCTGTCTCCGAAATGGCGTGTGCATTTTTATCGCGCGCGACGAGAGTTTCATTCCTTTTACTAGTTTCGAACACGTGCTTTTTTTCTTCAGAAGAATATAAGCGTTCTCGCATAAAGATCGATTACGAGCGAGCCAAGTTTTTGATCCGCAGTAATTCAAGATAAGCGCGATAAATTTAACAAGCTTTAAGATCCAATGACTCGGAACGTCTCGGCAAGAAAGATATTCGATTATCGCGAGCCGTGTAAAAATTTCGATGATCAACGAGCAAAACGCAACTTCACCGTGCAACGATATCTCCGTTCATTTGACGAACTCTCGCAAACAACGAGGTATCGCATTTTATTAATTACATCACTTATATCTTATTTTCTCTTGTATGTATTTGATCGTATCGAAACGAAAAAGAGAACTGCAGTATACTTCCTGTATTTATTTGATCCTACCCATTATCCTTGGGTATATAAGCTGTCCTGAGCGTCTATAAGGTAAAAGTAAAGTGTGGAAATCCTAGGATACTCGGTAGAATGTTTTTCTTTCAAACTAAAATTAGTTAAACGATTGGATGATGTAACGTAATTTTTGTTTAAAAAGTTCAAACTCATTTGCGATGCGATGACACCACTCCCGTCTTTAATAGAATAATTATAAGTTTCGCGTCTACACCATCGCCGTCATAATTGAGCGGCTTCACGATCGCAAAAATTATACAACGGGATGATTTACTTATGACTTAAGGGATTATGAGAACAGAGGAAAAAAATGACGCAAGGAAAAATGTGGCCGAAAATTCTTGGCGTAGATATCTCCCGAATGACAAAGTATTTGTCGCAAACTATGTCGAAAGCTCTTTCCTTAATTGTATTAGTTGGTTAATCCGAAACGCCGCGAGAGTTAATGAGGCCTTTTCGAAGTTTCTAACGGCCACGAAACAATATCCCCGTAAGCAGTAAAGAAATTTCCGCGAATTGCGAGGAAGAAGCTTTGTGCTTTGTACAAGTTTGAGCAAACTTAGATATTGTCGTTATTTTATTTCAATAGCTATTAATAGTTGAAAATATCACATTGTTTTGATTGTAATGCCAAGAAATAATGATAACTTTCCGCCAAGCAAACTTCATGAGAAAAATCATAGTAACTAATATTGGAAAATCATTAACTCTCTACGAAATATAATTGTAAAATAATTTTTTTTGTTATAATTAATAAAGAGATAAATATACATATATATATATATCCTCAGAAAACAAAAATTGTTGATAAATGTAAAATTAAATTCAAATTCAGATTCCGACAAGTTCAAATGGAACACATAAATTAGATCGCTTTCCCTTTTTCTCCCTTTCTCCCTTTTTCTTTACGATACAAATAAAGTAAATCGTGCACTTTCCTATCTCACGACATAATAAACAATTCACTGACCTGGTAGAGAACGAACCATCGTTGTTGCCATTTAGTAGAATCAGCTGTCCGCTTGTGCAAATATCCCGACAGCGAATGATCGTAATGGGCTTTCTCCGAAAGCATGACTAGTTGGGCGTCATTTACCCTCACTGTAACACATCGCAGACACGTAACGTGTGTGAATAGAGCAATTAAAACCGACGTGTACCATATATAGGAGTCGTCCAGATTTAGGCAATGGATGCACGAAAAATGTAGCGCATGCAATGTGCCATTGCTCAAATTTCCACAAACACTCACGCGAAATGAAATTTATACGAAGGACAATTTGTAAATTTTTGCAAAAAAAAAAACCTTTATTTTCTTAAAAAATATTTTGGTATCAAAATTATTTCGATTGATGGTTCACTCTTTATCACGTATGCGTATTTGAAATGCGTGCATTTACGAGTTTTATATGATACATCGCGACTTTTGCGAGAATATATATTAATTGTGCAAATAAAGATATATTTGCAAATCAACATATAATATCTAAATACATTTGAATTACAAAATTATATATGGGATATATATCTACGCGTTTACCGCATAATATCGAATGCAATGCACTGCATCACAATTATGCGTCGAATTGTCACGCTATTTCAAAATAATAGCGTTCAAAGTACCGAGGCGAATCTTGTTTACATCATATGAGTGTAAATATTAATAATCCGTTGACGACAAGCATGCTAGCAGACAATATTGTTCAAATCTGCCGTTTGTTTGTACAATAAGTCAACGTCCAATAAATTACAGTGTTCGTAATTAAAAACATACGGCCGTTATTTGAGGGAGCGAATGACAAGTTATGCGAAGACAAATAATCCGCGATTAAAAAATTACGGATTCACGTATATAATACTAATCACGATCTGTCAAAATCAATATTTGAAGAGTCGCGATACCGAGAGATGCCGTTCATGCATGCAAATTACACTCGGGTCATTTCGAAGATTTCAATCTCCGGTAACGATCTGCAGCTCCCAGTACACTCAAGGCAAATGCAACTTTGACTTAACTGCAGCTTCTGCAGCACGAATGCGAAAGTCGTCCGCTCGATCGTCCAACACGTGTGTGACGTAAATTGCGAGAAGTCACCGTGCAATTCGCGATTATAACAGTTCGTACGTCGCGAACTTTCGTGGTTGTGTGTTAACTTTAGCGCGGAGATACGAGGGACGTTTAAGAAACTTTATTCCACTCGAACAAATCGAACTCGAAGTTTATCCGCGAATAGGCGACGAAATTCGCATAATCTCACGCGCGTTTCGCGAGAAATGGAGCGAAACGTATAAAAATCTAATCTCGATATCGCGTAAAAAATTGTCTATGCAAACAATAAACTTATATAATACGAGCATTATTGCAATGAGAGCAGTTCAGTGAGAGGAGGCAAATTTTTTTCGACGTAAATATCATAGTATCGAGAAGACATCAAATTTTTTTGACACGCGCAATTTCAGTAAAAATAACACTATTATTCGTTGAAATGAAAATATCATTGAAATATCAATTGGTTTATGTCTTTTTTAATTTAATGTAATAATTAAGGATATTTTTTGATTTGTCGATTAACTAAATTTCCATAAATATTTACTATATTTTAAACATGTTTATTACAAATAAATAAATTTTTTAAAAAACATTAATTTATAAAATGCGTGATGCAAATTGTTCGCAAATTTCATTACAGCGATGTTACATATTCAAATATGCAGTAATGATCATCAAAGAATTATCTTTTATAAAAATATATGAATTTATTAATAACCTTCTTCCACGATATTTCAATTCCATTTAAAACTACTGCGGGTTTAGAATAAATATTATACAATAGTAAAATCTCTCTAATACACACACACACACACACACACACATACAACATGAAATCGGAAAATATTATTTGTGGAAATTTAAATCTCTCTTACATACACTGCGCGTTATATCCATTATTTCATACACTATTTTATGAAGAGCAAAGGTAACAAAAAAACGAAATACATCTTACCAGTTTTTTGCATCTTGGGACTGAGCATGATCACAGGTCGTTAACAGAAGGATGCTTCTCTCTCTCACGTTGATCTTCACAGCGGTGATTGATTGTCCAGATTACCTTGTTTAGGTTCCAATAGTGTAGAAAATAACATCTTGCGTGCTAAAGTTAAGTGTCAAGGATATACATCGATCGGTTTTGAAGATGCCAGCTTTTCCGTGAATTTATCGAAAGCCGTAGCATCTGCGAACATGAAAGAAAATTTGATAAGTAACGCAGATGTCGAGGGGATATATATATATTAATAAAATTGTTATAGCTTCAATCTCCTTCAGTAGCCACCGATTCGCGATTGACGGAGATAAATCTTTTTGACAGATATTGATATTTTATATGCTTATTATCGTAATGACATGTTATTGAGCTTCAACGAGGGAACGCTCCGATAACGTAAACTCCTATAAATCAGATGAATCATTAATTGAGTGAATATTATTATCTAGCGGATTCAACATAACCGGAATCATTCGCATCTCCGAATACACAACGAAAATTTGCCAAACGATAGTCCGCGATATATTTACATACAATAAATATGCTAGCACGCATCGATGCAATAATTTCGTATCACGATAATTGAATCGAAACGATATTCAATCAAAGCTTTCGATTTTCTAACTCGCATTAATTCGAAATCTCGACGTCGCTAACTTTCGATATCTGTTGATTAATTTTTACTTTATCCTTTTGTTCATATTATTATTTGGAATTATTTGTTTTGTAAGTCGTTTCCAGTTTACAAAAACAAACGCTAACGCTGCTAAAAGTAGGAAATTGAAGCGATGGCACACGCTAATCTCGCGGAAATAAGATGTTAATCCATTTACGATTAAAATCGATATTCTCGTGTTTTAACTTTAATGAAAGCGCGAATCTCTAATAGCCATCTTCCGTTCCGATTGCTCTCAATCAAATTGATTGCGAATGCAGCTTTCACGCTTTCTATACGTATCTAAATATCACGCATTAATCTTTATTCTCGCATTAATTTATCAATTATATTATATTAAACTAAAATAAAATTAATTTGTGATTTTTAACAAAAAGATTGTCTGTGTGTGTGTGTGTGTGAAACGCCTCGAAACACATTAATAAAGAAATACTGTATTATTATTTTTTATGCGTTATATAATTTGTAATATGAATAAAATATTTCCGATAATCAAAAAAATTAATATATAGCTCGACAATTAATTAAAAATAGTCAATGTTTCACAGTTTATAAGTACACTCGTATCGTTAAAATAATTGAAATAGAAATGGATTTGCAATCTATATACAAGGAATATTTGTATGCTGCGTTATATGATTTTTTATTTAAAGCTAGGTCTGGGGAGTTTTCCGATACGGCTAGTGATACGATCCATTTTTTAAACACTCGCCACACGATTTTGCATTTAATTACTCCATTTGTTGTTTCATGATATTTGTTGTTTAAATTGTAATTATTATGCTTTTATATTCGCTGCGAAATTATAGGAAAAAATTGTCAATCATTTAATCTCGAAATGAGGATAAGAGGAGAAAAATGCAACTCATGCTTTAGTATAATTTGAATTCGCTCTCTCCTACTATATGCATTTGCAAACGAAGGAATTGCAACATTATCCCGTCAGCATCTGTAGAAAAAATCGTCGACTCTTCGAAAGTATCGATAAAGATCGAAGACAAGAAACGCAAGATAATTATTTAGCAAGAGGAATGAAACAGGGGAGGGAAGTGACGATAAGCACACGACGAGAATCTTACAGGACACGAATTTTCCAGAGAGATGGAAAAGAGAGATCATTCTTGTTTTCTTCCATAAAAATGATCAGTGACTTTGAAAATTTCGATAGAGAAAAATCGAGGAGAGAAAAAGAAGAGAGGAAGAAGAAGATGGAAGAAAGTTGAAAGTATCTCATATCTTTTTCACAATACCTGTTACTCCTACGTGCGTATTTCGTCGCACGCGTCATTTGCCTCCTCCCACCTTCTCATCCACCCTCTCTTCCGCCAGCTTCCGCTGTCTTCCGGCGAGTGATCTCGCCTCGCCACCTGTTCGTGCCTACTCTCAAGACCGCATGTCGTATAACTATCACCCTGTCTTTCTTTCACTATCTCTCTCTCTCTCTCTCTCTCTACCAAACTATCGATATATATATTCCTCCTTCTCTCCTCCACCTTTTCTTTTCCCTGCGCCCGCGAGACCGCACCGGTGCGCGTGTCACCGGTTTTTATCCGCTAGTCTTCTTTTTCTGACGATTTCTCGTGACGGCGATAACAACGATAAACGGACAGTTTCCAAACGCCGGGAAATTTTATTTCAGGCACAACCGGGACGTTGATATAGACGACGATGTTGGCGGAAACGACGTTCCTTGATGACGGCCGGCGGTGACCGCATCCGACCTTCCTCTTCTCATGATCGGAAGACGCGCGGACGACCTGCGATATTACGGCGTTGGGGGTTGCGACGTGCCTGACGCGCGGGGACGACCGACCACCGACCGACAAGCTCCGTCCTCTGCTTATACCGCGACACGCGCGCGTCCACCGCCCCGCGAAAGGATCCTGGAGGCTGCGCCAGATGGGCCCCCAAGTGCGCAAGCTCGCAAACTCACCCTTTTCTCTTCGTATGCGCCTCGCTTTCTCGGCAATCCCTGAGAGAGAGAGAGAGAGAGAGAGAGAGAGGGGGTAGAAGCGGAAAGAGGTAGGGAGAGAAAGAAAGAGAGAGAAATCTACCTGCGTTTGCCTGCGTACCTGCCTGGCCCTTGCCGAGGGGCCGCCTTGGATCTTCAACATCGACAACACCCAGGTCGGACCAAGCTGAGCTATACATACTAACTGTAGTAGAAAGCGTTAATTTTAGCTCTAGAGAAATCCTTCGCAGAGTAGGAAACATACAAAACAAAAAATGCATAGATAAATAGAAAAAAATTACAGAAAACGAAGCAAAATTAATATAACAAGATATGACATATATATATATATATATATATATATATATATTTGGATACATATATATGTGCGTATGTGCGCGCGTGGGTACGAGGCAAAGGCGCTACGAGGGAAAACCCGCGAGCGCGTATCCCTTATCTGTGAAAATTAATAATGCATCGTCCCTTGACAAGGGCCACATTAAACCGTGACCCCGACTAATCCGGCGACCTCGAACGCAGGAGTTAAATGTTTTTTTTTCTTTTTTGTATATTTATATAGATCTTGAAAGAGTATTTATAATACGTTAAAAAAGTCTCATACTTTTTTTGTCTGATAAAAGAAAAATATTTAAAAGTTAAATATTTAAATTTAACAAATTTTATTTAGAGCTATTAAAAAAAGAATAACTTCTTTTTATGTAAGAAAAAAAAAATGAATTATGGACAATTTAATATTAAGTGGAAAATAAGATTTTGTCTAATTACCTATAATATAAAGCAAAGTTTGAAGATTTGACATATTTTTCAGAAATTCTTGTTTAATCATATCTAAGAGAGCCTATTGTCAAATTTATTATCAATCTTTCAATGCGCGAAACGCATCAATCCGTGTAATTGTAGGCATCATGTAGAAAAGGAAAACGTACATAGTAATAGGAGTAACGCGTAAATAGTCGCGTTATTCCTCGCAAAGCGAAATTATAGATACGCCCTTTTGATTATAATCGAATTATAATCGGGTTGTCGAATGCTGGAATATCGCAACAGGAGCATATGCACCCGACGCCTCGTGCATTAGGAGCGACGATAAACTTGGCGTTGTGAGAACAGAACGCAATTTACCGTCTTCTATGCGGCAAGACAGGGCCACCCGCATATACGTAACGCGTATGCATGCGTAGAGATATTTTCTCTTCAATGTCAAATTGTTCTCGGGATGATGAAAGGGGCATTTTGTCAGTGCCCGTAACATAACTAGAGTATCATGCGATGCACCGCAGCTTTGCATTACGGCGAAAGTTCAAAGCTAAATTCTCTGTATATTCAAGTTCCTTCGCTCTATTTTCTTTTCCCAGAATATGTAAGTTATCATTTATAGCAAAATGTTTTTTACGAATGTATTCTTGTAAATTGTTTAATTATATAAATAGATACATTATTATTGATAAAGATACGTGCATATAAAAAGAGAGAGAGATTCTTTCTCGGCTTTTATATAATGTACATTTATTACAAAATTCATTTTTTTTTTAAATACATGTTTTTCTACGAATGGTGTAACATGGATATAACTTTAATTAGACAAAGAATAACAGCATTGGTAAAACATTTAAAAAATTATATGTATACATATATACGAAGAAAAAAGTAAGTAAAAAGTAATATTCTCAATTGGATCTGATTTTATAAAATGTACATAGTTAATATATATATTTATGCGCGCGGATACCGAAATAGAATAATAATGAAAAGATAATAAAATTATTTCGTGCTTTATATCCGTTTTGCGCTTGAAAATCTCTATATTATGAAATACTATTTTATCCGTCGATATCAGCGAGCATTGTTCAATTTATGATGTATGCTACATTGATAGATAAATTTCTCTCTCTGCCAATCAAGCTGCAACGTATTATTTTACATGTGCGTTTTGAATGCAATAATATACGTAATGTTATAATTTAATAATTATCATGCACTTACGGTTCTGTCTATTCTAGGTTTAGATGATTCCGTATTTTCCGTTTGTTCCTTCCCATCGTCGAAAAATCTGAATTGTTATTGCAAAACGTGTGTGTTATTAATAAGTTCTACTGAAATTCATGTATAAGTGTAAATATAAATATATAGAAAATATTTTACCTATGTTTCTGTTTAAAATCGCGAGAATATAATTCTGTTATAGAAATTTTCTCTTCATTATTTTCCATATTGAGATTTTCGAAAATGAGTTCATTTTTACTTGCTTTTTTATTTAAAGACAACCTATTCTCTGTCGTGTACTGCTTATGTAAAGTGAACTTATTATAGAACTTATGGTCTTCGGAATTATTGCGAGGTCTGTAATGGTCCTTCGTTTCGGTATGTGTAATGTTTGATTCAGTATTCTCAACTGCGTGTGAGCTCAAAATATTGATTCGATTATGTAGTTCCGTCAGTTCCTTCAAGTTCAGCGACTAGAAAGGATGGATTGATAATAAATCGCGACGCGTAAAAAGTTATGTACTAATTGATTCCCTCTTGCAAACACGGGTACCTGTAACCAACTCTCCGAGTCAAACGGGCTTTTCTCCATTTTCATAATGTCTTCGAATCTTGTCTGCAATCTTTCAACATTCTCATTGTGTCTCTTACGAAAAGCGTTCAAACTACTGTCATATTTTTTCTTCAACAACGCCAGTTTGTTCTGATACTCCTCTACCTGGGACTGTTAAAACGAAATTAAAATATTTACAAGAAATTATCCAAAAGAAAAACGCTATAAAGGAAAAAAATCTATGTACTTTAACTTTAGTTTGTAAATCGTTCTTCTCCTGCAACAGATAGGTAATACACTCTTCAAGATTCTTTATTTCGTAATCTCTCAGCTTTACGTCATCCATCAAATTTTTAATTTCATGCAGTTTGCTCTCGTATTGTCCTTCGAGGAATCTTAACT
Source organism: Polyergus mexicanus (assembly GCF_030449975.1). Classification (NCBI taxonomy): domain Eukaryota; kingdom Metazoa; phylum Arthropoda; class Insecta; order Hymenoptera; family Formicidae; genus Polyergus; species Polyergus mexicanus. The sequence goes on along the minus strand of NW_027223333.1, from coordinate 1,531,159 downwards.
TGTGCACAGCATTCTCAATATTACAATCTACTTCTTGAGCGACCGTAACTAATTCATCATGCGTGCATTGACTCGCGTAAAATTCTTCATCTTGTTGACAAGACTTGAAGGAAATTGTCGACATTATTAGATTATACCCGAAATTTTAATTAGTCATTGCGATAAAAGTATACAATAATATTTAGTAAATGTGTTTACCTTATCAGCATATACTTTCGCCTGTTGCTTTCCCTTTTCATTTTCCAAAATTTCTTTGCTTTGATGTTGTTCAGACGTATTCTCCATCTCTGTATCGTCTTCTTTAATTTCCGTTCGAAGGCGCACGATTTTCTCATAAATTTTCCCAGGAAGTGTGTACAGTGTATCTTTCAAGGACTTGACCATGTCTTCGTGTGTGTACAACAATTGATCGTTAGTATTTTTTACAGCGTCTATGTCCGTTTTCAGTGTCTCATTTCTCTGCGATATCGTTCGCAGTTCATTTTCGATGTCCGCCGTGGAACTTTGACAACTCACTATCTCGCTCCTCAGATAGTCCACTTTCACCAATAGCCTCTCTTTATCCACGTCTAAATCCGATAGATTCGCTTGCAGAACATTTATCACGGCCATATTGTCGCTTTCTCTTCTCAATAATGAAATCGTGTCGTTGCTCCGAGCGAGTTCAATTACAACTTTGCTCAACTGGTCGCACAATGATTGATTCTCTTTCTGTAGCTTCACGATATCGTCCTGTTTTTGCGTTATCATGGCATCGTATCTGATGCTTTCATGCGTTAAAGTCATTCTATTCTTTTCATCCTTACGTTCCAGATCCGCTATTATTTCGGCGTTCTTAGAGATAATCTCGTTAGCTTGTGTAAGCTTATTTTTCAGATCATTATTTTCCATCTGTAGTTCCATCAATCTGCCAAACGGATAAATTTCGATTTTAAGAAAGATCGATCAAATATTTTTAACGATATAAATAATAAGGGTACTAACTTTTTTCTCATATTGTCGACATTATTTGTTTCCTGCTTTAAAATATTGATGGTTTGCTGTAGGTCATCTATCTGTTGATTTAACTTGCGCATCTGGTCTCTTTGTACTCGTAATTCCTCGTTTTGCGCGGTGTTTGTATCGAAAAGATCAACGTTTTCACTTTTCAATGAGAGAAGATCTTCGTGCAACCTCTCAATCTCCGAGTCTCTCTTATTTATTACAGCTTCCAACACCTTCTCCTTCTCAAGCATCCTTTTTCTTATCTGCTCTTGAATCATGCAATCCCCTTCACCCCTCTGCAACATATGCTCCGCCACTTTTTGTTTTAATTTCGTAATCTCAAGATCCTTCTTTTGCAGCTCCTGTTGCTGCTTCGCGAACTCTTTAACGATCTGCACGTGATAATCCCCGGCGCCTTAATGAATTTGTTTAACTGTCAATCGACGTGTCACCAAGAAACTATACGATATACTATACATGTTATACCTTGAAGAACTGTGGATATCTCGTGTATCTTGTCGATGGAACGTTTGATATGCGTCGCGAGAGCGTGATCGATTTCTTCGTACGAAATTATTTCGTTCAATTCTATTTTTTCCGATTCTTCGGAACATATCGCACTAGAGTCAATATCATCCGACTGAATCTGAACGTTAACTAATTCTTTAGATAAATGACAGTCACCGCAATTACTCGACGTGGAGTCTTCTGCAATATTATTGCAATTTATTAGCATTTGTACGCGCGTATCACAGATTATCTATTAATACGTAATCGTGTATCGATCAATATATAATTAGATGTAATCTGCCAATGTCATGAATTTCCTATGCGCTCCATTATTATTTAACTTATGCCTCGGAATATACCTGCAACCGGCTGGATCGATCCATGTCCGGTATCAAAATCTGTGTTTGTAATCTCGCTGACGGACTCTTGGCTGTAACATGCCACATAAGCCTTTAAGTTATCTATCTCCCGCAGACGATTACGTCGTTCTAGTTTACACTCCTCCAACTCGGCTATGAACGCTTTTAAAGCGGACAACGCGCTCTGGACATCTAAGCAAGTGTCGTGCTCGCATTTGGTGTACTCGCAAATCCCCTCATACGCTATCTTAGACTCGTCCAAATTGTTCAAACTACTTTTCAGCATGTTAGTGAGATTACCGACTTCCCGCTCCATGCAAATTAGCTGCATTTCGCACTGCGAGATCTTCTCGTTTTTGACCTGAATCTCATTTTTCAAGTTGGCCACTACATCATTCATCTCTACCTGATCGTGAACACAATTTTACTATGTATCTATTTATACACTTCTACGTAAAGTCAGTTTAAGATTTAGGATTAGATCTGATTACGTATACCAGGCATCGAGTTTACTGATATAACATTATACCTAATTATTTTTACAAAGCGCGATTATTATTAATCCTTTTATATATTTATTATACTTTATATTGTCCGTAAAATTAATTTTTAGACCTGCGAAAAAAAAGAAAGTATTTCATTAAAACATTATCTCTACATTTTCGTATAATTTCTTTTTTATTCAGAACTGTAACTCTCTGTATATCTTCAATAATCGATAAGTCTGTAATTGATAAAATTTAATTATGTATATTTTTATAACTAAAAGCTTAAGGTAAAATGTGACGTTGTACTGACATTTTCAAAAAATATCTATATCCCGTTATTAATTGAATCGGCATTAAAATTATGAGAATATGACGTGATGCACGAGAAGCCAAATGACGCACCTCACGAGTGTCGGCCGCAACAGACATTTGCTTTATCAACGTCAATAGTCGTTTTATTTCGTCTTCTCTGTCCGCCAACGTGCAACTTTGTTCATGATATTGCTTCTGAAGCATATCCCGCTCCCACCAGACATTTTTCACCTGCTCTAAAGCAATACCGCAGCTTTCCGCCTCTTTAGATAAATGCTCCATCTCTTTCATCTTCCGCTAATTTATCATAGTTTTATATGCACATTAATTTATTAAACTATAGTCAAATTCAATTTCTCTAAGCTAATTATATTATGTAGTATATACTATGTCTCACGTACTAACCGTAAGAGACTCGTTCTCTATGGAAAGTACTTCTGTCTCTTTAACTTCCTGTCTAAGTTTTTGGATTTCTTGCGATTGCAAATAACAAACTTGACATTTTCTACCTAATTCCATCTTCAACTGATCCACCAGACACTCCGAAGAAGAAAGCTAAATAGTGCATAATATAAAACTCGATTTAAAAAAATATGTATACAATTATATAAAAAATAATTTGTACAAATCTTTTTTTTTTTTTTTTGTCGGAAAATACGTATTACTTTTGCACTTAAATTTTCCACTTCAACGTTGCGCTTATCGTTTACTATTTTCAACTTTTCTTGCAAGATCTAAGATATAAGAGAGATCTAAATGATTATAGATAAATTTTTAACTAAAGTAGTTAACAATAAATATTGATTTACATTAAAATTATGTCTTAAAATGTTTGCGTTTTCATCCTCTTCTTTTAACAATGTTTGTAAATGCTTATTCAATTCACGCAGCTCTTCTAGCTCATCTTCCTTCATCTAAAAAGTAAAAATGAGTCAAGTTCACTACTATGTAGATATATATGTTACATAAAAATTTCGTTTTGATAAAAATTCCATTCAATTAATATTGTTCCGTACACCAAGTTCGTTCTTCAAAACTATAATTTCCGAATCTTTTTGAATAATTACTCCCTTATGATTTTTCTCACAAACTACCAAGGGATCCAAGTTTATCCTTAACTCGCTTTCCGATGTTGATACACTTTCGCTACTTTCACAGTATTGACTAGACGACGAGTCGACATTAGATTGTCCATCGTAAGCGTCATTTTTATATCCGTCCGTTTGTACACCCACTTCGCAAACTTCTTGCATCACTTGAGAAGATGCGTCAACGTACTCGATATAAGTACTTGTTTGATCGCTATAATCTATAGAATTTATTATAGCTCAAAATGCGATATATAGATTACTTTAATTTTTAAAATTAGCCGAGAACTGCTTAATAAAAAAAAATTAATTTTACATTTTAGTTTTCGATAAGTAAAAATTTTTAAGATATAACTTTATTTTGCAAGTTAATTTTTTTTACCTCGTACGGATCTCGCTTCGGTTAATATATCGCAAGATGTTACGCGCGATACTAGATAAGTGTTATTTTCCGATAATGGTTTCGCGTTCAGATTCTCTCTCAGAACGTGCGTATTAGTTAGTAAGTAATTATGGACTCCTCTATCGTATCGAAATCTCCTACCAGGATGAAAATACATGGACAGATACATGTCGGAATGTTGCAAGGCAGCAATCTTATTTGCATTGAATGATCCTTTCTGAGAAAGCGGTCTTATTATAGCTTCTACTTTCATTTCTTCTGTCTCATTAATCACGACGGTAGCTTTGCCCTACAATAGAGAGAACTATTGTCACTCGATTATAGAAATAGTACATTTTAACATACGCATTATTAATCAGAAAGCTTACGAAATTTTCCAGATATTTCTGTTGTTCCGAAGTAAGCTTCAAGGATTTATATTTTTGCAGTTCTCGCCGTGCAACGCGAAGCTCATTTTGCGCTTGAGCCGTAAGTCCTATCATGTTTTCCATTACAACATTGAATGGTATCACTCTTCCTGGCTATAAAGAAGAACGAGATAATACACGTTCTATCTCTGTCTTTCGTTAATATGATTTATTTAATAAAAATACGCATATATAAAATGCGTGCTGAATGTGATATAATATGCTGCATTATATGCATGCTGAATATCTGGGAGAATATAAATATAAAATGTAAACATGAAAAGCATTCCACTTTTCCCATAATCAATAACAGTCTATATTATTTCAGGGGATTGCTTATTTAAAAATTCCTCAACATTTTATACAGAAATAATTATGCTATATGTGCACGTATGTGTTGTGTTTGTATGTTGTAAAGTATATAGATATTTATTTTTAATAAATAATCGATTCACGGTGTGTATTCTCAGAGAGTTAAGACATTGGCAATTAGAAAACAAACCGCAGGATCATGTTCGTTGAGCTCGCGAAAATAACGTGTACTCTCTAAGATGTTTGGACTCCAAGCTCGGATATCCGTACACGAATTATACAGCTTCAAACGACCTTCCGATCTTTTTTTCGGTAAGACGTAATCGCCATAAGTCAAGGGTACACCATTACTTGGTCTGCCCGCCAAAAAGATGCGCGGTCCATGCTCGGCGTAAGACATGTCTGTCTGGTGTTTCAAATTCCTTTCACGATCGGATATGTATAAGATTTTCGTCGTTTCCTTAAGCTTAATAAATGACTTGTTAAGCGTCTAATTTTTACAAAAATCATGACCCATGTAAGGTTACAGATTTTGGTGTTGACTGTACCATATTTTATTTATATACCATAGTAACGGCAAAACGGCACGAGAAGACATCTCGATACTCAAGATAATTAGAGGAACATGGAATTTTACATGGAATTATGTGAATAAATAATAGGATAAATTAGAAAATACAATAAAATATCTTTATTTTATAAGCTGCCATTAAGAATTACAGCGTTAATAAGTACTTTCGTCCTCGTAAGATATTAACTATCTCTTATTCATACTAAGAACTATACGACTATTGTGTAAAATATATCTAATATATCTAATATATATCTAATTTCATCTCATGAAGGCTAATTTAGCACTGACATCCCTCCACGTAACAATTACGGCTCGATAAAGCGCTAAGTGCAGATGAAAAAGAACTTCTTACAAATGTGTCTGGAGGATTCGCACTCTATTTGGTTAAGTACAAAAATGATTTCTCGTCTATAGCAACAAAATACATACAGATTAAATCTAAGATCATCTTACGTTAGTCCTCTAAGTCATTCTTTCGTTAAAAAAAAAAAAAAAAAAAAAACTCCGCCTCGCATACCGTAACTATTTTTCTCAAGAAAAAAATCCCTTTTAAATATTATACATGATGTGACAAATGAATGTCCAAGCTAAGATAAGAACATTCGAGAATTAAAAATAAAAACATGCAAAATATATATTAGCGATATATTCGACGGAATCAATGGGTGCATTTAGGAGACAAAACCGTTGGATAGCAATCTCGAACGTGATTCTTACTTCTAGAACTAACAAATCAACGTCGAGTGTTGACAAGACGATGCTCAACGGTTGTGTCTCCTGAACGCACCCAATAATTTGGTAGCGCCGTTAAAAATGCACTTATCGCGGAAGTTCAAGTGATACCTTGCGATTACGAAAAACTAACTCAATAGAGAATAATATATCTAGGAGAAATATTATATACACATACACAAACATATACCCACACACATACGTTTTTTCGAATTAAGTAGAAAAAATGGGATCGAGTGCATATAAAAATAGATTCGCGCATAACTATGAAGGCAGTATAGATTTCTTAGAAACGTTATATCTCGTCCTCTTTTCTTTTCAACAGTGTAAATATTTAATTGGAATGTAATAATGCTTCCTAATATTAATTCCACTTTGATAAAGGCACACAAGATATACAAACAACAATATTTTACACATGAAAATAGGATCGTTATTCCCCTGATGTTTCCATCGATATCTACCGCCCTAAAACGATTCCCTCAGTCTGCAATTAGATAACAGATAACATAGATAAAAATGAAATTAAAATTCGAAAACTTCAACAGTCTAAACATGTGGTGGAGCAGACGAAGTAAATACACGAATAGACGTGTGACTGCGTTATAAAAAGAAGGGAACACTTATAGTTTTATATCATTTTTAAAAGTAGCTGGAATGATGTATAATGTAAGGCCACTTTTGTTTTTCGTATCATCATTAAACTACAGAAAGATTTATATCGATATTTTCTCCGATAATATTATCGATCATTATTTACATTAATATAAAGACTTTTTTCAGTCGAGACAAATTATTGAGTCCCATTTTCTACGCATTATGTACAATCAAGTATCATTAATGAGCATCTGGATGATGAACAAGCATATTATCTTAGTTTTAAAAATATCCATTATAAAAAAAAATCATATTCATTTCATCTATTTTTTAAGTACATATTAATTTCAAGTAAATAATTATTAAATGAAACAATTATGATACTTTGAATACTATAGTCGATATCAATTTATCTGTCAAGTATATTAGACAAATGAATCAAATAATACTTTTTAAAATAAAAGAATCCACATTTCTTCTCCAAATTTGTCCTAAAATGGACAAGTTAATTGCTCTTAATTATTATAGTATTAAAAAATGATTCGTAAATGTAAAGAAAATATTTTGATCAATCGAGCTATACGTCCAATTATCGAGAAAAACTTCAATATGATTTAAAAGGCATAGAGTACAAATATATTGCCAAAAATACAATATAATATAAGTACTTTCTCTTTCCATTGTTTTCTTTCTCATCTATAAGATATAATGCCATTAGAATAACAATAAAGTATAAAAACGATGATCTTATAATTGCTGTTTCTCATAATAAAAACGGCACTCTTTTCCACACGCATTTCTTTTAAATTTGGAATTTGCGTGAAATATCGATTCAGTCACAATTGCAATTTTTTTTATAATATAATATTTCAAAAATTGTTTTTTTTCTTTTGATTGCTATTTTTCTATTTCTATTTACCTTATCTCGACACTTTATAACAATATATAGATCTTCATTCTATGATTTTTACATGCAAGGCATGACATTCATCTTTCAAAGTCGAAGTCATAGAATAGCATTAGTTGTTTCAAAGTATTGATTTTATAGTTCGAAGACGTAACTTATGTTGTAACCAACAAACTCTCCTTACATCTATCAAGTTGTCTAAAAACTTCGTAAAATTCCATCAATATGATTATTGTCGTATATACGTGTTTTTCCATAAAGCCTTATTCCTAGATAACTTCTCTCGCGAATAATATTAGCGGACGTTATTAAATTGAGCATAATTTAACCCCCTCCAGCAGATTCTGAGTCATTTGTGATCTATCTTTTAAGAATATTTTATAAAACATATGCGAAACAAATATTTGATATGTGCATTATACAAATACTTAATATGTGTGCATTATACAAAAATATTAATATATAATTCTTATTTTTTAAATATTTTCCTTTTCCTTTTAATTTTAAGCACAGTAATATTTTGAGAAAAAGATATTTAAGAATATTATATATATATATTTATGTTCCTTTTATGTATGATTAAAATCCATTATGAAATTTTAATTTGCGATATGTATAAAAAAATTTTGCTATAGATCAAAATTGACTCAGTTTTTGCTAGCTGTCACGCTGTCCGTTGTTCAAGGGTTAATCAATTAAGAGGACATACCCATCTGAAAATTTCAAAAAATAGATTTTTTTTGTATATTTTCATAACTTCACATTTTAAAAACAATATAAGTCAAGCAAGTCTGATGTAGATATTCAAAGAATTAACAAAGTTACAAAATTTTGAACAGAAAGGTCCAGATAGCTCGGCGTAGCTAAGCGTGGTTCGGTCAAGCGCGTTGCAGCTTTCATGCTAATAGCTATTAATGTTTAATAAAAAGAAATTTGTGTTTTTGATTTCAAATCTACGAACGTTTTCATACACACCGTACAGCCATCTAAAACTGGAGCTCTGCAAATATTCGCATAACTTTAAAAAAAAATTCTTTTTAAGCTGAAAATTTTTGTTTAAGTACTTAATAATATTGTATTAATATTGTAAAAAAATAAAAAGTTTCTATCAAGTCTTTGCGCTGCAAAAAAATCAACAAAATGTATTCACTTTTCGAGAGTTTAAATGGATATGCTCTCTTAATCATCACCCTAAAGGTGCAGAACACCCTGATCATGACTATAATTTTGGTGATGATGATGATGATGGTAATGATGGTGTTGAGTAGACGACGCCGAAGCGTCGTCCTGTATTGTCAAACCTGTAAGATCGACAATCTCATCCGCTTCCTCGTCGCTACCGGCGCTTTGTGTCGATTGATGGCTTCCCGAAGATAATTGACTATTACGAGAAAAGGAACCGCGGCGAGGTGCAGCCAACGCTGCCCTCTGATTCGCCGGTTTGACGGTTATGATAAGATTAGAGGAATTTGCTATCATCATATCCGTCACCTATATATAAATAACCGTCACCATCAGCATACATAAATAATCGTATAAAAAAAAGAGAAGAAGAGTGAGTTACTTTATTTTGCTATAAAAATACTTTATCTTTATGGGATAATCTTAATTATCATAGGAAGTATTTTAAATATGTTATTATATTGAGAATGCTTTAATTATTTTACTAGGGTAGCAATAATGTTATTAAATATACAAATAACTGTATAAGTATCAGAGAAAAAAATAATTTAAAAACTGCATTCTTTTCAAATAAATAATATTGTTTTAACGATTATAACTATAACTTTTATATCAATATCTTGTAATTTAATGTCTTATAATATATTGCTTTTATGCAAAAAAAATTGTTTCTATAAAAAATCTTACCTGATCAAGTGTTTTGCCTGCAACCTCTATACCATTCACTTCCAAAACTTCATCATTTACAGCTAGAAGTCCTGTGCTCTCTGCTAAACCACCTGGTACTAATCTGCTGATAAACACTCCTGGAACTTTCTCAATTCCCCCTCCAGACAATATACGGAAGCTTTCACCATCTTTAATATAAAATCCTAAGGGTTTATCGGAACCGTGTTTCAAAAGACGCACACGTCGACAAGTTTCTGGCAGTATGTCGACATCAATAATTGCGGACACCTGATTGTAAGAATAATTAAATGTTGAATCAGTTGATATCATGAAGTACAGTAGAAAGTAATCAACGTATAAACTTACCTGCCTAAAATCATGTGGATTTGAAATAGCGATAGATTTTGGCTTTCCTGGTGTGCCACCTAGAATACTGGATATCAGGTTTTTAGGTTTTATTGTCCCATGTCCATTATCCCATGCTTCGTCATCTGTCATAATTATAATTAAATAAAATGTATATACATATACATATAGACAAAATATATACAAAATCACGAATAATTTTACCTTTCCTCTGTATAAAAATTCTGAGCAGACACCTGGTGGTCAATACAGCTCTAGCTAGGTTGTTATCATTATTGATGGGAAGTAGATCACCGTCTGTATCGGTGTACCAAATTAAAAATTTAAAATCTGCTCCTAAATCATGCCGTTCTGCCAACAGTTTACCAAAATCCTCATAGCTCATAGGCTCATTACGATTGATGGAAAATCTGATGATGTCGGCCTCAAACTGCAAAACAAATTTAAGCAATGCATTGTTCTCACTTTCAATGAACATTCTTTAAAATTATTCTTTATTAATGATATATATACACACTTTGCTCTTCACGGCCAGGATGCCGTTGTCCACCTTGTCCTGTTTCTTGGACATAGCAGCGTAAAGACAACAAGATAACAAGTACTTTCGCGCTGTCGACACCTTTAATTTTTGGCAACGAGGTTGAATTGGCTTGAATCATTGAACTCATAGAATTCAGTGTCTCGAACAAACTTAGTGATCTTTTCATTTGTAGATAGCAGCAGTAAACAAATATTGACCAATGAGGACATAGAAATATTTGCTCTTTTTGACCTGATTGGTCAATTAAATAATACTCTATCCCACTGGTAAGATTTTTGAACGCACCCTCAATTATATATTGCCAATCTTGATGTATTTGATCGATGGTTGAATGTTGCTAGTATCGCTAATATCTGGTGTCCGGTGTTATCTTGATCACTGTTACATATATTCTGTTAATTTCTCTATAAAAAGGGTTAATATAGAAAAAAATAGAATAAATGTAAGAAAATAGTGTAAAAGTTTAAGAGATGAAATTAAGTAACTGATAATTATAGGCCTTACAAAAATGTAAAAACAAATTTCATATTTATATTCTTATACTCATTGTATTATTTAATATATGGGAATTGTATAATAGTGTATCATTGTAAGAAAAGCAATTAATTTTGTCTAGATGGATGATCAGGATCCAACAAGCATTATCAATATGATAAAAGATCTACGTTCTGGAACGGAATCCTATCGTGAAAGTATTGGAGTACCAGTGCGATACTCAGGAACTGGCTATATACGTTCAAAATTCAATGAAAGTGATGACAGCATTATTTCACCTAAACGGCAAAAATTAGATGAATCGAATACATCTATAGTTAATAAAAGTCAATCCGATTCTGTCCCAGGTAGTCCTTGGGAATGGCGACGTATGAAAGGAGAGGTAAAATAACACATTAAAAAATGCTACATATAATTATATAAATATACATTGAACATTATTATTATAAAAAAATGCATTATATAATTCAAATAAAATAGATAATTTGAATAAATATATAAAACAATTTAAAAAAAAACAAATTTCCAGATTATATCATTAAAAAGTAGATTGACTCAACAAGAGGCAACTGTACAACAACTACATAATATACGCAGACAGATGGAAGAAATTTTTGAGAAGGAGAAAGGTCTTTTGCAAGTCCAGGTAGAACAAGATTCACAAACCATTCAGCAGTTAGAAGTCAGACTTGATGTTGCACGACGGACAATCCAAGATACCAAAGAAGCACAAGCTGTTGCAGAGAAAGAATGGTCCCAAGTAATTATCTTATGTTAATTCATATACTTTGTTCCATAAACATATTTTTACATTTACATTTTTTAATTATCTGTATTGTATTAGGTAAGGAACAATTTAGAAAACAAAATAGCATCATTGTTAACTGAAAATGCAAAATTATCAGAGAATCTGAGAAATGTGTCTACAAAAGAAAAATCTCCTCTTCCTCAAGATACTAGCGAATCAAATGAATTACAATTAAAATTAGAAACTGTGGAAGCTAAAGTAACAATGTTGGAGGAAAGGATTAAAGAATATCTCAAGATGCAACAGGACTATGAATTGCAAAATGTAGAACTACAGAATATGAAAATTAAGCTAGAAAAACTCGAGTCCGAAAGAGCATTATGGGAAGAAGGCAAAATGTTAGTAGGAAGAGCAGCAAGAGCGAATGACCTCGAGAAAGAATTGAATATAGCGAAAAAGACTATTGCAGTTCTAAAAGAGTCAGTCAGAGAGAAATTACTCTTAGAGGAGCAAATGGCCAATATGACAAAAAGGTACTTTATGCATATTTAGAGTTAAATGTTACATTTGTTAAAATGTTACATTTATTTAACAATGCATGATTTGTTACAGGCTAGAGCACACTGAAAAAGTAGAGCAACAAGTGGCGATATTGGAAGCAAAGCGGTCCGAGCTTGCGCTTCGCTTGCAAGAATACGAAACGATTGGCATTACTGGCGGACCAACGGCAGTGAAGCGAGAGCTGAACCGACTTCAACAAGCTGAAGTGGACTTGAGAGCAGAGGAAGGTCAGCTCAGATCAAAATTGGATGCGGTTCTGCGAGAGTCACAGAACTTGTCAAAGAATTATGAAGACGCGAAGAAATTGGCTACCGATGTGACATCATCAAAGGAAAAACTAAATAAGCTTGTAAGCAGACTGCAAAAGAAGATGATTCTCGTCACCAGAGAAAGAGATAGTTATAGACAGCAATTAGACCTGTACGAGAAAGAGATGACAGTGGATGGCAATAATGCGATGACCGAGAGAATACCGGCTCTAGAACGCGCTATAGATGGATACAGGTATAATTATGTATTAGCATGTATCGCAAATGTTTGATTAAATCAAAAATTATTTTATAAAAAAGAAAATATGTTTTCAATATTATTTCAGGGACTTAGTTAATAAATTGGAAGCAGATCTTCAAGCGGCCGAGACTGGCACGCAGAAGAACGAGTATAATAAACTGAGAGAAGAGATCGAGCAATTGAAAGGCGAGCTCGAGCATCGTGCGTTAAAGGGCGACTTCAATTGCAACGCTCGAGTTCTACATTTTACAATGAATCCCTCAGCAATAGCGGAGAAACAAGCCGAGGAAAAACAAGCGGCTCTATTACGAGAACTAGAAGAGCTTCGAGCTAAAGTAGGATCAGGAAACTATGGCACGACCACATCATTATTGCAGACGCAAGGTATGATAACGATATTTATATCTTATTCGCCTTATTCTTTGCGCAATTATTTATTTTTTTATTTAATATAGAAATTACAGAATTGAAACAAACACATGAAATAAAGATAGCGCGCTTGAAAGAGGCTTTTAAGGCATCATCACAGGAATATCGCCAAGCGTGTTATCAGCTATTTGGTTGGAGAGTGGACCGAACAAAAGAAGGTTATTATAAGCTATTGAGTCAATACGCAGAATCACCAGAAGATTTTCTTTTCTTCCATGTAGGAGAAGAAGGCGTGGATTTGTTGGAGACTGCCTTCTCCACAAACCTAAGTAACCTGATTGAGCAATATTTGCAAAGACAGCACAGTGTTCCTATGTTTCTTAATGCTGTACAATCTGATCTTTTTAGTCAACAAACTATAACACATACAAATGTCATGACATAATACTGATCTACGTTTTTAATGAAACCAATATTTTTATTTATAAATTTCTCCAGGCTTCAATATACTATAATGTAATATTAGTGGAATTACATTAAATGCTAAACACCTAATAAATTTTTATAATTTTTATATTTCTATATATGAAAAACTCTTCACATACGAATATCAATTTATTAATACCAGAGTAACTTGAAATTAAGTTTATACATGAATGTTATAATTATTACACATAAATAATCGTATTTATAACAATAATTTTCTCAAAACGATTTTCTCTGCTAATAATTTTCACAATATCATTTCAAATCTATTCTATTCTCTGTGTTGATAATAAATTTCCTCTATCTTGCTACAAGAATGATCTATAATAACAATTTAGAACCAATTTTTGTCGTGTCTATTTAATTATTCATATGACAAACGAATGCGAAAGTTAACAATAAAATTAAACTTTCTAGTTAAAATATTTTGCAAAATCGGGCATAATGAACGTTCTAAATACATATATTCATCCTCATAAAAAATTATAAAAATATTTCAGATAAAATCTTTGAAAACTTTTACATATAAATTCTCAAAGGAAATTCTATAATAAAGTTAAATAATTTTTAAAAGCTGACAAATAACTAATCAAGGAAACATCGAAAATAAAATTTTTTCTATTTTACACAATATATTATAAAATTCAAAAAATTTTTTAAAGATATGTATGTATAAAATGTAAAATATATAAACATATATATAAAAATATCTCGACGCTTGATTAATCTTCGCTGCATTCACATCTGACCTTCGTTAATTTCAAAAATATGATGATATATTGCCATGATTGTTCGATAAAAACTTGCGTCGAGAAAACTAGTCAAATTGTTATCGTGTAAAAATTTTACAAGAAGATAACGAAGTTGAAAATCGGATCATTCCAGCGGCTATATCCCACGGGAAACGTTATTGCTCGATCATGCTTGTACATGCTCAGAAAGGGAAGGCCTGAGTATCCCAGAAGAGGGATTTCCATTGTTTTGTTTTTTGTTTAATGAAGGAATTGTGAGGTGTTCTTCGTTAGTAATTAAATCGTTATCTACTGCATCGGCCGGTTCGATGGGATATGCGGGACTTGCACCCGCTAAAAAACTCTCCCTACAGGACCAATCCTTTTGGCCTGCCGCCAATACTTACACAAATTTATATTCTAGGATATCGGAAATATGATAGGCACAGAAGAAAAGTAATATACATATAAACTTCAAAAATTGAAATTTTGAAAACTCCAACTTTATTTTCGTTGCTCATTTATATAATGGAAATTATTATCTAAAAATTAATTGTTCTTACAACTTATCTCTCAATTTTCACAAATGATCGCTGTACAACTTATAAACACTTATAGAAAAAAAAATCCATATATATATATATATTTATGGAATATGTCCATATATATATATATATATATATATATATATATATATATATATATATGTCCATATGTTAAGCTTGCATACGCTTTGTACATGGAATAGTCTTTTGCAATTTTATGTGAGATAAAAGTTTCTCGAATAAAATTTTTATCCTACACATCGCAGGCTAGGTTCGCATTGGAAGCATAAATCGGAATTTTTTACATCTATATCGCTTTTGCTCGTTTAATTAATGCTAATCTAAATCTTGCGCGAGATTTTGTTAGTTGCATTGCCAAACACTAATGGCCTCTATTATACTGATAAAAGATGGAAATTTGATTCTCGATCAATATACATAATACGAGAGTGAATTAAAAATTATTCGCAATTTTGTTCACATTTTTATCTTTCAAATTTCCATTTCAATTCGTGTTCTCATATAGAACAACCTGTAACGAGTTAGCCAGAAGACAGTTTCATTTCTTATCACTACATTAAATGAACAAGCATTATTCATCTAGTTTTGGTTTGTTGTTGTTGTTGCGCTTTGTACAGTTTAAAAACTTTCTTACTTGGAAGCAACAATTGGCTCAAGCCGGGCCTCTTTTTGCGTTTTCTGTTCGCAGTCTGATTGTTCTCCTGATCCACCTCGTTTTCCTCGTCGTTCGCGGTCGGTGATGTCTGCTGTTGCTGTCCGTTGTATCGAGTCTGGCAGACCAGTGTCTCCTGCGGAGTCCGCAGAGCCTCTAATTCAGTCGCGCTGCGATGAAGATCCGAATCGTGGGCGAAGGTGCAGTTATGACCGAATCGACAACGGCCTTTCCGATAATTCCAACAGATCTTACGGCCGTTTATCATCTTGGTGTCGTCTAACGTGGGCGTCATCTTGACATGTTTCTCCAGGATCGCGCTCTTCGCTCGTTCCGCTTCGACGAACGGATTTGAGAATACCGAAGTCTTCAACAATGTGGACGCGCTATTGAAATCCGGCGTGGGTAATGGAAGCTTTTCTCTGGAAGCTGTTGTTTCGTTTATTCTCACGTGTCCGTTCTCATCATTATGCGAGTTGCTGTTCTCATCATTATCATCCTCTTCCTCTTCATCCTCTTCCGACTCCACCTTGTCAACACCCTTAAAGCTAACGGTGAGGCAATATCAGATTACAAAGAACAAGCCACATTCTGTATGTACATAGGGTTGCTAAATTTAAATAAATGTTTCATTTTTTCTTTGATGTTCAATATTATAACAATGGTTTAATTTTTATTGTAAAGTAAAATGAATATTTCATAGTTTTAATATATAGAGTGGATAGAGGAT
Source organism: Polyergus mexicanus (assembly GCF_030449975.1). Classification (NCBI taxonomy): domain Eukaryota; kingdom Metazoa; phylum Arthropoda; class Insecta; order Hymenoptera; family Formicidae; genus Polyergus; species Polyergus mexicanus. The sequence continues at coordinate 1,514,880 of NW_027223333.1, read as the reverse complement.
AGACTTTGAGATGAAATAAATATATATTCAAGCATTGAAAGAGAAAACAAGAGAAAGAAAATTATAAAAAGTAGAAGCGCAGAGAGATCTATCTCTGTATAATTTAAAAAGAAATTAAATAGATATTTTTCTACTTATGTATCTTAAAGAAGGAAGAAAGAGACAAGAAATAGAATGCATGAAACAAACATTTCTCTTACAAAAGAATTGTACAAATAAATATGAATTATGCGATATAGTGCATTCGATATAATCTGATATAAACAAACCTTTATATATCCAGTTCTAGATGCAAAAGAACATCGTGAAAACGAAGAAATAGATTGTAGCAAAAATATTTAAAGCAAAAATAATATTTTGGATTAACAACAATATAACACCATAAATGTATAGTCTTTAGATTTTTTACTACAATTATATCCAATCTTACTCAATTTATAAGTGTATGCCTCTTTGATGTTTCTCCTTAAGTTCAATGCTACCTATATTAAAATATACATAATGCTTTGCACTTGTCATTGTGCATACAGCCTTATGTTGCATGACCTATTAAATCCGATATCTTTCATCTTAAAAACTGGATTTCCATCATTACAATTTCCCTGTTAAGTAGAAATATTGGCGAATTTCATGCCTTTTATTGAAGATTAGGATTAAATTAGATAATGGAGAAGCGCTAAAAAGAAAAGGAGAAAAGCTAAATTGGATAACAGCTCACAGTGATCCAAACTTACGCATCATCCGAAACGTCACCGTTCGTCTCGCTGTCCGAGCCGGAGGAAGTCCCGTAATCCGCGACCAAGGAAGCCATAATAACAGTCGATTCTTACAAACTAAACGATTTAATCGTGCGATAACTAATAATAATTAATCTAATCATCACGCGAGGTCAGATGTTAAACGGCTCCGACTGGATCAACCAACAAACTCTTGTAGGAAGAAAAAAAAATGATATCAGCGCTATAGTGGCGCCATCTAATGTAATGTGAATTTTATATGAATATATATATATATATATATACCCACAGCTTTTATATATAATATATATAATATATATAATATATATTAAAAATCAATATAGCGTTCGTGAAGCTTGGAATTAGAATTCCTCAATTCTTCATGATTTTTGATTGGTGCCTGGTGCTCTGATCCACCATATATAATAGGGAAAGAGCGCGTGTAATAAATCAGGTTAGATATATGTGTATTGTAATAATCTTTTTAATATTAATATAGAATTTATTTGATTATATTATATTTTATTTTTGATTGTGTAATTATTGACAACACCTACGAGATTATTGATGTATACAGTTACTTTCGGTCGAAATCCACCAATATTTGCGGAAAACAGTACTGGAATATTAAGGTGCCTTTCTTGCTGCGTTAATGGCACCTTTAAATTTTCAGCAAGAAACGCATATAAATAAGATGTCATACAAGTGGCTGTCAAACAGAAAACTTTTCGAGATTTAAAAAATTTTCTATTCGGTAACCAATTACGTGACATTGTGTTTATCTGTTCTCTCGCTGAAAAATTTTCATACAGATCAGTGGGATGCTATTGGTCTAGTGTATTATAGAGAAGTCTGTGGACTCGACCAATCGGGACGAAGAAGTGCTCTATCCCGATTGAGAATTCGGAGAAGCGATGCGCTTCTCGGTCTGACAGTTTTTCTGCAGAGGACAGCACGAATCATCGGCGGCGTTCTCAAAACTCGGCATGAACATTCCTTTCATTGTCCTCCTTTCATCCGCGGATCCGTCTCGGCGCAGACGTCCTCCGATATAGCGCGAGTGTGATTATTTTCTATCTACACGATCTTCCCTTCGTATCATTGAGCACGACGAGTGCGTAAAACGCGACGTAAACAATGGCAGATCAGCAAGAAAACAAGGACTTCAGTGAGGACATAGCGGAGCAAAGTTTCGAGAAGAACGGCGAAGCCGAGAGCGGCGGTACCGGTGGCGGCGGAGACGCCGTGGAGAATGGCCAGGACTCACAGGAGGACAGGTAAGATTTTCTCTCGTTCATCGCGACGAGATTCTCGTCGCGGACGATGATCGGCAATCGGATCGATGATTCTCGCGCGCGGATCTCGGCAATCCGCAGTACGCGTTACGTCTACGGAGACGTTTTCCCGCGAAATTGCTCTCGGCGTCCCCTCCCGGGCCTCGCGACACGAGTAACCGTCGAACAAAATGGCGAGGGCCGATTCGAGATACCGAGACGGTATCCGTAATCCGTTCGCATCGGTCGTACACCGGACACCGTTCACTTTCCCGCGCGATTTCTTCACATCCTGCATTCATGACGCGCTCGAGGGTGTATTTCTTTTTCGTCCTCGCGAATGGACAGAGTTCGTTTCATTATTATCTGTAGCGTACAAGATAAAGCTTTTTTCTTTTTACTACGCTGCTCTCTTTAAGAATTCGTTCGCGCATCACCTCTCTTTTCTTCACACTTTCGTTCTATTTTTTTTTTTTTTTTTTTTTCCTTCTCTTTTCTCCGCGAATACGATGTTGCTCTTCTCAAGTGCAGAAAATACATCCGACAAATCTAACATTTTTTGCAGCTTTGTATTCTATTATTATCGCAACCCAATATTTACGAATATTAGATAATTATATATATATATATGAGATAAAATGTGAATTATATATTAAACAATTTTATTACTGCATTTTATGATACAATTGCCCTTGTACAGTAAATCTGAAATATATTTTATACATTGTTTTGTTTTTCACAAATAAAATAAGGTAAATATAATTATATAGTTATTATATATATTATGCTGTAATTATAATTACACATATGCTATAATTACGAGTTATATGTTCATCAGCTTTCTAACTTTTTTGTAAATTTCTTTCTGTTCTTACTCAGCCAATTAACTCTCTTCTAGTTCTATAATTAACGGAAGGCAGAGACAATTTCATCATTGATAAAGTTTTGTGTATGTGTATATGTAGAACTATTATATATGTACTTTTTAAGAATAACATTTTTGTGTGTATTTGTATTTCTTTTTCTTTTTTTTCTTAATAGAGAATATAATTTTGAAATCCACACATTTGATCAGTTACGAGTCACGTGTCCTTATTCACAGTAAGAGTTTACAGTCAAATTCAGATTAGTCAATTGCTCAAAACGATTGACAAATACATCCAATACGTGTCTGGGATCTCTCAATTGAGCTGCGAAGCTTGATGAAATGAACTTTGGGGTCGGAATTATTATGAGCGATCAAGCATCGAGTTCTCAAGTCCATCATGTTTGGTCACAACACAAAAATGCTGGAGTCAAGTCGAGTCAAATGTTACTTGAGATCAAATATGTGCCACAGTGACACATATTTGCCTGCTGGATATAATACAAAGTAGAGTAATTTCCGCTGAATTGTGATATTTGGATTATTTGGGCATGAACAAAAATGCGCAAAGACACTAGGGCCAATGCAAACATCTCCGATAGGAGCTCCGGAACGCCATTAACGCAGTTTCTGTGACTTGGTCTGCAGGTGGCAAACGTCCCAGTGCGATTATGGTGGACTGCTTGCAACCGGCTAACTGTGACCTGACCTGACAACAGATACCGGCGAGTGACTGGTACCCATGGTATTTATCATCAGCCCTAGATGATATAAAAAACGATATATATTTATAATGTATATATCGATAAACGTATATAAATACAGACTTAACACCGCCGGAAAAAAAGTTTTAAAAAAAAAATGGTAGAAAAACAGCAAAGTGTGTACATATTGCAGCTTGTTATTTGAATGCGAAAAATATAAAACCAAAAATGTCTTAAGACTCGAGACAAGTCATAATAATGAGCCGTATAATGTAAATAAACCTTCTCGATGAACATGAACTGTAAGATAGAAAAATTTATATATGTATGCATACGAGTGTCTGATGTAACGCATAATAATAATGTTATTTAAAAAGAAATCAAATGAAAAACAAATTAGAGCAAGGGAGATAGAAACAGAGCAAAATCGTACAGTGATCAATGTTAATCTGTCATAACATGGAAATTAATTTTTAGCTTTCCAATATTATAGAGTTGCAGTCAATCTACTACCACATGTCACTAATTTTGAGCCAATATTAATAATCGGGATTATTTTTTTTTTTTGTGTGTGTAACTTAGAGAAGTTATTTGTATTTTCTTTAGGGGCAGCCGTATATATCAACTACTGGAGTTTAGCTTATTTGGATCATCGTTATAACAGTACTTTGCTCTCTTTGATGCGTTTTTTTTTTCTACTCTCACATACACACAGATTTATAATATTATACACACATACATACATATGCATATGTATTTTTCTAAAACTTTTTCTTTTAATATTTTTCACGAAACTTATCTTTTTATGATGTTCAAATCGAGTTACCTGTGTGGTTGCGCAATGCCGCCGTCTCTTCATAACTTCAATTTTACTATGCTATCACGTAGCAACTACGTATGTAAATTGTATAATAATATATACATATTTAACTTGATCAGAGTTCATTTGTTCTAGGGATATGGTATATCTTGTAACTCTTTTTATCTTTTGCTGTCAGAATAACAATCTTGTTTAGTCTCGTGCAAGGAACGTGTTTATTTTTCCAAATCTTTATGTAGGACAACACCTACATTGCATGTTGCTGCAATTGGAATTCCTATTTCCTACAATTGAAAAAAAAAAAAAAAGATGAGTGATTATTGTGGTTGCATAAATCAATATTAAAATTTCTTGCAGTGCCTTTTCCAGATAGCATCATGGATCGTCAATTGCGCTCTGTTAAATCGTAGTACGATTCTAATTTGCATAGGAATGGCATTAAAACGTAAATTTTGAGAAACTATTAACCTAATTAATGTAATATTCGTAAAAAGATCTCTGTTCTTTCTTTGGTAAAATAAATTAGTTCCATTGCTTTACAGGTTGACCGGAAGTAATCAGGACTCTATGATTGATAGAGGCACATTCGATTTCTATCTTTCTCTTTCTTTTTTATTTTAATATTGTGTGCCTATATAATAAAAATTCAATTAAGATAATATTACTCGTAACAATCGTAGTACCGCAATAGCGATTGGAAAGTTAGGGCGGCAAGCGTATTATCCTCTATTAAATTTATTTACAAATTTCGTTTCTGTTTATTGTTTGCAGAAAATTATTTGTTGGTGGCTTAAGCTGGGAGACTACTGACAGTGAGTAATCTTATTCTTGATCATTGATGGGTTGTATTTCTTCCCGAAATCCATACATTTTTATCTGCAATTTGTGTCGTAATTTTTCAGAGGAATTAAGGGAACACTTTAGCACATATGGCGACATTGAGAGTATTAATGTCAAAACAGATCCCAATACGGGGAGATCGAGAGGTTTTGCCTTTATTGTTTTCGCCAAAGCCGAAGCTCTCGATAAGGTAATATTTTTTTCCAGTAATAACAATAAATGAAGAGCTTTTCTTTAATGCTGTAAATCAATATTATGCATGCGAATAATCCTAATGGTTTCTTGCAGATTATGTCGGCCGGCGATCATGTCATCAACAACAAAAAGGTCGACCCCAAAAAGGCAAAAGCTAGACACGGGAAGATCTTCGTCGGTGGTCTCTCGACGGAGCTCTCCGACGACGATATTAAGAACTTTTTTTCACAATTTGGGAACGTAAGAGTAATTCGTGATTTGGAAATAAACAAGTCAAAACAAAACCCCCAAAAAATTAATTATTATGCAATTTTCAAATTTTTTCACACAGATTGTCGAGGTGGAGATGCCGTTTGATAAGACAAAGAACCAGAGGAAAGGTTTCTGCTTTATTACTTTTGAATCTGAGCAAGTGGTCAACGAACTGCTTAAAACACCCAAACAGACCATCAATGGAAAAGCGGTGAGTTTTGTACGAAATATAAAAATAGTTGTGTAAACTTTCACATTACAATCTAATTTCTTTGCAATTCAAAAATCGAATTCAAACTTTTCTAATCAATTTTGAACTCTTATCAAAGGTGGACGTGAAAAAGGCGACACCCAAATTGGATGGTATGGGCGGAATGCGCGGCGGAATGATGGGCCGAGGTAGAGGCGCCCGAGGAGGCCGTGGACGCGGTTTTGGAGGTCAAGGTGGCTGGGGACAAGGTTACGGAGGCGGCTACGGCGGAGGTTACGGTCAAGGTGGCTACGGCGGTGGGTACGATGGTTATGGAGGATACGATTACTACGGCAGCGGTTACGGCGGTTACGGCAGTGGTTACGATTACAGCGGATATGGTGGTGATTATCCTTTGTTTGTTTCGTCATATAGTATAAATCGCGAATTTTCGAATTTAAGTAATGTCCCAGGGTGAGGTACTTACTTTCATAAAATTGGTCAGTGTCCTGACGATCTTTAGATCTTTGCATTACGTTTTTCTCGGATTTAAAATTTCGCCGAAGAATCGAGATTTTTCCTTTGTAGTCGCGTTAGTATATATATCCCTTTTTTTATTGTTTCTTCTACCGTATTGAAATCTCGATGGTACGTGCGGATACTGACTCCATTTGTACCATGTGTTTCATGAAACGCAGATGGCTATGGCTATGGCGGTGGTAATTACGATGGTGGCTACGCGAGCGGGCGCGGTGGTGTACGCGGTAAAGGTACGCATTACAGCGTTCCTTGATACATAACTTTATTACCCATCATTTTTAGTATTTTGCTCTTCTATCTCTCTTTTTATATTCAGTTTGATGCTTTGCCACCGCTAGAATATTTCACCCATCTTTATAATCCTTTTGACTGCTATGAGAGCAATTTAACCCCGACTTCCAACCGCAAATATAAATCGACTAAATAATAACTTCGACGTAAATTCAGTTCGATTAATCTCCACTGTAGAAACATTAAGTGCTTGTAAAAAAATTATTTCATTTTCCATGCTTTTGCCATCTTTGCTTACATGAGTTTTCATATGTTGCTTATCCATTATTATAATAGCAAAAGAAAAAAAAATTTATAATCCCAGAGAGATACGTATCGAAAAGAAGGGTATGGATCCGAATAATGCGCAGTTTAGCTTGTAGCCTCTTTGTTCTTACATTTATTATCTGTAGTATTTTCTTCCGTAGTATACCTGATTGTTGTTAGTAGTATAGTGTATCTTCCTTTATTGAAGCGCGCGCGTGCGTATGTTTTATATTGTATAAGAATTAATCTGTTTTACGTTACAATGTTTGTGTATGTGCGCGCGCGCTCGTGTACGTAATTATAGTTGTGTATATAAATCTAATTATATATAAATTCGTATCTGAGACAAGTATGGAGACTAATGATACAGTGTCGGCATTGTTTCAGGTGGCTCGGGTTATGGCGGCAAACAGAGAGGAGGTGGCGGTCGCCAAAATCAGAGGCATCAGCCATATTAACAAAAATCTTCATTCGCGACCGCAGTGCAATTCGCGTTGTAATTGCTGGTGAGTTGCCGCGCTCCTAGAACTTTGTATTCTCGTACTTTTAGAATTAGAGCGGCAATTCTCTTTCTCATTCTCAATGTCGCTTTGTTCACATTTGTGAATGTATCGATATCTATTATTTTCATTTATAAAAGCATGAATTAATTTAAATTAGTGTTCTGGATTTTTTTGTTAATCCAATGTCATGGTGCTCGATTAATACATATTTTGTAATATAATTTGTAAAAAATTAAAAATACACACAACACACAGACACACATACATGGTCTACTTCGTCTTTTTTTCACAGGTACTCTTCCTCACTCTACTACCGATCTCTTCATTCGTCCAATTATCATTCCATTAAGCCGCGCCCCTCCTAGCAAGAATTCGACAATTTTTCAACAATGTGGACAACTGTTGCTAATCGAAAATCAATCACCGAAATCTACGATGGAAATAGCAGTAGCGATTTCATTTTGTATTTAACTCCCATTTATTATTCCGCGTCTCTATATGCTTTCCTTTCTGCCGTTTGCAGTACGAGCTTGAATCGTTTTTCTCCTTTTTAATAACATGTTTGCGGTAGAAAAGCAAGCATATAAAACCATTAATAGATTTTTTGAATGTAATACCGAATAAAATTAAATGAAGTATCTAACAGTATAACAATCTTACAAGAAGTAATATTGCCGTACGATAGATATATAAAATGAAGTAAGAATTAGTTGTATAAAATATACCATGTAAGCACGACAATGTATCTTCTTATCGGAAGAATATGTGCGTCATTATTGAGGAGAATTACGCATTTAAAATGATTTCCACATTATAACCTATTTTCTCGATTTTATTTGGCACAATTAGATGAAGTTGGAAAGAAGGCTTCAACGATCAACAAATCTTTTCAGAGAGTTTGCCATTAATGGTAAAGCCGTTCTTGATCGATTACGGTCGCTATATTGAATTGAATATTCGATAAGAACTATCTCCTATGATAGCTTTCCAGCAAGAAAACAGACTTAATTGGCTATCGAATATAGAGAATTCTTTAAGTTCCGAAAATTGTTACTTGTTGGCTTTCCATCTTTAGTTAATCTGGACAAATATTTCTAGAAACTTCAAAAATTCGCTATCAGCGAATATAAACAATATCATAAGATTAGCTGTTGAATGGAAAAATTGTAGTCTTTAAAAATTCTCTATTTAATAGCAAATTACATGACATAATTGTATTTATTTGTGTTTCTTGGTGTAAAGCTCCCAATATAAAATTAAAACTCGGGTAGAGTATAAAGTTCCCTGAGATTGCGTTTGAAAATCTACCGTCAAGTAGAATAGCGTTTAATTGATCAATCACAGAACAAAAGAATCTTCCCTGTGTTTTACCCGACGATAAATTTTCGAACGCTATCTCGGAGAATTCGAGTTCTAGCAACATTGATAGGGCTTAAGAATAATATTATATTTGTTGTACGACAAACTTCTTAAGCGTATTGATTAGCTAATTTCTAGAGACTCAAGAAATTTTCTATTTTGCAGTCAATGGTGCTTAAAAAATTTGTCGTATGATAAATATAATATTACTCTGGCTGCGTTCTGTTTTTAACATTCGGTAAACAACAAGGATAAGTAACGCATCATGCGCATCATGCATGAAATGGAACGCAGCCTAAGGCTAATATTACATTTGTCGTACGACAAACTTTTTAAGCGCATTGATTAGCTAATTTCTAGAGACTAAAGAAAGTTTCTATTTTGCAGCCAATCAATATGCTTAAAAAGTTTGTCCTACGACAAATGTAATATCGGCCTAAAGCGGGGAGCACACACTTTTGCATAAGCGCATAATCATAAGCATAAGGAAATTGATTGGTCAATTTCGTTATGCATAAGAAAATGGCCCAATCAATTTTCTTATGCTTGTGATTATGCGTTTATGTAAAAATGTGTGCTTCCCGCTTAAAACCCGTATCAGACTACGCATTGAAGATTGAGATTCAAAATTCAAGATTGAAATTTGACCAATCAGAATAAAGAAATTTTAGTTCCTTTTGTTCTGATTAGTCAAATTCCAGTCTTTAATTTTCAATGCGTAGTCTAATACGGGCTTAAGATTGCACGCGGAAAAAGTTGGCAATCGTGTTTCCAGAAACGAGTCGAATAGCGCGAAGCCTATACACGGTACACGGACCGGATACTGAATGGACGCAGAGTCGAGTAGAGTATAGAGTACAGCGATATACGTTCACGAGTGGATCTCTGATACTTGCAAGTGATAATAGTTATCGGCATAAACGAGTGATTCACGAATCGTCGTCGTATCTTATCGTCCATCAAGGACGATCGCCGTTTCGTTTGCCTGTGATATGCCAATAATTAGCATTCACAGCCCCGCGAATGAACGTCCCGCGGTCTTAGAGTCGACCGACGCTACGCAACGAACAGCGCACCCTCGTCGTCGTCGTCGAGACGCAGTCATTGAAGGTACGTTATCGTCCCTTCCGGGTTACATTTTTTCCGAAAAATCGCTAATCGCTCGCGGTCCAGCAAGTATCGAGCCTTTCGCGCGTGATCGGCGGGGAGGACGCGGATGTTCTATCCGTCTCGAAAACAAACGGCGTCGGCGTCGTCGTCGTCGTCGTCGTCGTCCTTTCGGGAACGCGCCAATTAGATGACGACCTTTTCCCGCCATATTTTTCAAAGCTCCCTCCAACGTGGACGATTGCATCTTCGGTAATAATTTTCGTCTCGCGAGCGAGCATTTTGCCAAATTTATTTCAATCTAAACTTTGAATTTGAAAACCAACAGTTAGACATAGTTTGAGAATTTTAAAATTACCACTGGATGAGCGCAACGTTTGCGAATATTATCTGTTTTTGTTTAATTTTTGATCAAGAGCAAAGACAAAATAATCTCACAAACATTACGATTGTCAAGAATGTAGCCTAAAATTTAATCGCACTCTTATTTAGCGATTTTTAAAAAAATAGTTCAAATTGTAAAATGTAATTTTGTGTTTCGATTTTCTTTTTAGTAGAAGAATCCGTTTCTTTGTAAGTATCTGCATTATAATATATTTGCCATTGATTTATAGATATCTGAAAATACAGTGCATCAAGATGAGTACAGCTTTGGAAAATGGAGCCGGCGACCGTAGACCGGCTCCTAAGCAGAAGACCATTGAGGGTATTTATCAAAAGAAATCCCAGTTGGAACATATTTTATTGCGTCCAGATACCTATATTGGATCTGTGGAACCAGTAACGGAAATGATGTGGGTCTTTGACAAAGAGAAAGATATGATGGTTCAAAAGGATATTAAGTATGTTCCTGGATTATACAAAATTTTTGATGAGATTCTAGTAAATGCTGCTGATAACAAGCAGCGTGATCCAAAGATGGATGTGATCAAGATTGATATTGACTCGTAAGTTACATCAAATATTGTATTTTAGAATATTCAACAGAATTTTAACATAAATTGTATAAAGTGAAGAACTAAGTAAATACTACATTGTAATATTTTGTTGTGTAGTGAAAATAACACTATTTCTGTGTGGAACAATGGGAAAGGTATTCCTGTAGTAATACATAAAGAGGAGAATATGTATGTACCTACTATGATATTTGGTCATCTTTTGACATCGTCAAATTATGATGATGAAGAGGAAAAGGTGACTGGTGGCAGAAATGGTTATGGCGCCAAATTGTGTAATATTTTTAGTCATCGTTTTACTGTTGAGACAGCTACAAAGGAATACAAGAAATGTTTAAAGCAAGTAAGTGCAATTCATCAATATTTCTACTTGGTATATTATAATTTTTATTTCATTGATATAGACATGGGGCAATAATATGGAAAAAGCTAGCGAACCTAGGATTAAAGAATATCATGGAGAAGATTTCACCAAGGTCACATTTTCGCCAGACTTAACAAAGTTTAAAATGCAATCTCTTGACAATGATATTGTATCTCTTATGTCTCGAAGAGCATACGATGTAGCTGCGTCTAGCAAGGGCGTCAAGGTTTATCTCAACGGAAGCCGTATTCCAATAAAGAATTTTAAGGATTATGTTGATTTTTACATTAAAGGGAAAGAGGATGATGTTGGTAACCCATTGAAAATTGTATATGAGAATTGTGGTCCTCGCTGGGAAATTGCTCTCACTTTATCTGACAAAGGATTTCAGCAAATGTCATTTGTAAATAGTATTGCGACAACGAAGGTAGGAGAACAACTGTATATAGTAATTTTTTTATAAAATGTAGAATTGTTTCGGGTATTTATACAAAATCTTTGAATACTGAAAGGGTGGCAGACACGTCGATCACGTCACCGAGTTAATAGTCAAACAATTGATAGAAACATTAAAGAAGAAAAATAAGGCTGGCGTAGCCATTAAACCATTTCAAATCAAGAATCACATGTGGATCTTTGTCAATTGTCTCATCAACAATCCTACCTTTGACTCGCAAACTAAAGAGAACATGACTCTACAGGCGAAAAGTTTCGGCTCCAAATGCACGCTCACCGATAAATTTATCGCTTCAGTAAGTGCAATTTGATATCAAATGTTTTTCGCATCTTGTACATATATATATTCTTGACCATCCCTCGGAATGCGATTGCAGATCACGAAAATCGGAGTTGTGGAGGCAGTGCTGACTTGGGCGAAGTTTAAAGCCGATAGCCAGCTTGAGAAATTGGGTCCTAAGTCAAAACAAAGAAAACTTCATGGTATACCAAAATTGGAGGACGCCAATGATGCAGGAACTGGAAAGTCATTGGAATGCACTCTCATATTAACTGAGGGAGACTCAGCCAAAACAATGGCTGTGTCTGGTATCGCTTCCATAGGCAGAGATAAATATGGCATATTTCCATTAAGAGGTGAATTTGTCTTACTGAAAAAATTTGGATAAAATTTAACATAATATTAATTGGTACCTTGATTATAGGCAAAATGTTAAACGTAAGGGAGGCTACTCACAAACAAATCTTGGAAAATGCTGAGATCAACAATTTGATCAAAATCCTTGGTCTTCAATACAAAAAAAAATACGAGAGTCGAGATGATTTGAAAACATTGCGCTATGGAAAAATGATGATTATGACTGATCAGGATCAGGTAAAATTTTTTTCGTACAAAAAAGATTTTATATATATTTATCATAAATATTTACCATTGAATTTCCATTTTTTAGGATGGTTCACATATCAAAGGTCTCTTGATTAATTTTATCCATCACAATTGGCCATCATTGTTGAAATTAAATTTTGTCGAAGAATTCATTACGCCTATCGTGAAGGCTACTAAGGGTAGCCAAAGTTTATCTTTCTTCTCGTTGCCAGAGTTCGAGGCATGGAAGAAGGATACAGAAAATTTTCACACATATAAAATCAAATACTACAAAGGTTTTTACTCAAAAATCTGGAATTTTTGTCATTTCATTAATTATTACAATATAGAACATACATCTAACTTTTTTTTTATTTATTTGTATAGGTTTGGGTACTTCCACCGCCAAAGAGGCGAAGGAGTATTTTGAAAATATGGCCAGACATAGAATACGCTTTCGATACGAAGGCGACAGAGACGATCAAAACATCATCATGGCATTCAGTAAGAAATGCGTCGATCAACGTAAGGATTGGCTGATGAACCATATGAACGAAACAAAGAGGCGAAAAGAAATCGGCCTCGGTGAACGTTACCTTTATGAAAAAGACACACGCACTGTCTCTTTTTCGGACTTTATCAATGTCGAGCTGGTATTATACAGTAATTACGACAACGTGAGGTCCATACCGAATATGATTGACGGCTTTAAACCGGGCCAGAGGAAAGTGATGTTTACCTGTTTAAAACGGAATGATAAACGTGAAGTAAAAGTGGCGCAATTGGCGGGCTCGGTTGCCGAGCATTCAGCTTATCATCATGGCGAGACATCCTTGATGGCGACTATAATTAATCTTGCTCAGAATTTCGTCGGCAGCAACAATATTAATCTTCTACAGCCTATTGGTCAGTTTGGTACAAGACTCGCTGGAGGAAAAGATGCTGCCAGTCCGAGATATATTTTCACGATGCTTAGGTATTTGCCATATTCTTATATAGATAAAAGAAGTAAAAGAAATTATTGCATGTCTATTTGCATATCATTATTACTAAATTTTTTTTTTTTTTTTTTTGTTGCATAGCCCACTAGCAAGGTATATATTTCACAAACACGACGACGCTTTATTAAAACATGAATATGATGATAATCAAAAGATTGAACCTGTTTTCTACGTACCTGTGATTCCTATGATATTGATAAACGGCGCCGACGGCATCGGCACCGGATGGATGACGAAGATTCCTAATTACAATCCTCGTGAAATTATCGAGAATCTACATAGGATGATGGACGGCGCGGATCCAAAACCCATGGTAATATCGATGTTAAATTATCTAAAAATAGAGAGAAAGAGAGAGAGAGAGAGAGTTAAAACCATAATTTTATAAATGTTCAATCAATATGCATAGTATTTTTCTCATAAAAAAAACACAGAAAGTATCAAGGCTCATCACTTTTTAATGGCGTTACGTAATCGTAATTTATTTTTTAGTCACCATACTACAAAAATTTCAAAGGCGTCGTAGAGAGTTGTGGCGATTACCGTTATGTTATAAGCGGAGAAATATCTGTAATTGGACCAGATAAACTAGAAATCACTGAACTTCCTATCGGTACATGGACACAAACATATAAGGAAACTGTGTTGGAACCCATGTTACATGGAACTGATAAAACACCAGCTGTCATCACGTCAGTATTACAAAATCTCCATGAGAAAAAATAAAGGCCATATTTGAACCTAAAATATCCCATTCAGAAAGCTATTACTCTGCCACTGAACTACTCTGTCGCCTCATTCACAACGCAAATTCCTCTGCTCACCTATATACTCTTGATTATTACAATATTATAATCGATTCACGATCAAACGATTTGTAGGAATTCTTTCTTTTACATGCTTTTCTACATATATATTTTTCCAGGGATTACAAAGAGTACAATACAGATACGGCAGTGCACTTTATAGTAATTTTAAATCGTGATAAATTATTGGAGCTAGAAAGAGAGGGTCTTCATAAAGCGTTTAAACTCCAAACAACTACAACAATAACGTCCATGGTAAGATACTATAATGATATGGCATTATTGTAAGTAAAAAACGGGAATTTGTCAACGCGACATTTTTTTGTTACAGTGCGCGTTCGATGAAAATCAATGTTTGAACAAATACGAAAATGTGGTGCAGATATTGAAAGTGTTTTATAAAGTACGTCTGGAGACGTATCACAAGAGGAAAGATTATCTAGAAGGGATTTTAAAAGCGGAATCAGCCAAGCTATCAAATCAGGCTCGCTTCATTCTCGAGAAGTGCGACGGCACTTTAGTGATAGAAAATAAGAAGAAAAAGGACATGATAGCGGAATTGATCAGACGCAATTACGATTCGGATCCGGTCATAGTTTGGAAATTATCACAAGATAGGGAACAAGTATTGGTAAATAGAATTTTGCTTCAAAATTATTGTATATCCGAGAAAGGATTATATAATTACTTATTTGAATTTATCTATTTTGCTACATTAGGAAGATCAAGTAAGTTAATGCAGGAATAAACAGTATGTAAAACGTCAATGTAAACGTCCTAACTTGAAAGCTTTTCAATGAACAATCGTTTTTTAATTAATAAATCTTTTGACAAAAAAAAATTCTTTTTGCCATTTAACAAAAATAACCAAGAAATTTTTGCTTAAAAAATGAATTATGATTATCTCTATGAAAAACCTTGTCATTGCATTGAACAACACACGCGTACGCACACGCGCACGCACATACGCGCGCGCGCACATATATATATATATATATAATATTAATTATTATTATGTGTGTATGTATGTATAACTTCATCAATAATTTTAACATAAATGAATAGGAAGAAGTAGCGAACGATGACGATGACGAGACTACTCCGACTGCAACGGCGATAGAGAAAGAGAATTTTGATTATCTTCTCGGAATGACTATGTGGAGTCTGACGAAAGAAAAAAAGGATGATTTGTTGCGACAACGGGACGAAAAGATAGGGGAGTTAAAGAGACTGCAATCCCGCACCCCGATCTCTTTATGGAAAGAGGATCTGGACAATTTGTTGGCTGAGTTAAATAAGGTATATTTATCTTTTTCTTCTTCTTTGAAACGAAAGTGATTGTTATGTGATTTGTGTATATAGTTGGAAGAAAAGGAGCAGAAGGAAGACAACAAATCGAAACGAAACGACAAAAAACCGCCTTCTAGGTTCTATAAAAATGAAGATACTCGTCGCATAGTTCCTGTCATTGACATTGAATTGAAGAAGAAGATAGAAAAGGCGGACATCGTATCGAAGGATAAGAAGGAAGGCATAATAAAGAAGTCGAGGGTAAGTATCTTATGTTACCTGATTTATAATTTTTGTGTATCTATATTGTTTTTGTATCTGTAAATTTATGTTTTGCATCAGATAAAGAAAGAGCCAATCTCTGTAGAGGAGAAAAACGAATTTGATGTGTTAGCTGATACTAATTTCAAACCTCTCGACCATAGGATTGGAATGTCTCCCGAAAAGTTAGAAAAGAAAGCAACTGCAAAAAAAGGTCGATACTTTGACTCGTTTGCATTATATATTTTGCAATAGACATTTTAACAATGTATTCTTACCGAACAGGTTTGAAGCAATCGACGTTGCAGTTCAAGCCGATCAAAAAAGGAGCGAAGAAGAAGAACAAGGATTCGGACGATAGTGACGATATCGATTTCGGTAGCATTTCGCCACTCCCACAACGGTCGACTCGCAGAGTTACAGGTATCGTTTTTTTGTCGATCTAAAAATTATTAAAGCAGTATATATATTGTATCTTTTCTCGAGATATCGTTATTATTCGCTAAATCTGTTTGAATAATAGCCAAGAAGAATTTTTATAATTATGAGGACATGAACAGTGAAGATTCAGACAATGACAATCGCGATATGTTCAATCCTTCTTCTGACTCCGAACAAGTGTATGTATAATCGTTATATATTACGACAAATTATTCCAAGCTTCGTTTAGCATTGCATATTTTTTCTTATAGATTCAATAAGAAAGATTCTATTGCGGCATTAAGCGATTCCGACGACAACTTTAAACCAAGCAAGAAACCGCCCCAACCAACACGTAAGCGTATATTTTATATATATATAAATAATACAATTATATATTAAAAAAAGTACTGGTTGCTTATTCATTTTTACAGCAACTTCGGAAGAACTATTCGATTCGTTAGTCGGCAATTCTTCTTTGGAAAACCAACAAAAACCTAATATAATATCCTCGTCCGGGGAAGACTCTCCTGTAAAATTTACGCCGCCTAAAAAGGGTAATTAACGTTTACTTCGTCAGATGACTAAATAAAACTTATTTTGTATAATCGTTACATCCGTATTCTTTTATTTTATAGCACCTGCTAAGAAGAAAACCGAGAACGACAAAGGAATGAAGAGGAAGGCAAAGAAAAAATCAAAATCGTCCGAAGATTCCGACACGGACGAGATATTTGCTAAGCAAACTGTAAGTGCGGTAATAAGTTTAAATCGAGATACGTTTGTTTTGCGAGAATTTTGTCAATTTAAAATTCTTTTCTTAGCAGATGAAGAAGAAAAAAAAGAAATCCGATTCCGACGAAGACGTGGTAACGGATGATTCGCCATTACTGCCGCCACGCAAGATAGTCGGTCGAGTTCGGAAGCCTGTATCTTACGCGGTCAAGTCGGATGAAGATTCGGATTGAATATTGTCTTGTTCGCGTCTTGCCGAAGACGAGTGTGATCGACTAAAGTATAGTTTAAAGCGTAAATCTATCAAAGCAAGGCGAATGGGATCGTTATGAAGAGTTTCATCATACAAATTTAGAAAGATTTTATCTTCACTGAGAATATCGGTCGTGACACTAGTAGTAATTTTACGTGGAGTGCGTACTGGAATCTGCCAAACGCGTATTAAAAATGTTTGTCGAAGTATTTAATCGAATTATAACTCGGAAGATTTACTCGAGCGACATTCAAATTGAGGTGTTCTTTTTGGAAAAAACACTTTCAACCTTGTATATATAAGTTTACTACTCGAATATGCATAGTGTTGTAAATGCGAGTAGAGTTTCGCGTAATTAATAAATGCTGTGGACAGCGCTACAGGACATATAGGTGTATTTAGAATATTTACACGAATCTCATCGCGTGATTTGAGTCCTTCCAAAAAAGTTTGTCGTCTATTAATGAAGATTGTATTGTGTTATATTTATGATATATCAATTATTTCACATATTTAATATCATCCTCTTAAAAAAAAACGGATGAGAAAATATGTGGCTCATATCTTGCGAAGAGAACGTCCAGCACTGTCTACGCTAGATAGATTAATTAGCACCGCGCAATGTGCGAAGGGAGCGGTCCTTTCCAAAAATCACGATTATCGCACAATCGTTGCACACAAACAGTCGTGTTATACTTCTCGCCGCCGGAACCTCATTTGTCTTCGGTAAAACTTGAATAAAAAAAGAGACGTATACTGATCCCGGAAAATGTTTTATAAAAAATGAAAAGAAAGAAAAATATAAAATATACACAATTTTTAAATATATTTTTACATACGCGTCACAATATGGTTTTTTCAGGTTATCTAAAAGACTAAAGAAAATTATATATATACAGCGGTAAATGTCTATTATACATATATACATAGAACGGATCTTACTGCTAATGCGGCGCTCAAATATCGGTTAAGCGAAAACTGTCGGACGTTTTATTTTTAACTTTATACTGACCATACGTAGAATAAAATAAGTTTACTTCGTGCTCGTTTTTCAATGTAAGTAACAAAGAAGTTTGTAGATTTTAAAATGCTGAGCGCGAGAGTTCATATGGTATAACAAGAACAGAGAATCGTAATTGAAACTACAGTCAGGAAAAAGATCTATGTGAACAAGCGATAGCTATAATTAATTTCCCTGATATAATTAGGTTCCTCCTTCTCTCTTGTGTACAATTGATATTTCTTTGCAATTATATAATTCATATATGAAATTGAGGAATAATTGACTTTCGCGGTTATTGGTGTTCATTAAAATTCAATTTCTGACTGTACATACATCTAGTTTTGTGTAATTGTTCATTCGTAGAATAAGAACAAGAAAAATTAATGATTGCAATTAGCGCAGCGATCTTGCACTTGCTATTAAGTGAGTATATCTTAATACAGCGAGCAGATTATATAAATTTTCAAAACCACTGGACCATATCCCTCGTGCGCGCGCGTTCTCAGTCTAATCAATACTTTGTATATCTTCAGCAATTTTCATTTTTATATAATTCGCATACACGAAATAGGTATATATATCAATAAAATGTTTTATCTTTTTAGACTCGGTAATTCATTGTTTAACATGTTTGTTTACTAGAAAAGAAAAAAAAACGGAAGAGGAACGAAAAGCAACGAGGGGTAATACACACCGTCGGAGAGAGATGCGTGAGATTTATATTTAATTAATAAGTTTACTAACTTTTTTTTAAATTATACACAAATACGTAAATTTATTGCTATAACATTTCATACACCATCCTCGACGCAATTCCAGTTTCTTTTATTTCTCTTCTTTTTTTAATTTTATCTTTAGGAAGATCGTGACTATGCCGACACGCAGGGCCGATTGAAAAAAAGAGAGCAACGTATATTACTATGATATTCGAAGTGTGTGGTGTAAATCGTGGTAATACCTTAATCGATAGGAAGGTACCTTTTTTTCTTTCTATTTATGCTCGCAGTGAAAATAATTGCAGATAAAAAATTTCTCTCTATTTCCCTCCCCCCTTCCATTCTTATCTATCTCAAATACTTCATGCAAGTTTATCAATTCTCCCAAGTGAGGGATTCTACAGATATATACAAGTATAAAAAATTTCCTTTCGCAAAGTACACGAGCATTGAGTACCTTAATCATGGTAACAAAAAAAATATTCAAGATATTCGATATGGCATGAATACTCATTAAATTATACCTTCGGACAATTCTCTTAAGGCCAGTTGTAACAATTTTGAGAGAAACAAGCTCCATATATATTCAATTTAATGAAAACGATATAATCGGAAAGATATGCAAATGACAAATTCTTTCATTATTTTAAGTATTTACTTCTCCTCGCCATCTCTCTCCTTGAGTCAGCGAAAAAAAAAAAAATATTTTTGAACATCTACATCAGTTATAGAAAAAAGAATTACATCGAGCAATGACGCAAATGATGCCATTTCGGAATTGTATCGTAGGGAATCATCAATAGATATGCTTTGACAAAAGAAAAAAAATGCATTTGCAACTGCGTGTCTTATTTTTCACGAGAAGTAGGATACGGGATGTGGAAACGGTTGGCATTTTTTCTTTTCTTTTCTTCTTTTTTTGTCAAAATTGAAGCAGCGGATCTAAGTAGTAGTAGACTCTCTGTTCAGACTTGTAATTGTATTCTCCTCTCTCACCACACTTTTGCCAATCACATTGATGGTATTGAGCCGTCATCAATACCTGGTGCCCACATTGTATCAACAACTGACGCAACACTTTTAACAACACACACACTCACTCGTTCTCAGTCTCTCTTTTTTTTTCTTTCGTTCACTCTCAACGCATTCCGTTTCACCTTTTTCTCTTTTACTCCCAGAAGCTACGGCTCGTCGACGGACGCGACTATAATACAAAGCAAGGGCACTTGATAAAATAACTTAGTCTTCTATTTCATAATTATCTATATATAACATACATATATATAAAACAAATTACGAGTAAAGAAATAATGATTGGGTCGGTATAGCGTTTCACGGCTCTCTTATCTTAAAAATTTGCTCTTTTCTTTTATTATACTTTTTTTTCAACCATCGTCTGATTAATTAATTAATGTGCCTAGCCGTTTCCACGAAACTTTCTCTATACACACATTTGGATCCGCTTTCTCTCTCTCTCTTTCCTTTTTTCTCCCTATTTCTTTCAAGAAAACAGGGGGAGAAGAGAAAGGAGAGGAGACAAAAGAAAAGAGGAGGTAGAGTGAAATAGGGAAAACATAATGTACGGCGTGCTTCGATACTGCAATCTCGTCGCGTAGTTTTAAACCATACACGCGTGAAAACGGTTTTTTTTTTTTTAAATTGGTGATAATGATGGACTACAATCCTATAATATTTTTCACTTTGGGAGCACATCGCGATTCTCTCTCTCTCGCTCTCTTTCTTTCTTTCTCTCTATGTTCACTTCGCTCTTATTCTCTTTTTTTATCGGACTAATCGTTCCGGCATTATAGATATAAAGCCCACTCTCGTTTCAGAATAGGAACAACCAATCAAATCTCCTTGTGTATATGTTTTGTGTGTGAGTGTGGATGTGGATGCGCGTGTATGTTAGTCGTTATTAGTCATGATACAGGTAATAATGTTAATATTCGAATAAAGTAACATGATACGCAGGCCAAGCATTCATGGAATGCCGGAAACCGGCGCCGGAGGTCATGCGAGGATAGAGCCACCACAGTTGTCTTCCCACTGTCAATGTTTGTCGTCGTTCTTTTTACACCATATATATATATATATATATATATATATATATATATATATACATATATATATATAGTATAAATATATACACTCATACTAATTTTAACAATCCTCTAGCGTTCATTCATGCACACTAAAACGCCAGGAGAGAGGAACGTTGTCTTCGTAAAAGCGATTGCTGCGATTGCTCCGATTGCTTTTCTTGGTTTCTTCCTATTTTTTTTCTTATTTTTCGTTGCTTTCTTTATTTCATCAACTTGATTTTGCTTCCACTCGGAAGAATTTTTATCGTTTTATCTGTTTTATTTATAGTCTCTCTCTCTCTCTCTCTCTCTCTCTCTCTCTCTCTCTCTCTCTCTCTCTCTCTCTCTCATACTCTATTTCCCCCCTCCCCCTTAATCTAAGCGTCACTTGTAACTCATAATGACTTATCACATGTTATTTTCTCGTTCACACGCTCGTTCGTTCTTTCTCGCTCTCTCGTTTCTTTTAAACACTATTATCAAGTCAGCGCACTGTTTGATACAAGGAACGATAATACAATTGAATATTTACGAACACAACATTGTTTCTTGTCATGCTGAATAATGCGGCGTGGCTTGTAGAAAGACGCAAGCTCCTGGACTTGCGGATGACCAGTCTCGCATCTCTCTTGCAATGTCCTATGTAGTCGATCCTGTAAGTATAGTTGTGACGGTGTGGTGATGGCGGTGGTAGTTGTGGTAATAGTTGTGATGGTAGTGGTGGGTGGTGTTGACGATGATAGTATCCGGCTTTAGTATTTACAATTGATTATAGTAATCGTTATTTCCCTAAGATGAGAGATGACGTGCACAGTCCGAGCGCTCAAGATTTGGCATGTATTAGTATATATCGAGGATTTCATCCTTAGTCCTTTCTCTCCACTACGAACTGCTCGACGCGTTCATACCACTAAACATGCCGATATTGAACGAACTCTGCTGCTGTTGCTGTATCTGCTGCTGTTGCTGTTGCTGCTGGCTGTTCGCTTGGCGGCCATGTTTTGGCACTGGAGGTTGCAGATATTCGTGTCTAGCTAGTGTTAGTACGTCTATACGCTCCTCCTTTCTATACGCTAGGCAACTTCTTATGAAACTCTGCAACAACAAATCGTCTCGTTGTAGAACGATACGTCTTCATTTTTGTAAACAAGAATCTGTACTGTCAATACTACCTTTGCTTCGTTACTGACGGTCGGTTTATTCGCAAACTGGACTTCTGTGGCTTTCAGTATCGTATTCTCCTCCAAGATAGTGGCTTGCGATTGATTATGACCAAAGGGCTGCAAAAAATAAAATAATAAAAAAAAAAAATTCGCATTTTCCATTATACTCGCGAACGACAAGCGAATTACGTATGCGATAATTATGCATCACAATAAATACCTTTTTACCATATAGGCATTGGTAAAATATAACTCCTACGCTCCAGACATCAACCTTGGACGATATTTTAGGAGGATTTTTGCCAATTACAAAACACTCAGGAGGTAGATACCTATAGTAAATATATAAGTTTGATAATTTTCATCATAAGATTTTATGATTAATGTAAAACAAAATAAATATTGGACAGTGGAGAAAAAGCACGTACCAGTAAGTACCTGCTCCTTGGGATGTTAAATCCATTCCATGATCTGGATTATAATTTTCCTCATCCATAACTTTACTTAAACCAAAGTCTGTGATTTTTATTTCGCCGCACACGTTACCTTCGGTTAACAAAATGTTGCCTGCAAAAAGCATATCAAATTATAAGATTTCATTTGCTTATCTACTCTAAAAACAAAAATAAACTATTTCGGAAAGCTTGTTCTCGATAAAGGATCTAATATCTCAAGTTTACCTGGTTTTAAATCGTAATGTATGACTGGGGGTTTTATTTCATTGAGGTACTTTAATGCCGATACAACTTGCATAACAATAGATCTCGCTTCTCTCTCGGGTATAGTCTTATGCTGAAATAAGAGATTTGAAAATATAATAATGAAAACACGGTTATCTCGTTGAAGAGCTCGCGTAAAATGATGATTAGATCAAGTGTACCTGCTTGAGGTAAAAATCTAAATCATGGCCATCACAATATTCCAGAACCGTACAAAAGGAATTGGCATCAATTTCAAATACATCATATAATTTTACAACTCTAGGATGATCCAATGCCTTGTGTATATTATATTCTCGCAATGCATGTCTGTTGTAACAGAAAATAGTAGATAGAAGCATCCTTTTTAAAAGCGCATGCTTTATTAAAATGTCCTCTTATGATAATTAATCTTATTGTAATAAATAGTGATAATTTGAGAATACTCACTTTATGTAATTAGCCTTCTTGTCTTCTTTCCAGTCTTTATTTAATTGATGCACCTTACAAGCCACATACCGTTGCTCCTTTAAGTCAAATGCCTATACAAAAAAAATCGCATATGATACGGATAAGAATAACTAAATTGAATATTCTCACGCTTGTATACAAATTAATATAATTAATGAAACAGATAGACGAAAAAGTGTTTCGTCACCTTATGCACTTCGCTGAAACCGCCCTTTCCTAATAACATTAGTAGAAGGTAACGTTCATTCAAAACAGGATGAGAGTTGAATCTCGATTGGTCCTCGTTGTGAATACGCTTCAATTCTCTGATGTGAAGGTTCCGCTCTCTTTCAAGCTTTTCCATTTCTAACTGTAGATCCGCGTCTTCTTTCTTCAACGCGCTTTGTCTTAACTGTAGACACATACACATTATCACAAGCTTGAAAAAAAATGAAAATGTCGAGATATCTTGAGAAAAGAATATGATCGCGGTGCATCATGATGTACCTTGAGTATTTCGTCAGCTTCATAATACTCCTGCCACGTATACGATCCAGGTACTGCATCCGGCTTCAAAAACGTCGCCTCAGTGCCGTTATGCAAAGAGGGTTGCGGTTGACTACGTTTTCTGCCGGTTTCGCTGTTTGACGGCCTCTTTTTTAGCAGCAGCTTCTTTTGTTTGTCGATCTCTTCCCGTTCGGTCGCTATTTCTTCTTGCCGTCGAGCGAGCTCGTGAAACGCATAACCGTCGGTCCAATTCTCTTGAAAGGTCGCGCCCACCCTCTGCGTCACGAATTGACCCAACCTCAGTCTATTTTGCATACACTTCTGCCTAGCCTCCTTCTTTTCTATGTTTGATTTTTCTTTTAATAACTTCTTTACAACGTCTATACACTTATTTATATGCGATTTATGTTGTTCAATCAGTTTTTGTTGATTAGCCATTTGATGCCTAAGTTCGTCTGTTGTCTGTAACAAAAATTCAAAAGGAATAGATATCTTTACATAAAATTTATTTATTATAGTGTATTATCAAGATAATATAAAGCTCGCCTGTGTATATCAGATGTGATGTTAAAGAGAGAAGAAGAAAGAGAGAGAGAAAGAAAGATTACATATTTCATATAATTTAATTCTGATGTAAGGGTAGTAGAATTTAAACAGATTAATAATAATCATAATCACAACCATACTTACCCTATTTAATTCGTCAATTTTATTGTTACGTAATTCTAAGTCTGAAGAGGCTTGACTTTCAAATTCCTGTATCCTCTGGCAAGTAAGTTCTGTCTGAAATGTAATTCGTACAATTTTATAATAAATGAATTTTACAATATTACCGTAACATCTGATACATTTGTCAGCATTACTCATAGTAAATACTGGATACCTTGTTGCATGCAAAAAGAGCATAATATATATAAGCAACAATTTAACGTATCGTCAACACAAGTTATATCTGGCAAAGTTGCACAGATGCAACGTATTTATTCGATAAAGATAACAACTACCAATTTAATTATATACACAAGAATTTCTATATTTCACTACATGTGTGATTTTTTTTTATTATAGAAAATAAACTAATGAAACTCAAGTAAACGTTGATAGAACTGAGGATCGCACACAGGCAGCAAGAAAAACACCAAAAATGTATGCATATGAAAATGATGCTCATGTAAACGCCAATCAATACACAATCCCAAAAAAATTCTTGGTATGTTTTATCTTGAAACAGTCAAGGAATATTGGATTCATTAGAGCTAAAATGCCATGTTCGATGAATCCCAAGAGCTAAATATGCATATACTAAAGTAATAAAATATGCTTTTAATGCTCGCTTTATGCCTCGAGCGACTATATAATAATTGAGTTTCTCGTTTTTGAAAAAAAAAAAAAAAAAAACACTATTAGATTTTTAAAGACAAGTGTATCATAACAAGAAAGAGTGGCATTACAACAAGATAGCCTGTATTTGTACAATAACAAATGTATACAATGCTACAGTTTGGCCAAAAATTAGGTGATTTTATTGCAAACATTTGACAAGAAATGCCCATCAGGTCATATAATATAGGCAAATAGAGGAATCTAATCAATCCGTGTAATTTCACAGATTACAAACAAAATTTGTTACAAAAATAGAAAAGAGAAGAGATCAATTAATTTTTATAATGATATCTTATTGTTGCTAATATCTAATGCACTTATTATTTTGATTTTACACAAAAGATTTGATCAAAGACAAACTTTTGTAAAAAGATTACCATAAAAATCTTTAATTTGACAATTACTTTCTCAGTGCACTTTAACAATTAAGAATAATAACAATTTTGCTTATTCATCTCCCTAGCCCAATGATAAAACTGTCATATTTTGGTAGATGTTAATAATATATAGGAAAGCTTTAAGAGAAATTAAAGATTCCATCTTTATAACAAATCGTCAATTGGTGGTAGAGATACTAATACAAACAGTGGGTCGTTTCTTATAAAATGCTTACAGATATTACCGAATTTTGCTTACATTTGGGGTGTTAGTCTTCGCTTGCCTGACCTGGCTTGTCCTATTGAGGTTGGTAGGCCTTACCTGCACCTGCTTGCTGACCATCGAGCCCGCAGGTTGTGTCGAAACTGGTGGTGGAGGTGGTGGAGGTTGAGGATGAGGTCTTGGTGGCTGCATCAGTGAAGAGAATTCCGCCACTGAAGAATTAGGTGTTGTTACTTGTGGTGAAAGTAACTGTTGAGGCGATGGTGGAAACTGTTGATAGAAAAACATAGATATTATGCATAAATTACAAATCTGTTGCTCCTAAAATATTCTTTGTAACGTTAATCTTGAATCTTACCATGGGATACGCCTGTTGAGGAGAGGGGCTCTTGGCACCACCATGCCGAATAGGACTATTGCCCAGATGATGCTTTGGGAAATACTCATTGATCTTCTTATTATCAAGAGCAGCAACTGATCTAGCGCCCTTACTCGTTATAGAGCTACTTGAAACACCCCCGCCTCCGTCATCAGCCTTACGTTTTCTTTTTCTCTCAGAAGTAGTCCGTAGTACTTTTTCCGGAGTGTTTGCATCCACCTCCTTATCACTATGCGATGAGCCTAGTTGTAATTATAGTTCTATTAGAAACACGCCAGATATCTTTAAACTATAATTTTGATATGCGAATAATTATAATAGATAAATAAATTGTGTTTATCAAAGAATGTTTCAACGCAAACACGAAGGAGCTTTTTTATTGCTCTTTTTAAAACACATAGCTTTATCCTCTAGACAAGTTAATTGTCCAAAGGATCAGAATATGTATCGAGAGAACTAAGATTATTCTTCATACAATTTCTATTATATTCGCGCATATATTCGTGTTCAAGGAAATGATTCCGACTTACCAGTGCTCATGTTCGAGTCTTGACTATGAACTGTCTGACCAGAGTTTACAGTTGTTTGGGGTGCCATCTGAATTTGTGACCCAGCAGACATCTGAAAGCAGAAGGCGTTGCGGCTATAAGATATACCGCGAACAAGTCGCAACGAGAAGAAAAACGGCCACAGGAAAGGTGAGAGAAAAGTAATGCAACGAACCAAATAGCGACGGACTATAGTCACGAAGAGCGCCTGTGCGATTCGACCGTTATCGAGGGTAAGGCACGTCGCCACCGCATTGTAAAGACGAGAGTCGTACGAATCGACGAAACGCGGCGAGCGTCGACGAATCCGATCGCGAAAGATAGCAATGACAACGACGGGAGCGAGGAATACGACGGCACGAGAGAGGCGATTCGACTCCTACTGCTTTTTGACGGCGGCGACGAGAGAGGTTACGCTACGCAAACGGCGAAACCCGGCGTACGAACGCTACCATCTCAACGAGAATCGCGTGTGTTGTTAAAAAGACACGATTCACACTCTAGAAGGAACAAACCTGGAGGGATAGAGAAAGACTTATGAAACGAGAAAAAAGGGGAAGGGATGAGAGGTGCCGGACGGAACAGAGCGGCGCGGCAGGAGGAATGGAGAGTGCGAGAGAGACAGACAAGACAGAGAGAAGAATGGAAATACGTCGAGAAAGAAAGAGAGAGAGAGAGAGAGAGGAAAGAGCGTGCGTGAGGAAGAGAGAGGGCAACACCTTCCACGACGACTTATGGTGAAATCCCATAGTAATCGCCGTTGTCGACTGTGTGTGCGTGTGTCAACGGTAAACGAAATTTCGCGCACGGTCCTGCCGCAAGAGTGACGCGGCGACGGAGTGCGAGGGAAATGTCCGATATATACGTTTCAGAGTTATAGAGGAATCACGACACGCACAAAATGGAGGACCTTAGAGCGGCGGGGAGGAGGAGGAAGGGAGCGGAAGGGCGACGGAACCTTCCAAGGGACAAACACGAGCGCGCGCGCGCGCGCGCGGGGGCGCGCGGGGGAGGAAGCGAGCGAGAGAACGACGAGTGGGGAGGAGATTAGAGAGGAGGGTAGCGGTCGCGATGCAGGGGTGGGGGGAGCAAGAACTTGACGGCGCACGGTCGGGAGAAGTGCACGAGCACGATCGGGGGAACACCACGGGCGCGCACCGCGAGGGGGCAGTTTTACTCACTACGTTGCGCTTCTGAACTCTCTACCGGCTCTCGGGGCCGGCCTCGGATTTTAACTGGCTCTCGGTGTCGCGGCGGTACATATTTTTGTACGCGGCGTCCGCGTCCGCGATCACCGAGACTTGAGGACGAGAAGAGGGAGGGAGGGAGGGAGGAAGAGAGAGAGAGAGAGAGAGAGAGAGAGAGAGAGGAATATCGGCGGGGGCGCGCGCGCGCTACGCCTTCGATTAACAGCGTTGATAAGCGAAGAGAGCGACGACACGCTACGTCACTTTAGCCGGCCGCGTGTGACGTCGTCGTCGTCGTCGCGCGGCGGTCGCTGGCGCGTCCCACGTTTAGCGATAAATTACGTGCGTCTCCTCTTCTCGTGTTGCCGCTGCATAGGCGATGCGACGCGACCTGCTCCATTCTCGGATCAACGTGCACGACACGCGCCATCGTATGCCATCGCTGTCGCGCGAGTTACCCCGTCACGGTTTTACTGAACAGTCGTTGCGAAACTCCGAAGGGAGAGCCCCAGGAAGTGGACGCTTGGCTCTGAGAGAAAGTCATTAAGCAATCAAATGTAATTAGATATTACCGTCCGATAATTGTAGTTCCTTTTTTGTTCAAATCGTAGAAATGTCAACATTCTAAAATGGTTTCCATATTTTCACGTATACTGCAAAGTCTATCTGCGTGTTGAAGTTACTAATTGTAAGAACGACCTTTCCCTTTTCGATTGGAAAAACAAAAAATTAGTTTAATCTGATTATTACGTTTACAATTGGTATTATTAGATTTTTATCACGCGCGCCAACTTTACAGCGCGATCTATTTAAAGGTTGACGAGAGCTTTTATTTTTGTCGTGGAACTTTATATATTATTTCGAGACGGTTTTTCAATATATTTATATCTCGATATAGAACCAAAGGGGGAAGAAAGCGCGCGCGAGATTCACGAAGAATAAATCTTTTGCGTGAAAGGGAAACGAGAATGTCACAGTAATCCATATCGCATTAAATATCGCTCATTTAATCAATTACGATGTAAATTAATTTGCTTACAAGGATCGAATATCGATTTCTTTTGACAAAAATTAGGGGTTAATACCTAATATCATCTTATTCTTCATACTATTATAATTTCATACGAGTCGTGAGAAAGACTCAGAGTCCCATTTCGGCATAATCCTCGCGATCGATTTAATGGACAAATCAATACGTATAAGTATATCTTGGTTTGAAAACTCAAATAGATTATTAATTACAGATCATATCGAACGTAATCGCTTTTTCATCGAGAACACGTCGGATCGCCATGACAATCGATGCGCTTGACGTTTGTCACGAAAATAAAAAGAGATACGCAGTATATATAAATATTTATCCCTTGCAAAGTTACACGGGCCGATATACGTATAAGGAAAATTGTAGAGGATTAAAATAAATTTGCGAGGAATTCAATCTGTGGACGTCAAACACGACTGTACATCCGCGCATTCGCGATATTACATTTCGTCGCGCGTTCTCAGGCGCGTACAATTCGCGCCGTTTCGCGGATAATCCTCTCTAGTCACGTGACACGGTAGTATATCGCGCCTCGACCCCGACTTATACGACAACGAGATGCTCGATCCCGCGAATTCCTCGCGCGCGAACAAATCCAACCGCGGGAGAGGACAGCAAACTTCCTTATCGGTGGATCAGTGGCCGTGCCCGGAACTGGGCTAGAGGTGAAGAGAGAGAGAGAGAGAGACATGAATCTCCATCTCTCTCTCTCTTTCTCTGACTCTAGTTGTCGGTGCGATCCGCCGTCAAGACGGATGGCATCGCGTTGTGTATGAATGCGCGCAAATAGGCAGATGCGTATGCGCGTGTGCGCGATAGTGCGTGCCCGTGTAAACGCATACGGAGCGCGATAATTAATTCGCGAGAACTCGGAAAAGTACGCCGACATAAATATGTACACGTACGTATTATACGAACCCGATAAACCTTAGGCGTACACATGCGGACTTTACTTATGCACTTGTGTAACTCTGACAACTTGTCCCCGATATGACTATAACCGACTCAAGGATCGGTCCGTTCACGAACGAACCGTAAATCGAGGCAGCGTAGAGACCGAGTTCGCGTCGTAGCCAGCACGCGTTGTACGTACGTCTACGAGAGAGAGAGAGAGAGAGAGAGAGGCTCTTTCCGCTCCCCTCTCTCTCTTTCTCGCGTGCGCCTCGCGTAGCACGAAGTCCGTTCACTTCGTTTCCTCTTGAATGCGCTCGTGAATATTAACGTGCGGCTGGTCGGCGCGCCGGGTAAACAGCGGAGACCGGTGGCATCAACGGCAACGACAGCGCCGAGCGGCGTCAATGGACACGTCGTTAAACGGCATCGGGCGTACGCCTTTTCTCGCTCGGTGGAGTTACGAGATCCGCGCGAGCCAAAAACCCGGCGCGCGTGGACTCGCCTAATCGAAACGGAACTGGAACTGTCCGACCACTGTGTGCCGCCGCCGCCGCTCTCGCATACTACTACTACTACTACTACTATTATTATTATTACTACTACTCTCTAGCCCCGAGGTTTCACTCTCTATCTCACTCTCTTTCGCCGTTTCCTCGTCCCTCCGTTCCTCTTACCGCTCTTCGTCGCTCGCTCAATCGCCACCCTTCGTCTCCCTCGCTCCTCTCTTTCTCTCTACGGCAAAATGAGCAACGCGCGAGATTCCGAGATGCGGCAAAAGGTGCAACCTCCTCTTCCATTTCCCCACGAGACCCATTACCACCCCGCATCGCACAACAGGGACGGAGAGAAAGAGGCACACTTTGGTAGAATGCACAAGCGAACGAGAAAGGAAGAGAAAGAAGGGGGGGGGGTGGAAGGGGGCAGACGTTGGCGAGCTTGGATGGAGAGGAGAGGGATGGACGGCGGGATAAGATAGAAAGAGAACCGACGTGACTGACGGGGGGGTTGGCGGCGCAGAGCGGCAGGCAGAACAAGGGGTGCGGGGGTTTGAAGGAGAGGAGGGAATACACGACAAGAGGGGAAAGGGGGATGGAGAAGGAGGGAGGCATATGAGACATTCCTTCAGTGAACGGGTCGACCGAGTGCGAGTGCAAGCGAGCCGGTAAAATCGATGTGGCGAAGTGTGGTTGTGCCG
Organism: Polyergus mexicanus; assembly: GCF_030449975.1. Taxonomy (NCBI): domain Eukaryota; kingdom Metazoa; phylum Arthropoda; class Insecta; order Hymenoptera; family Formicidae; genus Polyergus; species Polyergus mexicanus. The sequence continues at coordinate 1,483,701 of NW_027223333.1, read as the reverse complement.
CTACAGCGTGCGAAGGGGTGCTCCGCTCTGTTGTACTTCCCCCCCACCCCACCCCTCCCCCCTCTGCCTTTCCCGCTTCCTCACCGTTGCCGCCGTCTCCACCGATCCACCGAGATACGTTTCCCGTGTGTGATCCGCGGTTCCGCCTTGCGGCGTTACTTTGCACCCCGATGTTGTATCTCGCGAAGAAGCGAGCAGTTTGGGTTGGCAAACGACTGCCTGCCCTTTTTTTTGCTGTCATGTTCATTTATCCCGCGAGAAAAGAAAATCTCTCTCTCTCTCTCTCTCTTTTTGCATAGAAATAGTTTTATAAAAAATGCAGTATCTTAGAAATTAACTATATAGAAAGGATTATAATGCCCGAAGCTGCGGTCGGTATCTGGGTGAGATTTTGACAAAGCTTAGGCTGTGTATTTACTACTAATAATGGCGAAGAAGTAGCTTTTCTCAACAGATTCATAAACCGTATAAATCGCGCTTCTCCTCGAAACCCAATCAATGTAAAAGCAAATAGCGAGGTAAACTGTACAACAGGTATTCATCGAAAGATAACGGTTCTAAAATTGACAAAGAAGATGATAGTTACCAACAAAGAGAAAGTTGGAGTCTTTCTGAGTATCAAACCTTTTTCCTTCTCAAAAAGAGAGAGAGAGAGTTTATCAATCTATATAACCCGCGAAAGATTATAAAAACGATAAAAAAGTTCTCGCTCTTTTCAATTGATCGATAAAGTTCTCGGTTTCTCACTGCAGCCATATTGGATTATGATGTCAGTATACAATCTTGAATTTTTGCGTAATGCACTACATTCGAGATATATTAGCTTCTTTCGCATATTACATATTTCATTTTCGATAACATAGATCGATAAAATACGTCGAAGACTTTTCTATAAATGTCAACGTTCAATAATAATAAATAGTTGAAAATTTTGATCAACTGTTATAAAACATATCTTTGCTGGAGAGCAAAGATTATACAATCGCTCAATAATGCAGAAAACAATTAAAAAAGGGGGAGAATTTCCGAGGAAGCGTTCGTAGGGTTGTTTACTAGATTGAACAATCGGAGATCCTGGCAATATCGGATGTCACTCGTTTTTGACATGCACAAAAACTAATATATTTAGATGTATAATATCAGAGAAAAGAAGGCTCGCACATTATTTTGTCCGACGACTTAATTTAATATTACTATAGCGAGAGGGGGCTTAAGAAAGAATATGCAGCATACATGTCGATATAAATAATTATATTCTATTTTCTAAGCGATGGCACTATATTAATTCGCATATTCGATATTCAATCAAATGTATATCTTGCCTTATAGTATTATATAAGGATCTAGAAGGCTACGCATTCGTAAACGTGATGCTAAATAGAGGTACGTGCCATAAGAAAAAGCTACGTACTCATTGAACGATCCAAATTTTTTTCCTCTTAACGAATATCCGTTCGTCTAACTTATAGTAGCATTTAACAAATTTAGCTTCTCCGTAGATAGGAAAAATTTCGAAATTATAGCATTTGCATCTTCTTGGAAATGCGCCCTTATCGCGATGCCGCTCGTTACGCTCCTGTCAAATATGTCGTGCCGACGCGTGCTTCGGCCTGTGCGAGGGCGTATTATAGCGAGAGAGACGCAAAGGCCGAACGAAGTGGAGGGGGAGCAAACAGAGGAGGGAGACGGAGGGAAAAGGAGGGGGACGTACAAGAGGACGGAACGCGGCAGAACGGACGAACATAGCAGGTCGAGCGACCGAGCGAGTCTGAACTGGGACGTACAGTGGTATCGATGAAATTGATAACGAATACGAAAAGGATACATCGTGTCCCGAGTAAATACTTGGAAACGTGTGAAATGTAGTGATATGTAGTGTACAGTCGCGGTCATTTGTGTACGAAATTATCAAAGACGAAAATAATCTCGCGGATTAGTGAACGATACGTTTCGCGGGTGAATTAAAGGGAGATTAATGGGGAGCGATTTCTGAATGGATAATGATTAAAGATGTCTACCCGTGTGAGTCGCAAATAAGGAATGTAAATTTTTTTCTTACAAAAATAACGTACGAATCGGAGCATTAAAAAATTTCGATTGTAGCAAACATGCTAACTTTCATATTCTCGCGACAAGTTAGATAAACTAGTGATGAACTTTTCGATAAAGCATGACAGCAGTAATGTAGTACCACTAATTCTTATATCCTTATATTATTTATATCGTGAATCTTTGATCACTGACGCGATTTTTATTCGGGAAACTCGAGAGAAAGTAACGACGCCATTCACGCAAAAAGCAACCAATGATAACGCCATTTTAACGTCGTGCAGTGTCGTGAAAATTCAAAGTCAGCGCGGATCGACTGTTTGTATGATTATTTATAACGTTGCGACAATGACATTCGATTCTCGCGGCGATTTGTGTCGCGATATTCGATATTGCGCAGAGACATAAATAACACGTTAATATCGCATGGAAACGAGTCTTAAAAAAAACGAAATCATTCTGATCGAAAGCTCAAATGTGTAAAATCGAAATCGTTTAGATGGTAATAATTTTGACGCGATAAATTATCACGAAGTAATTGGCGCGAGAAATTAATTAGTCCGACATCTCTCTCGATTAAATTAAATATATGTAAAATACATATTTAACGCTATCATCTCTCTTTATTTCACCTGTCTCGTAAACGACGAACGATGTCCCGTTTGCCCACAACTATCCACATAACGACCGGTTTTATACCGGATTGACAGGGAGTCGGAGAGAGTTTCTCGTCGACAATCGAGTGTCATCCACATGGCACGAATCCAAATGCGCGAATAATAAATCTAAACAGTTCGATAAGGACGAGATACGCGCGATTCGATGTCAACGTGATACTGACCGCGCCAACGATCGTCGGCGTGAAATTTGCGGCCAAGAGAGGGTCGCCATTGCACAGCGGCCGGTAGGTAGGGTTTTCAACAACGACACATTTGCGAAGAACGACGGAGTGGCAGAGAAATTTCTCTTTCCCACCCACCCTCCCTCCATCATCCCTTCGTGCACCGTTTTTACACCGTTTTTTTACACCGATATCGAGATACGAGTCGACGGGCAACCTCGCGCGGCGTCTCGGAAACAGCGAACGACAATGTCGCCCTGTTGGAGTCTCCTCTCTTCCTTTTCGGAAGTCCGCTCGCTCTCGTGCCTCTGGAGCTGGGAGGAGAGAAACCCCTTCCTCCCTCCCTCCCTCCCTCTCTCCCTTCCTCGGGCACAAGTTCCATGGAAAATGAGCGCGATCGTTTCCGTATGATGGCGTTCACGTCGGTGTGTCGAAGACAAATGTCGGGTGTGATTTCGCGATTTTTATGCCACCGTGGGCATATATTCGTGGTATAGAATCGACATGTATGAAAATCAATAATTACTTGCATAAATGTAAGTGCTTCTTTATATCCGTGAAATTGAACGTTGACATAAGATTAAAAATATTTCATCGTCTATGTATCAAAGTTTTTCTTACTTAAATAGCAATGAGAGATTATTATTATTATGCGATAAAATAAGAAACGTGTACGTGTTTTGACATTTGAAATTATATTCGATAGTATTGTATAAGCTATTAACGTACTTATCTTGCCAAACGGCAATGCAACAGTTGACGTAACTTGGCAAATCAATCCAAGTATTCTACGAATGATCGCTATGTTCCGAGAATTTCGTTCAGTTAAAAATATTCAGAATGCCACACAATTTGCGATTATAGTTATACAGGATGTCCGATGAGAGTTTTGACACACCCGAAGTGTGAAGGTAGATTGGGTCAAACTGAAAAGAAAAGTCCCGTGTCATTTTGCGATTTTCGTAATAATTATTGATTGAGAAATTGATTAAAAAAGGATCGACCAATTCGCGCGAGCGTTACCGTACGGTGAGAAAGAACGGCCCGATATCGATCGGGCATTGATATTGTGTAATTGCTAGGACGCGAAAATCCATCATTATGTATGATACGCTCCTCCCAAAACTTTGTCGCGCGCCTATTTTTGGGTTCTCTTCTCGCTGCGCGAGAATACTCGCGCGAATTGGTCCATCTTTTTTAATCCTCTCAATTCGAGCCAATCTACCTTCACACTTGGGGTGTGTTAAAAATTATCGGACACCCTGTATATTATCAAGTCTAGTTGAGATATTAGACAAAACGATTTTTAATCTCTATCTTTTATTAAAAATACACGATCGATTGTGTATTAAGTCTTTACCGATTAATTTTTTAATAAAATAAAATTTAAACGAAATTATGTAATAAACGCACAAGTTCGCTAACTGAATGCTAAATGAATTGCAGGATAGTGTGAATCACTTGACATTCATTTGTGGAATGAATTAGAACGAAGCCATTTGAAAAAAAAAAAATAGATGACGTTTACGGTAGTCGAGCCGGCACATAATAATTATTCGGCGTGACGTATCATTAATCGATTAAAATTCCTCGTTCCTTATTCGCTGCACGATATACTTTGATACTGTATATCCAGCCAATACGCTCATTCAAAAGATATCCTAACAATTTTTTACATCCTGTAGAGTTTCAGAATAACTGAGAGGAAATCCGGTAAAGTACAAGCCGGCACGTGGACAAGGCACACTTTGTAGAGCCGTTGCTTCGTTCGCGTTGCGACAAGAAACGATTGCGGCGTCTCGAGTGCGCGGCCTCCTAGACCTTGCAATGCCGCCGCCACTCGATCGTAGAAAACACCGTCGGTGTAGCGGCGACGGCCACGGCGGAGGCGGCGGCGACAAGAGGCACGACTGTCTGACGTGACGGCAACACAGCGCCCCCCCCCCCCCCTCCCCTACTCTGCGGTGGGATCTCTCGCGCGGTTCTCCCCTCCCCGCGCTTCAAGTCTCTTCCCCACCAACGAGCCCCCAATAGGTCGCACACTCATTAGCCCAGTCGCGCGCGATTCCCCCTCCCGCCGCTCCTACCCACCGCAGCCCGCACGTTGCCGAGCGATCAGCTGGTCGGCCACGCGGCGTTGCCTCGTTGTCTTGGCTTGCGCCGTGCGCGCCAACCACGCGGTTTTCTGTGTACGTCGCTCGAGCGAGTGCCGGCTGACGCGAGAGGAGGTGCGCGTGCGAGCTCCCGCGCACGTTACACTGACGAGAGGTTAGGTTAGGTGCTACCCGGCGCCCCGTGTAAACGGCGCGGTGGCCGACACGGTGCAAGGACGCGTTCGTGGCCGGATTAAGCCACATTCACACGGCGTTAATTATCAGGCGCCGTCTCGCCACTCAATTAACATGAGACGAAAATAACGGTTTTACCTCGCAGTGCTGTACACATTTATAAATTTCCTTTATTAATGTCAGAGCTAACGTTTGCGAGATTTTCATTTTCGACAAATTTTCCAAACATGGAAACGTAGAAAAAAAAAACTACAGAGTCTCGCGCATAGAGTTCGTTACATATTGCTAGTTGATGGTACTAGCGAACGGCCGGAGAGCGAACGCGATAAAAATGCTTATTGTGAAAGTTACGACATAACCGCGTAGGCTGTTTGACAGGTCAACGGCACGGCACGGCTTCTATTAGCAAAGGAAATGTTTACGCGCAAAAATATATGATCGATGAGATCTGAAAAAACGATCGCGTCGGGATAAAGTTTCATTTCGACCTTGAACGCTGATTTATCGATCTCGTGTAATAATGTATTCTGTTTCTCTTTCGTTCCTTTTTCTCATAATATGTGATATCGGAAATTTAATTCGCAACGCAATAATTATTTGCATTCTCGATGCATCAACATAGCTACAGCGAGAAGATCACGACTCTCATTCCTCAATCCAAATGTCATATAGAGGATATATCAAACTTGATTTCTAAATAAAAATTTATATGAAAATAATAAAACACAAGGTCTTAGATTATTTAACCAGTTAAATTAATTTTGTAAGTTTTCTCTTATATATATACATATAAGATACATATATTCATATTTTTTTATTTTTTTATATCAACAATTGCAAAATATCTATAACTGCAAACGGTCTTACGCAGTGTACGCAACTTTTATTCGCCAAAGCAAGCATTCGAGCAATAAATAGTTTCGTCGCGGGGAAACGATGTCTATTCTAAGAACAATAGCGACCGCTTTAGTGATGATTTAATGGCGAGAACAAGGCCATGTGAGAGAGCATCATCGCGAGTCGTCGTTCGCTGAAAAGGAGCGGCGCGAGAAGCGCAACGCGAGTCGGGAGGAACAAAATATCGACACTCCGATACCATCGGCGTCGTATATCGCGAGCATTCCTTACTTTGCGAGGCGATGACGACGAGCGGGAGTCCTGCGCCGAGAGCGGCCGATTGTTGTACGCCGAAAGTACGAAGATTGCCGATCGTGGGCGCCCGAGCCTCGTCGATGGTCACCGAGGATGGTTGGCACTAAGCGGGTGCGCGACGACGAGAACGCTCATTGTGAAAGTTACGACATATAACCGCGCGGACTACTCCCGTAGGTCAACAACGCGCGATACGATCTCTCCTTCTCCCTCTTTCTCGCGTGCGCGCGCGCACGTCTCTATCGTTGACGATACGACGATGCGCATTGAGCGAGACGTAACGCAGATTTCTGCTCCACAGTTAAGGCCAGTTTACCCCACGCACGATTTACAGATAATAAGAGATACCTTCGTAAATAAAATGTCGAATGCAAATGAGAATTTGAATCTACAATATAATATATCGTTTCTATTTATCAAAGTCTTGCGCGATTTAAACTTCGATCTTTCTAAAATTCGCGGAATAACGCGATGGCGGATAAATAACAGAAAGCCGTATAAAATCTACGACACGTCTCCATTTGGAAATCGGAGCATATACGGCGATGGTGGGGCTATATAGTTAGTCTCCATAATGTATCACATCGCTCTTTTGTACGACCCCGTTCAACATTTTTATAACTCTTTAACGTTACGCAATAGCATCGCGTGACATAGCGAATGGTTCGGCACAACACGATCTCTTAGGTGCCTGTTAATACTTTGTACCCAGAGACAATTAATTTTTTTTTTTTTTTCCCGAGATCATTTGTTCATCGAAAGATTACATTTATCGGAGAATCGCCGTTCTCGTATAAACTTCTTTTAAGACAAAGAAAAAGAAAGGGAAAAGTATTTTCTTACCATAACTATACGTATGTTACGGGCTCTCGAGTGTACATCGGATCTTACGTAAAGCAATCGCTTTGATAAATAAACAAAACTTGCAAGTTGCGGACAACTATTTCAAGACCGACTTTTATCGTCGCGTATTTGCCTGGAACGACTGCTGACCGAGAGATAAGGCTTATCATCGCAGCGATGCAACATTGTCGGGCGCGTGTCGTGTCGTTACTCGACCGCGCTCTACGACAAGCAACGCGTACTGTGCGCGCGATCTGTCGACACAAGTATGTGTTCCTCTTGCGAGAGGTGAGGGGCATGCCGCGAAGAAAGGCAGGAAGGAGTGAAAAAAAGATGCGATCTCGGCATTCAATATATAATGCGTCTCCGAAATATGCATGCGGGGATATCGAGTATAGAGCAGCGTTCCTCTCGATCCTTCTCTCTTTTGCGATCGAGAGGCACGACTCCTCCTCCCTTCATAAGCATCGCTTCCGTGTTTCTTCCTATCTTTAATATCGTTTACTAGGGTAGAGGCTACGCTTCAGCAAAATATTGTACAAAGTGACGTGAAAATCTAACGGCCGAGACATCGATTCGCCGGCTCGCGAGCGTCGAAAACAATTGCCGCGAATTCACCGTAAGATTCGCGTGTCTGCCGGCGGCGGGCGATATAACAATCAGGGTGGGGCTCGGCGGTCACACGGACATCGGGCAAACACTTAACGTAGGTAGATCAGTAACGATCGAAAGCCGGCTCTAGTTCCTGCACGTGGCACTAGGTGGTCGCCGGGAGCTCCCCGCACAGGCGGACAGAAAAAAGCGGATACGCGGCGCGGATGCTGTGTGCGTCCGACTTTATCCGCGGAGAATCGCAGGATTCTATGTATGTAATTGTGTGGAGTTCCTAAGAGTCGATTAATATGTTAAAATAAAGCGATAGAAATCACATGGACTCGAGACGCATGTATACACTCTCAGAAAGGATTTCTAATAACAAGAGAGACAAAAAATATTCTTCACATATTTAATCGTATCGCAACCTTATGCGGTATAAAAATAAAACAATTTTAAAATTAAATCAACAATTCCTTTTCTTCTCTCTCGAATTAAATAAGATTGTCTTACTATCTTGGGACAAGAGTAACATATACAAATCTAAGCTTATATATTCTTGCATTTAGAATAACTTGATGTTAGATCGCTACAAATTTCCATCTTCATCTTTGCGAGAAAATTAACGGGATAGCACCAAGAGCATTTTATTCTAGATTTAAGAATTTTCCATTTAAGATTAAAATATTCCTTTTTCGATAATAAATATGATCGTCGCTATATCGAACCTATTTTATGATAGATTGAAGAGTAATAGCATTAGATCCGGAAATCTTTTCTGTGGGTGTAATATTGTAGAACGATACAATCGTTAGAGATTGTTTTCTTAATAGCTTTCCTAGCTCTCGCAATCTTTTTATCTAGTACAGCGTATTTGTGAAAATTAAATAGCGAGCTGAAAATGACGGGTAAAATTACGAGTCATACAAATGGCCTGTAACAGCGAGATATCTTATCGTTTCGTTCATTGCTCGCGAATAAACGACAGAAGCGAAGAATCTACACGGTTACTCTTTTTCTTGTCTTCCATCAAGTTTCGATAAAATTATGTGAACGGCATAGTTTTTTTCCGAAAACGAATTGATTATTGCTACGATATTTATGTACGTAAATGACCGAGATGGAAAGATATCGGCAAGGAGTCTAATGATAGCGATGGTCGTTATTCGTCCATTTTCGAGAGAATAAGATAAACGAGAAAATAATGAATGGATGTACAAATCTAACACCATGAGCACGATCAACGGCCGATTCTCAGTCTGTTTAGTCTTATAAACCCTCAACAGACCCAAACATCGATTCTTTCAATAAAGAGACCTCGTTTATTCCGATGATAATCCACCATTTTCATTTCGTATGACTAATACTGTCAAGCATCTTAAACTTGCAAATTAATGTTAATACAAAAATTTAAGTCACGTAATTATCAAGATTCGTGAATTATGTAATAGTGTCGAATCGTTTACCGAACGCTATGTAAGTTTGAAAATATTTGACGACTTGTATGATGAAAGATATAGTTAAGAGCGGAGAAAATTTATTCGGCGAAGTCATCGAGATTTATATAAGAATCCCTGCCCTTTTACAAATTTTTCACTCGTATATACCTGTTGATACCAAGCTTCAATATCGCGGATTAATCGTAAACGGGAGAATTTTCGTATACCTTGTTACTTATATCAGAATTCGATTCTTCCCTCGGACATGATTGCACGATTGCATCTCATGGTACTAGTCAGATCGGAAAACTATAAACGTGACGATGGACAAACGGCTGTTGACGATTCGCCTTCTCTCGCCAACAATAACAATAGCATAATTTCTCAATCATACGCTTTCGCAACGCATTTCCATTCGAGCGAAAACTATCGAGATACGGTGACGACTTAAACTTAAGACCCATGTTACATCCGTGTCAAATTGACGGTCGGTAAAAGGAGCCCGGTTCCGTGCGGTAAATTTCTGTTCTCCTTGTGTCACGAATCCTTGTAGGCCACGTATATCGTCTCAGCAGGCTCTACATTCCTCGCGCGCGAATACCCGCGTCCTTTCTCTGTGCCATGACATGGTATAAATCGAAGATCTTTTACTTTATAAGATGACGTATCTTGGATAGAATCATTACACTCATATTGTTGATTATTATATAATTGTAATATAATTTTGTTATGTAATTTGAATATTTTAATTTCACGTATGATACAATAATCCGTTTCAATTTCTTAATATTATATAATTGTTACGTAAAACGTCTTTTGGTACCGTCTTTCCATTTTCTGCCGGATGCAATCAATTTTTGATCGGTGAACATTTCCAATTCTTTCGTCTCCTTCCTTCAAGCATTTCTGCTTGGAATCTTTTAATAAATATGTTATTAAACATATTTAACAAATACGTATATTCAATAAATACGCAATCTGAGTGAAACGTTACAATATTATCAATATGATAAGTTTTATTATAGAGTGGAGAATTACCGAGCCATTTCCGATCAATTATATAGGGAAATGATCGGTGTAAGCGCTTGAAATTCATAGTATCGCTCCTTGAATCGGTAATATATTATGTCTGGATGTATTGTACGAGATACCTGTAATATGAAAAAGTCAGTATGGATACTTCCGATAAGCATTCCTATCCGCCGTATCGCGCTGACGGCGCGCGGACCGAACGGAGCGAGATGGTGAACGCGAGCGTGAACGAAACGGGCTTGATGGGGACGGGGAGGAAAAGGCCCCCCGCGACAAATATTTTCCCTGTTTGTTTGCTCCGCTAGTCAGGCGTCGATATATCATCAGCAGTCGGCGAAAGAAGCTCAATGTGGCGGTAAAAGCGGACGGTAATGCAGATTGCGGGCTCTGGGCGTCTCCCGTAACCGCGTTGCATCGCGCGATGCACATCTCTCAAAGTTGGTCTGTCGTCCTTTTGCCCCGGTTCTTCGTCAGCCGTCTCCCTAGGAGGATACCTCGGAAATCCGGGGATCTTAGCACGCGGGTTTCCGAGATACGCGATCCATCGTTTCACCGCCAGTTGTGCTTGGTCTATGGTCATTAGTTCGTTCGAAATGACTATCGACTATTGTATTTCTCAATTATAGAATTAACAATCCTCATTCTCGCTAAAGGCTATTCCCTTCGATTCTTACTACGGCTATTCGATCTTAAATCATCGGCTGTCGGGAAAAATGATTATTTTTTTCAACAGAAAATATCGTAATGTTACTCACAAAATTCGCTCAGATCGCACTGGACAACAAAGATTTCTCATCCGAATATTGCGACGAAATATTCCGTCGAGACCTGAAATTTCTATCGAGACACTCGGTAGACACGTTAGAAGGCGTTGCGCGGAAGGATGCGCGGCGATTCGTAAAAAGTCTGAAAGAGGCAACGATACCAGTTTCGAAGTTCCGAGAACCGATGGTCCGCCGTAACGATCATGGGGAAGACTGGAAAAACACTAACCGAGCTCACATACATGCATGAAGGAAGAGAGAGAGAGAGAGAGAGAGAGAGAGAGAGAGAGAGAGAGAGAGAGAGACAGATAGACAGAGATATTTCTCAGAGGAAGGCACCGGGAGAGTTCGCTCGTCGCTTATACGGTGCCTACATGTATTCGGCGTTCCCAAGGTTGGTAGGTAGGTAGGTATGTAGAAACCTTCCATACAATGCGCGTAGTGCCCACTTACTATCGAAAGGATCAATACGGGGACATGCACCGACTTGCTTGCTTGCTTGCTTGCCTGCCTGCCTACATTTATGAATCTCCCTCGCTTGCGAGACTGTAGGTCACGTAGTATCTTTCTTCGTGGGATATACATTTCGAAGGAAGCGAAGAATTCTTTCCGAGATGGGAACTACTCATTTGAAAGGTATCGATTGCACGTTGATGCCATCGATAGATTCATCGTATGGTTTTCGATCAATGATTATTAAATATAATTAATGATTAATAAATTATATAAAACATCGCACGATTCCAAAGGAAAATATCGTGGACGGACCGCGGCGAGACCTCTTGGAAAAACAATGTCATTTCGATTAAAAGTAAAAATTAGATTACCGACGCAGGGTTGATGAAAAATTGTATTCGGAATGATAATCGTCGGTGTAAGATTAGAATACAATCTTTTTTTAAAGATTATTCGCATGACACGAACATTGATATATTCGAAGCCGTCTTTCTGGGTTTCGCGTCTTCGCGATCTGAAAAAGCGAGAGCTCAGCCGAGTCGCTCGACTATCGAGTTTCTTCGAAGCGCGGAACGGGGAACACAAACGGAGGTCACCCTACCAGGGGTGTAACATCGGGACAGTGCCCTTCACCCTCCTCGGTCAACCGCGTCCCGTAATCGGAGAAACTCGGCAGCACTCGTGTCTTCTCGCAGGACTACAACACGACGAGAGAGCGGAAGGACGAGGTTCGCGAGGAACGATCCGCAAATTCATTCGCGCCAACGTTGCCAACCGTATAGTTACAGCTAAACTGTACGCATATAGTATTTACAATTACATCATGGCGCATATGGAACGAGCGTTAAGAATAGCAAATAGCGTGTGGGCTTTTCGCAATAGAAGCATGTACAAAAATTTCCTTTTCTCCATCTTTTTACAGAGAAAATTTCTTGTCGAGTTTTAAAAGAAGTTCGAGACGTATGGACTCATTGTATAAGTAATATGCCTCATATGTGTGCGCGTTATTCTTAGAAAATTGGACATTATATACCGATAAAATAAAAAAACGCAGCCAAGCCATCGAAGCGTAATAGTCGAAAAAAGGTTCCTTTAGCGTATTCGCCGAGAATCCCCTCTATACATACCGCGTGTGCCAAAACTCCCTGTCGGATAAACAGATTAATACGCGCGGTAACGGCGCGTATATTATCCGCGATGAATTTCGCTGGCCTTCGCCCGCGAGGATTTCGACTCCCCCCGTCTCTCCTTCTCCCTATCGATGACTCTCGCGCCGTGTCGCCCCGCCGTCCGCTTCATTGTTCAGTCGGCCAATCACGCCCACGGCTAAGAAGAGCTTGCGGCATCGCGCGTGGCGCTCGTGCGTTCTCGCCCGACAGACGAGACGGCCCGATTACGCCGAATTCGCACGAGTTCGCTGCCGAGCACAAGCCGACCCGAGCCCGTATGCGAGCGAGGGGTGAAGGGTAGAGAAAGAGAGAGACCGACGAGAGAAAGAATCTGCCCGCGCGAGCGGGATTTCCGCGAGTCGATGCGACGCTATGGGACAGAAGTGCGCAAGAGGGCAGGAAAGAATCGGAGTATCCGACGAACCCCCGGAAGTGGGCTACCCGCGCGGAGGAAGCGCTCGCCCGCGGGGATGCGAGTAGCTTGTGAAAAGTATGTTTTCAGTGTCCTCGGTGTGTCCCGTTGATTAATCGATCGGCGGACAGGAATGTGTTTCCCGCACTCGGCTATACGGTCGCGAGGTCAGATCGAGAAAGAGCGCTTCGCTTTATATATAATTGAATAAACTAAAATCTCGCAACGCTCGTCTCACCCGCTTTAACATTATTTCCAAAATTTCCGTTTGCATTTCGTATAATTTTTGAAGTTAATACCATCGCGTAATTTCTTTAAAGTAAACAATAAATGACGAGAGAAGTTTGAACGCGCGCGTTAATTATCGTTATGAAATCTCCGGTGTTTTAAAAACCTACGAAATTGTCAAACTTATGCTACCGGAATCTATCGTAAAACTGGAACAACGACGATGATATCGAGAGAGAGAGAAGGGGGGGGGGGGGCAGGAAATCGCTAATCGGACTTAATTAACCAAGGTTGCCGGTGCAACTGATCCTGCGCGGACGGTGAACCAGATACTCCGTTATCGTACAGCAGGCATCCTGTCGCAGCAGCTGAGCTGGGAGCGTGAGAGAGGAGAGGCGCGAACCGTCGCCCTCGGCGGCTACGTCCCAAGTGGCGAGAGAGCGGGTGGTGGCGGCGCGCGGCAGGTGCAGCTGACGGCGCGGGTGGACGGAGGAGGAGGAGGTAGGGGAGAGAGAGAGAGAGAGAGAAAGCGTGCTTTCGGCTCCTCCCGACGCGAGACGACGCGACACGATCGTCGCCGCTCGACTGGACGGCGGACGCGGAGTATATATAAATAGGCGGCACGTCGACCGACCGTCTGATCTCTCACCGGTGTTACGCTATTGCATGCACACACCGCTCGTGCGGTACGCGAGCGAGAGGGGTGGGTTTTCTCATATCGACTTGCGCCACGAGTCTCTGCATTACCGACTACGACGACAATGTAACGCGGAGCGGCCGGGGCCTTGGGGAGATACACGCATCCACGACGGAGGGTGAGAGGCGGGGGAGAAGGGGTAGAGGGAGGGAGGGAGGAGCCGTTTCCGGCCGGTGATACTCCCGGAAAGTTTGTACGTCGACGCGTATCGCTTTCGGTAACACCGCATCCAATATTTACTCTCGTCATACATTTTCTTCGGGACGCTTATAACGAACGATACAAGATGAGCTTTGACACAAAAGAGATTACGAGGACGCGATGCCCATTGATAAAAGATAATTCGCGCTCTGTGTTTTTTTTTTCTCGTTATTAATGCGAAATATAGATTTCCAACGATGATACAGTTCTCTGTAATCGTGAAATTATATAATATAAAGATGCCTCGATTTCACTTTATAGGAAACAACGAATGAAGAATACGTAGCGGCTTAATAAATAATTACAAAGCAATGTATTTTTCTCGCAGTTCGTTTCTCGTTGGAAAGAAAATTTATAAATTGATATCTTTCTGGTACGTGCAATTGATATCGTGACGCGACAAAACTTTTTTCACTGATAAATATCGTGCAGAATACACGGTAATTTCTTTCGAAATCCTATTGGTCCAGCGAGAGAAACCTACGGCGACCAACGGTTTGCCGCAGAGAGCGCGTCACATCGATCGCAAAACCAGAAGCTTCTCACGGAATTCTCTAGCGCGTTCATGAAAGAGCACCGAGTTCATTTCGCTCGCAAAATCAACTATTTCTCTATCAAAATAAGACAAACAAGTACAATTTTTCTCCATCCAGCAATTAGTTTTAGATTATGGGTTATACGTGAGTATAACCACAGATCGGCTCAACTTGGGAGAAATAAAGAACAAGTAAATTAAAGATAAATGGAAGAAAAATATGGAAATTTCCTAGAGTTCGTTATTAATTCAATTAAACAAATTATATATTGTATATAAAACTCAAACTTTTCAAGGGGCTTCGATATTTCGTGTGAAAAAATTAGTGTCACCGCAAGATGATTAAACGTAATCGTAAACTGAACGAAAAGAGACCAAGACCAGAGGCGGACACGGAGAGTCGCGATTGACGATCCCGATAATGCGCGGGGTTCAATTAGCGCGCGTAACGCTCGTGCCTAACTCGCGTCACAACGCGACGCGACGTTACGAATACGCGGAGGGACAAGCGCGGTACGCGCGCACGCTGTTGCCAGATTTTTTGACATCACGTGTCTCCGCGTGCTCCGATTAATCACGGGGCGACGCGGCACGGTGCTCTCGTGTACGCCTTAAAAGCGCTCGAAGGCCATTACGTAAGCGTCGACTACGTTCTCGCTCGACGATACCTCGTCATCGATCTCCGCGATTTCCATTTCTCGAGAGATCTCGGTATTCTTGCTACGGAAAGACAAAAAGGAAATGGTCCCTCTCACCCAGAGATGATTCTTAAAATGGATACGCGCCCCATTGGGCGAACAAACGGCATATGTAAATTTCCGAAGATGTTTACGTGAAGTATTACGGAGTGAACGCAGACCAAATATAGCTTCGATCCAATTCATTTTATGAAGCGATACATAAAAAAAAAAGGGAAATTTCGAATAATTTTATTCTCGTATTCATTCGCTTTCGTCTATCTTTATGCGCGTGACTCTTCGCGTTGGGGAAAAATAAATACTTCCTCGCCCTTAAAGCCTTTCGTTAGTTAGATCAACGATAAACTGAACCAAGCGTATCTCGCAGCTTCAAGATAACCGTTGATTCAAGTTAACGTTATCGTCGCGACGAATCGTCGGAATCTCCGATGGCGGATAACGGAAATTTTTTTCAACCTCAACCGAAACATATTGTCGGCGCGCACGACACGGGTCGCGAAGTCTCGCTTTCCGGCCATCACCCGGCCATAGTGCCACGCTCGCAGCGGAGCGGAGCCTGGACATATCGTAGTGATTGGGATCAATACGTTTAACCACACTACCACGCAATAACACCCCTGCTCGTCCCCTTTTGCCTCTATCCACCTCACTCTCCGCCGTACGTCTCGCCCTCCGCCTCACGCTTCCGTTCCTTCCGTCCGCTTCGCCTTCCGTCGACCTTGCGGCGAATTCTTTCGTGTACCGCGAAAACCCGCATTGAGAGAGAGAGAGAGAGAGAGAGAGAGAGAGTCGCGTCAAGGCGAATTTACACGGCTCTCTCTAAATGATTCTCCATCGTTTTAACCATCGCACGAATGATCGATCTGAGGAGATACGTAAATTCTGAAGCCGAAATTGACACGATACACCGTTGCTCCCAATCGTTCAGATGACGATTCACGTTGAAGGAAAAATTTAAACTTAGCAAAATAGATACATGGAAACTATTAGTAATAACGTGTACCTATTGTTAATGAGAAAAGAGCAAGAATGTATGAGATACGTGGGAGAAATTGCGTCTCCCTCGTAACACGACTTAGAAACAGAAGATGCAAATGTGCGAATATAAATGTACGGGATAAGAATATCAATGGGAAATTCGTAACATCGTTAATTCGACAAACTCTTATTTATATCCACCCGTTGACTAAATTATGTTTAATTTAAATGTCAAAGTCGAAGTTTTCTACAATTTAAATAATCGCGATAACGAAATAAATGCGATAACCTTGGATTTTTACGAATATCATAGTTTTCGTCTCGTCTTTTCTACGATAGTTCGCTTTCATCTTGCAAATCCGCATTTTCCGATCGCACGGATTGCGATAACGCACGGGCGGTTAATTAACGTCATTAACGAGCAAACGGATAATGAGGATGTTAATTCTACTGGCATTCGGCGACCGCGCATTATATTATACGAATCTCTTATTTACGACGGTATCGAATCATCGATACGCGTGCCGCGATGGCGCCGACTCCCATTAGCGGCTCCGATACGCACTTAAATCAGCGGATTGCCGTATTTCCGGCGCGATATATCGTTTGCCATTGCTGGTTCGATTAATAAAATTCCTGCGAGCGATTATCTACGCCGCGTTTCGCGCGAGATTAATTGCGATTGATTCCCGCCTCGTCTATTCGATTCCTCGGATTAACGGCGGTTAGAGAAAGTATAATAAGGTTTATGTGAAAACTTCAAAAAGTTTCTAAATATATATTAGGTGTACAACTTTGCTTCCGCCGCTTTTTTTCCCGAAATTCGAGGCTTTATTGTAAAAAACTGATTATACATTTATGATTCAAAGTATCGTCCACTCCCAATGATCGTGCCAATTCTTTTTGACCTTGACTCGAGTCTTCGTTAAGTAATGCCTCCGATTCTGCATCTTCGAAAACCTTCTCTCTTCCACCGCTATACCGGTCTTCGACGTGAAAATCACCGTTCTCGAAGCGTCGAAACCACTCGCGACACGTTCTTTCGCTAATAGCGGCTTCACCATAAGTATTTGAGAGCATTCGACGAGCCTCGGCCGCAGATTTCTTCATATTGAAGCAGAAAATTAAAACCTCCCGCAAATGACGAGAATTTTGCTCGTAAACTGACATTTTCAATCGAGAATAACTTTATGACGCGGACACAAATCGACTAATGTTTCTATGGGGTTACGTTGACAGATGCCCAAGTTTATCGCATGACGTCTATGATCTATTTATTTCGACCACTGCTTACCGCTAAAGCCATCTATAGAAAAACGGCGGAAGCAAAGTTGTACACCTAATAATCATAATATATCTCTGAGTAATTTTTCTATCGTTCCAAACATTAAGCAAGAAAAATTGATTCCTAAAGTCCGAGACGAAGCATCCGCGGGAGTACTCGGAGCGATTCCAACTGCCATATTGTTACGGGATACATTGGCCAGAAGACACCGGGCTACAACGTTGATACGACACGCCGCGAGTGTAGACGCTAACTTTATACCTATTAAGGTCTGAGATCGATAGCAAGTACGTATACTACGTATACGCCGCGCGTACTAAATACTATATCGCATTCTACCGGGTGAACGGGCAGTTACGGCCGATTGGAAATCTCTAATGACGTAGAATCTCCGAACGATTCCGTTTAGCGGACGACGAAGCATCACCGAGAAGGAGGAGGAGGAGGAGGCGTGTCCGCAAAATTACCGTCGATTAAGTGGCTTAATAAGCGAATAATCGAAACGATAAAAATCGTCAACTAGCCTCGCACGTGCGTAAGGTGAATTTAACATTCGCTCGCGCGAATAAATACGCATATGTATACGTATGTATTATGTACGATACGAGCGAACTTAAACCGTCTGGCTATTACGCGATCGTTGATATCGCTATGTAACCGCCATGTGTCAAAGGAGAGGCAACGCGATACGACGAAAGCTCGCTCCATCATTGGCCAATCTGACAGCCTCGACACATTCTGTAACTTTTTCCGGTTGCGCAGAGATCTCGCAATTTTATTATCATAAGAACACGAAGAACGTAACGCGTTAATCGATAAAATAAACTTAACAGCTCTGATCTAACGATATAATATCTTATATACATTTCTGATGAATCTTACCGAACCGGTCGAAGGATTAAGAACTCCATAGAGATCTGGCCGGCGACCGAGGGAAACGTCAATTTTGACCGTTGCACAATAGCGAAGTGAAAGTATCGTAGCCGATTGATCGGAATGGACCGCGAATAGCGAAGCTCGGCGGCATTTAGACTCTTCGTTGTATTACAATGACGCTTATTAAGAAAGTCGATAGTACGTCGGTACTTCCCGCGGCCATTAGGAGCGTCCAAATGTAATGGCGAAAAAAATAATAGTGCGAAAGCGCTATCGCTGGATATCCGAAGTATCTAGAATATTTCGACGATCTTGGTCGGGTCTTTCAATTTTTTTATCTCTGCTCGAGGTCGGACTGCCCGCCAGTTTCTGATTCTATTCGTCGCGTATAACTCCGAGATTGCGTTGCGTATACTTTTGCAATCTGTCTCGGCGCGAATCAAATGGATGGATTCGATTCAGAATCTAAGGGGTTAATTACGAAATCCGTTTGGATACGGGATACGGCGGACGAATGCTTCCACAGCGATATCTAACGCTGTAACTTACATGGAGAACGTCGGATTTCTATGCGGACTTTGGGCAAATGGAATCGACAGGGAGTCGAAAGGAGGCAGGGGAGAGGAGGAAGGGGTTGGAAATGGATATATATATATATACACACACACACACACACATATATATATAGAGAGTGCTGGGCTCCTCTCGATCGATCCTCGAAGGATGTAGAGACCAACAGAGGTGACTCCGAGAGAGAGAGAGAGGGGGGGGGGAGGGGGCGGAGGAATAGAAGAGAGAAGAGCGAGAGACTCGTCGAGAAAATAACTAATAGGGGTGGGGTTGCAAGAGACGCTACGGATGTGTGCGGATGTGGCGAGGAAGGCAGAGGGGCAATAGAAGGGAAGAGAGGGGAGGGGTAGGGAACGGGTGGGACGAGTTAGATAAGGATGAGAATATTGGGCCAAGTAGAAGGGAAACGAAGGGATGATGCTCGCGCTTGGAAACTACCTATATACGTCGTCACGCCGGTACGAACAGTACTGCAAAATGTCGGGTACCTACGGATTCCTTTCATGCTCGCGCGTATACATCGGGTGTCCCGGAAAGAGACGCGACGTATTCGAACGAAGATTCGAGCAAGTAGTTGGACAAAGAAATGGACGAGATACTCGACGACGAGTGAAAATAATCGGATAGAACGAATATGTCAAATGCGATTCATTTGGAGATTACGAACGAATCAAAATGATATACGAAGTTACAACAATAATTTCTAAAATATATTAACAAATTCGAAACAAACTTTCGCGTTTTAAGACACTGTGCAAATATCTTCGAAAAATATCTTCGACTCGGCCCCGTGTTTCGATCAGCTTGAGCAACGAGATCCGCGAATTGATCGCGAACGCGATCACGAATCCCGCGATGAGACGACAATCGTATAACGAAGATGCTACGAAGGCTTGATTCGACATTATATAAATAGCCACAAACCTTTGCGGCCTCTAGGGTCTCTACAAATAGGGGAGACTGCGTTATATAAACGGTTAGTAGACAAGCGGTACTAGAGGAGGGACAACGACATAGGTCTCTCACTTCGAACGGACGGGACAGGTATAAATCTTTGCCGTTGGACGGTGGCCGAGCAACGAGAGCGACCGATACGCCATTTCTTTTCCCCTTTTCGCGTATAGGAGACGGGTTACGGTCGATATATAAAGTACGAAAGGCGAGGACAAAATTAAATTTTCCATTAACAGATTTCGGCCTTTCGATCGATCTGTCGATAAAAAGGCAAGACAAACAGCCGATTAATTTCCAACTGCGGAGTTAGCAAAGAGAATATCTCCGCGATATAGATTAATACGGCTTCGAGATAATCCCGAGACGCGCGCATTCCCATTGTGAGCACGAGAACGGGGAAACGAGGTCTCGATTTTTGTCACGACGACGCAAGAAACCGTGAAACGTTCCTATACCGCGATGCAAGAAGCTCCGAGTCGAGTTTCGGTCGCACGCTGGGTGCACGCTGCATCATCGCGCAGTCGCGTGGGTGTGGATAGATGAAACTGCGTTTATGCGCGCACGCACATTTCATGTCCTTCGGCCGTGAGGACGAAAAAGGACGACACCGGCCGTGAACAAAGAGACGCGCATACGAGAACGAAACGGATCCTCCGCTGTTTCAACACTGCCGACGAGAAACGCAAGATAGCGATGAAACGATACTAGCAATTAACATCGTGTAAATCTAGCTTGTTATATACGTTAGTATTATTCGTCGAAGTAATGTTCGGTTATTCCGATGCGAAAAAGTCGACGGTGATTCTGGACAGGTCGCGGGCGATATTTATATACCTGACAAATAACGCTTCGACTGGAAATTCAGATATGTCATAGGTGTAGCCACTTTACAGGTTTTATTAACCGGCTTTCACGTTCCTTGGATAAAACTTGGCATCATAAATAAAATCAGGATGAGAAAGGAGGATAAATCAATCGCGGGGAGAATCTTTGTCTTATACAAAGCGTGGCCGAAAAAAGAATGAACGCGATAATAACATTGTAAATACGGTCGATAATACAATGATGTTGATAAAAAAAAAAAAAGAAAAAAAAAGTCAACCATATGAGAGCTCCCTTAAGCGGCTTTCACGTTCCTTGCATAAAATTTGACATTACAAATAAAATCAGGCGATAGTAACGCTATAAATACGATCGAGTAATACGACGTAATACTGATAAAACGAGAGACAAAGGGAAAGAGAATATCGGCCGTGACGTCGTCAACCATGTGAGAGCACCCTTAAGCGCGCCCTCTTCTTCCCCCCTTCCCCCCTTCTCCTCTTACGGCGCGCGAGAGCGCGTCGGACTCGCGCACTTGACTGCCGTGCTCTAAGTGAGAGCGCCACGTGACGTCGTCGTCGCTGGTCGCTCTCGATCCTAGCCGCTGTGCTTCCGATAGCACGCGGGCCGATTGTACGATGCGCGGCGATTGGCCACACCTTTTCGCGTCGGCCGCGCCGCTTCGGATGCGATGTAACGATAATAACGACGAGCAGCTCTCGGCGGCGGCGGCGGCGGCGGCTCGGAGGACGAGTCGGAACGGATGACACGACGACGCGGTTATGACGGATGCATGCTTTATCCACTAGGCGCGCGAATCTTACGTGCGAGTGACCCGGCAACGTCGCTGATCGGACGTATACGGGGTGTCGCGCGCGCGCGCGCCGCGGACCTATCCGCTCTTTTACCTCTCTTACCCTTATTCGACGAGTCCGAGATTATTCTTCTTCTACGTTTTACGCGCATTTAGAGACCCGATAATATAGACGCGTCTACGCGCGAAAACTTCGCTATAAATATATATGTATTATTCTGCTAAAGTAGTTGCTTACGCATTTATCGATCTGATTCCCCATTTTTGGGGACATTAAGTATTATTGAAATCCCCCGCTCCTGTGATATCTAATTTAGAGATATCCGAAATATATATAAGAGCCAATCGCGATTATGTCTGACGTTCCAAATATGGAGGTGCGCGGAAGAAAACGGGTGTGCTACCGTGTATATTTAATAATACCGCTAGAACGTACACAGATAATGATATTCACTCGTCGATAATCTTTGTCGACGTTACGTCATCGTGAGACGCGAATACTTAACGTCTGAATAAATGCAAGCGCGATCGATATAGGCGGGGATCGTTGTAAATATTACATTATTCGCGGAGCAAGTTTCTACATCGAGCACGTACATATATCCCCCTTGCAGGATACTTTTTCAAGCAGTTTCGAAGGAGAAGTGATTTCGAACGAGCGAGAACTCTACACGGTTACCTTTAATTCTACCGTGTTAAATCAATACGAGATTACAATTATTGTATACGAGACGAATCCCCCTCTCTCCGTCTGTATTACAGCTCGTACGTTTGGGACACTCTATATACATCGTGATGTCGTAATTTGCCGAAAATAGAATCGACGTGTATACAAATGAGTCGTCTCTCCGAGAGAAAAGAATTAATCGATACCTCGCGCGCAAATATTGTATTATTATAAATTAATTTCGACTCTAGCGATATTTAAATTTAACATAATGTCAGCGCACACGGTTGCGTAGAGTAATGCGCGATATCGTTATTAATGTAAATGTATCGTATCAATGTAAGAAAGATCAATACGAGCCGAAACATCGATATCGATATAAAATTCTTTCATTCGAACAATTGGACTTTCGGACGTTTCGATCATTCATTTTTAGACATTACGCGTAATTACTTTGTAAAATTGTGTAATTAGATAATTAAAAGAGCAATTGTATACACGGCTGACGATCAAAATGAATGATCGAAATGTTTCGAAAATACAAAAAATATTGTTTGGATAAAAGAATTGTTTATCAATATCGGCGTGTGCGTTCTGACTCGTATCGATCTTATCAATTCATATTTACATTGCTTTCGAATTTACGAGAGTTGCAAATTTTATTATATTGTATCGACACATTTTTTTTTTTCCGGAATTGATCGAGAAACGTTATTTTTAATTATTATTAGAACATTATAAAGCTCGGGCTATTTATTTTGTATGCGCGTGTATATAATTACATATTGACTTTAATTTTCCATTTTTTCAAAATCAATTAAATTAAAATTGCACACATTTAATATTTGAACTGTCAAGTGCCCGTTGCTCAACCATGACAAGCTTTTATTGACATTAAGTAATGCACCGCGTAGCGATAATAGAGATAACCAATCAGAGTGCAGAGAAGCAGCAACAATACTTGCGAGTATCAACTTGACATGTCTTTTTTAAGAGTGAATGAAAGGTAATATATGTATGTGTAATAACACCAGTCCGCTTTAAAGCGAATGAATATTCTTTCGCCGCATATTTTTCTTCATCAACAGAGTTCATCAACGAACGTCTTACGATGTCTATTGTATTCCTCTTTAAAGAGAGAAAAGAAAGAGGAAAAAGACAAGAGCAATCACGTTGCAACAACGTGCGTGACAATTTAAACGCCGCGTTTTCATCATAAGCATCGAGATAAGAGTCGATACGTTGCCGGCCCCGTGAGCGCGCGATAAAGTAGAAACGATAAAGTAGAAAATTTGCGGACAAAATCTAAAGCTCCGATGTACGGCAACTACTATCACGTGCGTCAGCTAATTACTCGTTTCAGCCAAGTTCCAAGTCGATAAGACAATAGAGAGTATGTCAATAGAATGAATGATAATCCTACTAAACGAACCGTCATCGTGTAACATTATCTGTTTCAAATCGCAAGATGCTTTCGATGGGGGAAAAAAAAAAAAAAAATGCCGATGAAAAAATGACGCGACAGAAAATATCCGCAACGCAAAACAGGGCATTCGGTGATAATCAAGGTTGGGTAGATATTATACTCGATGTATTATAGCGGATTTCCTCCATGTTATTATATATAGTATAATAGGTCGTGAGTTCAACCATACATTATACGTTTGATTGGTTCTTACTCGTAAAACCAACAAATCAATGTCTTTAACAAGACAATGTTCAACGATTGTGTCCTCTGAACGCACCCATAGATTACGCGATTTGGAAAAGTTAAATAAATAAATTTCGAAAATATAAGCCGTGGAGGTAGGCCGTGTCACAAATTTTGGGAGGATGGAAATTTTGAAAAATATTACAAAGGCCAAAGACTTTTTGCATATTGTAGTTGTCGCAAAAAAATCATACGTGCCGAAAATAGATTAAGGGATCACAGTACAATATAATTCTCTTTCGCACTCTAGGACCCTTTTTTGCACGCAGGACGCGTCAACGAATTAAGCCCGTCACGCACGCTTTTCCATAACTGTAAGACCAATTGCATTGCTCTGGATCAGAGATCGAATCGAACCTTAGAACATGTATAATATATTTCTTACGTTTTCATACGTATTATATAGTTTCCTACACGAAAATGTAGGAAACTACGCCAAATGATCTTCGGTGACAATCATTGTGAAAAAGAAAATTATCAAAACTGAAAAAAAGAAAACGTGCAATTTAAGGGCAAACCGTTGATGGTAGAAAATTCGCGACGCGTAAAAAAAAGAAAGGCGAAACAATATTAAGAATTTATAATGATCGAACGCACGTTACAACGATATAATCAGTAATAGCGATTTGCGTCGGAACAATAGCCTTTCCCACGTGACGTGTCACCGAATTCACAAAGGCCAACCGATTCTTTTTCGAGCTCTTCAAATATCCGGGATTGGTCTAGAAAATTGATCAGATAAAAGGCACGAGTGATCAAGCAGTCCATGTTACATAATCGCTCGCATTTACATATATCTTGCAATTTTTTTCGCGCTTATTTTGCATATCGCATTCTTCTCGAAATGCTCGTTTCGCACAAAAATCTTTTGTGCGAATACTGTATTAATGATTATTTATCAGTGTATGGATGTATATATATATATATACACACACACACACATATATATATTTATTAAGCAAATTATTCGACCATTCGATCCTCAGCTTACATGACTTCCCGCGAACATTGTTATTTTGTAATATCGAATTTTTTCGCCTTTGAAACCACGTCGACGACGACGATGACGGAAAGAGAAAAAAAAATAAATTTTTTTGTCCGGGGGAGGGATAAAAGAATAGAAGAAAGAGAAGAAACGCGTGCGCGCTATAGACAGCTCACCCTCGCTCCGAGAAAGCGGGCCTCCAATAACTCCTGCTTCCTTGGGTCCAGGGTGGCCTGAAAGTGCTCCATCTTGACGCCAGCGCCTGGAACAACAAGTCACAGCGAATTACACTCCGACCTTTTGCCCGTGGCGTCGGTGGAATAACACGGAGGAATCTATCGATAAGAATCGAAGAACGATATCCAACATCTACGAGTGTAATATATCGCATACGGATGATGTGTCCGAGATCCTGATTGATTTGTCAATCAATGCGATATTAGGGTAAAGAGAAATGCGAAGATACGAGAGAAAGGGCGAGAGAGGAAATCGAGAAAGAGATTAAGCCAGAGTTGGTAGCGCGAAAAAAAAAAGAAAAAGAAAAAGAAAAAAACCGGAAGCAGAGACGGAATATCGCGAAATAAGCTTTCCCCCAGTATGCTTGACGGCCGATATTAAATATCGGGTGGCACTATTATATATCGCTCTGCAATCGCAGAAGGATATCGCGCTCGTTGCGTTATCAATCGATTATTCGCCATTATCATCTCCGCGGGCGCATACGAGATCGGAGGGGGGGAAAAAAAAAAAATTTATATTTGGCGAGAATCTCTGGGACAGAAATGCCTTAATCGCGGTGATGTTTGCTCTCTGCGGATTATATTACGAAAGGAGATTATCTCTGTTGCGTATCCGAATGGGAGGAGGGGGGGGGGGGAGGGATGATAAAATGCGAAGAGAGCGATATTAATCCGTTCAATGTTCGGTATCGCGTTTCGAGTCTTCCTAAATGTTACGGGAAATCCGCGGACAGGGAATTATCTTCCGTCACCTTTCGAACCATAATTATCCGTGTTTCGACGCGCGATATCGCTGGCATCCCCGACTACCGCGACACTGGGTATAAAGCTTACCGATGATTACCGCGCGCGCAATAAACTGGACATCCCACGGCTCGTAAACGGCACAATCCGAGTGCTATAATTAGCGTTGCGGGGCCACGTTATACTGGGCATTATCTATTTCGATCAAACGGATTGAATTTAACTTTGCGCCGGTCCTCTCCGCGAATAAACTGTGGCTCCATTGTCCCATCTGGAGTCCGTCTCGTAAAAATAGTCAAATAGACGCGCATGAGCGATATATATAATTCGTGCTCGAAATAAAGTACACGAATTCGTCCGGCGGATATTATTTTCCTTTTTTCGCGTTACAAATAAAATTATCTGAAAAGAAATTTCTCCTTAATAAATCCTTTATATAACTTTTTTTTTCGAGAGCACATAGATTCCCAGAAAAAAAAAAAAAAAAAAAAAAGTCGATTTGACAATCTGTTCAAGCTTGGCGCAGTCAAAAATTTATTATTCATCGCTAGAACTTTTAGCAATAAATAATAAAATTCTTTAGAAAGTAGCCAGTTGTGCATATATCATTGGATGCGACGTGGAAAAAAAAAGAAAAAAAATACACGGTGCGTCCACAAATTTTCATCAGTCTCGTTTTTACCAGATTCTTCCGTTCGTTCTGTTAGAAAAGCGAACACGATCGAATGAGTCGCTCCGCTCCGCCGTTACTTTCGAGAATCACAGCGATCCGTTAAAGACATTATACACGTTCACGACGCGTGACCGGCCGTTGCGCGTTACCAACGTTCTTTTATATACCGATGTTTATCGATCCTTCCGTTTCTGCGAATGGGATTCGCGATAGTATTCGCGCTCGGATAAATTGAGAAAGTGAGACGAGAAAATTCGTCGTCCTCGTGGCAGATGACGAATTAAAGTCAAGACTCGGGGATCGCGCAAAAACGACGCGACGAGCTTAATAAATCCGAGCGGGTGAACGCGCGCGCGCGCGCGCGCGAATAGTAGTAGCGCAGTCATTGAACTCGTCGTTGGCTACAATTTTCATGTAAAACGAGGGCAAGGCTATTTTATTCGTAATGTGCCTGGGATAGAGGCACTATGGACTCGCCGTAAGAAGATAGATGCGGTTCGTCGAGGCGCGAGTTTAATTGTGCAACTCTCAAAACAATGCACTTTTACGACATGACGCGTAACGCGCACGACGCGATACTTCGGACAGGGAGATTACTCGGATCTCATCGCGAGAAAATTTATCGCGACATTATTATCGCTGTCAATTTGACAATTGCGATGTACCGGCGATGTTTTTTCTTTTTTCTTTTCTTCGATTCTTACATGACGCCCGTGTTACGTCGGAGAGGCGTCACGACGGGCACAGCTGGAATTTCATTCGTTCTACAAAAGGCGCGGAGAAAGCGAGGCACGCTAGCAACAATGTGAGACGCGCGTTGCCCAGGATATTTCGCGGGCGGGATCTATACACGAACAACATCGGAGAATTACATCGCACGCGCGCGCGTCCATGGCTGCATCTGGGCAGCTTCTGAAAAAGTGTGTCATCGAATACTTGAATCTCCGTCAGCGAGACGCTGCTATCGAGAAAAACATCCACATTTCGTGCAGCATATTGGACTTATAAGTAGCGATGGGATTAAGTATCTTATGATACAAGTAAATTCGAATTTTGTTTACATGCTTTCGAAAACTCTCTACGATTACTTCAGAAAAAAAAGAAAAAAAAAACCAGTACTTTTAAGAAGACTTGTACCTAAAGAGGAAATAGGTTCGAACCCTTTATAAAGACCTCGAAAAACAAGAGCGCCTCGAGTAGACTCGAACTTGGATAAAGTGTGTTCGAATCTTTTATTAGTATTTGTGTGTGTGTGTTTGGTTGTAAGTATAGGTGGAATGAGAGATATAAATGCGTAGCAAATGCTATAAATAGGTTTAATCATAGAGTTCGCGAGTACTGGTTATAAAAGATTCGATTCTTTACGATAAAAGTTACATTTCGAATGTATTCATTCTAAAATTCGAATATAACCGTTCTAGATCTTCGATTACTTCGCAAGTACAATATATTTTTTACGAGTATTAATCGAATCCCAGAAAATCTTAGAAAAACTTGATTATTGAATTTGATTCGGATTTTTAAGTACATATTGAATCCCATCCCCGCGTTGCCAGGAAGGGAGCGTCTTTATCTCGACTATAGCAATATTTATACGGAGATGACTAATTAGGATCTGTTAAATTTACAAACGCGTGTATTTCTGCAATAAAAACGCGAAAAAAAATGTCGCGATCGACGCGAGCATGCAATTTTTACGCAATGTGCGAAATGCAAAAATAAAACTTGTCGCGCAATAATTTCCGTTTTCCTACAAGCTCCTGTATAAAAATCTCCAGGTATTTCGTTTCTGTAATATCGAGCATCTTCTTCTTCGGCATCGATAATTTATTTTCCGTCGCGATAAAACCGAAAGCATTAATCAATCGTATCAATCGTTTAATGCGATATTATCGGAAAGAGAATTCAGAGAGTTTCTACGTGAAATTTATAGATTTAATAGAGCTCTTATTCCGCAGGAAACTCCTCCTGCCGAACTTGGCGCTCCAGGATAAAATGACAACAAACTCATCGAGTTTGTGTGTTATGGATATTGTAATCTTATATGAAACTTACACTCTCAGAAAGGATTTCTGATAACGAGACAAAAAATATTCTTCACATATTTAATCGTATCGCAATCTTATGCGGTATAAAAATAAAACAATTTTAAAATTAAATCAACAATTCCTTTTCTTCTCTCTCGAATTAAATAAGATTGTCTTACTATCTTGAGACAAGAGTAACATATACAAATCTAAGCTTATATATTCTTGCATTTAGAATAACTTGATGTTAGCGCCACAATAGTCGGCGCGAAACCGATACGCGGTGACGTTACTAGGCATTTTATTCTAGATTTAAGAATTTTCCATTTAAGATTAAAATATTCCTTTTTCAATAATAAATATAATTGTCGCTATATCGATCCTATTTTATGATAGATTGAAGAGTAATAGCATTAGATCCGGAAATCCTTCCTGTGGGTGTATATTTATTATACTGCATATGTACAGTAACAGCCAATACAGGAGAGCCACAACTGAGACCTTCGATATTATATCTCAGTGAATGAAGGATCGGTATAATCCGTGTACGAGACCTACGAGAATTATGTTTTAGGGCGAACAAAACATACAATACATATACAAAGCTGATTAAAATAAGAGAACGAGATACCTTTGGAGATAATCTTCTTCACGATCCATGTAAAATTATTTGTAAGCAACGCACTTGTGTATGCGTGTCGCGTTTAACCTTCATAATAATAAAATATTTCAAAACTGTTTCCTTTCCTTGTATTTATACGAACGAGAAATATTCTCAAGGCTGTTTACGCGCAATTTTCACGCGCAACGTGAATAAAAAGTTAGTAGCAGAATACGTATAAACGTTCCACTTCGTAAAAAGTAAGTTTTTGCTGCAAAGTTTTAACATTAACATCTCATAAGCGTAATAGATAAATGTCGACGTAAATGGCCGGTCGACCGACGTGTGTCACCTGATTTATTCTTACGTTACTTTAATCGTATATATATATATTGTAAGAGCAAAATAATATCCGTAAACTCTTTCATATACCGAGTGTCTTAAGATCCGCGAATATCGATTCGAGAGCGACGTCTCTCACTTTCGATCGCTCGGGTTGACTATCAATAGCCCTCGACGTTATTTTTTTCTTCTTCTTCTTCTTCCATTAATTTTGACGGCAGAGGAAGATTAATCGATGTACATTGGAAAAAATTTTTTCAGCAACTCGGACACATTTTTGACTAAATTTTCAGATCTGGGTGTGGCGAAAGATATTTCAGAAAAGTTCAGAAAAGTTTGTCTAAAAATTCAGACGGTTCGTTCGGGAGAAAAAAAAAAAAAAAAAAAATGCGGACACTTGGAAGTTTCGTTTCAGCTTTCCTTATAACGTATACGATCCGTGTGATAACTTACCACCACCAGAGTTCCAGCAATTATCAGTCATCCCTGTTTATCCATCTGCAAAGTTGGCACTACATTATAATCACACTGATCCAACTCGCTCGAATGTCTCGCGCGACGCGGTGGTCCTTGACGGCGACGTTACGCACACCGGATACACTTTTCATGAGCCCTAGAGTGCCGCCCGACAAAACTCTCAGCTCCGCCGCATCGCTTTACACCAATGAGAGCACCTGTCTCATTATTGATCTCACACTACACGCTCTCTCTCGATCGCGATGTACCGGGTGGGCCGCAGCACCGCGGGAGCATCCGTGAATTTTTCGCACTCCCCGACTTCCGGGGCTTCGAGACTACTACTCCTCCTCCTTCTCCTCCTCCTCCTCCTCATCCACCTCCTCGGCGAGCGCCTCGTGGATCTTCTCTGTAATGACACGATCACGCGCGTCTACAGAACCGCCGAGAGCGTTTTAACCTACTTCTTTAAATCGTATGTCCGTTTCATTAATTTGTACGATCGCTCGTGTAATTCGAGCAACCTTCATCCAACGATTATCGATTAACGTCCCTCCTTAGGATTCATTTTCGATTCGTCTAGTTTAAAGAGAGAAAAAATATAAATGTCATTTATAATATAATATTTCTATTATATAAATACCTCATAAAAGTCAAAAGCGAATTGACTGCCGAAACAAATCAATCCATCTTAAATTTAATCCCGTCACGTAAGCATTGTTTACTCGAATCCATTACAATGGACGCGATTCGAGTAACGAGCAACGTATGAGAATATACGAATACGCGATTACGAGGCACAATGAAACCTGGGAGAGAAAACGATCAACACGCATCGATGCACACGCGACAGCTTCGCCTCTTCGAGAATCTTCATCCGCGAGTAAGATTCACGAATACACGCGCGTCAATTTCTCTCGGCAATAATTTCTCCTTTTGCTCCGATCCGGCGTAATATATATCGGAAGGAAAGCCGCG
Organism: Polyergus mexicanus; assembly: GCF_030449975.1. Classification (NCBI taxonomy): domain Eukaryota; kingdom Metazoa; phylum Arthropoda; class Insecta; order Hymenoptera; family Formicidae; genus Polyergus; species Polyergus mexicanus. The sequence goes on along the minus strand of NW_027223333.1, from coordinate 1,452,581 downwards.
AGATGGGAAAACTAATGCCCCCACGATGTGTAAGTGTATCAGGGTACAGCAACGCGCATAATGGCGGCATGATGAATCAGAAATCCGTCTGCCGAATGCGAGCGCAAAATACGAATCTTGAAAAATATAATATATAAAGATAGATGGAAAAAAAACAAAAAAAAGACGCATTTTCAATGCGTACTTGTCAATTAAATTTAAATAGAAAAAATTTGCGCACCGATAACCGCGCTTTGAATAATATACGTTATACTATTGATACTTGTTTACCGACGTTTTCTTTCTCTTTTCCTCCAAAACGCGAGCTTCGCGAATCCGTTTCGTTAGAATGGAAGAAGAAGTACGGAAGAAAACGCGACACTCTGTTGTTAGCGATTAGTTTGCGATTATCCGAGCGAATCCTAAGGAGAGTCGCCTCGAGATGAGGTTATACTCCGATATAAATGAAAGGGGCGCCGATCGGAGTTGAAGGTCCGTACGAATTTAAGCCCGAATTGCACGACGAGAGCAGCGATACGCGATTATTTAATCGATTCGAGTTAATTTATAAATCGTATATTAAGGAGTAATAAGGAAACATAAAATAGAGATGTTTTATAAATAGATGAGAATTTAATAAGACTGCAAAATGGCGTTTCTCGCTCTCTGTAATAATCGAAATCTATTTTCTTTCTCTATCCGTATCTCAATATACTATAATCGAAGATATATGTGTCAAATATTCGAAATTATCAACACAACCGATGATCGTGGGAAGGAATATAATCCGCGGTATCTTATTGCAAATTTGACAATGTCATATCTCCAATTTTCTTACAGTTCGTCGCGTCTCTCCGGCCCTTTTATCGGCCCTGATATCGGTGTCGACAAAATTACAGCGCAACAATACCGACCGCGTAGGTGCCGCCGCTTTAGTCAAAGAGAGCAAATTGATCGTGAGACAAGCGAGTGCGCATAGTTGGCATAACCGGCCGTTTAATCCGCCGAGATCGATCCGATCCTCGAATCGGCGATACGTACGTATATAAACCGTCCTGCGATTCGGGATCCCCGTCGCCGCCGATCTGACGGAGAGAATTATCGGCCGCGATTGGCTCGTGTGTATCCACGCGACTTTTGTAGCGACGCGCTCGAAAAACTCGGTTCGGTAGACGCGCGAGAGAGCCAACAAACGCGAAGACGAAAACGACGACGACGACGACGACGACAAGGCGATGGCTCGGATCGCCGAGGCTCTCCTCCTCCTCCTCCTCCTCCTAGCCCCTCCCTCCCACCCTCCCGGCCGCCTCCCAGTCTCCTCGCGACGTCCAGCCAGAGACTTGGAGGTTACACACGACGAGTAATCGATTCATTCGCTGACAACGCACTCCTCGAGATCGTAGGAACAGACGATGTCTCGACGCGACTCGCTTCTTTTCTTTTTTTTCCTCCTTTTTTATTCCTTTCCTTCCTCCTCGCTCCTTCTTGTCACGCTCGCGAAAACGACCCGATTACGAACAAACGAACGCGCGGTAATAGGGGATCGTCTGTCCGTGTTCGTTTCACCTCCGCACCGCTTCCGTTTTCTTCCCCCGCACGCGGTATGTCTCTTTCTCCGTCTTCCGCTCTGGTTCGCTTCACCCAGTCACTCTGCCGATCTCACTCCCTCTCTCTCTCTCTCTCTCTCTCGCTCGCAGGCGCGAACTTCCTAATACGTTTCTCTCGTCTCGTCGCGCACTCTCGAGCGATTGTTTTTTCCGCTCGCCCTCGCGAGCGAAAACAAGTTGAAGCGGTGACACGCGCTCGTGAAATTTCGTGACTCCGCCGAACAGCACGCGCCGTTCACCGCATCTCTCGTTGCATGATGGACGCGTATGTAACTCTCTTCCTTCTCTCTCTCTCTCTCTCTTTTTCACTACACCTCTCCGTCTATCAATCGGTCTCATACGATCTCTCGTTCCCTTTGGCCTTCTCTCTCACGACATAGCGTACTCCGTTTATCGGAAGAAAGAAGGAGAAAAACCTCATCTGGAAGATGGCCGCCGCCCGCCAGTCGCCGATTTATCCCTCTCTCGCATGGCGCACTCTTTCGCGACGAGAGACACCGCGAGCCACCCGGGTAGACCGCGGCTCTCGCACCGCGTTCACGATGCACTCGGTCGTCAGCTGCGATCACACTAACGATAAGAGACGAGAACGATTACGACGACGACGACGACGACGAGACAGGACGGCCGTAACGGCAACGACTACGGACTACGACTACGACGACAACACGAGAACGATGACACTAGAGCGAGAAGGCAAGATGCCGGTACGCGCGCGTCGGCCTCACTCTCGCCCGACAGTACTCGTACTAAAAAGCTCACCTCGTAGGAACCGTAACGCACTCTCCTCTCGGCGTACACACAAGGAGCAACACACAGAGGGGCACTCGCGACACACACGCGAGCGCGCGCGCACGCGGCCTCGTACGTGTACACACTGCACCGCGCGGCGCGGAACGGTGCGGTTGCGGTGCGGCGACGGTGGTTCCGCGGCGAACACGCGCGCGCCGAGATACACGGGATTTAAAAAAAAAAAAGGGGGGGCGACGCGTCTCTCTCGCTTTATACAAATATATATGTATATATGTCTCTCTCTCTCTCTCTCTCTCTATCTCTCTATCTCGCTCACCTCGGATCGCGATCGAATCGCAAATCCGCGCGAAGGAGGAACGCGCGGCCGTGTTCTCCGTCAATGTTTTTCCGCTGCACTCGCGACGCGAAATTTAACGGCAATCTTAGGCGAGAACGATAACAGTGACGTAGCCCAGTCACACACCATGGCGTTCCGCTCCGCGCGGCCTCCTCTCCTCTGTCTCGCTCCCGCAAGCCGAGCGGCACCTTACGGCGCTTCGGCTATTATCGGTGAGCTACGATGTTTATTCGGCGGCGCATCGGCCGACCAGTCACGGCTCGCGGCGAGATCATCCCCGGTTCTCGCTTTCGTTTCCCTACTAGCTGCCGTACCGTACACCGTACCGTCCCGCGTCCGCCGTCCCGTTCCCCTCCGCGTCCAGCAGCGAGATTTTGTTAAGGGTGCGCTCACAGCCGCCGCACAGAGTGACAAATGAGTGATTTGAAGAGATTTAATATTCTCAATTTTATTAAATAAATCTTTAATTTATATATTGAATAATTGTATATAATTGATTACTTTAATTAAATTATATTTATTAGATAAGCCTTTTTTATTAGCATTTATTATTATTATTATTAACATTTTATTAGATAAACCTTTAATTCATATAATGAATAATTGTATATAATTATTTTAATTAAATTTATTTTTCCTATAATGTTGAAACTGACTTACATAATTAATTAATCTCAAGTAATCATATATTCATGCCATCATTATAAATATTAATTTAAAAAGTTTAATAAAATAAGAATTATTTCTCTTCAGATTATTCACTTATTGCGCCAGTGAGCATTTTTTACGTTACATGTAAATATTATCGTTGCGCGGAAAATTTATAAAAACGTGTTATATCTCAACGCAGATTGATAAATTATTGATGTTTGCAAATCATGTGGCATATATAGATGTAAGAGAGCCTAATAAATACAACACACAATAATCCATATCTATATATAAACAACTACGTGACACATTCAGAATTGGATATATTGTTCCTGCTTGATATTTTGACAAAAATGACGGTACTATATAGTTATACAATACAGTACAATACAAGTAAAAGGTTCCTTATCGCGACACTTTGTTTCTTTACATTTTCATAAGCTGTACAAAAACTCGTATGTTATAAATATAAAAAACATATTCGATTATCCAATAGGGAGTTGGCCTTAAATAACTTTCTCTCGCGATAATGTAACATTTAAAGCTGTGCAAGAGCATCGTCGAATTATTTTATTTTACTTTTTTTTGTTTCAAGAATTAAACATTTACATTTTAGTTGTGTATAGAGTTGTATATAGACATTTTGCATTTGTAATTCCAGGGAAAAACCTCTCACGAGCTATAAAATATATTAAAAGTAAGATTACATTAGCAGTCTTGTGACAGCTAGTGGAAAAGAATGTTTTGTAATAAATAATACATATACATATGTATAACGTTCATATTATAATCCTAAATCAAAACATCTATTATGTACATTTTTTTTACATAATTTTTTTATAGACAAATAATCGAGAGCAGAATTTATTATCAAACTTTAAATATATATATATTATTTAAAGCAAAATCTATTTTAAAAAAAGAAAAAGAATCGGGAAACTCATTATATAAAATTGTTGAACATTTTTAATGCACGTTCTGTTGACTAGTGGCTTGGTCATTGCTTCGCCTAAACTTTTATCACGCCATTTAAATTGCAAAAATACATTTCGTCCAGTACTCTGCGTTGATACCACTGCTTCGTTCCACATTTGGCACACCATATTTATATAAATAAAGATGCTATCCTACAACACATGTGTGAAATATCGAGTTTTAAGATACACATTCGAGTTGTAAATTATTAACAAACAAAGAGAGAGAGAGAGAGAGACAGAGAGACACGGTATATCACAAATATGTACTTAAATAACAAACTAGATTACAGTATACGAACTGTTTATTCTGGAGAGAGAGAAAAAAAAAAAAACTTTAGTTATATCTTTCAACATATATATATTTAAGTAAAATAAAATAGCCATTTTATGAGATTAGATATTTAATCATTTCCGAAATAAACAGTTCATATAACTGCTATGTATCTCTTTTTATTAAATAATGGCTGAAGACAAAATCTAACACAGATCAAAACTTCGTATTATTTCCTTGTAATGATCACATAATTAATATATATTAAATTTGCAAAATTATATTTACGGAATTAAAAACATACATGTATATATATATTTCCTAATTCTATAATTATATATATATATATATATATATATATATACTATATATATATATATATATATTATTATTTATTTGTAACGTTTCTAACAAAAGCTTTTATTTACCGTCAAATGTGGCCGTTTAATTTTGAAATTTATTCAACATAAAAATGTTGTAAAAATAGAGTTAAGTACCGAGTATGCTCCAAAAAAGAGCATATCGTAAATTAATAATATTATACGAATTATTACAAAGATTGTTTTATTTCTACGAATATTATAACGAAGAAAAGAATTTCTTACTTTAATCGGATACATATGCTATCATAATTGACTAGTACTCTGCGTTGATACCACTGCTT